>NW_026606563.1:0-600000 GCF_029890125.1 Rhinichthys klamathensis goyatoka | reverse complement strand
CTCTTGTTCTGTTATGCCACCAACTTTGCAATCCCACTTGCTGACTGAAGTGCCTGTTCTTTGGACTGATGCCCTTTGCTTTTAACATGCCTGTTGACATCAGTCACACCTTGATGGGCACATGAATTTTCCTCTCTGCAAACAGAGCACCAGTAATAGGAGCTGCAAGTGCCTTTGGTGATAAATGGCCATTTGGTTGTCCACTCATTTTTGAATGTACACCTATAAGTGGCTGCTCCACAAGCTTTTCTCTTCCCTGTCCTGTCCACTGACTCTTCCACTGTCTCCTGTGTGCTCTCTTCCACTGTCTCTCCTACTGTCTCACTTGGTTTCTTCTCCACTGTCTCTGCCACCACCTCTTCCACTGTGTCCTCCTCTAATCTGGCAACCTTTTTAGGGGCCTTACCCTTTGGTGCCCAAAATGATAAAATATTTTTTTTGCTTTTTCCCTGACATCTTTGAAAAATACAAATGCAATGGCAATGATTAATGTATGTTTTGACAGGATATACAATATTACCCAGAGCACTCTGCTTTAATACATGTAACCTTAATGGAACTATAAACACTATTAATACAGTATAATATATAATTTAAAATAAAATGAAGAAATACATCTTCATTCCTTCCCATACCCACTAACATTTTCCTTAGTTTCAGATAACGTAAGCTAGCCAAACTGAGCCAAAGCTTCTGGCCTGGTTGCAAAGTAGTTGTAGAGTTTTTGACTGCATCAATAATAATGTATATGATGGGCTATATATTAAATGTTCTAGCCTAAAAATGTTAGACGAGCTTTCTTCCAACTTACCTTCTCCATCACGATGTGTGTTCATGCGATGTTGTTGGCTACCTAGTAACGAACGTACGGAACGTACGGAAACGTAAAGGAAACTTCACTTTGTGTGCCTGCACCTCGTATAAAACGTTATATATAAAGCTTGCAGGACAACTTGGTTCGCATTGCCTTTTCAGCGTGAGAAATACACGGTGTGGCGTGTGAGCATGTGAACTGGTTGAATTGCGTGTGTCTCACGGCCAATGCGTGAGACTTGAGAACCCTGCTTAAGCTCACGATCTCCACCTTTGAAATTGGTACCTTGATCAGAGCGCAACTCATGAGGTTTCCCCTACAGGCGATGAAGCGACGTAGAGACATGAGGAAAGAGTCTGTGTCGGCTTGAGAGAGAAGGTCAATGTACACTGCCTTTGTGGTCAAACATTTATAAATGATACCCCAGCAAAACTCATTCCGATGGTCAATTTTGATGGTAAATGGGCCGAAACAGTCCATGCCTGTGGAGTGTCTTAAACTAGAAGGGGGAGAGAGTCTTAAACTAGAAGGGGGTAAGTCAGCCATTTTAGGGATATTGGGCTTGCCACGCCACCTTTGACACTCACACAGTGATGCTGAATTGATCGAACAGCTTGACGACCTCTCAAGATCCAAAAGCGTCTTCTGATTTTTGCTGTGCATCGTACTGCTGAATTAGTAGCTTAGTCACTGGATGGACTGGGTCTAATTCAATTGGGTGAAGAATGTCAGGGCTCAGCAGGAATCGTCCTTCGGACGTCTTTAGACGACTGTTTGGGGAGATGAGTTTCCCTGCTTGAAGCGGAGCATATTTGTCAGGAAAACTCTCTATTTGAGGCTTTTGGATGACTCTGAGCTCAGCTTTCTTATACGTGTCGGCATTGACACTGTCTGTGGGACTGGCCGTCCCATGAAGGGATCTGGCTGTTGCGTCTACAAGCTCTTGAAAGTTATCATATTGAGATGCATTGACTGCATGCTGGTCATCGTAAGTTATAAGAAGATGGAAGGATATTGGTTTACACAGTTCCAGGTTGGGCAATTTGGGCCAAGACGATGAAGGCTTCTGAAGAAATTATGTGCCATTCTTCCAGCGGGTAGGTTTGGCTAGCTGAGCCAGTGACAGGCCACGAGTAATGTCGTCAGCATGGTTGTCTTGTGAGTGCACATAGGACCTTGATTAGTTTGCACAATCAACCTCCCACATAGGTTGATTGTGAACCAGTTAGCTCTTGAATCTCAGCAACTCTAGTTGCTACAAAGACTTAGAAGTGACATGAGTCTGATTGAAACCAGTTGAGGACGGTTGTAGAATCAGTCCAGTATTTGAAACTGCTGATTTCTAATATGAGCTCTCTTTTCAGAACTGCTGCCAGTTGTGCTCCAGTTAGAGAAGTGCATAGCTCAAGTCAGGGAATTGTTTGCTGCTTCTTTGCAGCTACTCGTGATCTAGCTGCCAAGAATGACACCTCTATTTGTCCTTTGTCATCTTCAGTGCAGAGATAGGCTATGGCACCTTATGCTCGCTCTATGTGTGCACACTTCTTGAGCTGGACATGGGATCTGCCTTTGTAGTGAAGCTTCTGGGCAGTGTGACACTGGAAAGTTGTGGAAGCCCGACTTCCCATGTAAGCCATGCATTTCTGAGGTGTGTGTAGCAGTTCAGGGTCATCCCATTCTCTTTTTTTGATAATCTTAGCTCTAGTGGTAAATGGGGTGATGAATCCCAATAGATTATACTGACTGGAAAGGATGCTATATGTGTCGCATAGTGGGCTCAGTTTTTACGACATGGCCATGTTTGTAACCAAGTGTGTCAGATCTGCACTGCCACCTAAGTCTCAGAGTCTTGAACAGTCACATAGCTGTGTGCCATTCCTGAAACATAGTACATACCTGTCATTTCCAAGGTGTTTGATTTTTCATTTTACCATGGTCATATACAGAGTCTCATATGAATGTTAAGGCATAAAACATAAAACATCCTCGTGTACAAGTATATAAATTTAGCATTAGGCTTCATGTTTTTACTCCAATCACATTTCATAAAGTACATTTTAGTCTGGTTCCAGTTTGACTTAGCCTGGTTAAAACCAGACCATTCTCAGTTGTAACTGAGTTATGGTCTGGCAAAGCTTCATAGACAAATCATTTCCAAAGGGGCGTCACCAACAGACGTAGCTCAAATGCCTCTGGGCACAATTGGATAGACCTAAAACCAATCAGAGCGATGAAGGAGATGACGTATGCAGAGCGACGTTCGTCTGTTATAGAACAACTAGTTTGAACCCATATTAGACATTCTCTGGTTTGAATAAACCTTTTACTGTCTATGGAATAAACGAGCAGACACTGATTAGCTACTTGCTCTACGTTTATTTAAAATTAACAGCAAGACAACTAGAAGTGAATGTGCTTTCCATTAAATAAATCATACACAGTAATCAAAACCTTAACAAAAAAACTTTGCAATGAACTTTGCAATTTAGACGCGCAAACTGGGTGCCATTGCGGTGAGACGTACATGCTCGGGCAGATTCGGCTTGAAGTCGGTCATCCTCGGACGCGGCGTCGCGCGCGCTGTTACAAAAAAAAGCCGTGCATACAGCCAAGAAATGGGGTCTTGCGCACCGAATTTCTGATTGGTGCCGCGATTTCGACGGATTAGAAATGGGTTTGAATGAGCTCTTTGCCAGACTAACTTGCAGAGCAAATCTAAATTTGCAGGAAGTTGTCTGGGTTTTCCCAGGCTAAGTTTGACTAGTTGCTACAATGTAAAGTTTATATAACAATAACATGCTTACTATTATGAGTGGACATGTCTTACCTTAAAAATCTTTCTCTCCTTCAAATCGCGTTCTTCTAATTATTCTGAGGTAAATCCAAGGTAAACAGCACAGCACAAACAAACTCGATGAAAAGTGTCCTCCAAACTCGATGAAAAGAAGAGGAGTAGGCTACTGATTTGTTTTAAGGTGATGGGGCGTTTACAGATCTGTGTTCCTTCACGTGGACGATTTGCAAGTCAATCGCTCGTGCGCGCGTGGGTGTGGTCACATTAGATCATGGACTGAAGAAACTGTACATGTCGTTGCTTTCATACGGATTACTTAAACAGAGAATATTTGTTTTTGATATAATTTCATTTAAACATCACTTAAAAAATAAGCTTTGTAAAGACATATGTCTCAAGTCTGTGTGACAAACATTCGCTGACTTTACAGTTCATTTTCTGTCGCGTTTCAGAATAAACTTCACATTGAGACGGCAGAATGCGCATCATGTTTATTTTCTTTATTTTACAAAAAACATAACATTTTGTTTTTAATATGAGTGTACACAAATAAAAGAAGACATTTAACAGTTTTGAATGATGTATAATAATAACACTTTTATGTAAGATCGAAATCAACAGAGTATTTTTAGTCTCTTTTGCACTTATAAAGAAAAAAAGTGAGCTGCATTTGTGTGTGAATTTTGAGACTCTGACTTGGTGCGTAGTTCTCAGAGTAGTTCGAGAACTAGTTGCGCTCTGTCTCAATTGATGCCCTTTTATGTCCTGAAACAACCGTTTTTTGGGGTCGACAGCTTATAAAAAAGTATTTCTGGGTTATTTAGCTTGTTTGCTGACGCAGCATTTTTTAAAGATGCTGACGCTAGCCTCCTGCTGTCTGAGCCTCTGCTGGAGAGAACGAGAAACCGCTGCACTGACTCTATCCTTCTACTGTCTGGGCCTCTGCTGGAGAGAACGAGAAACTGCTGCACTGACGCTATCCTTCTACTGTCTGGGCCTCTGCTGGAGAGAACGAGAAACTGCCGTGCTGACGCTAGCCTCCTATTGTCTGAGCCTCTGCTGGAGAGAACGAGAAACTGCTGCACTGACGCTATCCTTCTACTGTCTGGGCCTCTGCTGGAGAGAACGAGAAACTGCCGTACTGACGCTAGCCTCCTATTGTCTGAGCCTCTGCTGGAGAGAACGAGAAACCGCTGCACTGACTCTATCCTTCTACTGTCTGGGCCTCTGCTGGAGAGAACGAGAAACTGCCGTACTGACGCTATCCTTCTACTGTCTGGGCCTCTGCTGGAGAGAACGAGAAACTGCTGCACTGACGCTATCCTTCTACTGTCTGGGCCTCTGCTGGAGAGAACGAGAAACTGCCGTGCTGACGCTAGCCTCCTATTGTCTGAGCCTCTGCTGGAGAGAACGAGAAACCGCTGCACTGACTCTATCCTTCTACTGTCTGGGCCTCTGCTGGAGAGAACGAGAAACTGCCGTACTGACGCTAGCCTCCTATTGTCTGAGCCTCTGCTGGAGAGAACGAGAAACTGCCGTACTGACGCTAGTCTCCTATTGTCTGAGCCTCTGCTGGAGAGAACGAGAAACTGCCGTACTGACGCTAGCCTCCTATTGTCTGAGCCTCTGCTGGAGAGAACGAGAAACTGCCGTACTGACGCTAGCCTCCTATTGTCTGAGCCTCTGCTGGAGAGAACGAGAAACTGCCGTACTGACGCTAGCCTCCTACTGTCTGAGCCTCTGCTGGAGAGAACGAGAAACTGCCGTACTGACTCTATCCTTCTACTGTCTGGGCCTCTGCTGGAGAGAACGAGAAACTGCCGTGCTGACGCTAGCCTCCTATTGTCTGAGCCTTTGCTGGAGAGAACGAGAAACTACCGTGCTGACACTAGCCTCCTATTGTCTGAGCCTCTGCTGGAGAGAACGAGAAACTGCTGTGCTGACGCTAGCCTCCTACTGTCTGAGCCTCTGCTGGAGAGAACGAGAAACTGCTGTGCTGACGCTAGCCTCCTATTGTCTGAGCCTCTGCTGGAGAGAACGAGAAACTGCCGTACTGACGCTAGTCTCCTATTGTCTGAGCCTTTGCTGGAGAGAACGAGAAACTGCCGTGCTGACGCTAGCCTCCTACTGTCTGAGCCTCTGCTGGAGAGAACGAGAAACTGTTGGTTTAATTCTCCTGGGAGAAATTGCTAATTTTAAAGACTCTTTTAATAATTTAATAAACATAAAACGTTTTGAATTTATTCTTTGTCCTGCCGTCTTTGAGGAAATACGGCTTGCTCCTCAGGGTGGTTTGCAATTTAGGAGAGGCGCCCCCTGCTTGTGACATGTTAGCTGTTTTGAAAATGTGATGTCAGAGTGGACAAATGTGTTTAAGCAATTGAGAAAAACTGTAAAATGTTGCACTATCTTGTACATAGTGTGCCCATTTGTGTATATAGTTTGAACTTTTGCATCTTTTAAAAAACATATTCTGCTGTTTGCACCTTGTATTGTGCAGGTCACTGCAAATAAATAACAATAACATGCCTTTATAATAGGTCTTTATTTACATGGTTGCATGTCATTTATAGATGCATTTATTTTACACCAGAACAGTTTACTTTACCACGACACACCATGTTGTTCTGCCATGGCACAGTTCCGTGGGCCTAAGGATTCGCCACTTTGCAACCAAAATGCCCAATGCATTCTCTATCACCCATCTGGCTCTGGAGTGACGGTAATTGTAGGTCTGCTTATCCATGGGCAGTTTCATCCCTATGTAGCAAAACAGAACAGTATTGATAGGCAATCGTTGTGTTGCCAATGTAGCTGTGATCAGGAATATATATACGCGTACATGAAGTGCTATTACATGAAATTAATTTTGTCTGTGACATACCTGGAAAGGGATGCATGAGGTTGTTGTGTAAGGGGAATGCAGCATCACCAACTATCACATGTGGAATTTGGACTCCAGTTCCAGGAAGATTGGCTGGTGGGGCCAGGTTCAGTTTGTGTTTAAGAAGCATAGAACCAAATCGGCTCTCCTTGAAGACACCACCGTCACTTTCCTGTCTGTATTCCCCCACATCCACCATGGTGAAGCGATATCTGGCGTTGCAGGTAGCCATCAGAACAATGGAGTGTGCACCCTTGTAGTTGTAGTAGTACTTGTAGTATTACCGGCGTGCAGTAGTGCTTTTATGTTGACATGTTTTCCGTCTACATCCGGAAATATCTGAAGTGCATTAACTCATTCATGTCTCTCATTGGCCGGTCAAGCACAGAAAATTCACGCTCCTTCTGCCTCAACCGGTTCACACACTCAAAAAAATGATATGTTGGCTTTAATTAACTTTTTTATGTCAACAGGTTCCATAAATTAACTTTTTTATGTCAACAGGTTCCATAAATTAACTTTTTTATGTCAACAGGATGCACATAACTGGGTTACGTTAAACAAACATAATTTGGTCATGTAACTTCAACACACTCAAATAAATGATATGTTGGCTGTCATTAACTTTTTATGTCATCAGGGTCTGATATGTTGGCTTGAATTAACTTTTTTATGACAACAAGTTCTGATATGTTGGCTTAATTAACTGTTTTATGTCAACAGGATGCACATAACTGGGTTACGTTAAACAAACACTGAAGCAGTGAAGCAGATAATTAAGTGAATAATTGAGTGATGATTGAGCATTAATCATGAACACCTGATGTTAACAAGCAGAATCACTGAATGAGAAAACCGGAATTTGATGAGTGTTTGTTTTAGTTGGGCTCTTGACCCTCACTTTATTAACTTTATATTTTGTCTGACTGCTGTACATGAGTTATAACAGCCAGATGATCAATTAGAAAAGGTGATCTGATGGTGTTGGTTGTGTTTTAACATAATCATTATATCACTATCATTTGACCTGAATCACTGAACTCATACAGAACCCAATTTCTGAGTTAAGTTTACCTTATGGATTATAGCAGCACTGCCATTGTAGAACATACCATTTTTAGCCTTTTCAATGAAATCCAAATGATCAAATCAACAAAAAAGAAACAAAAAGAAACTTCAAAAAAAAAAAAAAATTATGTAGGCACACACAGACATCAAGAATCAGACTGTGAATCTCAACAATGGTGACAATTATAAAGCATGTTGCAGTGCATTCTGGGTGCCACCAATCAAAACTCATTCATGGCTCCCATCATGCATTTCTGCATGAATAAATAATGAGCTTATGGTTAGAGGTGATCTGTTTGTCACCATTGCTGAGATTCATTCGCTAAATATTGATGTCTGTGTGTGCTTGCATACAAATGTTTTTTGTTTTTTTTAGTATAGATTTGATCATTTGGATTTCATTGAAAAGGTTAAAAATGGTATGCTCTATAATGGCAGTGCTGCTATAATCAATAAGGTAAACTTAACTCAGAAATTGGATTCTATATGAGTTCAGGTAAAATGATTGTAAAATAATGATTATGTTAAAACACAACCAACACCATCAGATCACCTTTTTAATTTGTTCATCTGGTTGTTATAACTCATGTACAGCAACCATACAAAATCTAAAGATAACGATGTGAGGGTCAAGAGCCCAACTAAAATACACACTGATCTCCATAATGGTGACTTTAAATTCTGGTTTTCTCATTCAGTGATTCTGCTTGTTATCATCAGGTGTCTTCAATAATGCTCAATCATCACTCAATTATTCACTTAATTATCTCATTAACTTTAACACCGCTTCAGTGTTCATTTAACACTCAGCTCAGAGTTTAATTAGGTCGCTTAGAATTACTTAACTCCATTATGTTTAAGTTACATGAACACATTATGTTTGTTTAACGTAACCCAGTTATGTGGAACCTGTTTACATAAAAAAGTTAATTAATGCCAACATATCATTTTTTTGAGTGCAGGTCGCACGTACCATCTCCTCCGACGCCTTCTCACGTTTCTGCATTTTAGTTTTTAGTCGATCAGCTCCAACAGTTTAAGTCGCCATTGTTTATAGTAGCCTAAACTTAAAACAGCCGCGAAGAATGAAACAGTGGAACATAGAAACCCCACCGCCAGCTAGCGTTTCGGCAGTATAATTGCAGAGCAACGCAGAAAGAACGCAGAAGTATAAATGCTCACGAACAGCGTTTGCTACACACGTAGCCTACGACGTACACTACGGCGTACACTTGACGCAGAAGTATAAGTAGGCCTTAACATTCAAGCCTGAATGTTACAAGAAAGTGGGGGGAAAAAATAGCACCTGAAGAAGCAGACATCTTGTTGGACAGCTTCTTCAGAGTGATACAAACCATATGACAGGTAAAATCTCAAACAAAGTTTACTGGGGGAGGTTTTGCAAAAATTAACAGCAGTATTCTTGTTACCAAGAGGACAGGTTAATTTTCTCCATAAGGAAATGTATTTTTAACAATAAACCTAAGACAAAGGGGGCGCATGCGCGCAGTTCATGGAGTAGTCGACTTTTACAGAGCTCTTCCCCGATGACACTATATTTTGAATGTTTTTGTAAATTAAGTACCATCAATTCACTTTACAGGCGATTATGTTCTTTTGAGAGTTACCAGTCGTCAGTTGTTTTAGGTATCTCGTGAAATTTAAGTGCGGTGAGCGCGATTTTCGTTATTCACTGACTCATTCTATGTCCGCAAAATGGCGTCGAAGAAATCTTCCAAAACCGTTGCAGCTATTAAGGAGGACACCAATCCAAGTGATTCTATCGCACAGGGAAATGTGAACGCGATACTTGCTGCAATCGGTGCACAAGGAGATGATTTAAAAAAACTGATAGAGGACAAGATGACAGCTCTAAGTGTTCGCTTGGATGCGCTGGACGCCACGCTGGTTAACTTGCAGTCAGAACAGGCCAGCGTTAAACAGAAAATGGTAGAGATAGAAGGTGCCCTGAACGATACGGATTTACGCCTCGGTGCGGTCGAAAAGGTGTGTGAAGATTTGCGTGCGGAAAATAAATCTCTCTGGACTAAATTGAATGACTTGGAAGGACGCTCTCGCAGGCTGAACCTCAAATTTGTGGGAATAAGCGAGGGAGAGGAGCGGGGGCGCCCTTCTGTGTTTATTTTGGACTTGATTACTGAGCTCTTCGGCCGAGATAACTTTCATAAGCCTGTGAAAATTGACCGAGCTCATCGGGCCCTGCTACCCAAGCCGTCTGAAAGCCAGAGACCTCGCACCATTATCGCACGGATCCACAATGATCGGGACAAAGATTTAATCCTTCGTCTGAGCCGTGAAAAGTTTCCTCTGGAATATAAAGGAAAGCGGATTCACATCTTCCCTGACTATACTCCGGAGGTGACCGCTCGGCGACGTGCCTTCAGTTCAGTCACGAAAGCTCTACGGGAGGCTGGATTGAAATGGTCCCTGCGTTTTCCAGCGAAACTGACACTGCATCATAACGGTCGGGAGCGCTCTTTTGAATCTCCGGAGGAGGCTAAGAAGTTTGTGGATAACTTGTCGAAGGACTCGGCGTAACCTCTATGCGTGACTTTACTCATCTTGACCGGTGTATGGTACTCGACTAACAGAAGTGGACATATTTTTTTTTTTTTGAATATTTTGTTATTTTCATCGTGGTACGTAACGTTAATTCAGAGATGAATGTGCGCGGTGGAAAGCAGGGGGAGTTTGTGTGTGTGTTACTCCTTGTGTTTTTTCGTTATTTCTGCTCTTTTGGGCTAAGGTAAGCTATTTCTGACTTACTTTGCACTCTTGTTGTCTCCGAGAGGATGGGGAATACTTGCTGCTTCGGTTCTTAGGGACTGCGTTTACAGATTTATTAA
The DNA here is from genome assembly GCF_029890125.1 of Rhinichthys klamathensis goyatoka. NCBI lineage: Eukaryota > Metazoa > Chordata > Actinopteri > Cypriniformes > Leuciscidae > Rhinichthys > Rhinichthys klamathensis. The sequence continues at coordinate 589,573 of NW_026606563.1, read as the reverse complement.
ACTCCTTTGGGGTCAAGCAAAACGTCAGTGGTCCCACTCATCGTCTAAATCATACACTAGATTTAATTATATCATACGGAACCAATCTAACCGATATAGATATTATACCCCAAAGTGACGATCTCACTGATCATTGCATGGTAACGTGCATAATACGTACTGCTGAAATTTGTCATGTTGCGCCGCGTTATCGACCAGGCAGAACAATCCTTCCAATCACTATAGATAGATTCTCAAATAGCCTTCCTGATCTATCTCAGCTGCTCAGTGAACCCAAACAAACAGATGAACTAGAGGAAATGACCAGCAGTTTGAGCACCATTTTCTCTAGTACATTAGATATTGTTGCACCAATTAGATTGAAAAAGGTTAGAGAGAAAACTAAAGCACCATGGTACAATAGTACTACACATGCTATCAAGAGAGAAACTCGTAACTTAGAGCGTAAATGGAAACAAACTAATTTAGAGGTCTTTAGAATCGCGTGGAAAGACAGTATGTCACGTTATAAAAAGGCTCTAAAAGCAGCCAGGGCTGAGCATCTCCGCAAACTAATAGAAAATAACAAAAATAATCCAAGGTTTTTATTTAACACCGTGGCTAGACTAAGAAATAAACAGACATCGCCAGAGCAAAATATTCCGTTACAGTATAGTTGTAATGATTTTATGAATTACTTCAATGAGAAAATAGAAAGCATCCGAAATACAATTGTAAATGTACAATCCTCTATGGTGTCTTGTGATTCAGCCTCAATTATCGCCCCTCAAGAACAACTACACCGCTTTACAACTGTAGGACAGGAAGAGCTAAATAAACTTATCATTGCATCTAAACCAACAACATGTTTATTGGATCCAATACCCACTAAACTACTGAAAGAAGTGTTACCTGTAGTGGAAGAGCCTCTTCTCAATATTATTAACTCGTCTTTATCTTTAGGTCATGTTCCAAAAATATTCAAGCTGGCAGTAATAAAACCTCTTATTAAGAAACCGCAATTAGATCAAAATAACTTAGCAAATTACAGACCCATTTCAAATCTTCCATTTATGTCTAAAATACTAGAAAAAATTGTGTCCGCTCAATTGTGCTCTTTCTTGCAAGAAAATGAGATATATGAAAAATTTCAGTCAGGATTCAGACCGCATCATAGCACAGAAACTGCGCTAGTTAAAATTACAAATGATTTACTTTTAGCTTCTGACCAAGGCTGTATCTCAATACTAGTTCTACTCGATCTTAGCGCTGCGTTCGACACTATAGATCATAAAATACTCTTGGATCGACTACATAACTACACTGGTGTTCAGGGACAGGCATTAAGCTGGTTTAGATCGTACTTATCGGACCGTTACCATTTTGTCTGTTTAAATGGGGAAAAATCGAAGATAACGTCAGTAGACTATGGAGTGCCGCAAGGATCGGTGTTAGGCCCTCTGCTATTCTCAATATATATGCTGCCACTTGGTAATATTATAAGAAAACATGGAATTAATTTCCACTGCTATGCTGATGACACTCAATTATATATTTCATCACGACCAGATGAAAACACTAACTTATCTAAATTGACAGAGTGTCTTAAAGATATAAAATGCTGGATGACGTGTAATTTCCTGCTATTAAATCCAGATAAAACGGAGGTATTACTTATTGGTCCAAAAAACTACCCACAAAATCTCTTACAATACAACTTTAATTTAGAAGGATGTCCTGTTACCTTATCGACTACAGTAAAAGACCTGGGTGTTATACTAGACCGCAACTTGTCTTTCGAAAATCATATTTCATATGTTACAAGAACTGCCTTTTTCCACCTTAGAAACATTGCTAAATTACGTAACATGCTATCTGTTTCTGATGCAGAAAAGTTAGTTCATGCATTCATGACCTCGAGACTAGATTACTGTAATGCTTTATTAGCCGGTTGTCCTGCATCTTCAATAAACAAGCTACAGTTAGAGCAAAATGCAGCCGCTAGAGTTCTTACTAGGTCAAGAAAATATGATCATATAACACCGATTTTATCATCTCTGCACTGGTTACCTATTAAGTTCCGTATCAATTACAAAGTACTACTACTGACCTATAAAGCCCTAAATGGTTTAGCTCCTGTGTATTTAATGGACCTTCTATCGCCCTACAATCCATCGCGTTCTTTAAGATCCCTAAATTCGAGGCTTCTGGTCATTCCTAGGATATCTAAGTCCACTAAAGGAGGGAGGGCGTTCTCACATTTAGCTCCTAAACTCTGGAATAGCCTTCCTGATACTGTTCGTTGCTCAGACTCGCTCTCCCAGTTCAAAACTAGATTAAAGACGCATCTCTTCAGCCAAGCATTCACATAATGCTTACCTTTTATACCACTGTTGAATCAGATCGAATGCATTAATATTATGAACAGCAGCTACGCTAATTATTTCCCATCTGCTTTTCTGCTGTTATCTCGGGATGCTAGTCCCGAGGTAAATAGCGTTCGTCAGCTCCAGTTTGTATCCAGCCTCTCACGGAGACTTCAGATGCCCCAACACCTGCGATGAGACGACTCGACGCCTGTGAAGAGACGACTCAATGCCGGCGATATGTTATGCCCTAAATTAATACATGATGATTAACTAACTATATTCTTCTATGTACATTTCTGAAATGCACTTTCTGTAAAGCTGCTTTGAGACAATATGTATTGTGAAAAGCGCTATACAAATAAATTTGAATTGAATTGAATTGAATTCTTGGAGCAGCTGTGGGGAGTTCGTAAGTTCCTTTCTTTTTTTTTTTGCACCAGACAATGTTCTTGCTACGATTATTACTATTTTTGTGTTTATTTCTATTACTAATAGCAATAGCGATGCCGAAATGAATATCACATTTGTCAGTTGGAATGTAAGAGGAATGGGACACCCGATTAAAAGGGGAAAGGTGTTTGCACATTTAAAGTCATTGTCGGCTGACATTATTTTTCTTCAGGAAACCCATATTAGACCCAGCGAACAGATGCGGCTTAGGGCAAGTTGGATCTCACAAGTTTATCAAGCCACTTTTTCCTCTAAAGCCAGAGGGGTGGCTATACTTTTTTGGAAATCTATTCCTTTCCGAATGCACTCTGTGGTGTCTGACCCTGCGGGAAGATATATTATTGTATCCGGATCCATTAATAATTTCCCGATTACATGTGTTAATGTTTATGGACCAAATACAGATGACCCTGCTTTTTTCAGGAAATAATTTGGGCTTATTCCAGATACTAACTCAACTAATTTGATAATTGCTGGAGACTTTAACTGTTATTTGGATCCTCATCTTGATCGTCATTCTTCACAAGTTCCTCATCCTATTCAATCTGTTGGTGTTTTAAATAATTTGATAAAATCCATGAATCTTGTGGATATATGGAGATTACTTAACCCGACTGCTCGTGATTATTCTTTTTTCTCCCATGTTCATAAATCCTATACTCTATAGTCTTATAGTCTCTAATTTGTTAATTAAACTTAAACAGAAACAGTTTGAATTGGGAGATAAAGCAGATAAGCTTCTTGCCAGGCAACTAAGAGGTGTGCAGGCTAGTAGGGCCATTCATCAAATAAAATCGCAGAATGGTTCTTTAGTAACACATCCTAAAGAAATTAATAATCGTTTTGTTGAATTTTATAAGCAACTTTACTCTTCCAGCTGTTCTGAGCTGAACACTACAGGGCGCCAATTTCTTGATGCGGTGGATTTTCCAAAACTTAATGAATTAGGGGAATTACTCGAGAGGAATTAGAGGAACCGTTTACTCTTCGGGAAATTTTGGAAGCAATTAATTCTTTTTCCAATGGGAAAGCCGCTGGCCCTGATGGGTTTGGTGTGGAATTCTATAAGACCAGTGCAAATGCAATTGCTCCTTTGTTACTTAGATTGATAAATCATTCGATTGAGAAGGAAATATTTCCCGACTCTTTTTATGAGGCACATATATGCCTTTTGAAGAAAAAAGACAGAGATGTTACGGAGCCTTCTAGTTACAGGCCAATAAGTCTTCTCAATTGCGATCAAAAAATAATTGCTAAGATTCTGGCCACTCGTCTGAATAAGCATGTGGCCTCGTTAATTCACCCAGATCAAACTGGCTTTATCCCAGGAAGATTTTCAGTTTTTAACTTGCGTCGCCTGTTAAATATTTTGTACAGTAATCAGGATAAGAGATGGAGCAGCTGTTCTTTCTATAGATGCTGAAAAGGCCTTCGATCGAATAGAATGGAGCTATATGTTTTCTGTGCTGGATCGGTTTGGCTTTGGTGAGAATTACAAACGAATCATAAAAATGCTTTATCTTTCCCCTAAATCTGCAATACTTACTAATTCGGATAGGTCTGCTTTTTTTCCTCTTCAACGTGGTACACGTCAGGGCTGTTGTCTAAGCCCATTGTTATTTGATCTAGCTCTAGAACCCCTGGCCATCCATCTTCGTAATCATTCTGAGATCAGGGGTATATCATGTGGTCATTCTGAGGTTAAACTGTCCTTATATGCAGATGACTTGCTTATATATTTGAGTGATCCCTCTTCTGCTTTGCCATTTTTAATGGAATCACTTGAGGTGTTTGGCTCCTTTTCTGGTTATTCTGTTAATTGGGAGAAGAGTGTATTCATGCCCTTGGGTGAAGGGTTGGATGCTCAGTTTCAGAGGTCATTACCTTTTAGAATAACAGAGGATCATTTCACTTACTTAGGTTTAACTATTCCTAAAAAATGTAAACAAATTTTCACTTTAAATTTTATAGAAGCCATGAATAAGTTAAAAATATATATTGATAAATGGAGGGTGCTCCCGTTATCTTTAATTGGTCGGGTCAATGCTATTAAAATGGTCTCTCTGTTTTGCTTTGGTTATCTTTTTCAGAACCTGCCTATATATTTGCCACATTCTTTTTTTAAACAATTAGATTCTATCATTTTTCCATTTATTTGGGGTTATAAGGCGCATAGAATTTCTAAGGCCCATTTGCAGAAGCCGAAAGAGTTGGGTGGTCTAGCGCTACCTGTTTTCCGTCATTATTATTGGGCTGCTAATGCCAGGGCTATGATGTTCTGGCGGAGTAGTGATCAAGCTGGCGAGAACTTGATGGACACCCAACCCAAGTGGCTGTACATGGAGGCTTGGTCAGTTGCTGGTAGCTCTCTTGCCGCTATTCTTTTTTCGAATCCTATATCTTTAAAGAAGTTACAATGTAAAAATTCTGTTGTGCTCAATTCCATTAGAATTTTAAATCAATTGAAGACTGTTTTGAATATTATACGTCCTTCAGTGCTCCAGTCCATTTGTGATAATCATAATTTTTTGCCTGGCCAGTCAGATAGGGTATTTTCACTGTGGAGAAGCAAAGGACTGACTATGATTAAGGACTTCTATATAGATGGAAAATTTGCCACTTTCGAGCACTTGTATAAAACATTTGATCTTTCCCAATCACAATTTTTCCGATATCTACAGGTGCGCCATTTCATTAAATATTCTTTTAATGAGTTTCAGGAGTTGCCTCAGGATCATAATATGTATTGTCTTTTGGGTCAACCCCCTAATGCCAAACAGTTGGTGACACGGTTTGTTTCCTTGTTTGTATCTCATTCTCCAGTCTCTTCAGATCACATCAAAGTAGCATGGGAAAATGACGTGGGAATTAATATCTCAAATGAGATTTGGGAAGAAGGACTAAAGCGAATTCATAACTGCTCTATTAATGCAAGATTGCAACTTATTCAGTTTAAAGTGTTGCATAGATTACACTATACCAAATCTAAACTTAATTAAATTTACCCTTCAGTTTCCCCATTATGTGACAGATGCCAGAGCTCTGATGGGACACATGCTCATACTTTTTGGTTTTGCCCCGAGATTTCTGAGTTTTGGAATAATATTTTTTTGTGGTACTCAAACGTTTTTGGAGAAGAAATCAGTCCAGATTTTGAGTTGGCTTTGTTTGGGTGTTCTGACCCTATATTAGCATTGACACATTCTCAACAACTGTCTCTTATGTTTGGTATGGTGGTGGCCAAAAGGGTGATCTTGATGGACTGGAAGTCCATTGTACCACCCAGCTTTCATAAATGGCTGGCTGAAATGGTTGCTGCCCTCAAGCTCGAAAGGATTCGGTTTTCTAAAGCTGATGCTTCTAAAAAATTTGATAAAGTCTGGGGCCCCTTCCTTAAGTATCTTTCTAAGAGTTGAAATATGTTTGGGCATATATGTAATATGGATGACTTATCTCTTTTATTTCTTCACTCCATTGTCAAAGTATTGTTATTATTATTTATTTTTTTATTTATTTTTTTAAGTTTGATTAAGTGATTTAAAGTGTAATTTCCTTATCTCTGTCTGGTGCGGGCGGGGGATGGGGGTGCTTTATTTATTTTATTTTTTTTATGTATAAAATTTTTTTGTAAACATTTTGTGAGACTTGGATATGTTTTGTGTTTGTATAAAAAACTGCTATAAATAAAATGTAAAAAAAAAAAAAAAGAAAACCTAAGACAAACGAAAAGAGACCAACTGTGAGCTTCAATGCTGTAAATCAATGCTTTATGCTTTTATTGAGGTTTATTTACGCATGTGGTAGGGTGCAACGTGGGTGGAAGGAAGAAGACAGGGTCGGCGTGACTGGGACTCATACTTTTTATTAACTCAAAATATAAAAGAAAACAAAGGCTGCGCCATATGCGCATTCACCGTAGCCAAGTTCATAGAACACTCTTCCCGCTGAATCAGCTCACAATTCACTTAGATGAACACTCTTTCCGCTGTACCAGCTCTCAGTTCACGACGCACAAACATTCTTCCCGCTGTACCAGCTCTCAGTTCACGACAAACAAACACTCTTCCCGCTGTACCAGCTCTCAGTTCACGCGTTGTGTACGAGTCCCGAGTCTCTCTCTCTCCCACTCTCTCGTTCTCGCCGGCTTATATGCGGTCTCTCCGCAATCATTTACATTTACATTTAGTCATTTAGCAGACGCTTTTATCCAAAGCGACTTACAACTGAGGACTAAACCAAGCGAGTCATCGTGAAGAGGCAAAAACAACGCAAGAAGTGCTCAAAATACAAAGTTCAGACATAGCTCGGAGTAGCATAAGCCAGGCAAGCGAGGATTTAGAGGGAAGGATTTTTTTTTTTTTTTTTTATGTTAAGTGCTCCCGGAAGAGATGAGTTTTCAGTTGTCTTTTGAATGCTGTCAGGGATTCTGCATTCCGGATGAGGGTGGGGAGATCATTCCACCAGCATGGAACCGTGAATGAGAATGATCTAGAGAGTGATTTTGTGCCCCGCTATGATGGTACTACTAGCCGTCGCTCATTGACCGATCGTAGGCTTCTGGTAGGGATGTAGACTTGTAGTAGTGAGTGGAAGTAGGAGGGAGCTGAACCTGTGGTCAATCTGTAAGCAAGCGTCAAAGCCTTGAACTTGATGCGAGCAGCGAATGGTAGCCAGTGCAGAGAGATGAACAGAGGAGTGACGTGGGCCCTTTTGGGCTCGTTGAAGACAAGACGAGCTGCAGCATTCTGGATCATTTGTAGAGGTTTAGTTGCACATGATGGAAGTCCAGCCAGAAGAGCATTGCAGTAATCAAGCCTAGAAATGACCAGGGCCTGGACGAGAAGTTGTGTTGCATGCTCAGTTAGGAAAGGCCTGATCTTCCTGATGTTGTGCATAGCAAACCTGCATGATCGAGCTGTCTTTGTAATGTGCACTGTTAATTATTTCCCTGTTAAATAACAGGAAATTACTGGCAGCAGGGTTACCATTATTTTCCTGTTATTTTAACAGTTTATTCCTGTTACTGTTTTTTTACAGTGCACTCCCCGTAATGTTTTTCAACAGGAATTTACTGTAAATCACAGAAAAAACAGGAAACAACTGGCAGCAGTGTTACCATTATTTTCCTGTTAAATCACCATTTATTTTATTTCCATTAAATATTGTTGATTATTTTTAGCATGTAGTAACGTGTACCACTGATTGTTATAGACATATTCTAGCTTGAGTTAATACAAGAATAGGCATAATCCATCAGATAACACTTAAGTGAAAGAAAACGAATAGTTCTGTGTTGAAATTAACTTTTTTTATTGTAATACAAACACTGAAAGGTAAATACTTACAAATGTAGGCACACATGGATCAGACCAATCACAGAAATATACTGTATATCATGTTCATTGCTGACATCTGTGGTCGCTGGACGGAAAATAACAACTGTGTCTGTCTTAAACTAGCAAAGACACTTGCGTTTGGCTTTGCGCTGTGTCGGTGCAAGATAAGGCCCTAAACCTCAACATTTAATGTTCCCTGAAATGCTAAAATTCAGCTAAAAAACTCAAACCAAGGATATACACTGTGACTCCTGGTCACATACAATTTTTTACACATAGGCTCAGATTAATCACAAACATTCTCATGTTCATGGCTTAAAAAGTAGCAAATACATTGTTCATTATAACAAAATACTGAACCTCAACACTTAGTGTTACATAAACCACTAAAATTCAACATGTATGAATACATTCAAACCAACACTTAATGGAACTCTTCATCAATAAAGAGCAATAAACAATAAAAACTCTGTCACTGCTTAGACCACTAACCATTTTCTCAAAGCACACAATGAGGATCCTTTGGGTCTGTATATGAGAGAGAGAGAGAGAGATATGAGTTCCATAATTTCACATTTTTAATCCAAAATTAAATCACATGGCTTGACCTAACAAAAGCTCATTTTAGAAACAGAGCCCAAACCAGACAGAATAAAAAAATAATAGAAAGGGTGATGAGTACAATTCATTGAAAGAACAAAAAAAGAATGGCAAGAGCATGGAAGAGGAGTTCAGCATTCTAACTTTGAAAGGCAGTTGAGAATGAGCATTAGAATGAATTTCCCCAGCTCCTGAGTCGTTGCTGTTTGAACATATGTGTAATGTATACATCTTACTCACCATTTTCAAATGAAATCCCACTGAAAGTCCATGAGCTTGAGCAAGAGGCTGGCGACGTGTGAATTGACAAAGTTCTTCTGTTTTTCCCCTTTGCAGCCTTTGTCCCTTTTTCTGGGTTTAAACCCACAAAGCGTCTGAAAAATTATACACTGGTTAAAAATCTAGTAATTCACACAGACTAACAGGCAGCACAACAAAGACAACAAATGTACATGAACTATCCTCAACATGCACTATCTTCTTGCCTCTGTGAATATTGTAAGTTGCACTAAAACTTTCTAAATCAAAGTTAATTGCTAAATCCCATCACCAGACCTGTTAAAACCATGCTTGAGCCACAGCTAGGCCAGAAAAATATGCAGGTGTTAACAGACAATATCTTACCTCTGGATGAATTCAATCGTGCAGGCTGCCTCCTCTTGGTACTGTAGGTTAAAGATGTAAAAACAGGAAAAAAAAGACGCCAGCCCTATCACAAAGGTGGACTGGATCCCTTCGCAAATGATTTGGCCCTCAAGGCTGAGCATCCAGCGCTGGAAGCGGCTTCCCGTTTCTCCTGAAACAGAAATGTTTTAACTGTCAAATTTCTGTTTTAGTTTTCATTTTGAATAGTTTAGTTTGATACCATTGAATTCACTACATACAACACTAAAGCCAACTGTCCTATCTAAACCAGCTTACCAAGAAGTATCAGACGAGGAGTTGCAGGTATAAAGAGTGAACTCTCAAGGTCAGCTGCAGTGGCATATCCCTAGGACATAGAACAAATTAAACACAATATTAATGACATAAGACTACCACTGATTGAGATAGATATTTAGAATGAGAGATGGAGAGACAGGAAGAGATAGATAAAGAGAGAGGGGATATAGAGAGATAGAGATATAAATCCTGGGATATCATCTTGAACAGCAGTGTGATCAGGGATGGTATCCTGCATCTGTAATAAAAAAAAAAACAAGAAAACAAATGTAAACATTGATCTACAACTCAATGATAATCAAAACAGCAAAAAAATAAAATAATAGGGTGCACTATACCAAGGCAATTAAAAGAGAATAGCTGTTCACATAGCTAGATACTGCACTAGCCCTATCAGTAATAGCTGTTTTTGCTGGATTTACCTCATTGATAGGCTAAAACCTGCACATAAAATAGTCACACCAGCATGTCTGGTACGTTAGCCCAAACAGCTAACGTTATAGCGCTATAATCCATCAAAGACGAGCAGCTGACATGAATTCATTAAATACTTGGACCAACTAGACCAACTAAGTTAACGTTATCTAGCATAATAAACAGCTAGCTGCTATCAGTAAATAGATTTATGTTAGCCGTTTGATTTTCAGGATGAATCTGCTTTAACCAGACATGCACATGCCAAGAATGCCACACAAACTTGACCACGGGAATGCTAACTTACTTAGAGTTATAGGCGTAACGTAATGTTAGCCTATTGTTTATAGATTTAGATCGTATACATAAATGGACATTAAAATAAGCGCAATGTTTCTAAAAATTAATGGACAAACTATCGAAATCACCTAGGCTCATTAGCAGCTAGCTAGCTAAGTTACGTTACTTCATTTCATGTGGTGTAAGTCCGTGGCGTTTAGTAACTTATACATCAACATCACTGATAGATGTTAAAACTATGTATGACTTTCAAGAAACTCTCTCACCGGATTATTGTGATTTTGGTCGATGTAACCACCGCGATCCTCCTCCGACATGGATCTCCGTGTTCGTTGCCGGCCGGTTCAAATGCCTTCTACGCTCCTTCCCAGAATTAAAAAAATACTGTATGAACATGTTATTTAAAATAGTGGCGCCAATAGCTGGGTTTCGGTCACGTGATTATGATGACGCGCGAAATTCAGATGGATGGAGGGCAGGGAGTGAAGAGCACAATGGACGAGATGGAGGAAAGTCCGTACTGTAACGTTACTACTTTACACGCTATTACAAGAGAAAGATATAAACAAAAAATCAAACATATGTTGGACGTGATCCTTACCTTATGAAGAGGAGCGATTTTCCAACTGAATTGAAAGATTTTCCTGCCATCGAGGCGGTAGATATCAGCAACTACCTCGTCTTACAGACATACTTTGACTTTACAAAGTTCGTACACGTTACACGTTAACTTATACGTTACACAAACATAGCCACTTAAGTTGTATTAACTCACATTTGATGAAGTGATCACTGCACACACGGGCATTTTCCTATCCGGCTGCTCCCGACCGCAGACATAGGTTTGCAAGCCGTTTTTCCGGAGTTTTTCGGTCAATTTCTTGCATTTTCCCCCCTTATGAACAACAACTTTTGGTACACGATAAAAACTCCTCGTGGTTTGATCGATTTAAGTAACCATAAACGACGCAAAACATAGCCATTTTGTGTTTGTTATAGTGCTTTCTAAGTTAAATACAGCAAATCACTTCCTGCCCTCCATTTGCATTTCGCGCCATGGCAACGCAGTGGCGTGACGTCATATGAAAACAAGCTATAGACTGGTGGCGCGGGCGCCTGCCAGCGTGCTATACATACGGATATTTACACCGTGTTCAGAAAGAAGAGGGGAGACACACACACACACACACACATTGGGAGCGCAGTTTATTGGGTAAAATCCGGAGTGTAGGGTATTAACAGTTAATAAAAAGCTATTACACCCACGAATCACGATAACAAACACATTTGCCCATGCACAGAAAACACCGCAAACTTTCTTATTTCTGTCTGTGGAATAGGCTATGCAAGATTATTCTTGATAACATTTGCAGTAGAGAAATCAGGTGTTTAATTCTAATCTTCATTCAGTAAATGCATACAATTAGTTTGTTAGTCATGGATTGCACCGTCGACTATTGATTGAATCAGTCGTTGTTTAGCAACCTAAAAAACCGAAATGAAATTGCTAACTTCTCTGATATAATAACTTTTTTATATAATAAGCATAAAATTGCATATCGGCATTTATCTCCAAACATACCAGACCATACTCTATCTGACATCTTTGCTTGAATTTTCGATTTTGCGGTTAAATAACAAAAATGAGGTGTTATTTAACAATGAGGTGTTAAATAACAAAAATGAGGTGTTATTTAACATATATTCCCTAAAATTAACAGTAAGGCGCAGTTATTAAAAATAACAGGTTAATCATGTTGAAATTTGGGTGTAAATTAACAGAAACATTTTACAGTGTGGTCTGTGAAGGTCAGCTGATCATCAAATATTACTCCAAGATTTCTGACCGACCTTGATGGGGTGATTGAGGAAGAATCTAGCTGGATAGTGAGGTCATGCTGTAGAGACGGATTGGCAGGGAGGACGAGAAGCTCAGTCTTTGCCAGGTTGAGCTGCAGGTGATGTTCCTTCATCCATGCCGAGATGTCCGCCAGACAGCTTGAGATCCGTACAGCTACTGTGGGATCATCTGGTTGAAATGAGAGGTAGAGCTGGGTGTCATCAGCATAGCAATGGTAAGAGAAACCATGTGTCTGTATGATAGGTCCCAGTGATGTGGTGTAAATGGAGAAGAGGAGCGGTCCGAGAACTGAACCCTGGGGAACTCCTGTGGTCAGTTGATGTAATTTGGATACCTCGCCTCTCCATGTGACCTTGAAGGACCTACCTGTGAGATAGGACTCAAACCAGTTGAGGGAGGTTCCAGTGATGCCCAGTGATGAGAGGGCGGACAAGAGGATCTGATGATTCACAGTGTCGAAGGCAGCAGACAGGTCCAGTAGAATGAGAACTGATGATTTGGAAGCAGCTTTTGCGATCCGCAGGGCTTCCGTGACTGACAGCAATGCAGTCTCAGTTGAATGGCCTTTCTTAAAGCCAGATTGGTTGACATCCAGCTGGTTGTTCAGAGACAGGAAGGATGATACTTGGTTAAAAGCAACTCGTTCAAGTGTTTTCGCAATGAATGGTAGGAGAGAGACAGGTCTGTAGTTCTCTAGAAGTGATGTGTTTAATGTTGATTTTTTAAGCAGAGGAGTTACCCGAGCCTGCTTAAATGCTGTAGGGAAAATGCCAGTGTGGAGGGATGAGTTGATAATGTGTGTGAGAGCTGGTATAAGTGTGGGAGAGATGGCTTGTAGAAGGTGTGAGGGGATGGGGTCTAGAGGGCAGGTGGTAGGATGACTAGAGAGGAGAAGTTTAGATACTTCTTCCTCGGTTAGTGGAGTGAAGGAGGAGAGAAGGTTATTGGCTGTGGGAGAGGTTAGTCTGGGTTCCTGTGTGTGTGAATCTGAGAACTGACTGCTGATAGTTGTAGTTTTGTTAGTGAGGAAGTTAGCAAAATCATCAGCAGTTAAAGAGGAGGTGGGTGGTGGTGGAGGTGGACAGAGGAGAGAATTGAATGTCTTGAACAGTGAACGTGTGTTAGAGGCGCTGTTGATCTTGCTGTGGAAATATGAAGATTTTGCGGCGTGAACATCAACAGAGAAGGCAGAGAGCAGAGATTGATACCTACTGAGGTCAGATGTGTCTTTTGATTTGCGCCATTTCCTCTCCGCTGCCCTGAGCTTGGTCCGGTGTTCACGAAGAACCTCAGATAACCAGGGGTTAGAGGGAGTGGTGCGTGCTGGCCTAGAGGAGAGAGGGCAGATATTGTCTAAAGAAGAGGTTAGGATGGAGCATAAAGTATCCGTTGCAGTATTCACATCCAGAGATGAGAAATGTGAGGGTGAGGGAAGAGAAGATGACACAGCAGAGGAAAGATGGGATGGAGAAAGTGAGCGCAGGTTTCGTCTGAAAGTAAATGGTGGGGAGGTTGGTGGAGCATGGGTAGTGAGTTGTAGATTGAAAGTAATGAGGAAATGATCTGAAACTTGGAGAGGTTTCACCAAAATGTTGTCTGTGATACAGTTGCGTGTGTAAACCAGGTCCAGTTGGTTGCCTGACTTGTGAGTACCGGTGGTGATGAGCCGTTTGAGACCGAAAGAGGCTAGGAGAGAGATGAAGTCTGTTGCATACGGCTTCGCTAGGTAAATGTTGAAATCGCCAAAGACTACAAGTGGGATGCCATCCTGAGGGAAAGAGGACAGCAACACATCCAGCTCTTCTACAAAGCTTCCCAGTTGACCTGGGGGGCGATAAATAACTACAATATGGATCTTCATGGGAGTTGTAAGTGTAATAGCATGATATTCAAATGAGTTGTTATTACATAGAGAAGAGAGAGTTGAATATTTTCAATTGTTAGAAATGAGAAGACCAGTGCCCCCACCCCTCCCCGACTGGCGAGGGGTGTGAGAGAAAGAGAAGTTGTTAGAGAGAGCAGCAGGGGTTGCTGAGTCTTCTGGACGGATCCAGGTCTCAGTCAAGCCCAAGATATTAAGAGTAGAATGAGATGCAAAGGCTGGAATGAAGTCAGCTTTATTGAGTGCTGATTGACAATTCCATAGACCCATAGAAAGAGTGAGAGGTGAGTGTGAGGATGAGAGAAAAGGGCGTAGATAAGCAGTATTGCGCTGCCTTCTGTGCGTGGTGAGAGAGCGTTGTCGAGAGACAACAGGAATGTGTTGAAAGCACATAATGATAATGGGAAATAAGATAAAGGTAGGAAAGGAAAGGGTGAAGAAGATACTTTAAGTGCCTTGCAGGTGTCCTTGCTCGGTGGAGTCGCGCAGGTAGAGTCGCAGGTCTTTACCCGAGTCGGTCTTCACACAAGGAGGCTGAACACGAGAGCTGAATGCTTCCACTGACGCTTCCGCGACAGCGCGCACACTACATAGAAATAATGCTATCAATCGCCTGAGTGAGGACAGCTGTGGTAGTCCTTGCAATTAGCACAGCGAAAGCAAATATCCCGAGAATGGCCCAAATCGAAACTAGCTGTTATGAACAGCAATACTTAAGTGCTACAATAACAAACAGACTACAACCCTTAAGACGGCAGATATTCAAAATAGGAACGCGTCTAATTAAAATAAAGATATTTAGTGAAGATAAAAATTACAAAGAAGCAAAGAATCGAAAATAGCCCTACTTACTTGACAAATGGTAAACAGAGCAACAGGAGAACTGGATATTAAGAAAAAACAACTTACGCGCTCTTGACGTTCTCGCAGAGTGACTGCTTGTCCTGGCTTTCACCTGAATTTACTTCTAATTTATATCTGCTTTAACAGCCCTTGCAATTAGCACAGCGAAAGCAAATATCCCGAGAATGGCCCAAATCGAAACTAGCTGTTATGAACAGCAATACTTAAGTGCTACAATAACAATCAGACTACAACCCTTAAGACGGCAGATATTCAAAATAGGAACGCGTCTAATTAAAATAAAGATATTTAGTGAAGATAAGCAAAGAAATTACAAAGAATTACAAAGAAGCAAAGAATCGAAAATAGCCCTACTTACTTGACAAATGGTAAACAGAGGAACAGGAGAACTGGATATTAAGAAAAAACAACTTACGCGCTCTTGACGTTCTCGCAGAGTGACTGCTTGTCCTCAATCAGACAGAGGTGTTCATCATCTGCACTTGACCTACTTACTCACCGCGCGGCTCTCCCTCCTTTCTCTCCCGCTACAGACTTCGCAAAACCACGCCCCCCTCGCCACAACGCATTATGTCAACTGATTTCTTTTTAAATAAACATGACAGGCTGACTTGCTAATCAGAGGTCCAAACCCTCTTATCAGGTACGAATAATGCTCCAGAAAATGGTGCTCTGGGAAAACTTCTAACAGTCTGTGACGATGTTCTGATATCACTGTGTCCAGCAAGGGCGAAATTGTCAATCACACATTGGGGGGGACCATAGACAGTATAAGAAGTGGACAGAGCCATCTCATTGGAACTCAGTTGAGACAGTTGAAGCCCATGAAGCACTTCCGTTCCTAACGCACAGACTCAAACCGACTCAAACTAAGCTTGATGACGTGAGCAACCTGTCTGACAGACGTTAATCTTCTAGTAGCTGTGCGTGAAAATTGCCAACGTTAATCTTGCAGAGACGGAGAACTTGAGCAAAGAGTTCTTTGGCGTGAGTGAGCAGGAGTAAGTATTCTGAATAATTATTAATTTGTATAGTATTTATTTTAAAATGTGCTTCTCCCTTGACGGGACGTCCCCCCGATTGCCTGCGAGCTTCTCCTCCTGTCTGTACGGTAATTTCTGTACAGCGCGACAGAGAGTCGAGTGGTTATGACGCAATCGTTAGCCTATTTTTACAAAATCTGTTTCTACGGGGCCATAATGTAACATAGAAGGTAATGGAGCCCTTTATACATTGTCGTGTTTCTTTAGAAATAAATAATGGACAAATGGAGTCTTTAAACACCTCAGATGTAAAGTTATTCGCTGTCAAAGTGACGCCAAATGAATGGGAGTCAATGGAAATGCTAACGCAAGTGAAGTTCTGCTACAAAATGGCGGCACCCGGCCGGCTTCAACTTCCGGTCGATGGATTACCCCCTTGGGGGGGGACAGTTGTGGGACTTTTTGTGTTGGCGCATGCACACATTTTTTTAATCAAAATAAAATAAAAGTCAGAGTCCAAATCTTTGTAATTGTATAACACAACAAGGAATTGTATTACATCTGATCGTCAAACCAACGTATACTCACCCTATAATGATTACAGCATCGGCATCAATTACAAGCCTGAATTGACAACAAAGCGGACAGTGATCTCTCTCTTATATTCTTCTATAAACATATAGTGGCTATAAACATTTTGATTAAATTACTGTTACAGGATAACAATATTCTAATATCAAGTCTTGAGCAATGATAGTAAAACAGTTATGTACTAATGAGGGAAAATTCTGTTTATTTTGTACAAATTTAAACAAAAGTAACTTGTCAGTTTAAAAATAAACTCGCTGAAGTGCTCAAGCCACATATTATAATAAATACAGTTTGTAGGCCAATGTAGGCTCATACAGTAGGTCCTATTTTCAAAATGCTGTATTTAAAAAAAAATAGGAAGAATATTTTTGCATCACAATTAAATTCTTGACACATCTTTATAAATCAAACACAAAGTAATAAACTTCGAGAAGGTTTATGAAACCTATATTCAGTACACAGTAAAGCCACTAAATACAGGCTATTGAGTCACAAAGCTGATATTTAAATATTCATATGAAATGAATTTAAATATTCATGAAATGAATTTAAATATTCATATGAAATGAATCAGTGCATACTTTGTAACATGCCACCCTTAACACTTTTATTAAAATGATCCAAACACATTCTTGCGGATGTCACTCATGGCTATTAAGCTTTTGCAGATTTGTTTTCTATCAATTCTGTCCAACCTATCTCTGTGCACATGGCACACAGCTACATGGTTCAACCTCTTTTGCGTCATATTGGTTCTCAGCCAGGTTTTTAGCCTTCTCAAAGCACTGAAGCTTCGTTCAGCCTGTGATGTAGAAGCAGGAACTACAAGCAAAAGTCTCAGGAGTGTCTCTACTTGTTTAAAAAGACTCCTGACCTCAGGCACCATGGTCTTTAGCAGGTCCCCCACAGTTGCTGTTCTGATAGATGGACTTCAGCATCGACAACTGCACCTGCAAGACGAAATTAAAAATGAATCAATAAAAATAATTGTATAACTTTTTATACGAAATATAACTGTGACCATATACTTACTGTCTGTACTTTACAAATAATACATTCTTTGGACCCTATGCATTTGCAACCTTACCTTTAGAGCTACTTGGTCCAACTCTGGGTAGCTCTTGATGATATCATCAATCTCTCCGCTGATAAGGACCTTCTCCAAACTTCCGAGTGTATGAATACCCGGCTCATCAAAGCGCTGTGTAAGCTGCCGAGCAGCTGTGTCAAGCATGTTGAAATAGTGGCTTCTGTAGAATGACTAATGATGAGGCAATGTCTTGGGCTTGCACATACAATCCTTCGAAATGCTCTTCTGTTCTCCAAATGTCTTTTGACATGCTCCACAGCCAGCATCATACCAGAGATTGTCTGCCGTTTACTCTGAAGGGAGGTATTCAGGGTTTCTAAGGGCTGACATGACATCTGCAGCCAGGGCTGGACTGGGACAAAAAATCGGCCCGGGCATTTTGGCCCAGACCGGCCCACTACATATGATCATAAACACAATCGAACTTTGCACGCCCTTGAATATGTATACCAACTCCTATTAAAACCAGTAATGCCATATAATAACTGAATCAGGATTTTGGGAAATCTGTGGTGAGTGCACCTCTGTCCTTCTAGGGGGGTTCGGGGGCATGCTCGCCCATAAGAAAATGTTTTAATGTTAAATTCATCAATCTGGTGCACTTTGAGAGTTCAAAATAAAGAGCTCCAACCCATATTCAGTGTGCAAATTGAACAAAGAAAAACTCAAAACTCTTTTAGTTGTGATATAGTGTCTGTATACATTACACTACTATATAGTTATAATATTAATCCTATGGCAGTAATAGCCATATGTTGTGAAACAAATGCACTGAAAAATAAAAGCAACTTTCATAATTAGGTTCGTACTAATTTCTATACTTGAAAGAGATAAACACATGATCTTTTATTTTGACGGAAACGCCATCAAGCTTTTATTTTGGCGAAAAACATGGTTTACAAACTCGTCTCATTACAATTCTAATAAAATGCGTATTCATCAAATATGCAGATGTGGAAATAATGCGTAACTGGGTAGTGGGTTCCAACTTAGCCTAATGGTTGTGACAGTAGCCTAGTTCTGCTCACCACAGTTCTCTACACTCACTTATTTCTCTCCTTATCCTCCTTACTATCCTCATCAGCCACTTGAAGGGCCTTTGAAGTTTCTTTTTTTTTCACGCTATTTCACTGCACATTCCTTGCGTTTCTTCTCCATCGCTATGACTATTTTGACAGATACACACTGACACTGCTCGCTCACTCAAAGCTATTTAAAGATGTGATTGGACCAGCCCAGTGTCAATCAAGAAAATAACCAATGGGCCGCTGATCTACGCGTTTCATCATGCGCCGGTCTGTGAGGGAAAGAAAAAAAAAACCTACGCTGACTTTTTTGCCATTAACATCCGTCTGATTCTCTGCCTCTTGCTGAAACTCGCTCTGCTGGATGAGTCAAATAATACAGTCAGACAAACATATTTTGGTAAGAGCCCCCACGGGGAAATTAAAAATCTAAACATCTTTTCCCCTTCATAATTCTCATAAGAATGGCCATGATCCACATATTCTTTTTCTTCTAAACTTTGCTTTTTTTGTTTCAGCAATTAAACATTCTTCTTAGGGGCGGGCTTGTAGATTGAGTGGAACAGGTTAATCAGCAAAGTTTGATCATGTTGATCATTTAGGGGTCTTAGAAATGTATCTAGGGTTATTCAATCAGGCTTTAGGCTTTATAGGGTTCAAAGGGGTTTAGGGTGATTGTCCTATTAGAAGGCCAATAACATTTAACTGACACAAATTTCTGATGGTAAGTTCAACGTCAAGCTGCAAAATAACAATTTAATGGCTGTAACAATTAATAGTACAGGCCTTCATATATTTATAAGTTTGTTTATTCAGTACAATAAGATTACCAAAACATGTCAAATGAACATTATCTGGCTATCTTCATTACTGCTGTTGCCATGGTAACCGAAGTCTTAAATTGCGGCCGGTGCTGAGGCCGATCAGCTGTACAGTCTCTGGATGGTACTGTACATGATACTATTTACAGCCACTGCTGGAAGCTGAATGTGTGACACGCAGAGATGTGTTAACTGTCCTATCAGTCACATCAGCAGAATCAGCTCCAGGAAGCAAACTTTAGACTTACTGGAATGTAGATTTATAGATGATGACAGTGGAGACAACTTCAAAAAGCTTTATGCCATCAAAATAAAGTAGGCCAAACTACACTGGTGGCATCTTGCCCTGGACCAATTAAATCTGGACCACTGATTACAGATTTTAGCATCATGCTCTTCTGTATCTGACTCATGCTTTAGTATTTTCCTCTCATTTCTCTCGACAGACATGAGCGTAGATACACAAGCAGAAGATGGAGTGTGTTATATAAAAGTGGGTGGTTATTACGGGTGGGTGGATAGTTAATTATCCACATTTGCACTCATGTTTTTGCCTGACACAGTTATGTCCTGTCCTAAAAAATGTGATTTGCCAACACTGTAAATGATTTGTATTTTTCACAGTAATATTGTATTCTAAGCAATTCCCTACTGTATAAGCTGTTTATAGTAAGTTACTGTTGATTTTACGTTAAATGTTTTACAGTGAAGCATTCTAAGAGTTTCATATGGCCCAGCAGTGAACAAAACAATCATATTTAAAAGCAAACACATGTCACTTTCACTTTCAAACATAAGTTAACAACACAGAGGAATCGAACCACAATGCAACACAATGTTGATTTTTTTTTTTTGGTTACTATTGCCATTAGCAATTGTGATGGCCCCGATGCAGCCACACATCAGTGAACGGTGATGTCGCACACATATATGCAAACACTCATTCCCTCAATGGTTTCTGTTCATATATTTATTTAGCAATAAGATGCAGACATTGTTTATTTATCATTAAGATTTATTTGAGTTACAGTATACACATTTATTAATATTGCTTTCTTTGAGTTTAAGTTACCGCTGTGTTGCTGAGGAGTGGATGGTTGGAGGGTTCGGATGGTGATCGCGTTCAGATGATGATCACCAGTTTCGTTTGTGGTCCGTGCGAATTAAGGGCCGGCATACCGCTTCATCTGCTATTTTTAGTTCCACTTGCCGCTACCAACCAGCAGATTGACTGTGGGGGGGAGTCGAAGGGTTTGTGTTGGTATTGTCTTTTCCGATTGCTTGTACTTTTCCTTAGATTTATTATTGGTGTTAAGATATGCACTTAATTTGTAGGATAATTATGTAACCGGCCTCGGTATTGATTTTGTTATTGTATTGTGAAGTTTGTTGTTTTTGTCTTCCCTTATGTGTTAATATGGACTAGTCCGTTTGTATAAATGTGTCCCTGCTGTTTAACTTGTAGATCAGTTTAGTTTGTCTTCTCACGTACTCAGTTGTTTGAGTTTAGTTTGTTTTTGTTGATCTCTTTTATAGGCCTAAACATTTGATTTGATTATTTGGACTTTGTTTCCTGTTGAATCCTTTGTATATGATTTCTTTGATTTAGTAAAATATGTTTTTTGGGAAATATTTCTATGGCCCTCATTCCTTGACTGCTTGGTCCCTCACAAGTGGTGGCAGCGGTGGGATCAGCCAGTAGGGGGCACAGTTTCCCAAAATATATATATATATATATATATATAATTTTTTTTTTTTTTTTTTTTTTCTGAGATCAAGATACTCTATATGCCATGAACCGGGGAGGAAGGAAAACCGTCTCAAAGCCTGCTCTAGCAGAGCAGAGTGAGGAAGTGTTCCAGGAGTTGGTGGAAGATGGAGCAATGCAGGAAGTAAGAGGGGTGGAGGAAGAAGAGGAACTGGATGACCAATACTTACCCCAGCCAGTTGTAGGAGATGTTAGTTTGGATCACTTGTCACCCCAACGGCAACTTGAAGTGAGGGCCCTTTGCTTACCTGAGGTTTTCTCGGAATATCCTGGGTTCACAACTGTAATTGAACACGACATCGAGTTGAAGCCTGATGTGGTTGTGAGAAGAATGAGCTATAGGGTCCCAGAGCGTCTCCAAGAATCACTAAAGGAGGAGGTGGAGTTGATGCTGAGGCTGGGGATCATAGAGCCATCCAAGAGTGAGTGGTGCCATCCGGTGGTCCTTGTTCCAAAAAAAGATGGCACAATAAGATTTTGTATAGATTTCCGTTACCTCAATTCTGTGACAAAATTTGATGCCTACCCCACTCCACGGATAGGTGACCTTACAGATCGCCTGGGTAACTCCAAATTCCTGACTACCATCGACCTTTCAAAGGGTTACTGGCAGATTCCATTGACTCGCCGGTCCAGAGAGCTCACCGCGTTCAAGTCCCCATTGGGTTTATTTCATTTTAAGGTCCTTCCTTTCGGATTGCACGGGGCACCTGCCAGTTTCCAAAGACTCATGGACCAGGTATTACGGGGGTTAACCTTTACAGCTGCTTATTTGGATGACATTGTGATTTACAGCGACACGTGGGAGCAACATCTGCAACACATCCAGGAGGTTATGCAGCGTCTTCAGAGAGCTGGGTTGACCGTTAACCCACACAAATGTGCTGTGGCAAAGACTGAGACTCAATACCTGGGATTTGTCATTGGTGGTGGGGTGATCAGGCCACAGGTGGAAAAAGTCCGGGCCATTGAGATGTGTCCACGGCCACAGACTCGCAAGGAGTTGCGATCATTCCTGGGCATGGCTGGGTTCTATAACAAATTTATCACCAATTTCTCTGGCAGAGCTGCAGCTTTGACTGATATGGTCGGTTCAAAATGTCCAAATCAGGTCAGATGGACGCAAGAAGCGGAAGCAGCATTTCAGGACATCCGAACCGCCTTAAGCAGGAATTCTTCCTTGCATAATCCTGACTTTAACCAGCCTTTCATTCTCCAGACGGATGCTTCGGATAGAGGCCTGGGCGCGGTATTGTTGCAAGGGGCTCCTGATGCTCGGCGGCCCGTTGCGTTCCTCAGTCGCAAACTCTTCCCCAGGGAAGTCCGTTATTCCATCGTGGAGAAGGAATGTTTGGCTGTGAAATGGGCGTTGGACTCCCTGAAATATTACCTCATGGGAAGGGAATTTGTCCTGGAGACGGACCACAAGGCTCTGCAGTGGCTTCAACAAATGAAAGACACCAACAGTCGAATAACCCGTTGGTACCTGGCCATGCAGCCCTTTCGATTCTCTATTCAACATGTC
The DNA here is from genome assembly GCF_029890125.1 of Rhinichthys klamathensis goyatoka. Lineage (NCBI taxonomy): Eukaryota > Metazoa > Chordata > Actinopteri > Cypriniformes > Leuciscidae > Rhinichthys > Rhinichthys klamathensis. The sequence continues at coordinate 566,773 of NW_026606563.1, read as the reverse complement.
CCTGGCAGAGAGAACTTGATGGCGGACTACCTTTCCCGCTGTGCCAGTGACATTGGTGAAGGGGAGGAGTATGTGATGGCCCCGATGCAGCCACACATCAGTGAACGGTGATGTCGCACACATATATGCAAACACTCATTCCCTCAATGGTTTCTGTTCATATATTTATTTAGCAATAAGATGCAGACATTGTTTATTTATCATTAAGATTTATTTGAGTTACAGTATACACATTTATTAATATTGCTTTCTTTGAGTTTAAGTTACCGCTGTGTTGCTGAGGAGTGGATGGTTGGAGGGTTCGGATGGTGATCGCGTTCAGATGATGATCACCAGTTTCGTTTGTGGTCCGTGCGAATTAAGGGCCGGCATACCGCTTCATCTGCTATTTTTAGTTCCACTTGCCGCTACCAACCAGCAGATTGACTGTGGGGGGGAGTCGAAGGGTTTGTGTTGGTATTGTCTTTTCCGATTGCTTGTACTTTTCCTTAGATTTATTATTGGTGTTAAGATATGCACTTAATTTGTAGGATAATTATGTAACCGGCCTCGGTATTGATTTTGTTATTGTATTGTGAAGTTTGTTGTTTTTGTCTTCCCTTATGTGTTAATATGGACTAGTCCGTTTGTATAAATGTGTCCCTGCTGTTTAACTTGTAGATCAGTTTAGTTTGTCTTCTCACGTACTCAGTTGTTTGAGTTTAGTTTGTTTTTGTTGATCTCTTTTATAGGCCTAAACATTTGATTTGATTATTTGGACTTTGTTTCCTGTTGAATCCTTTGTATATGATTTCTTTGATTTAGTAAAATATGTTTTTTGGGAAATATTTCTATGGCCCTCATTCCTTGACTGCTTGGTCCCTCACAGCAATGAAGAAAGATATGACCATAATGTGTCTGAACCTACTCAATATTAATGACTTTGTCCTGATTCCCCTGGCAGGGTTTATTTCGGCTGTCACTGCAGTTCTGGAGGGCCAGTGTCCTGCAGAGTTCAGCTCTAACCACAGCCAAACTCACCGGACAAGCTAAGCAAGGTGGACACTGGCAACCCAAAATGAAAATCAGCCACGCTCAAAATATGACAAAAACTCATACACGAAAACCTTCAAATTCAGGCCTTCAAAACTATTTTAAAATGTCAGACAATGAATCAGTGGTGGAGCAGAAGGAAAGAAGCTTCTAGCGCAAGTTGTATGAAGTCAAAATGGACAGTTCTTAGTTTTTAAAGAAAAAAAACTGTATTTATTATTATGACTTATAAACAATCCAAAAAGAGCAAGAATGCACGATAAAGACACTGATAAAGAACTGCCGGAGAAACAAACACTACATCCAACGTATCTTCAATACGAGACAGAGAACTCAGGGTATAAATACACAGAGGAAGCTAATTACCTGAAACAGAACAGCTGTGTACTTAATTAGAAGCCATGGAAACAAACTATGGCATGATCAGTAACCAAGGAAACTAACAATGAATGTGAAACAGGCAAACAGGAACAGGGATAACCAAACTAATGCCGAGTTCAGACTGCACGATTTTAGCCCCGATTTTGGCTCGCCGACAGGTTTTGAGAAATCGCCGACAAATGCCCGAAATCACAGGCAAATCGGTGCTCGTTCACGCGAGTGTCAATCACGCAGTGTGAATGAGCAAAGACGCGATCTGAGAGAATCGCCGACGAGTCGCCGACGCCCGTGAGATATTTGGCATGCTAAATATCTGGACCTGTCGGCGATTCACAATCCTGCTGTGTGAATGTGTTCTGACTGAAAACTACATCGGCGATGACCGACAGCCAACGAGAGAGCAAGATACAGGGAGGAGGAGGAGGAGGAGGAGGAGTTATAGACCAGAATATCAGTATTTTAATAGATAGGCCTATATTTACAATTATATCAAACAGAAACAAAGCACAAACATTTGCATGACCAGCAGCAACAGCAGGACATTTGCAAAATTATTTATTTACCCCCAACTCTCTTTGCAAAAGACAGTCCTTGCTCCCCTCGTCTTCCCAACCATTTCCTGCATAAACTGTTTTTTTTTTTTTTCATTTTCGCTACAAATCAGTGCACAGACAATTTGCAGGCTATCATTTTTAATTACAAATTAAGTGTCGCGCGAGAACTCCGGTCTCACGCACGCGTGATCTTCCCTTATTTCCTATCACTTCTCGCGTTTGTTTGGTTGTGAAGCGTATTGCGGACCAGGCAGAAGTTGTCGGCGATTCTTTCTTTTGTAAAGTCATGCAGTGTGAAACCTCCTGTCGCCGATCCATCATGCAGTGTGAACACAGCAGCAACTGAATGTTACCCCAGATAGTCATGCAGTGTGAAAACAACAGTGACCCGATTATTTTGAAAATCGTGCAGTCTAAACTCGGCATTAGAGCGCTTGACTCTCGCGCTGGAGACCTGGGTTCGTCTCATAGAGCGGGGCGAGTAGGACCTGAGTGGAGGATTTACACATGTGCATGACATCATCATCTTCAGAGATTCCATAATTCATTGTTTACACAAATTATTATTATTTTTTACTTGCACTCTGAAACCCGTTTTCAAAAGGCACCCAAAAGGGCGGGGCAACCTCTCTCTCACATGAGATCCACCAATAGCAAACCACAACTATCCAATCATCCAATCAATTCCCACGGACAAAATCAAGCCCAGCCCTACATTTGTTCTTGTTCCAGAAGCCATTTCACTCTGATGTACGGCACAATAGGGAAGAAAAGGTCAGCGCCACTTCTGTTTCATGCCAACCAAAAACTCAGGAGCACAGGAATACAGAAACAAAAACTACCGCAAAAGCACAGTTCACTATAAAAAGGCATAGCAAAACAAGTCTTTTAAAAGGGGCCTATTATCCAAAATTCACTTATGTAAGGTGTTTGTACACCGAAGTGTATCTGCAGTGTGTGAGAACAACCAGCCTATAATGGTTAAAATCCACTCACTAATTTTTTTATAATTTCTATAAATCAAAATTTGATTCTGAAAGATGGGTCAATGCCAACGCTTCATGCACAAACTTCAGATCCAGGCAAAGTATCACACATCATATGTTGTGAGTCCTTCCAAACTGCCTTTCTGAAAGAGCTTGTTGGCACTCGGTTGGCACTGTATGGTAAATACGAGTTTCCTAGTTACAAATTTCACATGAACTCCCTTTAAAGTCGCCAACTTGAATGCGACAAGCTCGTAATCACGACTTCAGAAGTGGGAATTATGGAATTTCTGATAGCACGTGAAGGCACCAGACGACCAGAGCCATGTCGTTATTTTTATTCCTGCGTAATTCATAAACGCACATTTATTATGCACAGTACAGTCAGACGACTGAATATATAAGGCTGAACATTTTCAGTGCGTGAGATTGTCCTGTTTTGTTGTTGCTGGTTAGCCTGGATGCCAGCCCGAACCCCGCCCACAACATTTTTTGGTCGGGAAGTTCGGTCTGGACTCGATCCATTGAGGAGTAATTATGATCGGTTCAGAATTAGTCGGGCCAATCAAATTGCCAGGGCGGGCTTTATACGATGATGGACAGATGATCTGCAGTTACGTAATCATCACGTTATCAAAGAGCGCTTGGGTTGAACTGGTTTCCCTCAGAGATGGCCGCCGCTGGAGAACTGAGATGTAGAGATTCCACTATCGCGTCTGTTGTAAAAGAAATCGACAGCGCATTCATTTTAAAACAAAGAACTGCAATCAAGGCATTTGTCGATCGGAAAGATGTGTTTGCCGTCCTTCCTACGGGATTCGGCAAAAGTTTAATTTATCAGCTGGCTCCGATGGTCACTAAGAAGAAGGGACGCAATGAAAGCCCTGTGGTCGTTGTGGTTTCTCCTTTGGTCGCACTCATGGAGGACCAAGTAAAAGAAGCAACACTCATTATTTTACTACTTCTTCCAGCGTACTATGCTACAACTATGCGTAGCTCAGCATACGTCACTTACTGCGTTGCTCTGATTGGTTGTAGGTCTATCCAATTGAGTGCAGAGGTTTTTTTTTCCTGGTTCGGTTAAGACACGCCTCATAATCAAAGCCCTATGGAGCAGTATCAGACTCACATCTGACTAGAATATGAGTATGACGAAGCTAGGCTAGTTGCTGGTATGTTGGAGCATGAGCTCTTGAAGCTCTGCCCTCTTCTTGAATGAGCTCCAGCTCATTTGCATTTAAAAGGACACATAAAAACGGCACATTTTTGCTCTCCCCAAAAAGTAGCAATTTTAACATGTTATGAAAAATAATCTGTGGGGTATTTTAAGCTAACATCTCTCATACACACTCTGGGGACATCAGATTCTTATTTTACATCTTGTAAAAAGGGTCATAATAGGTCCCCTTAGGTCAAATATTTGTGGCCACAACACTGCTGGCTCTCTAGCCAATGTATCAAAGGACTGGTTAGAAGTATTCAATGCCTACTCTCCGCTCGCCTCCCGACTCTTTCTCACACTGACACTGCAGACCTGGCTGAACCACGGCCCCTCGCCACACAGTCATAGTGTAACGTTGATTCAATGACATTGCATTGATTTTTTTGTTGAAATCTCACCATTGTTTCAACATTAATTGTGGCTGTAAAAGTGATTTTGAACCAACATCACTTTGTAATGTTAATAATTCACTGCAATTAGCGTTGAAGCATCAACATTGACTCAACATTGTTTCAATGATTACTTGCTATCTGGGTTCTTAACATCGTCACTTAAATGACTGCTATTTAAATTGTGAAAATTTAAATGATAAACACACATCAGACAACCAGCTATTTGTCACTCATCTTTATTGATGCTTTTTGAGAATTGTACACTCTCGCTTAGAGCAAATTCAACATTTATCTCTCCTCTCTTCCGACTGATTCCCGTTAGGTAACCCAGTGCTGGGACACACTCACATGTCTTTGGACTGTGGAGAAACACAGGGAGAACAAGCAAGCTCCACACAGAAAGCCCTCCTGGCTCAGCCGGGACTTGAACCGGCTCGGTCTCGCTGTGAAGCAACAGCGCTACACACCGTGTGTGTTCCCATAGCATCAACTTATGTTCCCTATTCAGAGAATCAAGGTTACATACAAGGTTACACATATCCGAGACATTTTGTCTCCTTTATTCAAGATAATTATCTACATCAGGAGTTTCAAAGTCACCCCCCAATCAGACACACACACACACACACACACACACTCCCCCATTTCAATCCCACAGCAAACTTAGCCTAATGTGAAGTGAAAACTTCTTAAGCAAGACAATGTGACAATGACAATAAAGTTATCCATCTATCTATCTATCTATCTATCTATCTATCTATCTATCTATCTATCTATCTATCAATTACCTAAACAATCAATAATTTAAAACAAATTAGCAAATTATGAGCAACAGGTCAAATAAACACAATAGAACAAAAAGACATGAAATAGTGCATTAAGGTTTTTTTTTTTCCTCAGGAAGGTCTAGCCTAGTTTTCAAGTAAGAAATACTGACATAAATTACATTGTGCATCTTGGTTTATCCTGGCCAACAGTCCAGCTGTTGCCCCACCGACTCTGAATGAAACCATCGATCTTGTCGTCGTCAGAAAAAATAAACTCTCAAGATTGAGACTTCAAAGTTCTGCAATTTTCCTGTAAATAGAAATATCATGTTGTAGCCTATATATGACCACACATACATTTTATTTAATACAATACTTTTATCATTTGGTTAGTTCATCATAGTAATAGGGTTTCCCAAACTGGGGTTTGTGAGTTTATGAAAAACGAATGACTAAATTATACAACTGCAAATTAAACAATTTTAAAATAAAAACAGCCAAACCCTAACTAAAATATGAAATATTTTATATTTTTACTTGTATGTTCTGTAACAAGTAACTGAGATCAGAGAACTGAGAATATGCAAATGTGTTCTTAAATTATTGAAATAACTTACAATCTCAGGGGGAACATGTAGCAACTCATAATGTAAATATTTTACATCAAAAAGCTTTAGCGGTCAAAAAAGTTTGTGAATTCCTGCTTTACAACAGTGGTTCATTACTGCCATCTACTGGGCAAGTTTTGTTTTTTGCTAATTGCTAATTGTTATTCCATCTAGTTGTAGGGACTTATTCTCAGATTATTCACAGAATCTGTTAACTGTTAGATGGTGCAAGGCAAGGCACTGAGGCGAGGAGGACAGTTTTCTGGGAACGCCTGCTGAACGTCTTGTATGGGATTTACAGTTAAACAACATAAAGAGACCAATATCCTCAATGAAGACCAGGGGCCCTATCTTGCACCCGGCGCAAATTACTTTGTACACTGACGCATGTATCATTCCTATTTTGCACCCGCGCAAAGCGGGCTTTTCCCTCCACAGACGCACGTCGGTAAACTAGGAAATGAACTTGCGCTCCCTGGGCGGGTCGGCGCAAAAAAGGAGGCGTGTTTCGGCGCAAACATTCCCTAGTGCTATTTTGCAGTTCCAGAAAACAATTCCGCCACTGACCAGAAAAAACCTAGTCTAAAGTCAGTGGCGCGTTGCGCGTTGTTCATAATGCTATTTTAAGCGCGCATGCTTGGCCATAATGTAGCGGGTGCACAACGCGCATACACTTTGATTCTCTCATCAACACAGATGCAGCCGTTTTTATTTTTGCAAATCATACATTATAATAAGGAAAAATATTAACACATGAGGGAAATCATTGTGGTGTCCATGAAGATGTAAAAAAATGTAGGCGTAAATCTAGCTTACACATTTACCCCAACTTTTCAGGCTAATTGTAGTAATGACGGATCAGACCTGCCCAATAGTGGCAAGACACATATGTATATAAGGACATCTGACAAATTAGTTTGTCCATCAAGAACCAGAAAAGAAAAAAATCTCCCATCCCCATACAACGTCACTTCTCTGTCTTTCACTGCCCTGACAAGAACGTCCGTCTCCTCGGCTGTGAACGCTCCTGGCTCGCCTGGTAAATCCGGCGTTATAATAGCAATCCGCCATGCAACATGCGCACCTGCTCTTAAAGGGTATGTTGGATGACGCTCTGATTGGTTAATTTCCCGTTACGCCCAAACCACACCTATGAATAATGAAGCTGTTTCAGACCAACCCCTTTTAAACTTGCGTTGGGCGCAAGAGTCATTTATCCCGCCGGTAAAATAGCAACAGTGTCCAAGACCCGCCCACAAAGTTACTTGCGCTTCGCGCTTGATACTTGTGTTTCAGATCGTTAAAATAGGGCCCCAGGAGTCAAAGTTGAGTTTGAAGTTCAATCAGTTGACAGAGTCTCCACACTTCCAAAGGCTGTAGAAAATATGTAAGAGGATCCACCCTCAAACTAACTTAGGATACAGAAACACTGATACTTATAGTTGTTGTGAGATTGTCTTTTGTCCATGTTAAGCTACCGTAGTTCGGGGTATGCTAACCACGAGAGTCGAACGCATAGCTTATGTTATTCTGTACTAGCCGAATAAAACCCTCTTTAATAAAGACCACTACCCGTGTGTTGCCTCATATCATGACATGGTGTCAGAATTAAGGATTTCACGCCGACATTAAGAGCAAGATGGCAAAGTTTGGACCTCCCGAGCCGTTCGATTTCTCGCAGCCAGCGGAGTGGCTTACATGGCGGCAGAGATTCTCCCGGTTCAGAGTCGCATCGAAACTTGACAAAGAGAGCAGCGAAGTGCAGGTGAACTCGCTCTTGTACTCGATGGGGAGAGATGCCGAACCTATTTACGGCTCGTTTGTGTTTCCTGCGGCAACCGAGGCCATGCCACATCCAGAGTATGAGTTAATCTAGTGATGCAGAAGTTTGATGAACACTTTGTCCCGAAAAGAAACGTCATCCACGATCGCGCCTGTTTTCATAAGCGGAGCCAAAGGGCCGGTGAGACAGTTGAAGCTTTCGTGCGGAGCCTGTACGAGCTCGCGCAGCACTGCTAGTTCGGTGCAGGGAAGGACGAGCAGATCCGGGACCGGATCGTCATCGGAATAATGGACAAAGAGGGTTCGCTAGAACTTCAGCTAGAGGCGGACCTGACTCTGGAGAGAGCCATCCAGCTTGCACGGCAAAGTGAACAAGTGAAACAACAAAGTGCAATGCGTGTGGAAACTACAGTGAATGAGGTGAGACAGAAACAGTACAATAGCACAAGGAGGAGCTATGATAAACCACGGCAGGGACAAGGACAGAAATACAGTGAGAACAAACTTAACTGTCAGAGATGCAACAGGATGCATGAAAAAAAGAAAGCTGTCCAGCCCGTAACAAAAGGTGCAGAAAGTGCAATAAAATCTGACATTTCGAGGCTGTGTGTAAATCCAAGATGCTGAAAGAATTCAGAGCAGAGGCTGTTATGGATTCAGACGAGGATTCATTTTTTATTGGAGAACTATTCCTGAGAGCAACCACAAAGTCAAAGCCAAATATCATTGAGGAGTCAAACCCGGACACTGACTGGGATGTAGAGTTACTAGTGAATGAAAGTCCGGTGGATTTTAAAAACGACACAGGTGCTGATACCACCGTTATGACCGAAGCGACTTTCAGCAAACTACGTCAAAAACCAAAACTGAACAAGTCCGGGCCAACAGTGTACAGCCCAGGCGGGAAAGTCCGATGCGTGGGTAAGTTCCTTGCCACCACTACATACAAAGGTCAGAAATACCAATACTGGATTACAGTCATAAAAGGACAGTATGTTAGTAACTTGTTGGGCTAGGCGGTGGCAAAGTGCATGGGGCTGGTTGCAGGAGTCAATGCTATCATTAGTGACTTAACAAGCGATGTGTTCGGGGAAATAGGTCTACTGAACTGTGAGCCTGTTAAGATCGAGCTGACTGAGGAAGCAGTCCCATACAGCGTCAACACGCCACGCAGAGTTCCGTTTCCGCTCCTTCCAAAGGTGGAGAAAGAGCTAAAGCGTATGCTGAGCCTCGAGATCATTGAGGAAGTTGCAGAGCCGACGGACTGGGGTGCTCCAAAACGCAACAAGGACGAGGTCAGAGTGTGTGTGGATTTGAAACACTTGGACAAGGGAGTGAAATGCGAACGTTACATTTTGCCCACACTGGACGATATAACACCAAAGCTGGCAGGAGCCAAGGTTTTCTCCACTCTGGATGCCTCTAGCGGGTTCTGGCAAATTCCATTGGACCCCAGCTGCCAGAGGTTGACAACCTTCATTACCCCAATGGGCCGGTTTTGCTTCAAACGTCTGCCATTTGGCATTACATCACCGCCTGAGATTTTCCAGCGGCTGATGACCGACCTGCTCAAAGGCCTAGAAGGGACGTTGTGATGGACGATATCCTGGTTTACGGATCTACAAAGGAGGAGCATGACCGCCATCTCGACGCGGTGTTGCAGACGGTTAAGGCGTCCGGTCTCAAGCTCAACAGAGCCAAGTGTCACTTTGGAAAGACTGAACTGCAGTTCCTTGGACACATTATTAGCGCGGATGGTGTGAAGCCTGATGAGAGCAAAGTGGAGGCTATCGCTCAGATGTCCAGCCCCTCCAATGTGGAGCAGCTGCGGCAGGTGCTCGGACTGGTTAACTATGTTGGAAAATTCCTGCCAGGCCTGTCTACAGTGTTGCATCCACTCACTAACCTGCTCAAGAAAGAGACTGCGTGGGTTTGGGGTGAGCCTCAGGAGCAAGCATTTAACCAAGCAAAAGCAATGCTCATGGCTGCACCAGCACTTTGTTATTACGACGCCAACAAACCAACAGTGGTCATTGCCGACGCCAGCAGTTATGGCCTTGGTGCTGCCCTGTTGCAAGACCACGATGGAGAGTTGCGGCCCGTTGCCTTTTGCTCGCGCACACTCACTGATGCGGAGAAGAGGCATTCGCAGATCGAAAAGGAGTGTCTGGCATCTGTTTGGGCTTGTGAACGTTTCGCCCGCTACATCCAAGGTATGGGCCAGGTGCCATTGATCAACTGGTGCCATTGATCAACTCTGGTGCCATTGATCAACTCACACGATCTGGATAAAACGCCACTACGATGTCAGAGACTGCTTATGCGCCTCATGCGATTCAACGTCACTGCTGAACATGTTCCCGGTAAGAAAGCTAGTGGTCGCAGATACACTCTCCAGACATCCACTGAAAGACAGTTACATGCCTGAAACAGAAACGCAAGTAAAGGCATATGTGAACACTATGGTGGCTAGCAAACCAATCAAGTCACCCAAGCTCGAGGAAATTCGCAGAGTCACGCAAAGCGATGCTGAACTTCAAAAAGTAATCACATTTATCAGAAAAGGGTGGGCTCGCAAAATGGCGGAGGGCTCACCACTGTGTGGATACTATGCAGCCAGGAATCACTTATCAGAGTCGGACAGTCTGGTCCTATACCACAACCGCATAGTAGTTCCAGCAGTACTCAGAGCTGAGGTCCTGGACCAACCGCACGGAGGTCACCAGGGCCTCACCAAGTGTCGGGAGCGAGCCAAGTTGACAGTTTGGTGGCCAAACATCGTTGCACAGATCACAAACAAAGTGAAATTATGTGACTTTTGCAGAGAGCACAAACCTACACAAAGACGCAAACCACTGGTAACCACTCCCCTGCCCAGTGGCCCATGGCAAAGGATTGCTGTTGACCTGTTCGAGTTTGAGGGAAAGACTTTTCTTGTCGCTGTCGATTACTTCTCTAGAGACATTGAGATTGCTTCCCTCACCACCATTACCAGCAAGCAGGTTATTAACAAGCTCAAGCACATTTTTGTGAGATGGGGCATCCCGCTAGAACTGGCCAGTGACAACGGGACACAGTTCACGTCAGCAGAGTTCCAGGATTTCAAACAGAGGTATGGTTTCACTCACATTACCTCCAGCCCACATTATCCACAGTCAAACGGAGCTGCAGAAAGGGCTGTTCAGACTGCCAAGTACATCCTCAAACAGCCGGATCCCTGCTTGGCCCTTATGGGTTATCGCTCTACACCAATCGCTACAACAGGTGAAAGTCCAGCACAGCTCATGACTGGTAGACAAATCTGTACTACGGTTTCGGTCCTAGAAAAGTCATTGCTGCCGCGTCCATTCAACCCGGATCAAGTCTACATGAAGGCCGCTACAGCGAAAAGTTCATATAGATTCTACTAGAACCGCAGTCATTCGGCACGTGCGCTCCCTGAACTTCACCCTGGTCAAACTGTTAGAGTGAAGCTCGATGGGGAGAAGGGATGGGCCACACCTGCCAGGGTCATAAGTAAGTCCAAGGAGCCGAGATCCTACCTCGTGGAGGTGGCCAATGGGAATGTGACCCGTCGGAACAGGCGTCACCTCCAGACAGTTCCTGAGACCGAACCTCCTGCGGAACAGCAATGTGCTCCATCTACAGCGTCTCAGCAGGACAGCGGTTCCCCACCGACAGATGTGACGGCGCCGCCGGAATCACCAGTGAGCCAGCTACCAGCAGGCCCTTCCTCAGGGCCTTCCATTCCACCATCTACTCCTGTGAAAAGAACCTCCAGGGGCCGTGAGATAAAAGTGCCTCTTAGGCTGACTGATGATGTTAAAAAAGGGCAGAAAAACCCCTTCCAGGACTGAGGGCAGTCTACCCCTGTGACGTCCTGCACCGTTCTGAGATTATTTGCAGAACGGAAACAAAAGGAATATGTTATTTGATAACAAAGTTAACATAGTTGTTGCATTTATTTTGTTATATTGTTTAAGGAAATTTAAGATTTAATTAATATTGCAAAATGCTGATGTTTGGGATCTTGTTAATGCTAACTTCCAAAAGGGGGAGATGTTGTGAGATTGTCTTTTGTCCATGTTAAGCTACCGTAGTTCGGGGTATGCTAACCACGAGAGTCGAACGTATAGCTTATGTTATTCTGTACTAGCCTAATAAAACCATCTTTAATATAGACCACGACCCGTGTATGGTATGGTATACTTTATTGTCCCAATGGGAAATTTGTTATGGGCTCACAAATACAACCACTGCAGCACCAGACATTTAAAACAAACACAATACATAACAAAAACAGAGAAATACACATTTAAAATCGAGTATTTGGCCTCCTCACATTACTGTGTGCACCAGAGAATGCCCGGCATCCTGTCACTGAACACTGGAAAAGTGTTTGGCATCACACCATTCAATGCATTGTAAATTGGCATCATAAAAAATAAATTGGCATCACGCCACTCTGCACACTACAAAGTAATTGGCACCACACTACTCTGTACACTAAAAAGTAATTGGCATCACGCCACTCTGTACACTAGAAAGTAGTTGGCTACTCTATACACTTAAAATGATTATTATCTCTACTTGATATTATTTAATAACTTAACCGCTGAAGGAATGAATGAATGAATTCTTAAACCGGTTTAGTCTACAGCTAGGCATTCTAAGTCTTCTCCCCGATGGCAGCATTTCAAACTCAGAGTACAGGGCATGTGTTGTATCATGCATAATCTTATTTGCCTTCCTCAATGTAGATTTTTCATATAGGGTCTGGAGATAAAGAGGTTCGGTTCTGCCCATGACCTTCATGGCTGTTTGAATAAGACGACCAAGCCTAGATTTCAAATGTACTGTTAAATTACCATACCAAAGATGTATTCCATAAGATATCACATTCTCCAATACAGCCTGATAAAACAGCATCATAATCCTACTACTGACCCCATAAAGTCTCAGCCTCCTCAAAAAAAAATACAGTCTTTGTTGTAGCCGAGTACACAAAGTATCTATATATGAACCTGCCACGTAAGAGAACAGTCAATGTAAACACCCAGATATTTATAGGAGGACACTTGTGTGATAGGAACATCATGGATATAAATAGAGCTATGATTTCCTGCGGTATTTTCATAATCAGTTCAAAGATCATCAATACAAAACATCAAATGCTTTAGGATAAGAGAAATAGATGTAAACCCAACATTTAAGAACTACATGAGCTAATCCTCACGGGCTATCTGAAATACAGAAAGAGTCACGATCCCTTGCTGCATTCTGTCACCGATGTTAAGGCCAAGGGTTATTTACCACACTCCGGAGGAGCAGACACCAGAGGCAGACAACCAAGGTAAGTTAAAAAGGTAAGTATTTATTAAATTTATAAAAGAATAAAAGCAGGAACAGGCAGTGGCTTTTCTCGTCGTCAGACTCGTTGAATCAGCTCGTGGGACAGATAGTGGCTTTTCTCGTCGTCAGACTCGTTGAATCGGCTCGTGGGACAGACAGTGGCTTTTCTCGTCGTCAGACTCGTTGAATCCGCTCGTGGGACAGACAGTGGCTTTTCTCGTCGTCAGACTCGTTGAATCGGCTCGTGGGACAGACAGTGGCTTTTCTCGTCGTCAGACTCGTTGAATCAGCTCGTGGGACAGACAGTGGCTTTTCTCGTCGTCAGACTCGTTGAATCCGCTCGTGGGACAGACAGTGGCTTTTCTCGTCGTCAGACTCGTTGAATCGGCTCGTGGGACAGACATTGGCTTTAAAGGTGTGTTGAGCTTTTCTCCCCTGCACCCTGCACACGATCTCAGGGACCTGGACACAGCTGAGGGGACAGATCAATTCGAAAGAATCTTCAAAGTTATGGGACAATTTCATCCGTCAGAAACTCAGAGAAGACAGTTGTTTGATCTCACCACACTCGTGCATAAATCACTCTTGTAAATCTCCACACGTGTTTAATTCACTCTTTTAGACACTGCAAACTCACTCTATCTTCACAGCGATTAATCAACTCGTTTCGCTTTTCTTTATAGGATGAACCACAGAACCTCATTGGACTTATCTTCTCATTGGACTCAGAAGATAAACATGGATTCAGCGATCTTCCCAGCCGCTACTGTTACTGTCAACAGGATAACACACTCTGCCCACAAACACAGGTTAGTCGTACACTGGTGATGGCAATCTTCACATGTGTTTTTCTCCAAGAGGTGAATCATAAAGGGGTGCACTTAACTTTTCCTCGGTGAATCACGTGAATCCTGCAGCGGGTTTCCACTCTCTTTTCTGCCAGTCACTCTCCTTCTTCCTCTGTATGATTTTCCCACTTACTTCGTTGCGTTGCTGTTCGTGGTTTCTAAAAGGACTCACTTAATGAGCATGCCTCGGGGGACCCAACATGGAACACCGATCAGGCATTAAACCTCAGCTTTCCGCACTTGCCGCCGCTCACGGTCACTGCCGCCATCCACTCGAGCACTCCTGTGGAGCTTTCCTATTGCCAGAGGATTTTCCCCGCTTACTGTGCTTCAAGCCCCTCTCTTTATACTGCTTTCTTCCCGAGCACATGCTTCAATGAAGCGCTACTCACTGGCTTCAGCTGGCGCTTGTTATGATCGGCGGCCATGACAGGTTACACCGGCATTTCTTCCCCCTGGAAACGAGTCAACCATTTTTTTGGTTCCCGGTTTGCTCACCCGGTGACAATTCCATTAAATAGCCAGAACTTCTTTACAATGGTAATTTGCATTCAGGTTACACCTTATTTTGGGGGTAGGGGAGAAAGGCCATTTGCATAGAGTCCACCTTCCTTTGTGTATCATCTCTAAACTTCTAAAAAACCTTATTAGCTTTTGTTTTACCAATTTGGAAATGAGACATCTGTACCACTCACCCTGCAGTTTAAATTATACTAAACAAAATACTCAATGATAATCATTCACATTAAACCATATTCTTATGTGAGTTTGTATGCGTCACTGAGAGAGAATGAAATGTAGATGAGGTGAGACTTTTGTCTCCGGGGAAGAGGGGGGAAGCCAAATGTTAATTTCCAGCTTCAACCAGTTTTCTTCAGTCTTACAGATTTCCCTCCTTGACCCCGTGGGTCATATTAGGATAAACACATACGGGGTCACAGTAAGACGTTTGTTGTAATCCTTGATATGTAATTCAAAAATTGTCTTTGCAATGTCCGTATCTGTAGAAACTCAGAGGGCTGTGTTCCCCTGCAGAACACCTGGTCTCACCAGGTGTATGTAGCTTGAGTCCAGCAGGTGAATGAATGTATTCAGGTTTTCTTCCTGTGATGTGAGCAAAGTTCATAGAGTCAATCTGGACCTTTTGACTTGTTCAGTTGACGTGTCATCCCTTCATGGAGAAACTTTTGCTTCTCTGGCACCTTCCCCATGATGATAATCTGTCCCTTCTTGACCAATCCTGTCACCTCCAGCGGTGCGGTTGTCTGGGCAGACCTCAGTGGATGAAGGGGTTCTCCTTGGCTTCACACTGCTTTGTGTGAGACACCTGAAAAGCATCTTAAATGTCCGCTTCACGATTGAGCACATATGAAGAGTCTTAAGGAAATGCATAAGAACGCATAATGCAACAAAACAAATTCACGTCATGTTCATGTCAGCAAGTGTGAGTGGTACATCTGGCCTCATATGTTTCTCAAGGTCAGATAAGATGGTCCCATTTTTAATTATCCAATTCTTTCACCGTTGTGATGATATTAAATGGTAGTAGAATTAAAAATATTCTTGGTCTTACTCAAAGGAAATGCAGCAAGAAGTCGGTGCAACTCAAATAATCAGATAAATGGTATGCATCAATACGTCTTGTAATAACAATAATAATATTCAAAAATAAAAAAAGTATGAAGAATCACTGTTTGTTCAGGAATCTTCCAATGTAAGCCACTTATGCAAATCTAAGAAGTGACTTGGAACATGCTTAAATGTATTCAAGAATGGAGATTGTTCATTCCTTGCAACAGGTGTGAGAGTGTGTGTTTGTGTGGGGGTGTGTGTGTGCGTCTGTGTGTGAGTGTGAGAGTTTGTGTGAGAGAAAGAGAGAGAGAGAGAGAGAGAGAGAGTGTGTGTGTGTGTGTGTGTGTGTGTGTGTTGTTGGCTAAGTCACAGTCAATGACAGGGTTGAATTGTAAATTCTGTAATTGATCGAAGTGCTCACACTTCAGATCTATTTGTTATTTATGATGTTTCTGTTATTAGTGGTTTGTTGAGAAATCATGGGCCCTATGATTTTCCAACCACCCTAACAACATTTAGAAAGTTTAAACATTTTTAAATTTAATAGCAGGTCTGCCTCTGCTTTAATTTTGTTTTTGCATCGCTGATTTGTGACTGTAGCCATTCATATGTATATTACAGTGTTTTCCCATGAGTTGGCAGAGTGTTGTGAATAGCGTATGCTATGTGTGCCTCGGTCATCATGGGATCAGCTTTACCATCCTATGTGTGTGAAGCTATCTGGATCTGTTAGTGTGAAGATGCACAATAGATCTTTAGTGAAGTGACACTTTTGGACTCTCTGTCATCTTTATCTTCTCATGATGTGTAGTGTTCAGTCTGAATAGACTTGATCTATTCCAGGTGATGATGCTGTGAGGGTGTAGTGATGGAGGAGTGTGTTCAGTGTTCATAGGAGATGGGTGGAATCTACTTTATAACAATTGTGTTGCAAATTTTAGTTCCAGTTCTAAACTGGGAGGCCATGCTAATGTAGTGATGTGCTATTGTGAGATGTAAATGGCCTATTAAATTGTCTTTTCACCCATCTCCCGAGTTTCAGGTTATGTTCTAACAATCGTGAGGAAGTATTTGCAGAAGTAAACCTGACAGAAACAAGTGCAGAGAGAACCACAGTTAATTCTGATGTTTTCAACAGTTTCAAATTTAGACATGTGGGATTCTTTTGCTTGCTCCATTATCATGTCCATTGCAATTTTAATTCCAGTTGTCACCTGAAACCAAGTTTCATTGACCAGGTCTGAATTATTGCTGTTGTTTCAGTGCAGTGTGCGACACCTTAAAGCTGCTCTTGCAGTCGAGCCTTCACAGTCTGCTGTGTCATGAGCATTAAGATCCCAGTTCTGCTGGGGACATTCTCTGGCTTTACCTCAAGTTGCTTTCATTACAGCCAGATCTGTGGGCATGAATTAGTTCACCTGTTTCGCTGTTGCCTGCTGCTTAGCATTTGCTGTTTTCTGGTGTTGTTCACACATTTGGTTAGTGCAGATCTCTAGTTACCTGCAAAAGGCTGTGGTCTGTCTGATGTTTAGTTCACACCCTCCTTCTAAATTTGCTTCCTTGATCAGTTGGCTATTACCTGTGCCACACTTCTGGGAGTGTTTCTTAAAGGCAAAAAATTAAAACACACCTCCGCCCTTTTGGCACTGGGTAGCAGGTCAACGAAATCGAACTGTAAGGATTAATGTCACACTTCACCAATTAATGCCTGCTTGGCGATTACAATATAATGTATATTATAATTTGAGTTATAATGCAATTACATTATATTTAAGAATATAAATTAAATTATATTATTTCTGGTCTCTGAAGAGTCTCTGCTCGTTCGCATGTCAATACATTTGAATATGAAAAGGCTTTCTGGCTCAGGGCTGATAAGGTGTACATTCGCTGTTTCTCTTTTCTGTTTGCTAGGTTTCGAATACCTTTTCTTCTCATTTAGTCTTTTTAAATGGCCATTTTAACGTTTGATTATTCTTTTGAACTCTTAATTTTAGTTTTATCCGTTTAGATCAGGGAATCTATATCGCTCAGCGTTCCTTCTCCCAAGGCCGCACGGCACACTCCCGTCAGTTCCAATAACCAATTCAGAGGTAATTTGACTAAATATCTGGGATCTGCCGTATTCACACGTGCAATCAGAGCTATCTTTACAAGTCCCCTTGAATGCCTCCTCTAGAAATTAAATCAATGTGTCACTTTAGTAGGGACGATTGACCACCAAGAAAGAGGACAGTTTATCAACTCAACTTCCCTTAAAATGGCTTCAGGCCAAGCCCGTGGTCTTTAAACCACGCACGTTTATCCAAAGCGATCACTGACCTAAAACAGTGGATATGGACACACCCAAACCTAGGTTGATTAAACAGCGTTTGCTGATTCTAGTCGGAAATAACTTGTCCCCTCATTCAAGTACACTTAAAATGGAATCGGATATTATTAGCCGTCGCTAATCTGACGCGAAAGATGTGGAAATATACGAATCCAATAATCTATGGAAAAAACAGTCTTTCAGAGTCATTCAGAATTAATTCAAACGTAACCATTTACAAATTTGGTATGCGAAACAGCTCCCATAGAGTGGAGAGGGAAAGTCTACGTTCTCTAAAGCTTTGAATATGAAAAGGTTTTTTGTTTCAGGATTAATGAGATGCGCGTTCACAGTTTCTGATTCTCATCTATGTTCCTTTGCGTGGTTTTACCGCAGCTATGGGAGTTTTCCATCAAGGATACAACAATTCAGACTATATGAAGGCAAAGTCATTTTAACGTTTGATAATTCTTTTCATTCTTTACTTTTTTTTTTTTTTTAGATTAGGAAACTATATCGCTCTGCAGTCCTTCTCTAAATCCGCACGACACACTCTCGCCAGGTCCGGTCATCAAATCAGAGGTAATTTGACTAAATATCTAGGATTTGCCGTATCCACACGTACACAATCAAAGACATATGTAAGTCCCCTTAAACGCCTCCTCGTTCAAGTACACGTAAAATGATTCCGGATGTTAGCCATCGCTAGACTGACGCAAAAGATGTGGAAATATACGAATCCAAGAATCTACTTGGGAAAATAATTGTAGAGCAATTCAGAATGAGTTCAAAAGTGACAATATTTCGTTTTCCGAATATGAAAAGTATTTCTGTCTCGGAACTTTCAAGAATCAATGAGATGTGCGTTCGTTGTTTCTGACTTTCAAATTCATTGTGAATCACATTATAACCACATTCAGCATAGACACACACTTGTTTAATTCAGTTCACACAGGATACATGGCCTAGAATACAACATCACCAGCCTTTACCTAAGTGTTCCAAATACACTCACAGTAAAGCAATCCTGTGTTTAAAGAATAAACTTACAATTAGCCTATGTGCACATATAGTAGCACAAACAACTATAAAGTGTGTTCTATGAGTGCATTACAATGTTTGAAGCACAACTCCAAATTTGAAAATACAAATTATTGCTTTTTAATCCCATCTGTGTTAAAGTGGAAGCTTTCAAATGCAATATAGAGTTTGTCAAGATTAGTTTAGGTTTAGTATAGAATATTATTCAATGTGGCTTTTGTGCCCACCGGTGGGCCGGTCACACAAAGGGTTAAGCATTTCTGAATGCAGCATGGCTTTGGCATTTAGCATTAGCTTCGTTTTTTAAGTAGCATGAGCAATACCGTACTAGCATTTAGCTTAGTCTCCTTTTGGAAGCAGCATGGACAATAACATTTAGCTTAGCCTTGAGATCCTATTTTAGCCTGTAAATCATATCATCCTGTTTTTCCAAATTTAGCTTTTTATAAACAATGCATCGATCTGCCTTTTTATTTATAAAATCACGTGTTCTCCGATTTCTCCGTTTACAAACTTAGATTTTTCTTTATGTTGTTTGCCGATTCTCTTCACGTGTTGCTAGTTCGTTTCAACAAAGCCAATACCACAATGGCGACAAACATGCGGCTGATTTGAAAACTTGTAGGCTGTTTTACAGCTCCTCATCAAGTAACGTTACACGAAAAACATTTGGAAGATGTTATTATTATTTTTTTTTATCCCTTTATTTTCAATTTTCATGAAGACAACCCACATGCACAATGCCACCAAACAATAACTATACAGTGGTAAAGCTAAATATACTTCTTGAGCAGTATCATTGTACATGTTACAATAGGCTGAATGCTTAACTGCTTTTTGAAAAAGTTTTTAAATAGAACAACCCTCCCCCCTCCCCCCATAATATTGCAATGTTTGTATAAGATATCTTCAAGGCTCTACAAACAAAAACTTTTTATAAATAGGCAAAGAATAAACATACACAGTTTTATCCAAGTGAATGGCAACAACAGGAATCAAAATAACATATAAAGCTTGATCAATCCATCTGTAAGAATTTTCTTACTGGTTCCCAAATCTTAATGAAAATGGATAATTTGTCTTTTAATGTAAATCTCAGTTCTTCCAAGTACAACATATTTCCCAATTCCCTAGCCCACATCTCAAAAGTGGGGACAGCATCTGCTTTCCACATTTGTAAAATAAGTTTTTTTGCTAACATCATACACAACGAGATGGCCTGCGTCTGATATTTATTACAAAAAGCGTTCTCTGCTCCTAGAAGTCCATCAGTGCAAGGCTCAGGCTCCAACTCAATAGAATTTGCTTCAGAAATAAATTTAAATATACATTTCCAAAATTGCTGAATTTTACTACACGACCATAACGAATGAAACAGTGTGCCTTCTGCCATTTTACACTTATTGCATAGTGGAGAAATTGTGGGATATATTTTATGAAGTTTTGACT
Organism: Rhinichthys klamathensis goyatoka; assembly: GCF_029890125.1. NCBI lineage: Eukaryota > Metazoa > Chordata > Actinopteri > Cypriniformes > Leuciscidae > Rhinichthys > Rhinichthys klamathensis. The sequence continues at coordinate 546,476 of NW_026606563.1, read as the reverse complement.
TTGAATAATGAAGCCTATGTACTACCTTGAACTGAATCAAATTGTGTCTAGCATTCACAGAACATGTATGTATGTTTCTCAAGCATGCATCCCACACATTTTCATGAATGCTAAGACCAATTTCCTCCTCCCAGTCATGTTTTATTTTCTCTGTGTTGCTATCCAGATTTTCTAACAGTAATTTGTAAAAGTTAGACACACTACCATTCGAACCAGGATATACATTAACAATTCTCTCTAAGGTGGGATTCAAATTCAAAACTTCAAAGTTTGGAATGTGCTTTCTGACAAAGTCTCTGACTTGCAAATAACGGAAGAAATGTGCAGAAACAAGAGCATAGTTCTGTTTTAGCTGTTCAAAGGAGCTAAATGTACCTTCTCTATAAAGATCTTGAATTGTTACTATACCCATGTGTTTCCATTGAAAAAAGAGCTTATCATGTAACCCCGGAGGAAAAGCATGATTATTACAAATTGGAGTGTCCAGATATATATCTGGAATTTTCAAATATACCTTAATTTGTTTCCACACCTTAATTATATTAGAGATAACTATGTTTCCGTTAATACTTTTGACGTCAATTTTAATGGGACTATTGAGCAGAGCCGTTAATTAAGTCTTATTACAACAAGCTTCTTCAATTGCTAACCATTCTGGCTTGTCACCTAACTCCACCAATCCAGATTTCCTCCACCATGCTAAAGAACATAAATTAGCTGCCCAATAATAATATTTAAAATTAGGAAGCCCAAATCCTCCTTGATCTTTAAGTTTGTTTAGATGTTTCTTGTTAATCCTCGCAGTCTTGTTGGCCCATATGAAGCTTGTTATAATAGATTCTAGCTGTTTAAAATGATGAAGGGGGATAAAGAAAGGAATACATTGAAATACATACAAAAATCTTGGAAGTACAACCATTTTTATAGCGTTTATTCTGCCTACCATGGACATGGGGAGTGTCTTCCAAAAAATTATATTCTCTTTAAGCTGATCAATTTTCTTTTTCCAATTAAATTTTAATAACGTTTCAGGGTTTTTAGTGATCAACACACCCAAATATTTAAATGAGTTGTTTGCAATTTTAAATTTGGTACTAGCTAAAAAATTTTTATCTAGATCGTCAGAAACTGGCATTAATTCACTTTTTTCCCAATTTATCGTGAATCCAGAAAAACTGCTAAATTTTTCAATAAGCTCAAGTAATGGTGGAATAGACATTTCAGGGTTAGAAATGTACAATATAATATCGTCCGCATACAGCGAAAGATGTTGGGGTCTGCCCTTGATCATAATAGGCGCTATGTTAAGATGTTGCCTGATACTTGCTGCCAATGGTTCCATTGAAATGGCAAACAAAAAAGGAGATAGGGGGCATCCCTGTCGTGTGCCACGAGATAACTGAAATGGATTTGAAACATCTTGGTTAGTAATAACTGAAGCTACTGGATGCGCATAAATCATTTCAATCCATTTAACAAATTCTGAACCGAATCCAAATTTCTTTAGTGCAGCAATCATATATTTCCACTCTAACTGGTCAAAGGCTCGTTGAGCGTCTAGTGAAATTACACATGTCTTTACGTTTTCTTTGTTATAAATTATGTTAAACAGTCGTCTCAAATTAAAATATATATGCCTATTGGGCATAAAACCAGTTTGGTCCGGATGAATTATTGAACAAATGTATTTTTTCAGCCTATTCGCAAGAATTTTGCTTATAATCTTAGATTCAATGGGAATAAGAGAAATCGGTCGATAGGAAGACATCTGCTGTTTATCTCGTCCTGGTTTTGGAATTAATACTATACTCGCACGGTACATTGTTGGCGGAAATTTACATTGTGTTGTTGCATTTCTAATCAATCTTTGAATTATAGGTATAAGATTATTCCTGAATTTTTTAAAGAATTCAGCACTAAAGCCGTCAGGTCCAGCCGATTTATTATTAGGTAACTGTGATATTACTTCATTTATTTCTTCCAATGTGATTTCTTTGTCTAAAAATTGTTTTGCTTCAGTGGTAAGAATGGGAAGCTCCAAACCAGAAAAAAAATCTTCTATTACTTCTGAGCTTGTTTCAGATTTTGATTCATAGACTTCTCTATAGAAATCAGCAAAGCAATGATTAATTTCTTTAGGATCAACAATTATTTTCCCACTATCCGACTTTATTTTGTGTATCGCACGAGTTGCCTGAGAATGCTTTAATTGACGTGCAAGTAGTTTTTGGGGTTTATCACCTATTTCAAACTGCCTTTGCCTAATAGACATGAGTTGTCTTGAAATATTCTTAGAAAGAATTGAGTTATATTCGCTTCGCAGCGCAACTATTTTCTTGAGTGTAGTCTCACAACTAGTTGATCTGTATTCCATCTCTAAATTTGTTATTTGTTTGTCAATATTATTCAATTTGGCTCTATTCTCTCTATTCTTTGCAGTTTGGTATGCTATAATATCACCTCTGATAACTGCCTTCATTGCCTCCCACAGGACCGAGTCGGATACATCTCCTTTATCGTTGTTTTCTAAAAATAGTGTAAACTTGTTAGAAATATATTCACAAAATTTGACATCATTTAATAACCTATTATCAAATTTCCAGGCATAATCTCCTTTACTAAATTGTATTCTTAAATTAAGAGAAACAGGGGCATGGTCTGATAATAATCGATTATGATATTGAGTTGAAACTACGCATTGCAACAGTCTGGAGTCTATTAGGAAAAAGTCAATTCTTGAGTATGTCTTATGGACTGAGGAGTAGAATGAAAAGTCATGATCCGTGGGATGCAAAGCTCTCCAGCAATCGATTAGATTTAACTTTTGCATGTAATTGCTTAGTACAACAGATGATTTATTTGTTGTGGTTCGGCGGGGATAAGTGTCTAACCTAGCATTTAACACGCAATTGTAATCGCCTGCTATGATGACTTGTGAATGCATAAAGTCAGGTATGATTTTAAAGACATTTTCAAAAAATAAAGGGTCATCAAAGTTAGGACCATACACATTCACTAAAGTTATGGATAATGAGTTTATCTCCCCACACACAACTAAGTACCTACCGTTCATATCCTTAATTGTTTGCTTATGTATAAAGGGGACCGATTTCTTAATGATAATTGCTACTCCTCTACTTTTAGTAGAAAAATTTGACTGGTGGACCTGAGACATCCATGGAGCCTTAATGCTAAACTTCGCTGTACTTTTGATATGCGTTTCTTGAAGAAAAACTATCTCCGCATCCAATTTCTTAAGATGCGCATAAACCTTTCCTCTTTTAACTGGACTATTAATTCCACGCACGTTCCAACTTAATAAATTCAGTGTCCCACCACTGCAAGTTCTCACTCCGTTACTCAGTGTATGAAATAAAACGCGTTTTGCCTAAACACCTTAAATAAAAACTGTGTATAAAACCTTCCAACTTAAAACCTGTAACCTTCCCATGAAATTGAACTTTATGAACCTTGTGTATTAAAGCAGATACCCCCTCCCATCCCACCCCCCACCCACTGCATCCCATACGAACATTATGGATGCCCACCCCTGAGAAAATAACATTTGCATCGATCAACTCACCCTCGATGCCACCTGACATTCTTCCGTTAATATAACCCACCACTCATCTTAGCAAATACAACAAAAACAATACCTTGTAGTCTTTTCAATATATCAAATGGAATTATTTAAGCACAAGTCTCTTCTGACTCTGTTGTCCAACGTAGCAATTTCACCAGTTTACCACCGCGCCCCGTAGAAATATTTCGGCCGACTCAGGTGAATCGAAAGTTTTCGTTTCTTTATCCCTCACGGTCACGATGAACTTAGACGGGAAACGAAATCCGCATCTCACTTCATGCTGCCTGCATTTCTTTCGAATGTTGTCAAACTTCTGCCTCTGTTTCAAGATGTCCGCGGCGAGATCTGGAAAGATATGCATCGCTTTTCCATCGTATTGCAGAGGTTTCGATCTTGCCAGGCGCAGAATGCGTTCTTTCACTTGATAATGATGAAGTCGTACGATGAATGCCCGAGAGCGGCCTTCTCTTATGGGTTGTGGCGAGCGGTGTGCCCTGTCAATCTGAATTGGTCGGTCAAAGTTCTCCTCACCCAACACCTGAGCCAGAAGATTGGTCACAAACTCAGTAGGTTTGCCATTTTCAGCGCCTTCCTTTATGCCGATAATTCTAACGTTTTGTCGTCGGGATCTTGATTCTAAGTCACAGGACTTTTCCTTAAGCTTTTCACATTCGGATTCCAGGTGTGCACATAATTTCTCCAGTGATTCGATGCGGGCCTCGTGAACTTTTGCTGCCTCTTCAGTCGTTGCTACTCTGGTGGAAATACTAGCAAGTGATACTTTCACCTCGGATAACGTAGATGAAAGGACGTCGAACTTCATGTCAAAGGTGCTGCTCAGTTTCGCTATTGCTTCCATTATGTCTGTGTTCGTCGGCACTGTTGCTTCAACGCTAACGTTAGCTTGAAGATTAGCCTTAGCCGGCGACGACTCGTGAACTTTATCTGTACCTCCTGGCTCCTCCGTATTCGGTTTTTCAGTTTTCTTCTGCTTTGTCGGCATTGCTCAAGATGTTCAGAATTAATAACTTGTGATATTTAAGCGGCTACAAGGAATTTTCTCTGACAATACGACAGACTTGTGGAGAGCTATAAAAAACACGTTCACTCCATTCGGTGCCGGAAGCGCCCTCCGGAAGATGTTATTAATTCGATTTTAGGTTTCGTTTTTTGTTGCTTAGGCAAACAAGGATATCTTTAATCTATTAACAAGGGTTTTCATTCTTCATCTGCGCTGTCGCTTATCACGTCCTCACGTATTTCAGTTCCGGACTAAACAAAGGGCTTTCCGACCCGTAACAATGCAAACAACATTTTCTCAACACTTCTCAAAAGGGAAGAAAAAGTTGACTTACCACAGCGGCAGAAGAAAGAGAAGATGTTCAAACCTCATGTTGATTTTAAAATCCCCATATTTTGCTGGAAAAGACGTTGCTCGCGAAATCCTGTTGCGACATCACGTCCCGGGGTCACCAATTTGTAAGTCCGTCTAATTTGATTCAATGGCGGCATTCAAATTAGCGGTGAAGGTCTCACACAGTGTTCCGTCTCTTCCCATCATGGCAAAGGGATTTTTAATTAAATGCAATACATGTTATCTTAGGTATTAACTCGTTTCATCTGACTCCATAAATGAAAAAGTCTTTCAATGATATCTGTGCATCATTAAGTATACTTTAATGTTTGACTATTCCTTTTAACTCCAATGGAAATGAAGTCAAAGTCTGTTAGAATAATCAAATATAACAATTTATTATGTCAGGTAAAAGTATTATGCCAATTTCATAATCAGTTCAAAGATCATCAATACAAAACATCAAATGCTTTAGGATAAGAGAAATAGATGTAAACGCAACATTTAAGAACTACATGAGCTAATCCTCACGGGCTATCTGAGATACAGAAAGAGCCACGATCCCTTGCTGCATTCCATTAAATAGCCAGAACTTCTTTACAATGGTAATTTGCATTCAGGTTACACCTTATTTTGGGGGTAGGGGAGAAAGGCCATTTGCATAGAGTCCACCTTCCTTTGTGTATCATCTCTAAACTTCTAAAAAACCTTATTAGCTTTTGTTTTACCAATTTGGAAATGAGACATCTGTACCACTCACCCTCAAACCATATTCTTATGTGAGTTTTTATGCGTCACTGAGAGAGAATGAAATGTAGATGAGGTGAGACTTTTGTCTCCGGGGAAGAGGGGGGAAGCCAAATGTTAATTTCCAGCTTCAACCAGTTTTCTTCAGTCTTACATCATCTCCTCAGTTTTCTTCACGTTAGCATCACACCACTCTATACACTTATTAATCTCAGAGCAGTAAGACCAAATGTCTTGATCTTTATATAACAAGCTAAGAATCGCAGTATCATCACTAAATTTCACAATGTAGTTGTTACTATTAATCCTCACACAACTGTTTGTATACAGTGTGAAGAGAACTGGGGAACTCACACACCCTTGAGGGGCTCCTGTACTGATGTCATGAGAGTCAGAGATCGTCCCATTAACCCTAACCTGCTGGGTTCTGTTTGTTAAAAAAGAAAAATACCATTTAATAATAAACGGATTTACATCCATCAATTTAAGTTTCTCCAATAATAAATACGGTTGCAAGGTATTAAAAGCTGAACTAAAATCAATAAAAAGTAGACGCGCATAAGCCTTTGAGTCATCCAAATGTTTAGATACAAGATGGGTAATACTTCCCACTGCATCATCTGTGCTTCTACCCTGTCTGTACGCAAACTGCCATGGGTCTAGTTTTGACATAACTTCATTTTTTAATAAAAACACCATGTACTTCTCAAAACATTTCATTATTATTGATGTCAGTGCTACAGGTCTAAAATCATTATTCTCAGACGGATGTGGCTTTTTCAGAATTGGATCGATCACCGCTTTTTTCCAGAGCGCAGGAACTGTATGTGAATCCAATGAACGCTGAAAGAGTGTACACCACACTGGAGTAAGTTCTGCAGCACAGGTTTTCAAAAGCTGTGAAGAAATCCCATCAGGTCCCTTAGATTTCTTAGTACATAACTGCTGAAACAGTAATTGTACCTTAGAACTATCTATTATTATTCTACTGCTCGTATCGTCTGTCAGGGAACCTATAACAGATCTGCATTTATCAGAGAAGTCATGAGTTTGAAACCTCATTAAGTTCATTAGCTTTCTGTAAATCGTCATTAGTATTTATAAGTGGACTATTTATTTTCATATTAGTAACAGCCTTCATTGTGTCCCACATTTTTCTCGAATTTGAAGTGGAAAACTGATGCTCAATAAGATCTTTCTGTCGCCCCCTTGCTTCTTTTAACTTATGATTAAGCTCTTTTTGTATTATTTTCAACCCAGCAAGATCATGGTTTCTAAATGCAGCATTTTTCCTGTTAATACAACTCTTAATTTCTTTAGTTATATAAGGTTTGTTGTTTGGATACATAATAAAAAAAATTTTAGTGAGTACAAAGTTGATATACTCCGTTATTGTCTCAGTAGTCGTATCAATGTATCAATGTCCATGTCATTAAAAACATTCCAATCTGTGCAGAGGAAACAGCCTTTGAGACTCTCTATGGCGTCGTCTGACCAAACTGTTACTTCCTTCATGCGTGGTTTACTGCGTTTGAGCATAGTCCTGTATGTAGGAATTAGATGGATGGTGTTGTGGTCAGAGTTAGCCAGCGGAGGTTTCACTCTGGCTTCATAAGCCTTTTTAATAATGCCATAGTGTGTTGCCTCATATCATGACAATAGTCAAATGGATAATCAGTAGATGTCATTTCTACAGGTTCTGATAGCCCACATAGCAACATTGTGACGGGCCAGATCCGGCCCACATCTGGCACATGTGGAAAGATGATCTGGTCCACACACAGCGTGGAATGACGGCCCTTGGGTGGCTCACTCCTGTTTGCCAGATCTGGGCCACAAGCAGGCCATAGCAACGCCACATGTCAGCCAAGAGCAAAGAAATAATCCAGAACTGGACCGTATCTGAGCCACAAAATCAGAGTATATTAAATATGGAGTCATCTCAGCCTTAATAAGCCTGTTAACAAGCAGAATCACTGAAGGAAAGAAGAGAAAAGAAAAAGAGACGAGCAGAAACACAAGAACTACAACTGACTTCAGCCACAGCCTTAGATGAAATCAGCTGAAGAGAAAAGAAGACATTAAATCTCTCAAGATCTCAGCAGAGGAGGATTAAACAACTCCACAAACAGCATTACCAGCTTCACTTATTACTGACCAGACTGACTTTATTTCTGTCAGACATTTTTTTTTTTTTTTTTTTTTTGACATGGACATTGCAATTAAACATAGTACAAGTCTGTAACTGATGCTATGCAAAAAGAGTTTATAGCTATTGCTAATTTTCAACTCCAGTCCATGGTTGGGCCTTTAAACTACAACATTTACTATTTCATCTTAAAAACAACTCTATAAACACATCAAATGAATCACTTACATACACAAACCAGTTATCTACAAATGGGTACATTCCTGTTTCGATTTCATCCAAGACTTAACTCGAGAAGTAAACTGTTTAAACTCAGTCATTGTTTTAAATTCAGTGGGTAATGAATTCCACAATTTTGCACTCTTAAATGAAAAAGCAGACTGACCAAATGTAGTCTTACGGTACGGAACTATACAATTGTTATTGATAGAGGCTGGGTGCGATTTGTGAAAAAAACAGAGGGGGGGGGGGATGTTTTGAAAAAAGTTTTATTCATAAAAATAAATCATGAGAACATGAACTTCATCACTGCATTTGCAGGAATTGTAAAATCTTTTTTCTTATTAACTCATAAAGTAGCCTAACACAATATTTGTAATAGCTTATATGAACTGTGATCACGCACAACGAAAAAACACGCAAGAATTAAATCCCCTCCCAGTACCATGGATAGTGCCACTCGGCTTGACATGTCAAAACACTTATTTATGAATGGCAAAATTAAATGGCACAACGTAGAGTCAACTTAAACATAAATAGGCTATAGTGTAGGCCTCATCATACTAGGAAAACAGTCTTTTTCTGCTTTCCTGTGGGAAAATCCGCAGCTTTCCAGTGGGTGGTCCATTTCGGATTTTATTGTTCTATCGCACTGACAGTTCACATTACAGCGCTTTACTTAGTTTAGGCTAGGCTACTTCTATCAGTCTGCTGAACCATGGATTGATTGCAAAGTTAAACCATCACAGTAGAAACAGTTGTACTGCTGTTAAAGTAACAACGTTAACGTTACATCGCGATGCTGAGCTACAGTGAAATGATAGAAAAGAAAGACAGATGTATTATCTGTGTCAATTCGCGTCTACAGCGCCGCGCTAAACGCCTCCGACACACAGCTCCACTGCCCAGTCTCGCAAGTGTTGATAGGCTATTACTCGTGAGGAGTAACCAATCAGATAGCGCCGTGGGCGGGACATTGAGCAAGTCTGCAGAGTGGTGATTACAGAGAGGCTGCGGCCGCTATACCAGAGCCAGCCGAAGTAGCGCATTTTAAAATAAAATTGACTTTAATCAAACCACGGATCCGTGATAGGTTTTGTGATCCGTCTCGCCACTAGTGTAGTAGCACTGATCACTTTGAGGGGGGGGATAAATTTATCCCCACCGGGGATAAAAATAATTAAGCAGAGGCAGGGATACTTTGACCAGAAAGGGGGAAATCGACTCGGTTACTAACGTAACCTCGGTTCCCTGAGAGGAGGGAACGAGTATTGCGTAAGTAGCTTACGCTATGGGAAAACTCCTTTTCTCGAGAAATATTGAAGTCTTTATGTAAAACGCATTGCAGCTGCACAGCATACAGCAATGAGCAAGGCAGCTCGGTCATTGGCTGTGCTGCGGCAACTGCACGAACCAATGACGGGGCGACTCTGAACCCGCTTCCAATGAGCGTGCTTTGCGCCCGCGCACGTCAGAGCCCGCCAAGATGGGCGTGGCCAAGGGCTATATTTTGGGCGCCCCGTCGTCTGAGTTCTTTAGGTTCAATCGACTGAAGCGAACTGACCAAGCACAAGCACGGCAGCTTACGCAATACTTGTTCCCTCCTCTCAGGGAACCGAGGTTACGTTAGTAACCGAGTCGTTCCCTTTCGAGAGGTTCCTCCTATTGCGTAAGTAGCTTACGCTATGGGAACACCATGTAAAACGCCGTGCGTGCTGACTTCGCTCTATTAAGCCAGAGGCAGATGCCTGAGCCTTTAAGCAAAGTAATTATCCAACGAGCCGGCCGAAGGCGGGCTTTATAAGGGACAATGTAGAACGGCCCAATGGGCGTCCAGAGGAAACACACAAGCACATTTTTATGTACTGATATGCATGAAAAACCCTGTAAGTCAGTCAGAGACGGACCCTATAAGGGAGGAGATAATGCTCAGCATATACATACTCCAGCCTATGCATAGTTAGACTGACAGTATGTTGGAGTGCAATGAGGGGACCTGTAGGTTATAAAACCTGATAAATGTTGACGGTGAGGCCCAGCCTGCTGCCGCACAAATATCTTGAATGGGTATCCCACTCGACCACGCCCACGAGGAGGCCATGCCTCTCGTAGAGTGAGCTCTGATGCCCAAGGGGCACTGAAGGCCCTTGGCTTCATAAGCCAGCGCTATAGCATCAACTATCCAGCGCGATATTCTCTGCTTTGAAACAGCGAGACCTTTGGTGCGGCCGCCAAAGCATACGTATAATTGCTCTGTCTGTCTGAACAGGGCAGAACGTTCCAAATATACTCTGAGCGCCCTGACCGGGCAGAGTAAATTAGCGTCGCTTTCGTCTGCTGGAGACGATAGCGCGGCCAGAGATATCACCTGTGCTCTGAAGGGTGTAGAGAGCACCTTAGGAATATACCCGTGTTTTGGCCTAAGGACAACTCTGCTGTCGTTAGGTCCAAATTCCAGGCAGGCAGCGCTTGATGACAGCGCGTGCAGGTCTCCCACTCTCTTGACTGAGGCGAGAGCCAGTAATAGAGCAGTTTTGAGCGAGAGCTGTTTAAGGTGCACAGTTCGGAGGGGTTCGAACGGGGCACTCTTGAGTGCATCCAGGACCGTGGCCAGGTCCCAGATCGGCACTGAGGGGGGGCGTGGGGGGTTTATCCTCCTGGCGCCTCTCAGGAAACGAACAACTAGGTAGTTTTTTCCTAGTGTGCGTCCTTCTACAGGATCGTGTGATGCCGCTATGGCAGCCACATATACTTTGAGCGTGGAGGGGGTGCGGCCTGCCTCCAACAGCTCTTGTAAGAAAACGAGCACGCTCGGTACCTCGCATGTCTCAGGGTTCAAGTTCCTGGATTTACACCAGTCACTGAACACCTTCCATTTCTGGGCATATAAGCGCCTCGTAGAGGGCGCTCGTGCCTCAGTGATGGTTCTCAACACTCCATGGAGGGCCCACAGATCGGGGCGGGGATGGAGGATCATCCCGTTGGCCTGCCTGAGGAGGTCTAGCCTCAGCGGAATCGGCCATGGGGCGGATTGCATCATCTGCATCAGTTCTGGAAACCACGTCTGGTTCTTCCAGAGTGGAGCTACCAGGAGCACTGCACATTTCTCCTCCCTGATCCGACTGATGACCTGAGGTAGCATCGCGATCGGAGGGAAGGCATACAATGGGCGGCTCGGCCAGATTTGGGCGAGTGCGTCTGTGCTCTTTGAAAAGAAGAGAGGGCAGTGCGCATTTTCCTTGGAGGCAAAGAGGTCGACCTCTGCTCTGCCAAAGGTTTGCCATAACCACTGAATTGTCAGGGGGTGGAGAGACCATTCTCCTGGGAGAACTTTGTCTCTGGACAGCATGTCCGCTCCCTGGTTCAGGACACCTGGCACATGCGCTGCCCTTAGCGAGCGCAGGTTGTGCTGGGACCATAGGATGAGTTCCCTGGCCATCGAGTGCAGGGAGCTCGACCTGAGTCCACCCTGGCGATTTATATATGAGACTACCGTCATGTTGTCCATTCGGACCAGGACGTGCTCGTCCTTCAGGTACGGAAGCAGGGCTCTGAGAGCCAAAGCGACCGCTTTCAATTCCAGACAGTTTATATGTAGGCGCTTCTCCGGGTTTGACCACAAGCCGGAGACAGGCCTGCCCTCGTAAAGGGCCCTCCAACCTATTTTGGAGGCATCTGTCGTGATCATTTTTCTCCTTGTGTTCACGCCCAAACTCACACCGGACTGATACCAGTCGACAGCTTTCCAGGGCGTCAGGGCTTTTATGCAGCTGTGATTCGCTCTGATTAAAAAGTGGCCTGAGCGCCATGCGTGAGTGGGGACACGGCTTTTGAGACAGCGTTGGAGAGGACGCATGTGCAACAATCCTAGCTGGAGTACAGCTGATGCCGAGGCCATGAGACCGAGCATCCTTTGAAATCGCTTGACGGGGGCGTGCGCGCCCGCTCTGAACGATGTTGCAAGGCGCCGGATAGTGAGCGTGCGCTCTGATGAGAGGCGCGCTGTCATCTGCACTGAGTCTAGCGCTATTCCCAGAAAATAAATATTTTGGCTGGGGGATAGCATGCTCTTTGCAAAATTGATTCTTAGACCCAGGCATTCTAGATGGCTGATAATCCAAGACCTGTGTGTCATTAACTGACTCTCTGATTGTGCTAGGACTAGCCAATCGTCGAGATAATTCAGTATTCGCACTCCCCGCTGTCTCAGGGGGGAAAGTGCTGCATCCATACATTTCGTGAATGTACGGGGTGCCAGTGACAGGCCAAATGGTAGCACTGTGTACTGGTATGACTGTCCCTCGAAAGCGAATCTCAGAAAAGGGCTGTGATGAGGCGCTATCGGAATGTGAAAGTAAGCGTCTTTCGGATCCACTGATAGAAACCAATCCCCTGGGCGAACTTGCGCGAGAATATGTTTGGTTGTTAACATTCTGAACGAGCGAATCATTAAAGCTTTGTTCAGATGTCTGAGATCTAGAATGGGGCGGAGACCACCATCCTTCTTCGGGACGAGAAAACAGCGGCTGTAAAAACCTGCCTCGCTCATAGAGGGAGGAACTGTTTCTATAGCGCCCTTCTCTATCAGTTTGAGCACCTCGGTGCGTAGAACATATGAAACATCTTTTCACACTTTCGTCTCGACCACTGCTGTGAAGCGGGGTGGTCTGCGAGCGAATTGAAGCGAGTAACCGTGTTTTATTATGTTCAAAACCCATTTCGGCATGTCGAGGATATTTTCCCAAGCTTTCGCTCGCACAGATATGGGCTGAATGCTGGCTGGGGGCGTGTCGCAGTGACGTATGGCTCCCGCCGGCGAATCGCCCTGTGCTAATACTGGGCTTACAGCTCTCAGAGGCGCGGGCGCGCGCTAAGCAGCTTTGTTGAATGCCGAGTGCAGGGGTGCGTGTGAGATTACAGGCACGCTCGCCACATCCCTAATGCTCACAGCGTGAGTTGGAGAAATGTTTAAAACTGTATGGACTGTGCTTATGGGTGGGGGTGCATAGACTGTGGTAGGCACGCGCGCCACTTTCATAAAACTTCCCGCTCGTGGCGGGAGGTTTTTGGCCATATAAACAGTGTTTGTGAGTTGGGGTGCGTGCATGACAGCGGGCACACGCGCTACCCTGATAGAATTTCCCGCTTTTACTGGGGAAGTGTTTATAACTGTGGGAACAGTGCTTATGTGTAGTGGTGCATACATGACAGTGGGCACACAATCTACATTTATGGGGCGTCCAGCCTGAGCTGGGGAAGCATTTGGCACTGCTTTGACAGTTTTGATATGTGGGAATGCGCACTTTAGTGTGGACACGTGACCCTTTAATGACACAGGCAGAAAATGGCTCTTTATGTAATTTCTGTGTGTCGCCGTAAAAACGGCGTTTGTTTGCAGGTGAGCGAGCTGTGCGGCTGGCCCATTGGCTGCTGTACAGACATTTCCAGCCGCCTGTAAGGGGACTGGGTAATGTTTTAAACGTTTTGGAGAGAGTGGTCCGGTTTTTGCGAGACACGTGCTCTCTCTCTTTCTCCCTGTAGCTAGGAAGACTTACGAGGCTTACGGGTTCAGCACAATCTTGGGCCGAGGTCCCCATCGCTCGGGCGGTTGCTTCCTGTTGGCGGAGCGCGAGCGGCGTCGGAAGTCAGTTTCAGGTCTGGGCTGAGAGACGGGCGGTGCCGTCTTGACTCGCTGCTGCTGAGGCGGCTTTTGGCGGCTCTGCGATGAGCTGGAGCGCTTGGGCAGGAAGTGACGCATAGCCTGCGAATCCTTCCGGGCTTCGGTGAAGCGCTCAGCGAACTCTTTTACCGCTGGTCCGAACAGGCCGCTTTGGGAGATAGGCGCGTCAAGGAACGACGCCTTATCTGCATCCTTCATCTCTGTTAGCGTCAAGGACAGTCAGGTTAGCCATGGCACGGCCGATGGATTGGGCGGTGGCTTTTGTGGCTCACAGTGCTATGTCGGTGGCGCTGTGCAGATCCTTGAATGCCTCAGGATTAGGTCCAGACTCGTCCATGGTGGGGAGAAGTTTGGCTTGAAAAACTTGGAGGACAGCCATTGAGTGAAGCGCTGACGCAGCTTGGCCGGCGGCGGCGTATGCGCGACCGGCGAGAGCTGAGGTAGATCGGCAAGGCTTCGAGGGATGAGAAGCTTTGGCTTTCCATCCAGCGGTGGAGGGTGGGCACAGGTGGTTGGCCACAGCCTCCTCGAGGGGCGGAGTTCCCTCGTAGCCTCTTTCTTTTGCGCCGTCCACAGAGGAGAGCGACGAAGAGAAAGAAGGCTTCAGGCGAGCGGAGTGAGGGGCTTTCCACGACTTCGTGAGTTCGTCGTGAACTTCCGGGAAGAAAGGGGAGGGCCTTTGCTGAGGGGCCTGCCGGCGCCCCTACAGGAACCACTCGTGCAGTCGGCTGCGGGCGGGTTCTTCCGGGGAAGACCAATCGAGCCCGAGGTCTTCCACGGCCTTAGACAGGATGCGGACGATCTCCGAGTCCATGCTGGAGCCCACACTCGTGCCCGCTAACGTCGATGGCGTGGGGTGGAAGGACGAGCCCGGCCAGTCGTCGGATGCAGCATCAAAGGAAAGGCTGTCATCCCTTTCGTCGTCATCCCCTGACGCGCCAAACGAGACGAGACCCATCGCTCTGCTGGAGGGGTGCTGGTCCGCCTGTGTGAACTGGACTGGCGGCGGGGAGTCCTCGGGTGGCTCTGGCGGCCTCTGTGAGCGGCGCTTCTTCTTGCGCGGCTCGACCAGAGGGGATGGTAGCACGGTGGTGGTGGGCTCTTTCGCGGCGAAAGCGGCGAAGCGAGCGCGCAGCTCGGTGAGGCCCAGGGCGTCACACTCGGGGCATCCGCCTCGAGAAAGGGCAGCCTCTGCGTGGTCCGGACCCAGGCAGCGTGTGCAAATAATGTGACGATCCCCGTCCTGAAGAAGGCCTCGACACGAGGCGCAGGAAGGCATTTGAAACAACGCCTTGAATTTGCTCTTTTAGAAAAGTGTCGCGGGGGCGAACACTGTAAAGCTTTAAAAGGATATAAAGGTGATGCGCGCCGGATGGCTTAGCAGAAGGCGATCGAAGGCGGCTGAAGGCGCCGGCGTCCTCGTAGCAGTCCTGCTGTAGGCTTGTCGACGGCGGCGGCGAAAAGACTCCAAAAATCCGGAGGATCCAGCGAAGAGAATGGTCTTTGCTGAGCTGCCTCGCTCATTGCTGAGCTGCCTCGCTCATTGCTGAGCTGCCTCGCTCATTGCTGTATGCTGTGCAGCTGCAATGTGTTTTACATAAAGACTTCAATATTTCTCGAGAAAAGGAGTTTTCCCATAGCGTAAGCTACTTAAGCAATAGGAGGAACCTCTCGAAAGGGAACCCACGCATCCCCCCCGGCAAATCGCACCCTGAGCCTCTGGTGACTCTGTTGATGCTTTTTCTCTGCACAAATTAACTGAGTGGCTCAGGTGTATGGAGCCAGATCAGACTCATTAATAATTCACGCAAAAAATACGATTCACACATGCGTAGACAATTTCACATGCGTGAAACCTAATTCACGTACACACAAAAAAAATTCACGTGCGTGAAAAAAAAACATATTCACAAAAAGCAATTCACATGCGCAAAATAAAATTATATATTCATAAAATACATTTCACAAATACAAAACACAATTCGTAGATATACAACTGTGCACAAAAACCTTTGAATCTTTCAAATGTACGAGTGTGTCCTTGAATTTGAATGTGCAAATCGTCATTCACGTACGAATCGCCTTGGATGTGTGTGTGTGTATTTTTGAGACTTTCCTGGCAGCGCTTACTCGTAAAACAGAGCAGTCGTACTCTTCAGCCAATCAGATTTAAGCTCATCAATCGACCAATCAGTATCACGTGAGGGCGGGCCTATCTGTATGTTACGTCATCAGCTTTCGACCAGTTCATGGCTGAGCAGAGGTAAGTGCAGTTACTCGTTCATTTCTGTGTTAACTGAAGTTAGAGATCAGTTGAAGCAATAGTTTATGAACTATTAACTGATGTAAGCAAGTGTTGTTGTAATCAGATGTCCCATATCGTGTCAAAAATGAAGAAGGATGATGCTTGTTTTGTTGTATTTTAGACAGCTCTCAGCTACAATCATCACGCTATGATTGCAAAACAATCATCTGTGGTCAATACCCACCCTAGCTCTCTCAGCACTGGCCTCATCCAGATTGTTCTTATAATGGTGAATAGACCTATTTAATGAGCACCCAGTGTTTATTTGCTATTTGTGTATGTTGTTAAATTATTATTAACACTTGTTTCCCTGCATTTTTCAGGATTACTCCCCTTTGGTGTGACATCTGGATAGTCACAAACATCTTAACTCATGTTGTTTCTTTATTCTCTTTTATACTTTTGTTTTTATGTCTTAATTGGTAACACTTTACTATAACGTTTCATTAGTTAACATGAACTAATAATGAACTGCACGTAAACAGCCTTTAATTATTTTTTGTTAATGTTAATTTCAGCATTTACTAATACTTAATTCAAATCTTGTTAACATTAGTTAATGCACTGTAAAGTAACAATAAACAGCTATATTTTTAACTAACGTTAACAAAGATTATCAAACACCGCAACAAATCTATTGCTCATGGTTAGTTAATATACATTAAGTAATGTTATTGTACCATATTGTAGTGTTACCAATATTCAACATGCATTTCCTTATGTTTTGTGCTGTATTGTCATCTTAAGGTTTTTAAATAAGGTTTTTTATTGTCATCTTAAGGTCTCACAGGACAATATTGTGAAGCATTAATTTTACTTTGCTTAGTAAAATAGGCAAATCTGATTTTGTGCTGATAAGACAAAGGTACTTATCATAGAGAGGCAATTAAGATTATGCGACTAAGATTACTCAGTAAACTCTATTCAAATACCATCACTTAATTTCCCACGTCCTCTGTCTGCACCTCTCGTACTATAGGTTTTTACTATTTTAAATATCAGGACAAAATCTGATATGTCCTAACAGAGAGGTCTACTGATGACTGGATTGAACACAATTCATTTGTTCACTTTTCACTTGATGTATTTCACGTATATTTATATACTTTAAAAGCAAAGCAGACTCTGACTGGATCTCACAACTCTGGAAGAGATGTATATTTCTCTGTACTGAATGTTCATGATCTTCATATGTAACAGGAACATTAATCATGATGAAGTCATTTTATATATATTTTATTCCCAAAGAATTTCGGAAACGTTAAAATTAATAAAACGTGTACATCAAATTGAACTATGTCTTTGAATCTTTTCATTCTGACAAGAACATTTAATAATGCATGCATAGCAGGGCTGTATTCCTAGAGCGTGTACATATAGTCCGCAGGAGACAAATGAATACAGTAACAATGCATCACTTTCAACCTCTTGTTGAAACAACTGTCAAAATGGTTGGCTTGCAACAGGACTGTTTTCAAAGATTTACAGTAGGAATGGTAAGATCACAGTTCTGGTTGTCTGCAACTTCATACATCGTCTGTCTCGGAAATCTGAAACAATAAAACTACATAATATATGATGCTTAAAACAAAACATGTCTCCTATATATGCACGTCATTACATACATTATCATCAGTTGAATGTGTGGTGGACAGGACATGAAAATCCATCAATACTAAAAATAAATGTTTATGTTCACATGTGGACTAAACAGCAGTTAATAAACTATTGCATCAACTGATCTCAAGCTTCTTTAACTTCAGTTAACACAGAAATGAACGATTAACTGCACTTACCTCTGCTCAGCCATGAACTGGTCGAAAGCTGATGACGTAACATGCAGGTAGGCCCGCCCTCATGTGATACTGATTGGTCGATTGATGAGCTTAAATCTGATTGGCTAAAGAGTACGACTGCTCTGTTTTACGAGTAAAACGCTGCCAGGAAAGTCTCAAAAATACACACACACACATCCAAGGCGATTCGTACGTGAATGACGATTTGCACATTCAAATTCAAGGACACACTCGTACATTTTAAAGATTCAAAGGTTTTTGTAAACAGTTGTATATCTACGAATTGTGTTTTGCATTTGTGAAATGTATTTTATGAATATCTAATTTTATTTTGCGCATGTGAATTGCTTTTTGTGAATATATTTTTTTTTCACGCACGTGAATTTTTTTTGTGTGTACGTGAATTAGGTTTCACGCATGTGAAATTGTCTACGCATGTGTGAATCGTATTTTTTGCGTGAATTATTAATGAGTCTGATCTGGCTCCATATTCTTTAGCTGTTATCATTATACAGGGGTGTCAAACACAGACATGCTCACAAGCACTCATGCTCCTCTTATCACCAGTAGGCTGTTTGGGGTCAATAAAAGAGCACGTGGTATTTACTAATTCCAAAAATGCATTATCAATAAAAACCACAGGTAATATAATATTGAGGAATAATAATCAACAACAATAACAAGAAAAAAATAGGCCTATCTATGGAGTGCACATTGCTTTCTGTTTATTTGCGAGTCGAGTTTTCCTTTGCAAAGCAGATCGAGTTTGCAAAATGCTGGATTTGTTTGTTTAATTATGGCACAATATTAACTCCATAAAAGAAAGTCACTGTGCACAACACTCAGCATCCAGTAGTGATGCGCGGGCCGACTCGGAACCCGCGGACCCCGCGGGTCGGGTTGGGGCGGGTAAAGAAATTGTCACTTTATTTGCGGTGCGGGTTGGGGCGGGTCATTATTATTATTTGGGAATATCTATTTTCGTATTGTATTAGGTTATTTGATAAGGTTACAATACGAATGCCGTAGCAACTTAACTTGCGTGAGGTCCATAAACCTTTGGCGTCACGTGACACGTCACGAAAGCGGCGCGCCAAGCAGCTCCGCAGCTCCCGCCGCCAGCCACGACAACAACAACGGAGAAATAAAAGTGAAGATGGAAGACGAGGTGCGGGAGAAATTGAGGTCGGGAATAAACCTGATTAAATTGAAAAGAAAAATAAGGATAGGCTGCTAAATCTAATGTTTGGGAGCTATTCTCAGAAATAGACAGCAGGAGACAACAGTAGCTAGATCGGCTACCTGAAGTGCAACTCGTGTGAAAAATATACAAACAGTAGCGCCACAAAACGGCCACTTCCAGCTGCTTTGTAAATGTTGAAAATGTTTATTAGTATCTTATTAATATGACTGATTTATGATTCATATTCATAATCGTCTCTTGTTGTTGCCAGTTTACAGGGCGATGTTTCCAAGCACTTTCAGGCTGAAATAAAGGCTGTTTTCATTTACATTACAATGCCTAGTAGTATGTCTATTTAACGGTCGCGGGTGCGGGGCGGGGCGGGTTCTAAAAATAGATACAGTGTTGCGGTGCGGGCTGGGGCGGGCCAAATAATTTCATAAAAGCGGGACCTGCGGGTTGGAAAAAAAGCCGACCCGCGCATCACTAGCATCCAGGGCTTCTATGACGAGCAGCGCGCGCGGGCGTGAGTGATGACGAGCGCAGTCAGTGAGCGAGCAGCGCGCGCGCGCGCGGACATCATCATCTGCACATCCAATGGAGCCGTGCGGACTCTCATCAAACCCCAGGGCTTTCATCACATGCATCATCACTCATATGACCTGTAGGGATGGACGACGATCTGGTGTGTGAATATGACTCCACCTGGGACACGGAGAGCGACGGGGACGAGCTGGAAAA
This sequence comes from Rhinichthys klamathensis goyatoka, assembly GCF_029890125.1. Lineage (NCBI taxonomy): Eukaryota > Metazoa > Chordata > Actinopteri > Cypriniformes > Leuciscidae > Rhinichthys > Rhinichthys klamathensis. The sequence continues at coordinate 526,719 of NW_026606563.1, read as the reverse complement.
CACCGGCCGCAGCAAGAAAACACGGCCCGCATTCGTATGTGTCGCTCTCTCTCTCTCTCTGTCGCTCTCTCTCTCTCTCTCTCTCTCTCTCTCTCTCTCTCTCTCTCTCTCTCTCTCTCTCTCTCTCTCTCTCTCTCTCTCTCTCTCTCTCTCTCTCTCTCTCTCTCTCTCTCGCTCTCCCTCTCCCTCACACACTCATCATCTGTGAACCACTGCACTGTGCCACTGTTTTATTCTATATTGCCCATTGCGCCAATCGGTTTTATTGGCGGTGTGTCTCATCTGGTGTATATCTGTGTGTTGACGCACCGTCAGGCGCGCCGAAACCTCTACGCGCACCTTTTACTCTGAAACGAGCACTAGCGGAAGTGTCTAAATAAACCATTTTGACAGGTTATTTATTTTGCAGTAGGTTTAATTTGATTGTTTGCGTGTGTTTTGCAGAATAGCATGTTAGCTAGTTATTTAACGTAGGCTCTGCTGACCGGAAGTACGTCACTCGCCGCCGATCTGCACGTCATCTGCTGGGCCGCAGATGAAAACGGTCGCGTGAAACACCTTCAGTCCTTCAAAAGCACACTATTATCATAACAATGAGCAATAAAGCTAAATATACTAGGTTTTGTACATCGAATACGGTCTAGGCTAAAATCAGTTATTGGTTCATTCATGGTATTTTAATCTTGTGCTCCTGCTTTTTAATTTTGTTTATATATTACAAATTACCAATTGCAGTCTTGTGCTTCAGCACATTCACAATCTACAGCTCAACTTAAGAGCTTTGAGAATAAATAGCTCTATTGTGTTATAAAAGCATATTTTGTATTTACATAAAACTAAATAGAGCTGAGGGCTGTTCCATAACACAGGATTAGAATACAAGCCAGGCTTATTTTGGTTAGTCAGACTTATTGTCGGTGGATTCTGTTTCATAAAGCAAACTTAAAATAGTTCAAACTCGGTTACTTATGCACGAATGTCATTATTTATTGAAATAAATACATTTAATTTAATTTGTAACATTATTTTTAGGGGTCCAACCCATATTGTTGGGTGTCTGCGATCTGTAAGTAAAACTGGTGCACGTCTGGGACCGTCCCAGCATCACCTGCCAAACACAGAGACCATACGTCATGACACTCGTGCATGTGGACCGCATGACTTCTTCCCATAAAACTCAGAAATCTGCAACCGTTTGATCATGGAAAGAGACATTTTATGTGTATCTTCTATAGGCAATAAGAAATAGCTTCCAGCATCCAAATTCTATTCCTGCTGCTATTAGCTTAATTTAATCATTCAGCAGATATTTTTGGGTGACCCATCATTTTTAACTGGCCTATATCTAGTAAGCTGGAAGACAACGGGACACTGAGTGAACCGGACACATGCGTGAGCTTCTCTCCTCTCGAGGGACAGCATGAGGACAGTTTCTGATCCGCACATGTCCGTCTGAAGTCAGCCGGTCTCCCTTATGACACGTCATGTGTTTGTGTATTTTTGAAGTTGCTTTTGCAAATCAGTATTCGTAAAGATTCAGGACTGTTGACCTTCACATGCGTTATATTTGGAAACAGACACATGGCAATTGTATAATATATTTTATTCCATTTACTACTTTCAGTGTTTATTTTTTTTAATATGTCTTAATGCATTTGTAAGATTTACATTTGCATTGGCAGTGCGGGATGTGAACAGATGAGCTTCTGTTGAAGTTAAAGTTCTCCACAGATTGGCTACAGGGATAGGCATAATAACCACATTTTGATTAGTATCATATTTTGATATCTGATGTTGGTAAATGCAAGAGACTTGGATCAGGATCATGGGTAGTTTGGGAGTTGGGATGCAGCCGATTAACGGGAGCTGAGACTAATGTTTGGCCTGTGGTGTTTGCAGTGGTCCAACTCTTCCTCCAGAAACCTCAGGGCCGCCAAGGACATGCAGAACTACAGACACGGATATCCAGTAAGACTCAACCAAACACACTTTACATTCATGAGACTGACCCGATGATGTGAGGATCTTTCTTCTTCTCTCTGTAGAATATCAATGAAGAGGAATGCCCAGAAGAACGGATGACCAATTTAAAGTTCTACCTAAATGAGATTAAGTCTTCGCCTGATGGTACGTCTTTGAGCTGCTAAAGCAATCCCAGAGCGAAGCTGTATCGCTCTTCATCTGAGCTCTTGTGTTGTGCTTTAGATGTGTCCATCGAGGCGTTTCACACTGAGTGGAAGACGGATTACAAAAGACTGGAGAGAGTTCATTCCTACATTCAGTGGTAAGAAGCTCCTGATCTTGTTTAGCAGGGTTTGACGGGATTTGTACGGTGGCCCAGAAGTGCAAAACCAAGCACAAATCTAAAAACAAAACATCAAATTATAAAGGCAATGGAAAGGTTAAAAACAAAATAGCAAGCCAGAAAACACAACGACAAGTCAGACAAAATGGAAAAGGTATATGTGGCGAATGGAATACTGACCGCTGATTGGACGAGACATCTGTCAATCAAGACTTGCAGAAGCTACAGCAGACTGTGGCAGAGAATCTCGATTCGCATGTCTCCTGCTTTCTAACTTGTTATTTGGTTTTAGTCTTTTTATTGCGTTTATAAATTACTTGTTTTGTTTTGGGAATTGCGGTTTGCTTTGCACTTCTGGGCCACCATAGATCTGTGACGTCTCTGGTGAAGTGTGCAGATGAAGTGCTCTGTAATAGTGAGTCTGTGTTGCTCTATAATAGTGAGTCTGTGTTGCTCTATACAGGTCCTTCTAAAAAAATTAGCATATTGTGATAAAGTTTATTATTTTCCATAATGTAATGATAAAAATTTAACTTTCATATATTTTAGATTCATTGCACACCAACTGAAATATTTCAGGTCTTTTATTGTTTTAATACTGATGATTTCGGCATACAGCTCATGAAAACCCAAAATTCCTGTCTCAAAAAATTAGCATATCTTGAAAAGGGTCTCTAAACGAGCTATTAACCTAATCATCTGAATCAACTAATTAACTAAACACCTGCAAAAGATTCCTGAGGCTTTTAAAAACTCCCAGCCGGTTTCATTACTCAAAACCGCAATCATGGGTAAGACTGCCGACCTGACTGCTGTCCAGAAGGCCATCATTGACTCCCTCAAGCAAGAGGGTAAGACAGAAAGAAATTTCTGAGCAAATAGGCTGTTCCCAGAGTGCTGTATCAAGGCACCTCAGTGGGAAGTCTGTGGGAAGGAAAAAGTGTGGCAAAAAACGCTGCACAACGAGAAGAGGTGACTGGACCCTGAGGAAGATTGTGGAGAAGGACCGATTCCAGACCTTGGGGGACCTGTGGAAGCAGTGGACTGAGTCTGGAGTAGAAACATCCAGAGCCACCGTGCACAGGCGTGTGCAGGACATGGGCTACAGGTGCCGCATTCCCCAGGTCAAGCCACTTTTGAACCAGAAACAGCAGCAGAAGCACCTGACCTGGGCTACAGAGAAGCAGCACTGGACTGTAGCTCAGTTTTGCATGTCATTCGGAAATCAAGGTGCCAGAGTCTGGAGGAAGACTGGGGAGAAGGAAATGCCAAAATACCAGAAGTCCAGTGTCAAGTACCCACAGTCAGTGATGGTCTGGGGTGCCATGTCAGCTGCTGGTGTTGGTCCACTGTGTTTTATCAAGGGCAGGGTCAATGCAGCTAGCTATCAGGAGATTTTGGAGCACTTCATGCTTCCATCTGCTGAAAAGCTTTATGGAGATGAAGATTTCATTTTTCAGCACGACCTGGCACCTGCTCACAGTGCCAAAACCACTGGTAAATGGTTTACTGACCATGGTATTACTGTGCTCGATTGGCCTGCCAGCTCTCCTGACCTGAACCCCATAGAGAATCTGTGGGATATTGTAAAGAGAAAGTTGAGAGACGCAAGACCCAACACTCTGGATGAGCTTAAGGCCGCTATCGAAGCATCCTGGGCCTCCATAACACCTCAGCAGTGCCACAGGCTGATTGCCTCCATGCCACGCCGCATTGAAGCAGTCATTTCTGCAAAAGGATTCCCGACCAAGTATTGACTATTGAGTGCATAACTGAACATAATTATTTGAAGGTTGACTTTTTTTTGTATTAAAAAAGATGAAATACGCTAATTTTTTGAGACAGGAATTTTGGGTTTTCATGAGCTGTATGCCAAAATCATCAGTATTAAAACAATAAAAGACCTGAAATATTTCAGTTGGTGTGCAATGAATCTAAAATATATGAAAGTTTAATTTTTATCATTACATTATGGAAAATAATGAACTTTATCACAGTCTGCTAATTTTTTTAGAAGGACCTGTAATAGTGAGTCTGTGTTGCTCGTAGGCTGTTTCCTCTGCGGGAGCCCGGCGTGAACTACATGGCGGCAGAGCTCACCAAGAAAGAGATACAAGTGAGTGTTAAAGTGAACCGCTGATGCACACGGTAGCAGAGGCTCCAGTGTGTGTGTGTGTGTGTGTGTGTGTACTGGACTGTGTCAAGGTGTGTCTCGTGTCCCGGTGTCCACAGGCGTTCAGGGAGAGTGAGGAAGCTAAGAGTCGTCTCCTGGATTCCTACGAGCTCATGCTTGGCTTCTACGGGCTGCAGCTGCTCAGCAGAGACACCGGCGAGGTGAAGCGCGCCGAGAACTGGAGGGAGCGCTTCGCCAATCTAGAGAGGTGAGGATCCTGTCCCGAGACGGCCTGGGCTCATGCATCCCCTCTCCTGCTCTTAAACCAGTGACAACATGTTTGTTCCTGTAGTGTACAGATCTGCATTAGATCTCTGTTTCTGTTCAGTTATCAGTCGTGAAGATATTCCCTCAGGTGTAGATTAGTGGTCAAAATGTTTTTTTACATTTTCAATATCCAAGACAAAGCTGACCAATGACCATTCAATACTTGCTGACATATGTATATCAATTGAATCCAACTTGTATTTGAAAATAGAAAAAAAAAGATTCGCTGACAAGATGGATTTAAATCACCTCGTATAAACTGACTTTGCTCTCCATGCATGACCTTAGACCTTTCCCCGCTGCGGGACTGAGAGCGAGGCTGTGAGGGATGGACATCTCCTCAGTGGGTCGTACTGCTATTTAATGTGTTTTTGGATTGTTCTGCTGACAAAACACTGCGAAAATATCTTAACAAGAAACTTAAACAGACAAAATACTCCAAACCACATGATCTGTGGAAAATGATAAATGATCTGGGAGTGTTCTACAGCTTTCTTCAGCGGGTGCCGTAAACACGGTAAGTCTGTCCCCCACAGCCTCGCTCATACGGCCGTGGCGCTGCTCTGAATAAGGTCTATCACAGCTAGCAGTCTCTCATGACTTCATGACAGATTGATCAATGCACATTTCATTAGATCAGCAGCTTCTTCTGGACAAGTGCTAAACAAGCCATGATAAACCAGTTGTACAAATCAACTCAAATCTCATCGAGTTGTAAAGCACTGAGTGTTATGAGATTCAGCATATCTGTCATGTAACTACACGAGCCTGTGTATTCGATGTGATGAGAAATGGCAACAAGATGGTGCTGTAAGCTAATTTAGATTTTTGCAAAAACATTTTTTTCTCTAAATCACATATGTTTATCCATTTACAAAAAAAACACCTTTTTAAACTCATCCAAGGCCGTTTGTTTGATTCAAACTAAATTTGGTATGTACAAGCAAACTATTGGGTCATTCTGCTGAGGAACAGCGTTAGAAATGAGTCTGAACCACTGATTCCTAATTTCATCTGTTTCTGGAAGGCCAATCGAAGGCCTTTTGCATCCAAACACACAGCATCTCTGCAACACCACTACAGTTCCCTGAAGCCTCTGCTTCTCCTGTGCCGTGGGCGTTTGCAGAAGTGATACTGGACCTGGACCGAGGCGTTTTAGGCAGGTCTGGATCAGAATAAATCCCTGTGTGGGAGAAGAGTCAGTAACACACATCTTATACTGGCACAAACCGATGCGTTACACACTAGAGGAAAACATTGAAGAGCTTCATATGACACCTTTAACAGACTCACTGACCGCTCGCTCCAGCGCAAACCCTCTTTTGGCGTTACACTACTGTCAGGATTCACTAAAGACACGCACTGTAAAATGAGCTGCGCTGCAACACACACACGTCACTGCGCTGCTACACACACACACGTCACTGGGCTGCTACACACACACGTCACTGGGCTGCCACACACACACACGTCACTGGGCTGCTACACACACACGTCACTGGGCTGCTACACACACACGTCACTGGGCTGCTACACACACACGTCACTGGGCTGCTACACACACACACGTCACTGGGCTGCTACACACACACGTCACTGAGCTGCTACACACACACGTCACTGAGCTGCTACACACACACGTCACTGCGCTGCTACACACACACGTCACTGCGCTGCTACACACACACGTCACTGCGCTGCTACACACACACGTCCCTGGGCTGCAACACACACGTCCCTGGGCTGCAACACACACACGTCCCTGGGCTGCAACACACACACGTCCCTGGGCTGCAACACACACACGTCCCTGGGCTGCAACACACACACGTCACTGGGCTGCAACACACACACGTCCCTGGGCTGCAACACACACACGTCCCTGGGCTGCAACACACACACGTCACTGGGCTGCTACACACACACGTCCCTGGGCTGCAACACACACACGTCACTGGGCTGCTACACACACACGTCACTGGGCTGCAACACACACACGTCCCTGGGCTGCAACACACACACGTCACTGGGCTGCTACACACACACGTCACTGGGCTGCAACACACACACGTCCCTGGGCTGCTACACACACACGTCACTGGGCTGCAACACACACACGTCACTGGGCTGCTACACACACACACGTCACTGGGCTGCAACACACACACGTCCCTGGGCTGCTACACACACACGTCCCTGGGCTGCTACACACGTCACTACACACACACGTCACTGGGCTGCAACACACGTCACTACACACACACGTCACTGGGCTGCAACACACACACGTCCCTGGGCTGCTACACACGTCACTACACACACACGTCACTGGGCTGCAACACACACACGTCCCTGGGCTGCTACACACACACGTCCCTGGGCTGCTACACACGTCACTACACACACACGTCACTGGGCTGCAACACACACACGTCCCTGGGCTGCTACACACACACGTCACTGGGCTGCAACACACACACGTCCCTGGGCTGCTACACACACACGTCACTGGGCTGCAACACACACACGTCCCTGGGCTGCTACACACACACGTCACTGGGCTGCAACACACACACGTCACTGGGCTGCAACACACACACGTCCCTGGGCTGCGTCCACTCGGGGGAATACCCACCGCCATTTTGAAGTGCGTTAAACTTTAAGGGAAGTGTATTTGGACAGACCCTGGATTTTGACAGAGGGAGCGAGTCTACTACATGTCCACTTCAGGCAGTCCATCGACCACAATGCAACACGATTGTGACGTCACGCTTGATCACCACACAACTCTAGTGTAGGATATGCTCTAGTTCTCTTGAGCTTGAACTGCATCTATAGTTGTAGTCCCCTTAACCCTCACACAGTCCACTCGGGGTCTCTGGGCCAGACCACACATTTACAGAGCAATTGGGAAAAAATATATACACATTTTTTTAATACAAATGATATATCGTTTTTTATTTTATTATATTTTTTCTTCTCAGCTATACATTTATGCTGTGTTTTGGGGGATATGTGGTACTGTTTTGCTATTTACCACAAAATGACTCCAAAAACACACAGCGTTCAAGGATAATGAAGAAGGCGAGGGTAAGGGCACGGAGCGTGGGTTAAACCCAGCCCGTAGTGTCCAGATTATCCTGGAGGACTTGATTATGTGTGTTTAGGGTTGAAGCTAGACTCTGCAGGACTGGCCCTCAGGAGCCGGGCTCGGCACCACTGCTGTAATCTTATGCTGCTTCTTTTTAATTATTATTAACTCTGGTTTACAATTCCAGCACACTACATACAACTGTTGAAATGCTGAGTATAGTGACACAGGTCTTCAGGAAACTGACCCTCTTAGCCCTGTAAGTCTTCCATGTTTTCTTAAAGATATAAAGCGAAGGTGAGTCAGTTGAGCTGTTCCTAATAAGCCCACTTGACAAAAAGGTCATATATTTTTAGACGGAACATTAAATTGTATTTTGGCTGATGTGGCTATCAACAGCTTTTAGTAATATTTGTTTCATTGCTCATGTTTGTAAGCATCACTCAGGCAATGCCTAATGAAATCCATCTTTTCAATCCATCCTTAAAATACCAAGATACAAACAAAGTCATATCAGGTTGCAACAGATTTATTAATCACTTATTTTAAACTTTTTTTTTAATTAATACTAAACCAGTTTTGTCTTCAGTTTTTGTCTTTTCAGAAAGAAAAGTGACTGTCAGACAAAAGCAATTAAGTCGGCTCCAAATAAGTAATGAAATGACAGTAACAAACATGCATTTGCTACAAAATAATTAATAATAGTTATATTTCAAAATTACAAGTGGGCTTATACACAGCAAAAACTCCAGTGTTAAATGAACTCTCCTGGGAGTTTATTTGGCTCCAGACTCAAGAGTGTTAAAGTGTTAAAATATGAGTGTTAAATTAACACTCAAAAGTGTTAAAGTTAATGAGCTAATTAAGTGATTAATTGAATGATGATTGACCATCATTGAAGACACCAGATGTTAACAAGCAGAATCACTAAAGGAGAAAATCTCATTTTCGATGTCACCATTATGGTGATCATTGTTTGCTTTAGTTGGCCTCTTGACCCTTAAACTATTAACATTAGATTTAGTTTGGCTGTTGTAACTGAGTTACAACTGCCAGATGAACTAAGAGAAAAGGTGATCAGGTGGTGTTGGTTATGGTTTGACATAATCATCGTTTGACCAGAATCACAAAACTCATTTAGAGTGTTAGGTTTACCTTGTTGATTACAGCAACACTATAATTCTATAGCAAACGTTTTTCAGCACTTTCAATATAATCCAAAATATTTCTTAAAATTTGTTCTGATCAAAAGAGTTTGAAAAATTATTTTATTTAGACACACTGACATCAATAATCAGCCTGTGAATCTCAACAATGGTGACAATAATAAAGCATGTTGAAGTGCATTATGGGCTCCACCAATCAAAACTCATTCATGGCTCCCATCACGCATTGCAGTATGATTAAGTTATGATCTGAATTGTCTTAGTAATTTCCTTTTCCTAATGTAATTTCCTTTTCCTAATTGAATTTTCTGTTTGTCACCATTGTTGAGATTCATACACTGATTCTTGATGTCTGTGAGTGCCAAAAAGAAAGCTTTTTTTATCAGAACAACTTTTAAGAAAGCATTTGAATTGTATCAAAAATTCTGGATCTTACGCTGTAGAATCACTGTGATGCTGTAATCAACAATATACATTTAAGTCAGAGATTAGGCTCTAAATTAGTTCAGTGATTCAGGTCAACTCATGATTTTGTTACAACATAACCAACACCATCAGATCATATTTTCTCTTCCTTCATCTGACAGTTATAATGCTGTTACAACAGCCAAACAAAATCTAAAGTAAAAAATGTTAGGGTTAACTGCCCAACTGAAGCAAACACTGATCTCCATAATGGTGACTCAAAATTGTGATTTTTCACCTTCAGTGATTCTACTTGTTAACATCAGGTGTCTTCAATGTTGAGCAAACATCACTCAATTAATCACTTAATTATCTCATTAACTTTAACACTGCTTCAGTGTTAATTTAACACTCTTGAGTGTGGAGTCATATAAACTCTCAGGAGAGTTAATTTAACACTGGAGTTTTTGCTGTGTAGGGTGTATAACGATGTATTAAAACCATCCAAGTACCTGACTGATTTTTCTCTCTCTTGATTGTGATTGTGTCTTTATCTCACACACAACTGAAAAATACTGTAATATCTGCTTTCAGAAACATGCACAATAATCTGCGGATAACCAGGATCCTGAAGAGCCTGGGGGAGCTGGGCTTCGAGCATTTCCAGGCCCCTCTGGTGCGCTGTTTCCTCGAAGAGACCCTGGTCAGGAAGACCCTCAGCGGCGTGAAGCGCAGTGTGCTCGACTACTTCCTGTTCGCCGTGCGGGACAAGCGCGAGCGCAGGAAGCTGGTCCGCTTCGCCTTTCAGCACTTTGAGCCCAAAGACAAGTTTGTGTGGTGCCCCAGGAAAATCCAGAAACGCTTCAAGAAGAAGTCTGAGAAGCGGCAGAACTCTTTAGCTGGCAGCGGAGAGAGCGCCGCCACTGACGAAGGTCACTCACGGTGCAAACACAGGGATGGAGAAGACTCCAGCGAGCCCAAACACAGGGATGGAGAAGACGCCAGCGAGCCCAAACACAGGGATGGAGAAGACGCCAGCGAGCCCAAACACAGCAAGCCCGTCGGAGACGTCACAGATGCAAAGAAGCAAGGCGACAGGGAGGGCTCACCAGAAGACCATGAGCCCGGTCTAGATGCCCCTTCTGTAGAGTCACCGCTCAACAGTGACACCGGTGCGAACAACGGAGAGACTGTTAGTCTGGAGCCAAGCAGTGCTGGAGGAGGAACGCTTCCTGAAGCCCCTCACACAGCGGAGAGAGTAGAAGACGTCTCAAACACGCCGTGGGAATGTGTCGCTGGATCCACTGCAGGGTCGAGCGACTGCGAAGAGATGGACAGTCCAGCTGACTCGCAGAAGGAGCTCGAGGAAGCCGGCTCAGGGACGAGTACGGACAGGCCCGTGCCCGACAGCCCTCCACACCGCTCCCCGACACCGCCTGAGAAGGGTCCCGACCGGAGAGAGCAGAGCGGCCCGGCTGAAGACCGCCAGAAGAATGCAGTGAACGGCAACCAGTCAAATGGATCAGAGAAGGAAGAGCCCATGGATATTGTGGACGTGAGTTCATAGCTCGCCCATGAATTCCTGAATATAATGATAACGCACTGAAAATGGACACTTTATAAACTTATTGTAAGATGAGATGATGATTTGACCGGTTGTTTTCTAAAGGAGGGGTTCGTTCAGAAGGCTTGTGTTTCTGTATCGGTTCAGCTAACAGGAGTGCTAGTGTAACCGGCCGTGGCAGGGCCAGATGTACACCTGTCTTCTTATAGCTGGCTTATTCTTGCTTGAACGTTGATTTGTCCATGCTTTCAGAATCAGTTTTTTCGCAAGGTTTGTTTTTTAACTGAAACTGTGAAAGAAGAATGTCATTTTTACATTCAACTAATAAACCACTATTGATAAATATTTCCATATCGAATACATTTGGTTCGGATACAGCAGATATGCTGTATTTCTGCTGATGTTTCGTTGATTACTCTGGGCTGTTTCTCGAAAGCACCGTGAGCTACGTTGATTGTAGAGATTTGTTCTACGATCAGTTTAGGCTTACGATGCTTGTGGGAAACGCAGCCCTGAGCTCTAATGAAGGGGTTCTAATGAAGTTTTATTAAGCTAATGGGAATGCCCAAGATCAAAAATGTTTGTTTTACATCTGCAGTGATATAAAATAGAATCATTAATAACTAAATAATCTCTATGATCAGAATTTGTATAAATCAGTTCCTTAGAGATTCTGTGTATGTTCAGCACATGCATTAACTCCCAACTTATAATTAAAGCTTTTTACCTTTTTCCACGTGACCTTAAATGAACCCTTCATGAAATATTCTAGAATTTAAAAATAATAATGTTACTGTTCATATATTGTTCTTTTGTTGCTTTAAAACAAATTTATCCTGTTTTCTGCACATATGATTATATGCTTTTTAAAGTAATAATTAAAGTGTACTTTCATTTGGCTTATACTTTCCTTTCTGCATTTCATTAATAATCCCTCTGGGGACCAGAAACGCGCGGGCGCGTTTTGCTCGTTTTTTTTCACATAGCAGAAAAATAGACTTAAAGTACTACCATCATTTCTGTTCATATAGAGTTAAGAAATATGAGAAAATAATCTGTTAAATGTCTACTTTTTTATGTGCGCACATACAATCGAAATAAAATATTGTGCTTTTGTAAAATAAAGAAAATAAACAGGGTGTGCGTTCTGCCTGCAGTCACCGTGAACTTTTTTTCTGGAGCACGTCTCTAATCTTCAACACAACTCAGCTTATACTATTCACCCAGCCATAAGCAATATATCTTTTAAATCGTTTGAGTTTGTACTTTTAAATGATCCGATTCAAAACTAAAATTAATATTCTCCGTTTATGTTATCTATATAAAAAGAGAGACGTGTCAGCCCGTCTCATTATCGTTCTCTCAGCTGATTATCCCTGGTAATGTGACACGCCCACGGAGAGCACGCGCTATTCAAACGCAAATATGTGAAGCAACACATTGAGACGCGTGAACGCCCATAAACTCTGAAAACACACATTATTTTTTAGTCAGATTAATCTACTGTCGTCTTGCGCGGCTATATGAGGAACAATCCTGGGACATTTACCACTGGGTTTATTTTCACTGCGAGGATGAACAGATTCAGCTGAGAAGTAAGTGTTTTTTGCAAGTGCTTTGTTCTAATCGCGATATAGAATAACGTAGTGTCTGTAAACGGAAAAATAGCGTACTGTTAAATGTGAATCATGTGTGTGTGTGTGTGTGTGTGCGTGTGTGTGTGTGTGTGTGTGTGTGTGTGTGTGTGTGAATGAATGAATGAATGAACGCACAGATACGCACTGTTACAGACTAAATAACATTTCGTTGACTCGTTTTGGATAAAGTTTTTACTCTAAAATAGACATCAAATAAGCTTTTTTTAGGAGTTTCTGCTCATATGTTAAATATATAGTATGTTTTGTCAATAAACTAATCAACTAAGATGTTTTAGTGTTTGTTCAAGCTATCAAAATAATGAATCCTCAACTTTGAAATATGTATGATCAAACTAAGACATTTATGGAGAAAGACAATTTTCTTTTCAAGATGTTTCCAACTCTAACTTTGAACTGAAATAAAACCATGTCTATACGGTGAAGGGTGTGTGATAGAAGTGTCCAGACTTATGCACCCTGTATTTTCCTTATATAAATCCAAACAATCTAAAAGCCATTCTTTTTTAAATCTCCTCATTCTTTGTGCAAAGCTCCTGTAATGATATGGCCTGATAGCACCTAATAGGGCCATTATGGGGAGGGTCTTTGTCTTTCTCAGGTGTGAAATTCCACACATATTAATGAGAGACCACGCCTCCTCGCATAAAGCTTTCTCAAACAAAACACGTCATTAAAAATGTAAAAGACTTTATTGACTTATCTGAATGAGTAGTCAGGATGATTCTCACATAGTTTTGGAGCAAATATTCTAGGCTATGTGATACAATTTTCAAAAGTCTTGTGAAGAAATAATCAATATGTGTTTTGTGGTCTTATTTCAGCAACTTTCATTTTTATTTTTTTCAATAACCACGCATAAACATTATTCTATTAAAAATACAAACATGTACATACATGTTGCTCACTCATCATGGTAGTCCCGTCTGTGCTATATAGAGTGAATTTAAACCTTTGCCATTAACATGTTTATAAATAACTGAAAAAAGCACAAATGTCAGTGCATGTCAAAACATCCCAAGGGCCCCAAAAACACTCTGGTCCCCAGAGGGTTAATAATAAGGGAAAGGTGTATGTTGTGTAAATTTTCTGTTCTTTAAAACTGAGCACTAATCCTTTTCCAATTTAATAAGGTTTCAAATCTGTCAAATCTCCTGCGGTCAAGCGAATCATGAGGAAAGGACACACAACCGTGGGTAGAAGTGTTGTGTAGCTCATGCAGAAAATGTGAACATAATGCTCGTGATTTTGAAGGATCACTGCCGCTTGGCTATTTCCCAGCGCACACCGTCTCTCGCTGAAATAATGAGGATTTGTTTCTTTGCCTATCAGCCATGTAAGTATAAGGTAGACTACATAATATGATGTATGCCGTTTCTATGTACAGTATGTAGATACAATATGGTTTTATGACTGAAATGAATGAAAATTTGTAATGAAAACTCATTTTATAAAATATAATCTTTGTTTATGGAACATGCATGATGTTAATACAGTTCTTTGTACTAGTACTTTAAAATTATGGTAATAAATAGTGTGGTATATGAATATATTTAGTGCCATGGTATAATATAGGACTGGACTGAGCCTTACCTACAAAATCCAGCTTTTCACTGCAGAAGTGGCACAGAAGCTGCATCTAAAGTGGGATTTACATTTATTTTCACAGGTGCCATGAATGCATTTACACTTCAATTATAATTGCATTAATGTTTTAAATATAACAATTTTATTATGGAGACGTAATGGTTGAAAAAAAAAAGGAAGGATGATGCTTTTTCGAAGCAAGTGACTCCCTGAGACTCCTTTGAGTTTAAAATGCATACTCTCTTGAGTTGGTACTTATTTTGAATAAGTACTTTGTAAGTACTAAAAAATATGTTCTACAGTCATGTGAAAAAGAAAGTACACCCTCTAAAAATGTAATGGTTTTACGTATCACTAAATAATAAAAACATCTGGTCTTTAGCAGGTCTTAAATTTAGGTAAAGACAAGATGAACAATAACACTTGGCATATTAGGCCATGATTATTTAACAAATATAGAGCCAAAATGGAGAAGCCTGGTGTGAAAAACTAAGTACACCCCATGATTTAATTGCTTGTAGTGCCAGCTTTAGAAGCAATGTCTTTAAGTAATCGTTCTCTGTATGACTTTAGCAGTTTCTCACATCAGTGTGGAGGAATTTTGGCCTGCTCTTCTTTACATCGTTAATTCAGGCGTTATTCCAGAGAGCAGGTTATGTGACATATCACATAGTGTTCGTTTAAGGGTAAGTAAGCGGATAACCTCAGCTTTCGGTTCCAAAAACGGAGGTATGTAAATAGCCACTGGACATAGTTTATTTTTCTTGTTGTTTATTTTATTTCTTGGTGTTGTGATGTGTATTGTGTGCAGTTCTCTCTTTCTCTCTCCCTCTCACTCTGTGCAGTGTTTAATTGGGCTCAGCTGCGGGAGATTACGTTAAGGAGCAGGAGCGCTTAAATGCTGGGAAAGACGTCAGTGTTGGTCACTGCCATTCTGTCCTCCGTCTTCTACCCTAGACATCTAGGGCCCTATCATACAGCCGGTGCAATGCAGCACCAGGCGTGACGCAAGTGTGTTTTGCTAGTTTCAGCCCGACTCAGTTTTCATTTCCACGTCCTTGTTTAAATAGTTGTTTAAATAGCAAATGCATTTGCGCCCGTCTGTGCCCATGGGCTGCTGGTCTGAGAACCAGGTGTGTGTGTTCAGGAGCATTGCTGGAGCGTTGCTATTCTGAGGAACTGAAATAGACTGAACTGTTAACCAACCGAACCCTGCTCTAAAGTAGGTTTGAGGTCTGGACTTTGACTGGGCCAGTGCTTTCTTTTCTGTCATTCTGGTGTAGATTTGCTGGTGTGCTTGGGATCATTGTCCTGTTGAATGGCCCAGTTTTGGCAAGCTTTAGCTGTCGGACAGACGGCCTCACATTTGACTCTAGAATACATTGGTATGCAGAAGAGTTCATGGTCGATTCAATGACTGAAGGTGCCCAGGTCCTGTGGCTGCAAAACAAGCCCAAATCATCACCCCTCCATTATATTCCAGATAGAATAAATGGTAGCATTTGGCGTGCTGTCTGAGAGGAGGGCTCCGAGCTATTTGAGGTATTTGGCCCGAACCCAGAGTTCTCGGCTGTGGTAGGAACAAGCTGAGAGTGAGGAGTCGGGGTGGTGGAGGGATGCTGGAAACTGTCGACAAATGTAGGTGAGTAGACTGTGTATATTAGGGGTGTAAACGGTTCACAAAATTCACGGTTCGGTTCGATACGATACAGTGGTGTCACGGTTCGGTACATTTTCGATACAGCAAAAGAAATGCCAGAGAAATTTCCTATTTATTAAAAGAAAAAATATTTTTAAATAAGTTTGAGTTTTCCTACATCTTGAAACTTTCAGGTTTATAAATGGGGGTAATCTTTGAAGGATGAACAAATCGAGGGCTTGGAGCCAGAGGGGCGTAAGTGGCTTTTGACCAACTTTACAGGAGAGACAAAACAAAATTTTGACCACACTTCAATCACCTGTATCATTAACCTTAAACCACAAACATTGCAACCACAGGCATACTTACATGAATGAGTATTTAAGTAAAAAATGTATGGCATATTAACACAATGAACATGTTCTAAAACATTTTAAAATAAAAAAATATGTCAAAAACGTCAGATACGCCTTTTTGGCACCAAACATTTCCAAGTCTTCTATGGACATATTGGGCGTATCTGCTAAACAATGCAGAAAATAATTGATCAAAAGGGGAATTGATTGAATAATTAACACTTGAATCACACTTGAACAAGTAATTATTTTTCATTTAACTCATTCATTATTATTTTTTTATATATTTTTTTTCACCTTTCCATTCTGGGCATCTGCTGAACACTACAGACTGTAATTAAAGTCACTGAACTTGCTAAACACACTTCTGATTGGCAATTCATGAGTTGTTCAATTGATTTCATTACAATTCTTTTTTTTTCAATACTCTATTCAATTGACAGTTCTCTCGTGTTCTTTTTGCTTTTTAGTTCTTTTCCCTCACCTTCCTTCCTGGAACATGAATGCCATGTGAATTAATGTAGCCTTGGCCAGAATTTCTTAACCTTTTACGTTGGTTTCTTTTCCAATTTTCAACATCTCTCTGTCTTTTTCTTCCTTTTTGTGGTGTGTTGGCATCCTCTTCCTCCCTCCTAAACAGGCTCAATGTCTACTGTCTCAGTCCCTCGATCTTCTTCTGTCTCCATGTGTCCCTCATCAATTGCATGATCTGTGTCCCTGCCTGTCTCTCTTTCCCCATCTTCTGCTGTCTACATGTGTCCCTCATCTCTCTCCCTCATCTCATGCTGTGTCCCTAAATTATATAATTAAAATGTATTAATATCCTACATGAATGCCCTGATACTAATAATTCGGGGTAAGGATTAGATAAGGTAATGTTCTAACTGATTTTCTATGCAAGTCAGAACTCACTTCCTCCATCTGTCTCCATGTGTCCCTCAAGTTGATCTCTCTTCCTCACCTCATGTGGCTGTGTCCTTTAATGATTAACACATTAATATTTATTAATATAATATCCTACATGAGTGCCCTGAATCTATTAGTTCAAGGCTAGGGTAAAGTAGATTATGAGAAAGTTCAAAAGAATATTCTCTGTCAGAACACAGGCACAGTTAGCCAGATCAGACCAAACCAATGGGATTAACGTTAGCCATGCTAGGCTAGGCTAACAAGGTAAGGCTGTCAAGGCATGATTATGTCTTACTGTCATCACTCTTGTGAGAAAATGCATTCAAACAACTCTGACTCATCTTCAACTTCTTCAATATACACTCACCTAAAGGATTATTAGGAACACCATCCTAATACTGTATTTGACCCCCTTTCGCCTTCAGAACTGCCTTAATTCTACGTGGCATTGATTCAACATGGTGCTGAAAGCATTCTTTAGAAATGTTGGCCCATATTGATAGGATAGCATCTTGCAGTTGATGGAGATTTGTGGGATGCACATCCAGGGCACGAAGCTCCCGTTCCACCACATCCCAAAGATGCTCTATTGGAGATCTGGTGACTGTGGGGGCCATTTTAGTACAGTGAACTCATTGTCATGTTCAAGAAACTAATTTGAAATGATTCGAGCTTTGTGACATGGTGCATTATCCTGCTGGAAGTAGCCATCAGAGGATGGGTACATGGTGGCCATAAAGGGATGGACATGGTCAGAAACAATGCTCAGGTAGGCCGTGACATTTAAACGATGCCCAATTGGCACTAAGGGGCCTAAAGTGTGCCAAGAAATTATCCCCCACACCATTACACCACCACCACCAGCCTGCACAGTGGTAACAAGGCATGATGGATCCATGTTCTCATTCTGTTTACGCCAAATTCTGACTCTACAATCTGAATGTCTCAACAGAAATCGAGACTCATCAGACCAGGCAACATTTTTCCAGTCTTCAACTGTCCAATTTTGGTGAGCTCTTGCAAATTGTAGCCTCTTTTTCCTATTTGTAGTGGAGATGAGTGGTACCCGGTGGGGTCTTCTGCTAGCCCATCCGCCTCAAGGTTGTGCGTGTTGTGGCTTCACAAATGCTTTGCTGCATACCTCGGTTGTAACAAGTGGTTATTTCAGTCAAAGTTGCTCTTCTATCAGCTTGAATCAGTCGGCCCATTCTCCTCTGACCTCTAGCATCAACAAGGCATTTTCGCCCACAGGACTGCCGCATACTGGATGCTTTTTCCCTTTTCACACCATTCTTTGTAAACCCTAGAAATGGTTGTGCGTGAAAATCCCAGTTACTGAGCAGATTGTGAAATACTCAGACCGGCCCGTCTGGCACCAACAACCATGCCACGCTCAAAATTGCTTAAATCACCTTTCTTTCCCATTCTGACATTCAGTTTGGAGTTCAGGAGATTGTCTTGACCAGGACCACACCCCTAAATGCATTGAAGCAACTGCCATGTAATTGGTTGATTAGATAATTGCATTAATGAGAAATTGAACAGGTGTTCCTAATAATCCTTTAGGTGAGTGTAGGATTCATCAGTTTGTTTCATAATATTCATCAAAATCGTTTCTGCCTCAGACAGTTCCATGTCTGCAGTTGTGTCAGCCATTTTGAATGCAGTTTTAGGGCACCAACTACACTTACGCCCTTCTGGCTCTGAACAAAAATATGGGTCCTACATGTATTTTTCAGAGCCAGAAGGGCGTAAGTGGACTTACGCCCTTCTGGCTCCAAACATTACTCACACTTTTGTGTTAGGTCTGTATTGTTTTGTTGCTTTATTCAATACAGTTTGATCTCAGATAGGTCTTTTTGGCACAACTAGATAGAGCTCATCAAGACCTTTAATTTGATATATAGAACTCATTTTCGCCCAAAATGCCACTTACGCCCCTCTGGTTCCAAGCCCTCGAAATAATGTTTTGGTCATCACATTAAAAATAACATTTAAATATAGGCCTATATTTATATATAATATTTAGATAATATTTGAGTTTTGAAGTGCTGGAAAAAGATGTGTGAAGTACTTGAAAGCATTTCACTATTCCAGCCAAACTTCCATGGTTACAGTTAGTGTTACTACAGTAAATCCATGGTGAATGTTGCTGATCTGTGGACTTAAAGCCTATAACTAGATCATTCACGGCACAATATTTCTCCTGGTGTCCACGTCAGCGCTGTTTGATCTAATAGAGATCTACGGTTAATAACGGAGAAATGTGAATGCTTCTCACTAGATCTCGCAGCGATGTTATTACTTCAGTGGCGAATTCAAATGTTTTCTTCACTGGATCTCTTAGCGCTGTGTAGTAACAGTGTCGCTTGATCAAGATCGACTCACGCTGCACAGATGTTGCTGGTCCGAACTGATAAACGATCCGTGAAGCACAATATAATGAGTAGCGCAGTTTCGTTCCGCTTTCATTACGTTTGACATTTGGTGTTGCGCAACGTTGTGGTGGTTGCGCCGTCGCGCCAGCGCGGATTTTGTCGGCAGGAAAAATGGTTCAAGGAATCGTTCGATGCCGAAACGGAAGCCTCGTACCGAAACGGTTCAATACGAATACATGTACCGTTACACCCCTAGTGTATCTATATAGGCTTCCTCTCATGCTGATAGGATAGACGTGGTAATTACTGATGAGGAGTTGATTGGATAGATCATAAAACGTAAAACATAATTTCACAAGTTCACACTTACAAATAAGTCCGATAGAATAAATGGAATGCATATTTGGCGTGCTGTCTGAGAGGAGGGTATTTGCCCCGAACTCAGAGTACTCCCCCAAAAATTTGCAATCTAACGTGTGACAGCAGCCGGAAAATTATTTTGATAGCCCCCGTAAAACTTGCAGAACCTGAAGCTGAAAGTGTGCCAATCGTAGGAAGGGGATCGGTTAGTCACTGGATCGGGAGGACTTCTTGTGTCATCGGATGAGAGTTTGATGGTCGTGGCATCAGGAGGGTGAGCCTCACCCCTAAAATCCACTGGATCCGTCTACGGCACGGAACGTCAGCGCCACATTTTTTGATGCGTCCCTAGCTCGGCGCCAAAGTCCACTGGAAGCTTCTCAGACGCGTTGGTGACTTCTTAATTTTTCCTCTATGCCGTTCTGTGTCTGACTTCCTGCCCGGTACGATGTGCTCTGTCCTGCTTGATGCGGCAAGCGGCGAAAATAGACCTGCTACCTATTCTCTGCGGAGCGGAGCGGAGAGACGCTTCTGAGACGCGCTGCGTCCGCAGCTGGTGGACTTAAGAGCATTGACTATAATGGCCGCGATTAGCTCCGGCATCCGCGACGCTGTCGTTCCACGCCGTAGACGGATCCAGTGGATTTTAGGGGTCACTGGTAGTCGGCTGTGGGAGGTTGCACATACATAGGTGAGCTCTTGCGGGAGCAAGAGAGGTAACGCTGCTGCGGCAGTGATGTCAGGGTTATACGGAGAAGGGAAGCTCTTGCGGGAGTGGCTTGCGTTTCCCAACTATCCAAAGGATAAGTTGGACGGAGAGCTGAGCTGGAAAGAGATAACACGGCTGCGGCAGTGGAGTAAGTTTGGAAGGAGTAGTGGTGGCTCGTCAGGGGAGGCATGGGAGGCACAGCCTACTCAAAATGATGTCTCAGAATGTATTTCTTGTTTGTAATTTCACCTCTGTAAATGTAAACACCACGCGCTTCTTCCCAGAATGTGCCGAATTTGCAAAAAGCGAATCTGAGGGGATAGAGAAAGGGAGGGGGAGGCAAATCCATAGCCGGAGACTTGTGCCTCCGTTGGAAAAAAATTAGCCAATCACCATTGAGTACTTCACTTCCATCGATTAGGAGTGTTGAGAAAAGTAACATGGCTGAGGAGGCTTGCTTATATATCAGCCAATCATCGACAAGACGTAGATTACGTGATATTAGTTTGAACTGCTACCGCTGATGTAACTATGGAGAGTAGAGATATTAAATATTTGATCGCAAACAAATTTACTAAACTACTATTCAAACAGCTACAAATTCAAAGAAGACCCCATGCCTAAGTTGGATATAGCCTACAGCAATCAGCTTCACTAACCATCCGAATGTGCTCTTTTAACACGGACATTTAAAAGGACAAGAAGGATGGCTTTTTTAGGGTGATAGGGTAGGACTAGGTGAGGTAACATATTTATATTGTCTTGATTTCTGTGTTGTTTTCTATTAATATTCAGGTATATAAGTGACCAAAAAAGCCATTTTAAAGTAGTTAAAAAATCTGACCATTAAATTGTTGTGTATTTTAAAACCCACCAGCCACCACTGGGATGGAGTAACTGAGTTCTCTATGAAGAGGAGAAGGGCAGTGGAGAAATTTAGCCAGAGAAATTGAGCTCCTGCGGGAGCAGAGGAGATAATACTGCAGCCGTGCCAGCATTTTGGATGGAGAAACGGCACTTCTACCAGAAAGACTCGGGAGAATAAATACTGTAACAATAAATACATTTATTGATAGCCCAGCAAGCAATAAAGTTCTTTGGCGTAGGCCCCGTCCATAGCTCGCAATCCGAGGGTCCGGACTCTGCATTTCCTGCCTGAAGACGAAGGCAGGGGCGCAGCCGACCCCCTGGGAGGTATGGGCAGGGACCATCCTGGTGGTGGTAGGGAGGATGGAGGGGAATGAAAGCGTCAGCATCTGCGAACTCAAGCATGTGTAAGTACTGGTCTTTTATACCGCAGTATTAGACACGATTGGATAGATGAGAAGGTAATAAGTGACGTAGCAATTGAGTGTTCCTGGCAGAACTTACGCTAAAGCTTCCATTTCTGTGGGAACTGAGGTAGTACTGCTGTTTCGGCAGTCATAGTGAAGTAGGTTCCTGCATGTGCAGGTGGATGTTGCTGTGAGAATAGAAATATTTCTATTTAGTGGTTTGATGGAGTTAAAGTGGATAAGGTGCGCCTGTGGGTTTGGGTGTATGGGAACAAGCTGGTGTTAAAGAATTTAGCTTAGGAGAGTTTGTTGAACTTCTTTGATGTGGGAGCGATTTGATCGAATCCTGAAACTCTCCGATGACCAGCGTCGGAGATAAGTGCTTGGATCTGCTGCTGGGAAAGGCCCTTTTGGGCAGCTGGCTCTTTGAGGATTGTTCTCAGCTGAGATCTCTTCAAGTACTTCAAGCACCATATACAAGCACAAGATAGCAGGCAATCTATCCATGACATTGCAACATGCTACATGTCTGCAAGCCCAGTGTGTATCACTAAGTTGCTGGAGCTTCCTTGATACACCATCATACATGTTCGGCTGCACTTCAAGCCATTTCTGATGGATGAAAGATCCAGACAAAAAGACATCAATTCTTTCCAACAAAGAAAAGAAATGGCCAGCATCAGGCACACTTTTGATGGCATCTACTATGACCAGGCTGAGACGGTGTGCACTGCAGTGACCACATAAAATGCATGCTTGGTCACTGCTTGTATTCTTGCCTGGACACCTGAATGGGCCCCACTCATTACAGCCTCATCATACCCCTGACCTACCAGATTTTTCTTGTACTCCAAACCATACTTTTCCAAACAGCCAATTATTTTCTCAGTTAACCCAGCAGCATCCAGCTTTTCTGCCTCTTGACATTTTAGAAAGCTCTCATAAATCAAACCATTGTAATATTATCTCAGGACAATTGACATTTGCTCTTTTTTCGGAATATCTTTAGTTTCATCAACGATAACAGAAAATTGACCACTCTTTAACTTCCTGCATGATTTCCTCTTTTACCATTCCTGCCAAACAAGTTAGTATTTCATTCTGGATGGTTTTACTTGTATACTTAGCATTTTTAGGTTGCTGTTCAAATCTTATTTTAACAATGAGATCATGGTTGCCCAACAAATCTAGCATGGCTGAGAAAAACACCTTGCCTGTCTGAGTCTGGAGACTTGCAGTGACCCCGCTGAGCTAGATTTTCAGAAGCAGTTAGGAGAGGAATTTCAGCCAGAGTTTTGATGTATTTTGGATTTTCTGTTACCTTTTTCTGGTAATGTTCATCCATGACACCCAACAGTGAGGTATTTTTTCTCGCATCTTTTTGTTCTCTGCCCATGCCACCATCGCTCAGATTTCTCAGGTTTTGGCATGAGAAGAAAACCCACTATCTTTAAATGTAGCCGCCTTCCAATTACTGTACCCCTCAAAGGAGGTAAAAACACTCTTTGGAGCATCAGGGAGAGAAAAATATCTACAAGCAAAACAGTAGCAGGCATCTCTTGTCTGTGAGTATTCAAGCCATGGATGATTTTTGTACCAGTCAGCACAGAACCTCAGCTGGACTCCGCCTTGAAAGGTCTTTGGGAACTGTAGCTTTGGCTGGGTCGGGCCATCCAACCAAAATTTTGATATATCTAAAATACAAAATACAAATGTTTTAAAGTCAAATAAAAATCACTTATATTAAAATGCTACAATATGAAGCAAACATTGAACACCTAAAAGTTTATTTACAGCTATCTGAAATCTCTATTATTTTTAACATAATTACTTTTAACATAGATCTCACCAGTATCTAATAACATAAGCACTGAATGTAACCATAAGCAAGGTAAACATATATTGAGGTATGGTCCTTTACATGATAAATTATAGGTTATATAAATAAAATAGGTGTTTGCCTATTTTATGATAATGTAAAAATATTTGAAAGGCACCATGAACACAACATACCATGGGCACCTGACACACAGGGTGCTGATGTTTCAAGCTCTCTCTCTCTCTACTCTTTCAATGTCTGAGCTCTCTTCCTCTCTTAGCCCTCTCCCTTCCACTTCTTCTGTTTCTTCACTTCTTTTGAGCTCTTTGTCATCCATTTCTATATTTCTTTTGTCCATCACTCCATCTTCTCCTCTGCCTGCCACAACTTCATTTGTACCACAACTTCATCTTATCTGCACCTTCCACTCCCACAGTATCTTTTCGATTTGTATAGTATTTTTTTTTTTTTACCTAATTAATTTATCTGTAAAAATATGACAGTTATTCAGTTCCTGGATTTGATGATGTGATCTTCGATCGACTTCAGCATACGCGATGAGTCGTTGTCATGTGACGTCACTTGTCAAAAGTTCTGACAATCCTGAAAATGATGGCCTACTGAACAACGTACTTTTGGAAATAGTTTAGCATCAAACTGTCATTAATACACGCGAGGATAAAACTATAATAATATATAATATACTTACATGTATATTTATGTTTCCATTCGTTAAAAGAACCGGATAGTCATCTCTTGTGATCACACTGGTTGCGTTGCGGATCACTAAAACGAAGCAGTTCATTGAACCGTCTATGGCTCCCTGTCTACGGCTCCCAAATTTCTCATGTTTAAAACGTTTTTTTTCTGGCTTTAACATCCCTTAAGAGAATAGGAGATCTTCAGGCCCTGATGGTTGCCCCTTTGTGTTTAGAGTTTGCACCAGGTATTGTGAAAGCTTTTCTACACCCTAGACTGGGTTATGTTTCTAAGGTCCCCACTAATGTGTCACAATCAATAGTGTTGCAGGCCTTCAGTCCTTCCCCCTTTCAGATATCAGACCAAGAAAGACTGAATCTGCTATGTCCAGTCAGAGAATTGGATGCTTATGTCCACAGAGCTGCCCTGTGGCGTAAAATTGATCAGAATCAAGAAGAGGTGTTCCCATAGCATCGCTTCTATGACGCAGCATCTCGCTCCCTTCTCTGGGAACCACGGTTACAGATGTAACCTGAGACGTCTTTTATGTAGCTTTCTTTCTAATAGGTGCAACGACATTGCAAGAAGTAAAAAATGTTAGTGCTTTCAAAGTACAAAATAATATATAAATGGGCTAATTACTTATCTGACTTTAAACTAGATCATTAACATCTGAGGTTATGACTGGAACCTATGCTCCCTGAGAACAGAGAACGAGACACTGCGTCGATGACACTATGGGGAACGCCTCCGTGTGAACCGGTGTCTGAAAGCTTATCCAATCACGACAATCGTATTGACCGGGGACACGGCAGCTCATCCACTGCGTCAGGGGAGAGACCCTGACCCTGGTCCAAATCCTTTAGCAGGTCAGCCTGGTACTCTTGTAACACAGACATAATGTGCAAAGCAGCACCAGCCTGACCCGCTGCCGTGGATACCCTGTCATTCAAGCGAGATGTCATCTTGAGTGTCTTAGGAGGCAGGGCCGAAGCTTTCAGTGCCTCTGCCTCTCTTGGGGGCATCAATACATACCCGTGTTCACGCATCCCCTCAACATCAGCATAGTTTGCTCGCTGATGGTGATGGATGCGTGCTGAATACAGGTTCCTTCATGCCTTCTTGATATCATTGTGTTGATCAGGATGGAATGGAAGGCTCACGGGAGCTGGGGAAAGGATGGTCAGAAAGTACCTCCCCTCACGCGCTCCCACGTCAACTGAAGCCTCGCTGAAGCGTGCTCCATAACACCCAACAGCTCTACATACGCGAGGCAGGGAGGCTGTGGGGGTTCAGGTTGTACATCTTCTTCACCCTAATCAACCATCTCCTGCTCTCTTGGGCTGGGTGCCAGCAGAGCACTTGCTGCTGGATCAGAGGATGTAAGTGGCAACACATCCTCTTCCAGCAGCGCACGCCCACGAGCTTCTGACGTGCATGAGAGAGAAACACCTCTCTCAAACTCATCAGCGAGCTCCATCTGGGATCCCCACGATCTAAGTCTCCGCTCTGCCTCAGCGTGAGTGGGACCCGAACCGCTGGGTGCAGATGCCTGTTCTTCTTCCCTCGAAAAGAGGGCCAAACGAAAACAGAGTTTTCTTAGGGGAAAACTCTCACAGTTTGCAGAACCATGTCTCTCAAGAGCTGATCGTGCGTGCTCTTCGCCCAAACAGTAAACGCAGAAGTTGTGTGTGTCATCAGGTGTCAAAAACCTGGGACACGGATCCACACACTTCTTGAAACGTTTGTCAGCCATAATTCACCTTGAACGTTTTCCAGGTGATCGCAATTCAAACAAGACGAAAAGAGGATGACGTTCTCTAGGTGCCCCTTTTATACCTCCGGGTCGCACTAGTAGTGACGTCATAGGTTGACGATGGTCAATTCGATTGCCGTGATTGGCTAAGCTTTCAGACACCGGTTCACGCGGAGGCGTTCCCCATAGTGTCATCGAAGCAGTGCGAGTTCCCTTTCGAAAGGGAACTAATCCGTCACACTCTGGGAGTCAGCATAGTATTTGTGGCTGAAAATAAGTATACTTAGTTTTTTGGTAATTTAGATAAAAAAAATTTTGTTTTATTTATTTAACTTAATCTAATCTAGTTAAGTGGATTAAGGCTAAAAGTTTGCACAATTTAATTAAGTAAAATTAACAAATGTACTTTTTTACTGATTTTTATTGAATCCTCTGTTGTCCATGTTACTTAGGCTATCGCGCCGGCGCGCCGAGCTCACTTTTTTCCTTATCAGTGCAAAAAAAAGACTCAAATTACTCTGTTGATTTTGATCTTACATATAAGTGTTGTAGCCTACATTATTAGATCCTGTTAAGTGTCTATTTTTTTTGTGGATACTCTTTACACTTTTTGTCAAATAAAGAAAAATAAACATGATGCAAATTTTGCGTTCTCTCTGTCAGTGAAGTTCATTCTGAAACGCGTCCGAAAATGAACTGTAACTAAGTAAATACTTGTCACACAGGCACGAAAGATTTTTCGATATGAAGTTGAAATTCTCTTCTTTTAAATGAAGTAATTTATATAAAAAACAAATATTCTCAGTTTAGGTAATCTGTATGAAAAGAGAGAGATGTCAGTCTTTTTCCTTTCAGCTAATTATAGCGTATGACGTGTTAATGTGACACGCCCACTGAGAGCGCGCGCTATTCAAACGCTAATGTTGAGGCAAGCCATGAAAACGCCCACATCAGCTGGATAAAACATCCAAAAGGTTACCTCAGAAGTGCTGGTAGTTTCATTTCGAGGAGCTGGTGGTAGATTCTTTCCCTATTTAGCACCAAAACTTTGGAACAGTCTTCCTAACATTGTCCTGGAAGCAGACACACTCTGTCAGTTTAAATCTAGACTTAAAACATCTCTTTCACCTGACATTTACATAGAACATTATACATTTCTATTATTCAAATCAGTTAAATGATTATTAGGCTGCATAGATTAGGTCAGCCAGAACCGGGAACACTTGCTATAACACATGATGTACTCGATGTACTGATATCCAGATCAGTTGGTGAACCTGCGCCTGGACACGACCACAACGCATCCCTGCAGTGCCAGCCTCATCAGCCCTGTGGAGGCCTCATGGACACCTCTACAAACTCGTCTCCATACCGGCGTGACTCCGACCTCCAACCAGAGGGAACTGGATAATATTGTGAATGTTCTGATCCAATCTGACTTCTGACCTGTAATGTTGCCTGAATCATAATCACACACACTGTTCGCTCGTTGGCCAGAGGAGAACTGGCCCCCGACTGAGCCTGGGTTCTCCCAAGGTTTTTTTTCTTCTTTCTGTCACCTGATGGAGTTTTGGTTCCTTGCCACTGTCGCCTTGGCTTTTGGCTTGCTTAGTTGGGGACATTTAATATTCAACAATATTATTGATCTGCCTTACTTCAGGTGGACGATGACGCAATTTTCTTCTAGAAACAAACTTGCATTATTTTCATGTTATCACTGTGAAGCTGCTTTGATACAATCTGTATTGTAAAAAGGGCTATATAAATAAAGGTGACTTGACTTGACTAGAAAGCACAAGCTCCCCTCTTTAAAACAATGGCAATCAAAAACACACATGGGTGCAAACTGGACTTTTAGTTTTAATCCTAACATAACATTATCAAGTAAAACTATACAAAGAACTAATTGAAAATGATTTGCACATACTCAAATGATTTTTGTCCACTTTACTTTAGTTTCTCTAGTTCATACAACTAAATTGAATTGATAGTGTCACATGTTAGATTGGATTACATCAACTGAATTTTCCCTATGCCAGCAAAAGTCCTTTTTTTCTTATCCCCCAGAACTTTTGCATATCCATATTTTATACCAATGTGTTTTTGAATGTCTGGACAGCAAATTATTTCTGTTGGACAGTATTTTTTTCGAATCTGATTCAAACCACCTTTGTAGGCACAACGATACCGTCACAACCATTGGCGGAAATGCCGTAAGTATTCATACGGTATTCAAACGGTATGTCCAAAGAATTTGGCTTGACTTCAGCATACAACATCACAATATATACCAGTCTCCTGTCGAGTTTTTCTTGCACGACAGAGTTCTGCACCACAACTCGACAGGGCACTTAGGCTACGTTCAGACTGTCAGTCCAAATCCGATTTTTGTGCATATTCGATTGAAATCCGATTAGATTTAGCATGTGTGAACGCAAAAAATCACACAAAATAAGATTTTTTTTCCAAATCCTTTTCAAGCTTTATCCATATGTGGTTTGAAATCCTTTTCAAATTGCATTTCTGGAAATCCGTTTCAGTCTGAACGCTCTGATCGGATTTTGCATGGTTTATGTGACTTTCTCACACTACGTAAAACGTAAACGTCAGACGTTATATGAAACATGCTGAAAGTCGCTGCCGAAATAATGCTGTGTTGTTGCAAAGTGTCGGACGAGCAGAAAATGACAATATAACGGAGACATTGTAAACCGGCGGAGACGACGGCACGGAATACAGCCGCTCACACCAGCCTCCGGTTCTGCCCTCAGGAGACGCAGTACACCAGCGCGGCGGCGGCTACATGTTGTCATGTTGTAAAATTTTAATTAGACAACATCTCTATTGCAAACCCCTCCATGTTGCGGTTGTTGTTGTATGGCGTATTCCTACCAACAATGTCATTGCCATTGAAACCAATGCAGATATTCCAGAAAATGAAAGAGCTGCATGCACACACAAATCGGATCTGAACAGATCACAGTGTGGACGTCAATCATTCTAGATCAGATTCGAATTGGACACACAAATTATCTGATTTGGACTGACAGTGTGAAATATAGCCTTATTTGGAGAGCGAGATGATGCACCTCGATTTTTCTGCATCCGTTTTGAAAGCCTTGTCATATGTGGGTCGATACTTACAGCGTTACCAAAGCAATAGGTTGGTTATGTCTGGATACGCAAATCTTGATCAGTTGCAATTAATAGTGCGGACAGTCTGCCAGTAAAAATCTAATTTGAGGGGGGAAAAATCCAATTTGCCTGCAGTCTGAACATAGCCTTTGTGAATTGACCCCACTGATGTAATTGCAACAAAATAACATTTTAGCTCAAAAGTTGTTATATTGTGAATATATATTTAATGTACATTTACATTAAATATATATTTTTTAATACACATTTTATATGTTAAGAAATAGTTGGTGTTTGGTGGGTGTGGAAAAGAGGGAATTCTACTACTATTCTAACTCATTTCTGTGTGTAAAGGTCAAGCAGGTGATTGTTGATCTGGCATTATTATACAATATTATTATTGATGAAGATGTTGCTGATGCTGCTAATGATTACGGGGGATGGGTTGCATGACTGAGCTGTACAGTGAACAGTGTAACTCTGAGCTCATGTCATGTCCACCCCCTCCGCGGACTCCCCCTTTATCTGCGATCATACTGAGACCCAGCACAGGCTGAGACAGCACCGAGGAGGACAGGAGCCATGGCCGTGTTCTCTGCGCTTCACTTACTCTTTCTGTTACAGCTGGTGACATCGGCACTCGCCCAGGTAAGAGATGCGGGACGATCGACTATTAACCGGCCGCTTCGGCTCATTGCTTGGGATCTGCATATCCATATTAAACGGGTCGATTGGTTGCTGACTATAATAATATCCAGGCTGAGAACTTTAGCGCATTGTGGAAACAATATCAGTTAACCTCAGTGGGTAGCTAACGAGTTTGTAACATGTATGGAAGTAATCACCCTTTCGTTTATAAACGCTTTTCAATGCTTTGTGGACTGACTGTAATGTGTGGACTGTAAAAGTGCAGAGATGACCTGACTCTTCAATATGCTGTGTGGGTGTAACTAAAAGTTAACATCTTACTTGAATAAATCTCATCATTAAGATGTTACAACGTGAGGGAAAAAATCAGGTTACCGTACGAAACATTTTTGTTCACAGTGTAACGTGATCGTCAACAATGGCATCTTTGTGAGAACTGTGCAGTGTTTGCCCACTTCACTCACCTCACTTCATTTGTGCTCATTATGTTGGTCTTTTTCTGCCTGAATATTTAAAACTGCTATATGAATCACTTTTTGACCAGTTGGTATACACTGATAAACAGATTTATTTTGAGTTTTTAATTTGAGTCGTGTTGAGACAGGAGGGCAGTCCCCATACACTGTATGAGCTGAGAACAAAACACCTGTGGAATTCCTTTCTTTTCTTTGTACATTTGCTCATCTGATTATTGTCCTTCTTGATGGTGTGTCTGCATCTGTTGCAGAGGCCGGGTCCTCGAGGCACACTGGGGACGCCGGGGCCACCGGGACCCCCAGGGAAAGATGGCATCGATGTGAGTTTAGACACATTATATCTAGATTACATTCTCTTTATCAGTTTTTATTTGCTTCACATTTTAGGTGAAAAATAAGAAAACATCTAAATATTCGTTTTTGACAGATTTAACAGATTTTCATTATGTGAATTCAATTACTCTCATCATTAATCTTCACGATTGGCAAGGTCGGGGAAAAACAATTTCATTTTCTAAACACCACTGTATTGCAATGTAATGGTTTAACTGTTTAGACAAGCCGTGAATCCTTACAGACGTTTACTTGTTAAAGGAAAGACTCTCAGGAATTTACGCATGCAAACGATGAAAGCTGTGAATGTTTCCTTAGTAAACGAAAATCTGCTTAGCGCAGGCTGTGGCAGTGCAGTGACAGAGAGCCCATTCATTCAGCCTCAAACCAAACACACTCGTCTCGAGTTTCCCCGACCCCCTCCAGCTCGCTCTCCTTCTCCACACGCTCCTCGTGTTATTCAGAACAGCAGAACAGCTTTCCTGACTGTAGATGTGTGCTAATGTAGTCATGATTGAGAAACTCTGTGATCTCTGCAGGGAAAACCTGGCCCTCCTGGACTCCCCGGAAAGCCTGTGAGTATCTCCTGATCTTCTCGTAGCGTATGAATGCTTGCACTGGTTTACTCTGCTGGTGCAGTGCTAAAGATGCCGGAATGGCCGCTACCTCACATCTCTGATGGTTCAGTGCTTCTCCATGCAGATTTTGTATCAGTAATGAGGTAGACTGTCATGTCATGTCTTAAGCCCGTCCAGTGAGGACAGCAGCCGGAGCACAGTGCATTATTCCCATGAAGCTTTTTTGGTGAAGATGCAATAAATGACATGTAAACATAAAATCGAGACAGATTATATTGTGTAAGATGGTGTTTTACCTTAGTTTGTGTTTGGATGGCAGGGGCCGAAAGGAAAAGCGGGTGGCCCTGGGGCCGCGGGGAGCCCGGGACTGCCTGGCCTTCCTGGTGTGGATGTAAGTCATGAACCAACGCAGCATTTCCAGCGGCACACACAAACTCTGGGGGATTCTTTAAACTCATTTATGTAAAGGAAATCATTTAAGCACTATAAATGTTGGCGTCTGATCATGGAAACGTCATGTCCTGTAGGGTTTGACCGGTTCGGACGGTCCAGCTGGCAAAGACGGACCCCCAGGAGCAGCAGTAAGTAACTCTCAGTTTTTATGAGTTGAGTAAAATGAGTCTCTCCACACCTAAACATAACCCGTTCACACACTTTTCAGTTTGGAGGTGTTATGATGACTAAAGCCCTTCTACTGTAGTATTTGTCTCTGAATCTCTTTCTATTTAAGGGAACTGTTATGCCCCTTTCACAGGGGGTAATATAGGTCCACAGATAATTTATTATAGCATGTCCAACTTCCTCTATTTGGGTGTGAGCAAAAACACGCCGTTATTGTGTGTACCTTTAAATGCAAATGAGCTGCTGCTCCCGCCCCTTTCCAGAAGAGGGCGGGGCTTTTACAGCTCATGCTTCGGATACTTCACTACAACAAAACTGGAGAATCTTACGTAGCTAAAATGTTAGAAACTATGTTTTATTACAAAAAGTTTGTGAGGAGCACGTTATTCCTGTCCTAGCCGGCCTTACATGTTCAAACCAGAGATGAACACTGACGGAGAGACTCAGGAAGAATGTTTCTGAACGCTTAGATCAGGGGTCTCAAACTCAACTTAACTGGGGGCCGCTGGAGGTAGAGTCTGGGTCAGGCTGGGCCGCATCAAGTATTCCACACAAAAAAAAAAATAGTATTCAAGTATTCCAAAAAAGGAGCACAACTGATCCAATCTTCTCAATCTTTATTATTAACGTTTATTCTGATCTGTTCCTCTGAATTTGAACATTCCTTTCTGTACATGATTGGTTCTTCATGAGCTGTCCTTCTGACAGTTGAAGTTCATTTTACAAACATTCTTTTCCTTTTCCTTATAACACATTTTTGTGATTGTTATATTTGCTTATGTCCTTTTTTATTTCCAATATGAAATTGAATGTTTTTTTGGAAGGCACATTTCCTTTTATTATACTTAGAAAAACAATTATTGCTTTTGAAATACAAATATTTGCAGTCATGTCTGCCCGTCTTAATGAATTCTTTCTACACATGTATAGTGTCTCAAGGCAAATTACTGACTTTGCACAAATCAAAGCAAACCTTTTTATCAACCTGTTGGACACATATTACAAGCTCAAAATGACTATTCTCACATTGTTTTAGAGCAAGGGTCTCCAACACGTCGCTCGTGAGCTACCAGTAGCTCTGGCCTGATTGGTGGTAGCTCGCCAAGGGGCCGTTCACATATCGCGCTCACATATTTTGCGCGCTCAAGTTCGTTATTTCAAATGTAGGCGCGCGGCAAGTGCGCTCATAATAGAAGCGACGCGCTCATTTTTTCCAGGCGCGTTATGTTTGTACTTCGCGGTTGTCTATGACAACTATTGACAACAAACCCACCGTAAGCTGTCACGAGACTATCTATGGTAGACCATAAGGGATAAAAAAAAAAAACGCACATGCAACGACGGGCCGCACTAACATTAAACTTTAATGTCAAATAGGGGGCCACAAAATATCACCACGCGGGCCGCGAGTTTGAGACCACTGGCTTAGATGATGGTATTATGTAGTTGTTGTGGAGTTTATTCAACCTATCGGCTAGCATGTTCCGCCCTGATCCTCTATGAACTGTTGTAACGCTGCTCATGTGGGAACTGTGGTAGGGTGTTGGTATCGATCCATCATCAGAATCAACTGTTGTGCAAATCCAGCGTTGAACTGACCCTCATTTGCGAATGCAGTCCGGTGTAAAATAATTCGCACAAACACATAAGACATTCATTTCTTTGACACATTTCCTTCATAAATGAAATGTATCCACTGTGTCCTCAGTCTATGGAGTCTATGGAGGCTTATGTTCATTGGTACATCCAAAAACAGAACATTTGTAATGTTTATGTGGCCCAGATATAATATCAATAGGAGTTATAGCGAGGATATAAACATGGCGGACTAAGTTTCGGCACACTCAGGGCGAGATCTATGCTAATAGGACAGATCGTCACCAGTCAATGTGATGCCACTTGTGGGCGGGACCTGTACAATGTGATGCCACTTGTGGGCGGGGCCTGTACAATGTGATGCCACTTGTGGGCGGGGCCTGTACAATGTGATGCCACTCGTGGGCGGGGCCTGTACAATGTGATGCCACTTGTGGGCAGGGCCTGTACAATGTGATGCCACTTGTGGGTGGGACCTGTACAATGTGATGCCACTTGTGGGCGGGACCTGTACAATGTGATGCCACTTGTGGGCGGGACCTGTACAATGTGATGCCACTTGTGGGCAGGGCCTGTACAATGTGATGCCACTTGTGGGCAGGGCCTGTACAATGTGATGCCACTTGTGGGCGGGGCCTGTACAATGTGATGCCACTCGTGGGCGGGGCCTGTACAATGTGATGCCACTTGTGGGCAGGGCCTGTACAATGTGATGCCACTCGTGGGCGGGGCCTGTACAATGTGATGCCACTTGTGGGTGGGACCTGTACAATGTGATGCCACTTGTGGGCAGGGCCTGTACAATGTGATGCCACTCGTGGGCGGGGCCTGTACAATGTGATGCCACTCGTGGGCGGGGCCTGTACAATGTGATCCCACTCGTGGGCGGGGCCTGTACAATGTGATGCCACTCGTGGGCGGGGCCTGTACAATGTGATCCCACTCGTGGGCGGGGGCTGTACAATGTGATCCCACTCGTGGGCGGGGCCTGTACAATGTGACGTCACAGTAGGGAGAAAACTGGAACGGTCACGGTGAGTCAAGTCATCTTTATTTATATAGCGCTTTTAACAATATAGATGTTTCAAAACAGTTTATAGACACTGTTATAGATATTGTTATAGATATAGATATTGTTGATAGACACTGCTTTTGATTTGTGGGGATTATAAAAAGAGGAGTGGGTGGATTTTACTATTGTAGGCTGCTTACACACACTGTGGACACACATCAGTGTTCAAACACCATGCAAAAGTGAATGCTGCATAATAGTTCCCCTTTAAAAACTCCTTTGTAGGTGTGATTTTCAAGCAACATTTTGTGTCCATAAATCATGTGTTCATATTGTGTGCTCGGCACAGTGTGCAGCCATAGCAGAGCCGTGGGCCGCTTTAATGAGGATCAGGTGACTTCAGATGAATTCCTCTTAATCCAGCCTGGAATGTCAAGTCTTCTTCCCACCACAGGTTTTCTTTTAATTAGTTTCTTGGAATCAGCTGAAATCATCATCACTCTGTGTGGCTGATAGCAGCGAGCTGTGGATCGGGAAGTTCATGTGATATTTTATAACAAAGAAAATGTGTTGCACAATGACACTGAGCTATTCAGTACTGAAGGATGGGATTTACATTTCACATTACAGTGATGAAAAACTGTGATCCTAATGATGAGGCTATTCGGCGAGAGGCATACTGTTCATCAACCCAATGTTGTGTAAAAAACTTCATCTCATCAAATAGTGAGTTAAAAAAGTAAGAAAGTATTTGTAACAAATGCAATATTACATAGAGAAATGTTTTGTTTACGGCTTAAAGTGGACCTATTATGCAAAATTCACTTTAATACGGTGTTTGAAGACAGATGTGTGTCCACAGTGTGTGTAAACAAGCAGCCTATAATGGTAAAAATCCACCCAAATCTTTTTTTATAATCCCCATAAATCATTATCAATCTCTCAGAACAAGCTGTTTCACATGTCCCCCTCCCCCGAGTAACCCCAGAGTGCAGTCAGGGCGATGGGGGCGGGCGACACATGTGGGCGGGGCAACACGTGTCGCTCCGCCCACATCTGATTTTATTGGTTTATAATACAGGAATCTTATTGGCGTAGACGCTTGAGGCATGAGCATGCGCATTCCTTTATGAATGAGTCTATGGTATGAGTTTATGAATGATCTAGGACGCTGTTTGGCCATAAGTCAGGGCCACTTTTAGTGGCTGCATGACTGCATGAAATACTGGCATATCAAAGAAGAGATCATTTCTATATAGGCTGATTTAGACAATATTTTTCCGCATGTCATGCAGGGCTCCGTAATTTTACATCATTCGTTTATGCTTCTTCGTTTTTCCATTAGGAGCAGTGAATAAACACAAACTCAGGATTTTACACAATGATGATAATTCACTGTATTTCAGTAAAACATCGGATAAATCTGAAAATGTGTTTTATTTTATTTTAAAGCAAAACCACAGTGACAAATAAGACAATAATAGGCTACCAAATAGCATACAACCCCTGGCCATTGGGTTTTGTGCGTACAGTGGGAATAAAAACCCTGCAGTGCTGAAATGTGAAAATAAATAAAAAAATATTTTTTTACTAAAACATGTTATTATGTCGATCTATAGCAAATATTGTTATTTATGTGCTCAAGAGCGTATTTAAGCAATAGCCTACATGTTCATATCACTTCTCTGCTGGCTATTTTATTTATTTTATTATATTATAATTATAATTGCACAGATTTACAGCAGTGGGTGTTTTTATGGTTATGCAGCTAGCCTATATGTGTTAATATTTAAAAACATTTTTATCCCGTAGCCTACATATACGCATATTAAAACATGAACACGGAATAAATAATGGATTTTTAATATACCTGATGTCACAGTCACAGATAGTCATACATGTTAACCAGTTGACACTTATTAGAAAACATGAATCTTTAAAAACTATAATATGGCTTTACAGAACCAATATATAGGCCCTCATATTTTATTAACAGATAAACAACAAGGAAACATGAGTTTGCCATTAAACATTGTATTTGCACTTTGTACCAAATAATGCAAGCATTGGACAACAAATCTCGTTAAATCAGCTGCTTACATTCTTACAGTGAATTATCATCATTTGCGCTGATCCACCGATCCTGATAGAAATATGAAGAAAACAAGTGAATGACGTGCTAATGTAAAACATCTCCCTGAAGTACAGTGCCGTCACCAAGCGTTCGTTTTTAAACAATAACTTCATCTTTTCTGTGTCTTAAGTACAATAAAACATTAGCCAATAGATCTTAACTAACATTACCATGGTAAACCGATAATAAGATACGATTAAAGTTCTGAATCGTCTACACCAATAAGATTATAAACCAATTAAATTGGGGGTGGGCGGAGCGACACGTGTTGCCCCGCCCAAATGTGACTCCGGCTCAAACATGAAGCCTGCACTCGCTACTGGGTATTATTCACATTTTGCCTGAGAGAAATTCTCAAATGTTATGTTGTTCCAGTATCTGAAGCTCGTGTAGAGGATCGGCTGTCGTCTGAACGGGGCGGGAGCAGCCGCTCATTTGCATTTAAAGGGACACACACACAAAATGGAGCGTTTTCCCTCACACCCAAAAAGGGGCAACTTTGACAAGCTATAATAAATGATCTGGGTGGTATTTTGAGCTGAAACTTCACAGACACATTCTGAGGACATCAGAGACTTAGGCCTTGTCCACACGGACACGGGTATTTTTATAACCGGAGTTTTTCCTACAGCGTTTAAAAAAAAAATCCCGTTCACACATGCTCGGTCTCCGTCTACATGAAAACGTAAAAACACGCTATCAAGCGCAGTCAAGAGCATGCCACGCCAGCAGGCGGCGATATAAACCTTAACCGTAAAGCCACGTTGGCCAATCAGAAGCGCAAATCTGACGTCAAACACATAGACAGTATAAGAAGTGGACAGAGCCATCTCATTGGAACTCAGTTGAGACAGTTGAAGCCCATTTTTAGCGATTTTTGAGCACTTCCGTTCCTGACGCACAGACTCAAACCGACTCAAACTAAGCTTGATGGCGTGAGCAACCTGTCTGACAGACGTTAATCTTCTAGTAGCTGTGCGTGAAAATTGCCAACGTTAATCTTGCAGAGACGGAGAACTTGAGCAAAGAGTTCTTTGGCGTGAGTGAGCAGGAGTAAGTATTCCGTTGCTTTTATGGACTCATTATCTATGGGCTTCTCCCTTGACGGGGCGTCCCCCCGATCGCCTGCGAGCTTCTCCTCCTGTCTGTACGGTCATTTCTGTACAGCGCGACAGAGAGTCGAGTGGTTATGACGCAATCGTTAGCCTATTTTTACTAAAACTGTTTCTACGGGGCCATAATGTAACATAGAAGGTAATGGAGCCCTTTATACATTGTCGTGTTTCTTTAGAAATAAATAATGGACAAATGGAGTCTTTGAACGCCTCAGATGTGAAGTTATTCGCTGTCAAAGTGACGCCAAAATGAATGGGAGTCAATGGAAATGCTAACGCAAGTGAAGTTCTGCTACAACATGGCGGCACCCGGCCGGCTTCAACTTCCGGTCGATGGATTACCCCCTTGGTCAAACACAGCGGATAACGGCGCACACTCTGACGTCGCAAGGCAAAAACCCCGGTTTCACTGTCTACACGACAACACTGTAACCGGCGTTTCTGAAAATCCTCACCCTGGCAGGGGTTTTCAAAAATGTTCGGTTTCAGTGACCTGATACTGCGTTTCCGTGTGGAGGAACGGCCGAACCGCGTAAAAAAAGTCACGGTTATAAAAATACCCGTGTCCGTGTGGACAGGGCCTTATATTACATCCTTTGAAAATGGGCATAATAGGTCACCTTTAATTGACATAAAGACCCGCACCTGCATTAAATCTTCTACATCAGGTAGACAAAACATATGTATTTCCTCATGTAACACAAGCAATCAAACCAAAATTAAGTATTCAGAGTTGATGCATTTAAGAGAAATAGACACACAGCCCAACACGGTAATAATTACTGTAATAAAACAATACAAAACTTCTACCTACATCATGAGAACAATCATACAGGCTGTTTTGAACAAATGTTGCTAAACCACCCCACAGGTTATACAGACCGTAGAGGTCTACAGAAGAACCAATATGAGCCTTTACTGTCATATCATTTCGGGATAGGCTATTTTAGTGGATTCACTTCATTTTAATGTGGTATTCAAATTGTGAATAGATTATATACATTGTAGCCAATCCCACTGCGACTGTAAAGTCTGAAGTGATTGACTGGCTACAATGCTCAACGCTGTGATCAGAAACCTTTGACCGTCACACTACTGCGTGAACACAAATACGCACGGGACCGTTGAGCGCAGCTGCCTGACGGTGGGGTTCGCATTGGGTCGGAATAGTCTGGGCTGTTGGACCCACGGTCCGCCTGGCCTACTGATTCCCCACCCGCACCGCAAATGACAACCTAAATATTATTCCACCCGTTACATCCGATATTAGCAGTTTACCCATCGGGCGGTTGAGTTTGGGGAGCTTCCATCATTGGGAAACGCAAACTGTTTCTGTCTCCTGTTTCGCAGTTGCCAACTGAGACTTAATATTGTGTTGTTGTTTTTGTAGGGAGACCCAGGACCTCCAGGACCAGGTGGACCCCCTGTATGTGCCCAGCATGAGTAAATCCACTGTAAACACAGTCATATGACACTGCAGTCACAGGATTCAAAGAAGTTCTTCAGTCACACCTGAAAAGTGTAGCTTCTTTATTATATGAAAGTCTCATAAACAATTCATGCCGACACCATCATTTTCTCATGCATTCAAACCACCATCATTACTTACACTCTCAAAACATTGGTGAACTTACCTGCACTCTCAAAACATCATCAATATGCAGTATATAGTGTCCTGATGACACGCATGGCCAGGGTTTGTGATGAGATGTGCTCTCTTGTCGTCCTCAGGGCAGAGGCAGGCCAGGAGCTCTGGTGAGTACAGCCGGTCAGAGACGAGGATAAGAGGAGGCATTAGCCCAGTGATGGCTCAGTTCAACCCGGGGCCTAAGATTCAATCTTTTTGCACTGGCTCCGAGTTGTTTTATGTACATTTATTATCCAGCATGCATGGATACACAACAAATGTAAATGTGTGGAGCGTCTGCTCTTCTCTGATCTCAGGGTCTTGCTGGAGAGAACGGGCTTCCAGGTGGAGCGGGCCCTCAGGGGCCGCCGGTGAGTGCGCAAACACATGTTGTCGTTCATTTGTAATGGATCTACTAGAACGCTGTCTACACTGCACACATAAAGCACTCGTTCAGGCACAGTGATCAGTGACGCTGGTCTGTGATTGGTTGTAGGGGCCGGAGGGTCTTCCAGGACTTCCTGGTCTTGCAGGCGTAGATGGACCTCCTGTAAGTACATCTCAAACTAAAAGTGCAGAAACACATTTCTTTTATTTGAATAATCCCGTTTTATGTATCATCCTCCTCCTTTTAGGGACTTCCAGGAACTCTTCCTGAAGGCAATGGAGATCTGCTGGTGAGTTAAAGCCACTGTAACGTCCTCAACACTGTGTGTCCAGCTTACACACATCCATCTCCACATGTACGGTCTTACAGTGTTGAGAGGTTATTGTGAGTGTCATCCCGTTTTCAACACACATCTTTATTTTTAGACTACTGCGTCTGTAGGAAGAGCTTCTTACGAGGAAGGGTACATCTTCAGTGGTCTTGTTTTTCTCTGCATGCAGATTGATTACATCATTGTCTTGTTTGTAGTGTCCGGCCATCTGTCCTCCGGGTCCTCCTGGACCGCCTGGGATGCCTGGATTCAAGGTACTTATGATGATGACACATCTGTCTCTCATTACAGTAGATATCACAGATTGCTGAGCTGCTTCTGCTTTCGTTTAGGGTCATACAGGTCATAAAGGAAGCAAGGGAGAGCTGGGGAAAGACGGAGAGAAGGTGAGATTTTACCACCCTGGAAACACTATTCTAAAGCTGTCCAGAAACTGTGTTAAAACTCTTTGAGATTGAAACAGAAGCCGAAAACAGCTTGTTGTGATGTGTTTCTCTCCATCAGGGTGATCAGGGGCCGCCTGGTCCTCCGGGAACCCCAGGGACAGTGGGATTACAGGTGGGAGAAACTCACACGCCGTCTTACTGTCCCTCAGCTACACTTACCAAGGCCTTAGCAATGTCTTGAACATTTGGGGGAGATTTAAAGGGAATGAACTATATTTAAATAAATATGCACACATTCACCGTTAAGGGCCGTGACACACCAATAGACTACTGATACCTGCTGATACGGACAGATCTTCCCTGACACGCAGACACAGACACACGTGCTCGTCGACCGTGGTCTGCAGTCTCTGTGTGTGTTCATGCAGTCGGCGCACAGTCGGCTTCCATCGCCGCCAGTTTTTGTGACGTCGGCTTGGTGTGTCATGGCCTTTAAGTCAAGTCAAGACAAGTCATCTTCATTTATATAGCGCTTTTAACAATGGAGATTGTTTCAAAGCAGCTTTACAGAGATAAACATACAATTTACGGTAACAGAGATTGTTTTGGCTTTATAGCGGTTCTTGAATACTGTTATTTCCGGCTAAAGTTGGTTTTGATTGATTCACTTCCAGCAAAATTATCATTTGTTATTACATTAGGGGCCACTAAGACGACGGCGTTCTCTCTAAACAGACTTTAAACGCGAACCTGTGACCTGATGGCGTTCACATGCGCATTAAAAATTGATTCTATAGTTATATTCGTTTGAATATGTGTGGGCAGGTTTGTAATTTCCCTACAAACCATGCCTAAACAAACTACTTTAATCGTATGCCTAATATTTCCAAGACGGCTCTGTTGATGTTTCTTGTCTCTCACATTCAGTCTCGAATTACATTACATGAATTATGTAAATAATGGGCCATTATTCATAGGCAATAGTTTACATCATTAGTCGTTTAAGAATGATTTTTTAAATATTGAATGCTTAGCTATTTACATCTCTCCTGATACTCTTTCACTGTTAAACTGAAGCATTGCTCTGGAATGCGCACTCGTCCTCTGTGAACAGTAGGCTCCGCCCGCTTCAGTTTGATCTCGCTGTTAGACCGCTGAGCAGCCTAAAAATGTCACTTTATAAAATATATATATTATCCTAACAACAATGAGAGTAAATGGAGTGCTCCAGATCAGTGTTTTCCAACCTTTTTTTGCCACGGCACAGTTCTGATGAGGGAAGAATCCCATGGCTCTCCACTAAGCACTAAATCAAAAAAATTGCACAAACATGCATTGCTGCAAATGGCATATTAAAACTGGATATTACATTAAAAGTAGTAATCACATTTAATGTGAAACGAGCTGAAGTCAGGTAGGATCACAATAAGGCCACATAGGTAGCTATATGATTTTGTTGGTGATGATGATTAAACAACAAATGTAGCTACATATCGTTGCTGTTGGGCGGAAACCTCATATTTTGTTAATAATTAAACACAGTGTCATCTGATTTGGTATTGTGGTTGTATATATGGTCAGACAGGTGCATGTGTCTTTATAATACTAAGATTTGATGAAAATCAAGCTCAAATGGAGGTTTTAGACCAGCGGATGACAGAGATGTGTGTTTTGTCCATCACTGGAACAGTCTGTGAACTGCATTACGTGTTCATCAACTTACAGGTTGTACAGTTTATATGGGCGCTCAGTTTTTCTTGCCGTTGAATGCATTTGGACAAAATCTCAGGATATAAAAGATGAAGTGCTATGCTTAGTATATTTAAAACAGTATATTGGCTACAACTAGACTCTTCTTCGATCTTCTCTCTTCAAAAAACAAACAAAAAAAAAACACTCATTTAAAGACATAGTGTTTCTTGAGTAAAGAAAATGCTGTACTTGTTCAAACATCAGTTCTTTATCTACTGTATTTTACAACTGCTTTAACAGTGTCTGTGATGTGAAATGTGGTGCATTACTTTATTCAAACATAACCCCTACTGTGTGTTGTGGGAAATGGTGTAATTTTAGGAGCTTGTTTTCTTCTTCCATTCCTTCTCTTGTTTGCATTAAGGGCTCTCGAGGGCTGAGGGGTCTGCAGGGGCCCGGGGGAGCAGTGGGACACAGAGTAAGACCTCAACAACATCACACGACACGTGTCCTCATATTCATTACAATACATGCAGTCACACATATGCAGAGGGATCTCCAAACTTCTCTTGCATCTGCTTCTGTTTGTAGGGATTGCCTGGTTTCAGAGGAAAGCCTGGAATTGCTGGCGTCATTGGGAAAACCGTGAGTGTTTCAGCCCTGCTTACTCAAAGTCTGCACATTATTCTCATGCATGTGTATGTTAGTGGCACAGTGAATCTCACCAGTAAAAGTGTGTGTGTGTCTTCTGGATAGGGTGATGCTGGTGAAAAGGGACCTCAAGGTTTCAGAGGGCCCAAAGGAGAGATAGTAAGAACACTGTGTCATCGTGTTACTCATTACATGTAGTCACTTCTAGTTCATGTTCTGTAATATTGTCAACGTCATCCTCTCAATAGGGGAAGATCGGCCCCAAGGGAGTCCCTGGAGGTGCAGGACCTAAAGGCGAGCCTGTAAGGACATGTCTTATTTGCTGTTATGATGAGCGTTAGATTTCCCCGTAATAATGCTCTCTGTGGATCTTAGGGCATCCCTGGCAGAGATGGGAAGGATGGGACTCAAGGACTAGACGGTGAAAAGGTAAATGTTTTCTGCTCAGACTCATCTAGGCTTTCTTTCGCTGTGTGAAACGCAGTGATGCTCATGGTGTGTTTGTGTGTGTCCATAGGGGGATGCTGGTAGACCTGGAGTATCTGGCGAAAAAGGACCTAATGGTCTGCCTGTACGTATTATCATCCATTACACTGTTGAAAAGCTAAGCACACAGATTGAATATTAATATGACAAAAGAAATATGAATAAGAGATGGTGTAGTTGATGTGATTCTTTTGTCATTCATGATTTGATAAGACCTATTGAGTAGCTACCTCAGATGTTAGTAGCATTGTTCACTGTTTTTGTATCATTGTACAACTCACAACATGTGTGTGTGTATAAT
Source organism: Rhinichthys klamathensis goyatoka (assembly GCF_029890125.1). NCBI lineage: Eukaryota > Metazoa > Chordata > Actinopteri > Cypriniformes > Leuciscidae > Rhinichthys > Rhinichthys klamathensis. The sequence goes on along the minus strand of NW_026606563.1, from coordinate 483,097 downwards.
CCAGGGTTTGCCAGGAAAAGCAGGTGCAAAAGGTGCCAAAGGAGGAGTGGTGAGCATATCAGTCTATTCCCAACTTATCTGATAGCAAGGCTATTAATAGCTGTATGAAAGTAAAATGTAATCAGTTTATGATTGTTTAGAGTAAATGTTGTATATCTACATACCTGACCCTCAGAGATCTGTGTGAACTGAACCTGGTCTCTTAGATAAGAGAGATGCGCAGTGCTGCTCTTGAACAGTTGATTTTAAACCACTGCTTTAAATCATATTTTTACATGCAAATTGTAGAGTCCTTCTCATCATAGTTCCAGCACAGAAACAATATATTTTTTTATAGACAGAAATATGTAAAGATTCTTGTTTTATCAGCCAAAGAGGAACATTTCGTTTTTGAGAGACAACATAAGGCATCCTCAGCCATTTATGATGTTGTTTCTAAACATCTATTCAATGTAAAATAATGATAAACCTTATTTAAAAAACACACAATAATGACTTATTCATGAAAATGTTTTTAATTAATGAATAGAATAAATTAAATAATAAAAGGTTGCTATTTCTCATCACTATTGACACACTGCTGATTTTTTTCATCATTTCAAAATGTTGAAATAGGAGATAGAAAGCTCAGTTTTTCCTTATGAACCTGCACTAGATGGATGTGTTCGGCTCAATTCACTCAATTGCACTTGCATCTTTTGCAGTGTATTGTGGGTGAAGCTTGTTTTTTATTCTTTTATTCCACTGCCCTGCATCTCGCTTTTAAACGCAAAAACATGTTTTGTGTGAACGGCCCCTTATATTGTAGGAGGTCTCAGGTTGCGTATCTCCCGAGAAGGTGAACGGGACACGGCGTCCGCTGTTACACGTCATCAGCTCTTCTGAGAAAAGCTCATACCCTGTGTTTAGTAAAGGAATATCCCTATCAAATTATCCATCCAAAGGGGTGCCTACATCCCTATTTCAAAACCCAGCAATAGTTGGGGAGGGCGGCAAACGAAAAAGAGGGACGCTTGCGGACTCCCCAGCATAACACCCTAAGGGTTTCCAGCCAAGCAACCCATCCACTGGGGAGCGAACAATCCTACTCTCGACCCTAACATACAGGAGAATATCGCTCTGAAAACATACTTTCAGGATATCAGAGCAAGAGAGATGCCAAAGACAGATCACCTCCACCCACAGCACTGAGCAGTGCCACTCTCATCCTCAGACACACACACATCTTAAAGTGTGTTTGCAGGAAACGCGCCGGCATGCATGAGTAATCGAGCACTGCTCAGCGACAGAAAGAGCATTTCAGATTCCTGTTTTTCTTTTAACTTAAACCTTCTCCATTCCTGTGCCAATTCTGTGATGTTTGCTCTCAACTCCTCCCTTAGGAGGGCCATGCATGATAATATAGGGTCTGTGTATTGAGGTCCTCTTCGTTCTCTCAGTCTGACCCTGGATGAAGCTCCACACGAGATTCACTGAACCACAGCATCACTCTGGACCAGAGGAGTCTTGTGAATCAGGTGTAAGCTTTAAGAAACATCTCCTAGAGAAGCAGGAGAACCTCGTCTGAATCCTCTCTCCAAGCCCATAAAGCAGGAGAAGCAGGAAAACCTCGTCTGAATCCTCTCTCCAAGCCTATAAAGCTGGAGAAGCAGGAAAGCCTCGTCTGAATCCTCTCTCCAAGCCTATAAAGCAGGAGAAGCAGGAAAACCTCGTCTGAATCCTCTCTCCAAGCCCATAAAGCAGGAAAAACAGGAAAACCTCGTCTGAATCCTCTCTCCAAGCCCATAAAGCTGGAGAAGCAGGAAAACCTCGTCTGAATCCTCTCTTTAAGCCTATAAAGCTGGAGAAGCAGGAAAGCCTTGTCTGAATCCTCTCTCCAAGCCCATAAAGCAAGAGAAGCAGGAAAACCTTGTCTGAATCCTCTCTCCAAGCCCATAAAGCAGGAGAAGCAGGAAAACCTCGTCTGAATCCTCTCTCCAAGCCCATAAAGCAGGAGAAGCAGAAAAACCTCGTCTGAATCCTCTCTCCAAGCCTATAAAGCAGGAGAAGCAGGAAAACCTCGTCTGAATCCTCTCTCCAAGCCTATAAAGCAGGAGAAGCAGGAAAACCTCGTCTCAATCCTCTCTCCAAGCCCGTAAAGCTTGAGAAGCAGGAAAACCTCGTCTGAATCCTCTCTCCAAGCCTATAAAGCAGGAGAAGCAGTAAAACCTCGTCTGAATCCTCTCTCCAAGCCTATAAAGCTGGAGAAGTAGGAAAACCTCGTCTGAATCCTCTCTCCAAGCCTATAAAGCTGGAGAAGCAGTAAAACCTCGTCTGAATCCTCTCTCCAAGCCTATAAAGCTGGAGAAGTAGGAAAACCTCGTCTGAATCCTCTCTCCAAGCCTATAAAGCTGGAGAAGCAGGAAAACCTCGTCTGAATCCTCTCTCCAAGCCTATAAAGCAGGAGAAGCAGGAAAACCTCGTCTAATCCTCTCTCCAACCCTAAAAAGCAGGAGAAGCAGGAAAACCTCGTCTGAATCCTCTCTCCAAGCCCATAAAGCAGGAGAAGCAGGAAAACCTCGTCTGAATCCTCTCTCCAAGCCTATAAAGCAGGAGAAGCAGGAAAACCTCGTCTAATCCTCTCTCCAACCCTAAAAAGCAGGAGAAGCAGGAAAACCTCGTCTGAATCCTCTCTCCAAGCCCATAAAGCAGGAGAAGCAGGAAAACCTCGTCTGAATCCTCTCTCCAAGCCTATAAAGCAGGAGAAGCAGGAAAACCTCGTCTGAATCCTCTCTCCAAGCCCATAAAGCAGGAGAAGCAGGAAAACCTCGTCTGAATCCTCTCTCCAAGCCTATAAAGCTGGAGAAGCAGGAAAACCTCGTCTGAATCCTCTCTCCAAGCCTATAAAGGAGGAGAAGCAGGAAAACCTCGTCTAATCCTCTCTCCAACCCTAAAAAGCAGGAGAAGCAGGAAAACCTCGTCTGAATCCTCTCTCCAAGCCCATAAAGCAGGAGAAGCAGGAAAACCTCGTCTGAATCCTCTCTCCAAGCCTATAAAGCAGGAGAAGCAGGAAAACCTCGTCTGAATCCTCTCCCCAAGCCTATAAAGCAGGAGAAGCAGGAAAACCTCGTCTGAATCCTCTCCCCAAGCCTATAAAGCAGGAGAAGCAGGAAAACCTCGTCTGAATCCTCTCTCCAAGCCCGTAAAGCTTGAGAAGCAGGAAAACCTCGTCTGAATCCTCTCTCCAAGCCTATAAAGCTGGAGAAGCAGGAAAACCTCGTCTGAATCCTCTCTCCAAGCCCATAAAGCAAGAGAAGCAGGAAAACCTCGTCTGAATCCTCTCTCCAAGCCCATAAAGCAGGAGAAGCAGGAAAACCTCGTCTGAATCCTCTCTCCAAGCCTATAAAGCAGGAGAAGCAGGAAAACCTCGTCTGAATCCTCTCTCCAAGCCTATAAAGCTGGAGAAGCAGGAAAACCTCGTCTGAATCCTCTCTCCAAGCCTATAAAGCTGGAGAAGCAGGAAAACCTCGTCTGAATCCTCTCTCCAAGCCTATAAAGCTGGAAGAGCAGGAAAACCTCGTCTGAATCCTCTCTCCAAACCTATAAAGCTGGAGAAGCAGAAAAACCTCGTCTGAATCCTCTCTCCAAGCCCATAAAGCAAGACAAGCAGGAAAACCTCGTCTGAATCCTCTCTCCAAGCCTATAAAGCAGGAGAAGCAGGAAAACCTCGTCTGAATCCTCTCTCCAAGCCTATAAAGCAGGAGAAGCAGGAAAACCTCGTCTGAATCCTCTCTCCAAGCCCATAAAGCAGGAGAAGCAGGAAAACCTCGTCTGAATCCTCTCTCCAAGCCTATAAAGCAGGAGAAGCAGGAAAACCTCGTCTGAATCCTCTCTCCAAGCCTATAAAGCAGGAGAAGCAGGAAAACCTCGTCTGAATCCTCTCTCCAAGCCCATAAAGCAAGAGAAGCAGGAAAACCTCGTCTGAATCCTCTCTCCAAGCCCATAAAGCAAGAAAAGCAGGAAAACCTCGTCTGAATCCTCTCTCCAAGCCTATAAAGCAGGAGAAGCAGGAAAGCCTCGTCTGAATCCTCTCTCCAAGCCCATAAAGCAAGAGATGCAGGAAAACCTCGTCTGAATCCTCTCTCCAAGCCTTTAAAGCAGGAGAAGCAGGAAAACCTCGTCTGAATCCTCTCTCCAATCCCATAAAGCAAGAGAAGCAGGAAAACCTCGTCTGAATCCTCTCTCCAAGCCCATAAAGCAAGAAAAGCAGGAAAACCTCGTCTGAATCCTCTCTCCAAGCCTATAAAGCAGGAGAAGCAGGAAAGCCTCGTCTGAATCCTCTCTCCAAGCCTATAAAGCAGGAGAAGCAGGAAAGCCTTGTCTGAATCCTCTCTCCAAGCCCATAAAGCAGGAGAAGCAGGAAAACCTCGTCTGAATCCTCTCTCCAAGCCCATAAAGCAGGAGAAGCAGGAAAACCTCGTCTGAATCCTCTCTCCAAGCCCATAAAGCAAGAGAAGCAGGAAAACCTCGTCTGAATCCTCTCTCCAAGCCCATAAAGCAAGAAAAGCAGGAAAACCTCGTCTGAATCCTCTCTCCAAGCCTATAAAGCAGGAGAAGCAGGAAAGCCTCGTCTGAATCCTCTCTCCAAGCCTATAAAGCAGGAGAAGCAGGAAAGCCTTGTCTGAATCCTCTCTCCAAGCCTTTAAAGCAGGAGAAGCAGGAAAACCTCGTCTGAATCCTCTCTCCAAGCCCATAAAGCAGGAGAAGCAGGAAAACCTTGTCTGAATCCTCTCTCCAAGCCCATAAAGCAAGAGAAGCAGGAAAACCTCGTCTGAATCCTCTCTCCAAGCCCATAAAGCAAGAAAAGCAGGAAAACCTCGTCTGAATCCTCTCTCCAAGCCTATAAAGCAGGAGAAGCAGGAAAGCCTCGTCTGAATCCTCTCTCCAAGCCTATAAAGCAGGAGAAGCAGGAAAACCTCGTCTGAATCCTCTCTCCAAGCCCATAAAGCAGGAGAAGCAGGAAAACCTCGTCTGAATCCTCTCTCCAAGCCTATAAAGCTGGAGAAGACGATTGAACTGAATTGTGCAGCTCTGATAAATAAGCTCCAGAAGAGCTGGGCTTCTTCCCAGTGCCCTATTGCACATCCTCCTTTCCTTTCCTTGTTTTGCTCCTTGACAGAAATGAGGGGGGAATTGATGCAACAAGTATCTGGAATTGGAAAATCCCTGATCACTCAAGCATCACTTAGCCTGAAATAGTTATGCGCTTATTTAGTTGAAGTTTGGTTAATTAAAAAATGTATAATGCATATAATAAAGTATGAGGATGTGAGATGTATTATGTAAGCGCAAAGGTTGAGTGTTTCTCAGCTCAAGCCTTGCAACATCACGCTGCTTCAGACTCGTGGGACTCTGCTCCTGGTATCACGTCTGTTTTGCTCTTTGGTCTAGTGTTTCTGTCTAAATGAATCAGACTGGAAGACCAGCTGAGGTAGATTTGAACTTCAAATGGAATATAATTGAATACTCCTTCTCCCTTCAGGGCAGTGCAGGAGAGATGGGAGAAGCAGGACCCTCTGGAGAGCCAGGTATACCTGTATGTATCTGACTCTTGCCCTGATATGAATCGTTTCTGTGGTAATGCATGCTGATATTCAGCTACTGTTGCTGTACTTCTGGATTCTGTATCTATAATTCGGTCATTTAGTAACAAGGTATAAGGCTATTGATAGTGTGCAGTGCTCAGTTGATGGTCACTGAAGATGAGTGCTCCCGCAGGGCGAGATCGGCATCCCTGGAGAGAGAGGAGAAGCTGGACCCCGAGGAGTGGCTGTGAGTAACCCCACCTGACACCCGTCGGCCCCAGGCTTCACTAGGGCTGGGGTCCATGACACTCGCCGGCCCCAGGCTTCACTAGGGCTGGGTCTAACATCCATTACAGTTATAGAATCGAATACTTGAGGTCAGGAATCGGATACTTGTTATAAAATTTTAATCGATTATCGATTCCTTTTCAATATGAGTTTAAACCATTCAAGCGCTGTTTTCTGTGCACATGCAGCTATACTGGATCTGTGCAATAATATCAGCCTAATATTCCTGCAGCGTCTCTATAATAACACTAATCAAACAACACAAGAGAAAATACACTTGCTCTTGACTAAAGAGCTTTTAGTAACTATAATTGTAATGTATATTTTATTTATAAAATGCAGTTATTTTACATTTGATTACAGTTTATTTCCTGAAAATCTTAAAACACTGTTTACTTCAATCGTATCTTTTGTTGAGTTGTGTCTATTTGTTGCGATTGCTAATTTTTTATTAATTTTATTCTTTTTTAGCTACCGATTGTTGACTTGTATTTAATAATGCTTGAAATATATATGAGTTAGTCTAGTTGTATTTCTATGGTACTTTTAAACCACAGGCAAGCGTTCCTTGTGTAAGTGTTCTTGAGCCTGATGATGTTTGTTCATGATATTCAGCTGCAATTACATGTTTTCCAATAAGACTAAATGTGAATGATATCTAAGTATTTTATTGTTTGTTTTTTACCTTATTGGAATCGAAATTAGGAATCGATAAGAATCAAAATCGAAATCAGAATCATTAAAATTCAAGCGATACCCAACCCTAGGTTTGATGTGATGCAGAGCTTTATAGAGGAGAACTGTGTCCGCTTTACCCATCACACATACAGCCGAATAGTCTGGAATTGCAGGGTCTAAGCACAGTATTACACGACTGCTCATGTAGAGGTGCATGTTCTCCACAGTGCTGTGACTGAGAGGTGCATGTTCTCCACAGTGCTGTGTTGCAGAGGCTTATGGCTGCTCACTGTGAAGCTCAAGGCATGTGATAATGCTTTATCTGTCGGTTCACTAGGGTGGCGTTGGACTAGCTGGAAACACTGGACCCCAAGGTGTTAAAGGATTCCAGGTAAGTCGCATATGCTAATATTTCATGGGATAATGTCAGGTGCAACACCAGGGAAACTCTGATAACTGGAGTCATATTACTGTTCTTCACACATATTACTGTTTTTCACACATATTACTGTTCTTCACACATATTACTGTTTTTCACACATATTACTGTTCTTCACACATATTACTGTTCTTCACACATATTACTGTTTTTCACACATATTACTGTTCTTCACACATATTACTGTTCTTCACACATATTACTGTTCTTCACACATATTACTGTTTTTCACACATATTACTGTTCTTCACACATATTACTGTTTTTCACACATATTACTGTTCTTCACACATATTACTGTTTTTCACACATATTACTGTTCTTCACACATATTACTGTTTTTCACACGTATTACTGTTCTTCACACATATTACTGTTTTTCACACATATTACTGTTCTTCACACATATTACTGTTTTTCACACATATTACTTCACACATATTACTGTTCTTCACACATATTACTGTTTTTCACACATATTACTGTTCTTCACACATATTACTGTTTTTCACACATATTACTGTTCTTCACACATATTACTGTTCTTCACACATATTACTGTTCTTCACACATATTACTGTTCTTCACACATATTACTGTTCTTCACACATATTACTGTTTTTCACACATATTACTGTTCTTCACACATATTACTGTTTTCACACATATTACAGTTTTTCACACATATTACTGTTCTTCACATATTACTGTTTTTCACACATATTACTGTTTTTACACATATTACAGTTTTTCACACTTACTACTTTTATTACTTTATTTTTCTGGAAAATAAGTTGCTCATGTGTCACACCAAGTCAAAATTGCATTGTTGAAAGAAATACAACACAGATAAGTTGTATTTTATTATTACATTCAGAAATCATGTAAAATACGGTATATAAAATGAAACGTTTGCAAATGTTTTAAACACTATAAACATGTATTTTATTTCCCTCCCTCCACAACAAATCCTTCAAACTTAACAGTATACAGAACATGATGAAAAATATAAGTATAAAATAAACATAAATTATAGCGTTATTCATTATAAACACCAAGCCCAGACAAATTAAAGGAAAAAAAATTACCAGTGTGTAGAAAATGCATTATAGAAATAAACCTTGACTAACAAGCTGAAACTGGTTAGATCAAACTGAAACCCACGGGATAAACAGGTTGAGGAGAGAACCCCTGATATGATTGTAAAGCGCTTTGGGTGTACAGTAGTACATATGAAAGCGCTATATAAATGCCTCATTCATTTATTCAAACACTTCTGCACATGTCTAATTCACCAACACTGACGGATATTCACCATCAGTTACAGAATTACACAATTCTAAATCTCTGTTAGTTTGACCAGGAAATATACATGATCTTTAGCATTCTTCTGTTTTACCACATCAGAGGATGTGAATACAAGGATTACAAGAGAAACATTAGAGCGCAACACACACCTCTCGCTCGGCACACACACACGCTTCCGTATGCTGAACTATAGTTTATTACCTGAACAAGACTTCACTTGCTTATCAGTGTCCACATAAAAGTGCTTTCTTGACATGACATACAATCATACATCCAAAAATGTGCACAAAATTATAATCACAATGATTGTTGTCGTTTGAGAAGTTTATTTTTACATTTCATCAGAATTATTATAAGAGCACTCCTAGGTATGGTTTATTTCACCACATCTATTGTCCTGATATATTATAGGCTATTCATCATATCATTCAACACTCTCTGACTGCATTATGAAAACTAGTTAAACAAGAAACATCCCTCAAAAATGAAAACAATGAAATTCCTAATAGTATTTCTAATAATATCAAATGACATTCATGGTTTTTTATTAAAACAACAGCAAGATTGTATGATCACAGAGTGCATTTATTCAGCAACCACATTTGCAAAAAATACAGATACTTGTATCTGATACTTGATCCTTGCACAAAACTCAATACTTGTATGTTTTACAGTTTATCTCTGATAAGGTTTGATGGCAGATTTAGAAGGGCACTTTGATTTAAGCAGAACATCTCAGTGGAGATCGCGGAGCTTCGACTGCACGAACACTACCGCAGTCTGTAATATTTTGGTAGAGTTTTTATTTTTTAAACTACAATTTAGTCTCCTCTTTTTTCGTCAACGATATTGCATGTTCATTTAGTCGTTTAATGATGTTGGTGTCATCTGGTCATCGTCACGCCTAGGCATGAAAAAAAGCATTTTTCATCAACGAAATGAACACTCGTGCACAGGACGGGACGGGACAATGAAATGAGACATCTACAGACAGTGGACTGTAAATGTAGTGTAGGACGTGGATGGAGGCTTCTCACATCTGAACCAAGGGGATAATCCATCATCCGGAAACTGAAGCCTCCCTGGGGGCCGCCATTGTAGCAGACCAGCACCTGCTGTTAGCATTCCATTGACTCCCATTCATTTTGGCATCACTTTGACAGCGAATAACTTTACATCTGAGGTGTTTAAAGACTCCATGGGCCCTATTTTAACGATCTGAAACGCAAGTGTCAAAGCGCAAGTAACTTTGTGGGCGGATCCCGGCGCTTTTGCTATTTGCCCGGCGGGATAAATGCCTCTTGCGCCCGACGCAAATCTAAAAGGGGTTGGCCTGAAGTAGCTTCATTATTCATAGGTGTGGTTTGGGCGTAACGTGGAATAAACCAATCAGAGCGTCATCTCACATTCCCTTTAAGAGCAGGCGCGCTTGTTCTAAAGCGGATTCCTATTATAACGGCGGATTTGCCAGGCGCGCGCCAGGAGCGGTTCACAGCCGAGGAGAGCAACGTTCTCGTCAGGGCCGTAAAACACAGAGAAGTGACATTGGGGATGGAGAAACCCACCCAAATTAACTTCTGTTAAACAGGCGTATGATAATTTGGGTTAATGTGTAAGCTACATGTATGCTTTTATAATAAATTGTCTATCTATCTATCTATCTATCTATCTATCTATCTATCTATCTATCTATCTATCTATCGTAATAATGATAGATAGATATGTAAGATGTGTAAGCTACATGTATGCTTTTATAATAAATTGTCTATCTATCTATCTATCTATCTATCTATCTATCTATCTATCTATCTATCTATCTATCTATCTATCTATCTATCTATCTATCTATCTATCTATCTATCTATCTATCTATCGTAATAATGTATGATTTGCAAAAATGAAAACTGCTGCTTAGATGAGAGAATCAAAGTGTATGCGCGTTGTGCCACCGCTACATTATGGCCAAGCATGCGCCCTTAAAATAGCATTATGAACAACGCGCAACGCGCCACTGACTCTAGACTAGTTTTTTTCTGGTCAGTGGCGCAATTGTCTTATAGAACAGCAAAATAGCATGAGGGAAAGTTTGCGCCGGAACACGCCTCCTCTTTGCGCTGAACCGCCCCGGGGAGCGCAAGTGTATTTCTTAGTTAACCGACGTGTGTCTGTGGAGGGAAAAGTCCGCTTTGCGCGGGTGCAAAATAGGAATGATACATGCGTCAGTGTACAAAGTCATTTGCACCGAGTGCAAGATAGAGCCCCATTTGTCCATTATTTATTTCTAAAGAAACACGACAATGTATAAAAGGCTCCATTACCTTATATCTTACGTTATGGCCGAGTCTGTATGCGAGTCGTACGAGTTATACAGACTCAATGGATTGGTTTAACAATGGATTGTTTTAAAGCAGCTTTACAGAGATAAACATATAATTTAAGGTAACAGAGATTGTTTTGGCTTTATAGCGGTTCTTGAATAATGTTATTTCCAGCTAAAGTTAATTTTGAGGTGGAGAATGACATCAGCTCAGGTGGAGGATGACATCAGCTCAGGTGGAGGATGACATCAGCTCAGGTGGAGGATGACATCATCAGCTCAGGTGGAGGATGACATCAGCTCAGGTGGAGGATGACATCATCAGCTCAGGTGGAGGAGGACATCAGCTCAGGTGGAGGATGACATCATCAGCTCAGGTGGAGGATGACATCATCAGCTCAGGTGGAGGATGACATCATCAGCTCAGGTGGAGGAGGACATCAGCTCAGGTGGAGGATGACATCATCAGCTCAGGTGGAGGAGGACATCAGCTCAGGTGGAGGAGGACATCAGCTCAGGTGGAGAATGACATCATCAGCTCAGGTGGAGGAGGACATCAGCTCAGGTGGAGGATGACATCAGCTCAGGTGGAGAATGACATCATCAGCTCAGGTGGAGGAGGACATCAGCTCAGATGGAGGATGACATCATCAGCTCAGGTGGAGGATGACATCATCAGCTCAGGTGGAGGATGACATCATCAGCTCAGGTGGAGGATGACATCATCAGCTCAGGTGGAGGAGGACATCAGCTCAGGTGGAGGATGACATCATCAGCTCAGGTGGAGGAGGACATCAGCTCAGGTGGAGGAGGACATCAGGTCAGGTGGAGAATGACATCATCAGCTCAGGTGGAGGAGGACATCAGCTCAGGTGGAGAATGACATCATCAGCTCAGGTGGAGGAGGACATCAGCTCAGGTGGAGGAGGACATCAGCTCAGGTGGAGAATGACATCATCAGCTCAGGTGGAGGAGGACATCAGCTCAGGTGGAGGATGACATCAGCTCAGGTGGAGAATGACATCATCAGCTCAGGTGGAGGAGGACATCAGCTCAGGTGGAGGATGACATCATCAGCTCAGGTGGAGGATGACATCATCAGCTCAGGTGGAGGATGACATCATCAGCTCAGGTGGAGGAGGACATCATCAGCTCAGGTGGAGGAGGACATCAGCTCAGGTGGAGGAGGACATCAGGTCAGGTGGAGAATGACATCATCAGCTCAGGTGGAGGAGGACATCAGCTCAGGTGGAGAATGACATCATCAGCTCAGGTGGAGGAGGACATCAGCTCAGGTGGAGGAGGACATCAGCTGAGGTGGAGAATGACATCATCAGCTCAGGTGGAGGAGGACATCAGCTCAGGTGGAGGATGACATCAGCTCAGGTGGAGAATGACATCATCAGCTCAGGTGGAGGAGGACATCAGCTCAGGTGGAGGAGGACATCAGCTCAGGTGGAGAATGACATCATCAGCTCAGGTGGAGGAGGACATCAGGTCAGGTGGAGAATGACATCATCAGCTCAGGTGGAGGAGGACATCAGCTCAGGTGGAGGATGACATCATCAGCTCAGGTGGAGGAGGACATCAGCTCAGGTGGAGGAGGACATCAGCTCAGGTGGAGGATGACATCATCAGCTCAGGTGGAGGAGGACATCAGCTCAGGTGGAGAATGACATCATCAGCTCAGGTGGAGAATGACATCATCAGCTCAGGTGGAGGAGGACATCAGGTCAGGTGGAGAATGACATCATCAGCTCAGGTGGAGGAGGACATCAGCTCAGGTGGAGAATGACATCATCAGCTCAGGTGGAGGAGGACATCAGGTCAGGTGGAGAATGACATCATCAGCTCAGGTGGAGGAGGACATCAGCTCAGGTGGAGAATGACATCATCAGCTCAGGTGGAGGAGGACATCAGCTCAGGTGGAGGAGGACATCAGCTCAGGTGGAGGAGGACATCAGCTCAGGTGGAGGAGGACATCAGCTCAGGTGGAGGAGGACATCAGCTCAGGTGGAGGAGGACATCAGCTCAGGTGGAGGAGGACATCAGCTCAGGTGGAGGAGGACATCAGCTCAGGTGGAGGAGGACATCAGCTCAGGTGGACCCAGCCCTAATCACATGACTCCTCTCAGTGCTCAAAATGCCTCTCCTCTCTTCTTCTCCGCCTTAGGAGAACAATGTTTAGCAGAAAGCAAAAGCTTCTGTAAATCGCTCCGTTTTTATTTCCTTTTCAGCCTAAGCTTTTCTGGGTCAGTACTTCTACCTTGGTTTGTTTAGCAGAATCTGTATGTTGTAAATGCAGATGTCGAATATGGAAATGCGTCCTTAAAGCAACAACAACATCAACAAATATAGCCACCATTACAGGACCGAGCAAACCAATGTCAAACATCTGCCTGAATATATAAATAGCACTCATAAGTCTAATTAACATGCAACGTGAAAATAAAATCGCTTACATTTGGACCATTAGCACCAAATACGTTTTACAGCAGAACAGCTGTAGGAGGTTTATTTTGGTTTATTATCAAGGATATTTTCAATGAAATGCAAAATGGCCAATGACAAGTATGGGATCATTGAACTGGCACTGCAACCCAAGGTGTCACAATAGAGCAAAAGATAAGAGTCTGTCAAATGCCCGAACTCTTCATGGCATGGCACTTCAAATTCACTATAACCAACATACATGACCCATACATGACCCATAAATGACCCAGAAATGTCCCATGCATGACACATACATGACCCATAAATGTCCAATGCATGACCCATACATGACCCAGAAATTACCCATACATGACCCATAAATGTCCCATGCATGACCCATACATGTCCCATAAATGACCCATAAATGACCCATGCATGACCCATACATGACCCATAAATGTCCCGTGCATGACCCATGCATGACCCATTCATGACCCATAAATGTCCCATACATGACCCATAAATGTCCCATAAATGACCCATACATGACCCATAAATGACCCATACATGACCCATAAATGTCCCATAAATGACCCATACATGACCCAGAAATGTCCCATGCATGACCCATACATGACCCATAAATGTCCCATGCATGACCCATACATGACCCATAAATGTCCCATGCATGACCCAGAAATGTCCCATGCATGACCCATAAATGACCCAGAAATGTCCCATAAATGACCCAGAAATGTCCCATGCATGACACATACATGACCCATAAATGACCCATACATGACCCATAAATGTCCCATAAATGACCCATACATGACCCATAAATGTCCCATGCATGACCCATAAATGACCCAGAAATGTCCCATAAATGACCCATACATGACCCAGAAATGTCCCATGCATGACCCATAAATGACCCATACATGACCCATACATGACCCAGAAATGTCCCATGCATGACCCATACATGACCCATAAATGTCCCATGCATGACCCATACATGACCCAGAAATGTCCCATGCATGACCCATACATGACCCAGAAATGTCCCATGCATGACCCATACATGACCCAGAAATGTCCCATGCATGACCCATACATAACCCATGCATGACCCATACATGACCCAGAAATGACCCATACATGACCCAGAAATGTCCCATGCATGACCCATACATGACCCATGCATGACCCATACATGACCCATACATGACTAGGGCTGCACGATTTGGGCCAAAATGATAATCACGATTATTTTGATCAATATTGAGATCACGATTAATTATCACGATTATTTGTTGATTTTAACCAAAACAAATGTTATTGTCACATAGGCTAATTATAACTGCTTTCACATTATGCTACATTCCTGCTAATGTACAACTATGTGCATCAAAATAAAACAGGTCCTCTTATTCACCAAAATTCAGTGCATCTCTTTAAAGAATAAATAAAAACAAATAAAACAATAAAGAAAATGTAGCAAAACTTCAACAGGGCACTATTTTAGATTGTGTAAATATAAAATAAAAATATAAACTTGCATTGTACCTGCATAATGGATGTGAATAAAACGCACAAAATATACAATCAATAAAAAACAAATATTCCATAACAGAATGTAACCAAATGAGAACATTTCAAGGCAGAACTGCACTATGGAAGTTCGATTAATGGATGAAATTCAGAGTCATTGTTATTTGACGCTTAAGAAATGTAAAATGTTGTGGTACAGTGTCAGTGATTAGTCTTACTGCATAAATTGAATCTTATTTAATCCTCCAAAGTGTATGTGCTTGAATTATTTCTACTTATTAAACAATAGTTCAAAACAAGAGTTTGTAGTACTGATTATTGGAGTCCATTAATCGAACTTTCATGCCTCTTATATAGTAATTATATATTAATATGTAGTATGTATGTACCAATTTACTAATGCTCACACTCGGTCTCTCACGCGCACCGTCACTCGGTCTCTCTCGCCCGCTGTCGCTCGTACGCAGACACACTCGGTATCTCTCGCGCACTTTCGAGCGCGCTCTTGGACACTCGGTCTCTCGTGCACTGTCGCTCGCGCGCAGACGGTCTCTCTCGCGCACTCGGGCTCATGGAGGCACGTGATCAGACAGTGGTTTACGGAGCGCTAGATTGGCTTTACAAAAAAAAAAAAAAAACCTTTGATACGGAGTGTTCTGTGAATGTAATGACGCATTTTAAATATCGCTCGGTCACGCGAATTTGATCATGGGAAGCCAAAATCGCGATCGTGATTAAAATTCGATTAATCGTGCAGCCCTATACATGACCCATGCATGACCCATACATGACCCAGAAATGTCCCATGCATGACCCATACATGACCCAGAAATGTCCCATGCATGACCCATACATGACCCAGAAATGTCCCATGCATGACCCATACATGACCCATGCATGACCCATACATGACCCATACATGACCCATACATGACCCAGAAATGTCCCATGCATGACCCAGAAATGTCCCATGCATGACCCATACATGACCCATGCATGACCCATAAATGACCCATACATGACCCAGAAATGTCCCATGCATGACCCATACATGACCCATGCATGACCCATGCATGACCCATACATGACCCATGCATGACCCAGAAATGTCCCATGCATGACCCATAAATGTCCCATAAATGACCCAGAAATGTCCCATGCATGACCCATACATGACCCATGCATGACCCATACATGACCCAGAAATGACCCATAAATGTCCCATACATGACCCATACATGACCCAAGGAATAAAAAGGAACCAGTCCTATGATTTTAGTTCATCCAAAATGAATTGGCAAGCATGGTGTTGTCGAAAGCTGTTTGAACGGCATAACTAAGAGAATTGTTTTTTAAAAGCGCTGCTTCCATCATGTATGGCACATGCTGATTATTTTCCTTTTTTTATAAATGATGCAAAGGTGTGACACGTGCCTTAGATTCTCAGTGTTCTGAGGGATTATGATAGGGTTTGGTGATGGTAAAGGTGAATGATTATTTAGCACATATCTTGAGCGTTGCTCACCTCACCCATGAGAACAGCACGGACCGACACACACCCCACACACACCCGACACACACCCATGAGAACAACACTGACCCACACACACCCCACACACACCCAAGGTCAAATCTCTGTCTCCTCATCCACTTTAGGAATTTTAATGACAGTTATTACAATT
The DNA here is from genome assembly GCF_029890125.1 of Rhinichthys klamathensis goyatoka. Taxonomy (NCBI): domain Eukaryota; kingdom Metazoa; phylum Chordata; class Actinopteri; order Cypriniformes; family Leuciscidae; genus Rhinichthys; species Rhinichthys klamathensis. The sequence goes on along the minus strand of NW_026606563.1, from coordinate 466,834 downwards.
CATAGATGTTATTAAAATGCCGCTCTTGGTCTCCCCCTGCAGGGCGTTAAAGGAGCGCTGGGCGACCCAGGGCTGCCGGGGCCCACTGGCATCAGAGGCGGGTTTGGCGAGAGGGTGAGTTCAATGAATCTGTGTAACCTGAACACATCTAGGCTGTTAAACTATAGGAAAATGTCTCTGCCAAGCCAACATCAAATGCATTTTCTAGTTGTTTCTAGTTTTCTTGTTCTCTACAGCAGCGGCTGTGGAACGGTTGAGCGTGGCCCTAAGGGCCCTAAGGCTTCAGCCTCCCTCTGTTCCCTCTCCCTGTCACACCTTTCCCCGTTAGGGACAATATTTGCCCCCTTAAACCGATTTTGCCAGTGCATTTTTTGCCTTTATAAAATAAATAATGCTTTAATCTTTTCAATAGAGAAATATGCAATGATGTTAAAAAACGAAGTGATGCTTTTAAATATTAATTTAACTGCCAGTAGGTTGCAGTATTGGTCACTGGCCCTATCACACACCCGGAGCAATGCAGCGCCCGGCGCGACGCAAGTGTGTTTCGCTAGTTTCAGCCCGACGCAGTTTTCATTTTCACATCCTCACGTTGTTTAAATAGCAAATGCATTTGCGCCCATCTGTGTCCCATGGGCTGCTGGTCTGAGTGTGTGTTCGGGAGCATTGCTGGAGCGCTGCTGTTCTGAGGAACTGAAATGATGCCGGGATTGATGCCGGGTTGGGGACCTAGTAACATTGCCGTGTTCAGACCCGGAACGCGCGCTGTGTGAACAAAAGCCAGAACCAATGCCGTATAAGGGCCCGTTCACATATCGCGTCTTTTGCGCGCTCAAGTTCATTATTTCAAATGGAGGCGCGCGGTTTGCGCGCTCATAATGGAAGCGACGCGGTCGCGGTGCGACGCGCTCGTTTTTTCCAGGCGCGTCCGCGCCGCATCGAGATAAAAACATCTCAACTTTTCAGAATGCCGCAAGCGCACCATAAGCGCACAGTAGGTCACGTGACAAGAACCAACCGGAGCGCAACCGCCCTAGCGTTTTGAAAAAAAAGAATGCGGCGCGCCCAGCGTTTTCTACGCGTTTTTAGGCGCGATATGTGAACGCAGCCTAAGGGGTGTGTCGTAGTGAGGATTCACGAGCCTTTGCAATGACGTAGTTATCGTGCGGCTCAGTTACTCTAGAAGAAAGTTTGTGTTCGTCATCGATACAAGAAAGAACGAAAAAATGTCTGCAAACTGGACTGAAGCAGAGAGCCGTCACATCCAACATCACGCGTCTCTCCGGAACATACACGGGTTGTGTGTGAACGCGCTCTCTGATTCCGGCAAACCACTGGCAGTGTGAATGAAGCAGAATCAAACGAACCCGGGTCACTTTATCCGTGTATTTTCCGGAATCTCTGTGTGAAAGGGGCTCTAGACTCGCGATCGGTTCACAAACACTGCTGTGTTTCAGTTCTGCTGTGGCTTTCGTTGGAGCTATTATCTCATATCTCGTTGCACAATAGAGCAAAAATAGTGACAATACTGTGTTAAAAATGATCAGCACTCAATATTACCCTTTCATTTGTTGAACTGTTGTATAAAATCAATGTCACATTTGCAATCGTATGGATATTCAGGAAACATTGCATTCTTGCTCGTATAAGATCACCTGTGAAAGATCAGGTCATGTGATTGATGTCAGGTATTTGCAGCATTTCACCTGCTAGAAACACATGCTCAGTTCTAATGTTATTTTAAGGTGGAGTAGAATTAACTGAACGGCATTGTGTAGCCTTTGTCCCTCACGTAGTCCAGTTTGGGAAGCACTGCTCTAAACACACACACACACACACAGATTGTTTAGTCGTGCTGTAATCACAGACACTGGTGATGTGACCACAAAGCGTCCTGCTGTCCAGAGCTCTGCACACAGAGAAACGCCTGTTTCCTCAACACACACCTGCACACACACACGTTCACTCGAGTCTCTCTCTCTCTCTCTCTCTCAGGGTCCCGGTGGAGCTGGAGGGCCTAAAGGAGATATGGTAAGAGTGCAGACTGTATGAAGGAAAGCCCTATATGAGGAGAAGCTGTGAACCGATGCACGTGTTTCTCTGCTGGTGTGTTTTAGGGAGTTGCTGGGAGTGATGGTTTGCCAGGGGAGAACGGAGAGCCGGTACGTAACTCTTTCACATGAATGTCTCAATAATCTTCTGTTGATTTCCACTCAAACACATCATCTCTCCTCTTATTCCAGGGTCCATACGGCCCCGTCGGCCAGAAAGGAGAGGTGAGCGCTCGTTTATCAATAGGAAAATCTTTACATATTTGCCTGTTTATTTTTTACTTTAAATCCAGAATATAATGATTTCCAATCTTTTTTATTTCATTTTCATTTATATATTTAGCTGTATTTTCATTGACAACACATTTATTAACATGTTTCCCTGTCACCACATTCCTCAGCTATGGTAAAGGCTGCTGTGAAGAAAAGAAAAGAGAGAGACAGACAATGCATTGTGGTTAAATGCGGTAGATTGTCCAGGTATTCAGTTAGGGGTGTAACTATACATCGTTATATCGAGATATCGCAATATCTAATGCGACGATATGTATCGACATGTAAACGACATGTTCGCGATATAACAGAGTTAGTTGTATACCAAACTCAGTCTAGACAGCATCTAGGACCCAATGCAAACGTATTATGCTGCTACCAGAGGACAATCATCCCCGTGTCCCCCGTGTTACAGGCTGGCAAGCGAGGTGAACTGGGAGCCAAAGGAGTTGTGGGACCCCAGGGAGAGACTGGAGCCAGAGGGGCTCCTGGGAAACCGGGACCAATGGGATTCCAGGGAGAACAGGGCTTCCCAGGCGTCTCCGGCAAGACTGGTGTTCCTGTACGTAACTGCCTCACTGCATGTGCTGGGACTGGGCTACAGACCTGGTGTGTCGGCCTTTCGATGCTGGCCGTGGATTCCGGGAACTATGATTAATTATTTTGCACGCACTCCGCTCCAAACGCAGTCTTCATTTCATCAGCTTTATTTTCCTAACATTTCTAAATCAAGTTCATAATTTCAATAAACGAAAAATCCAAACAAAGTTAGCGAAGTGGTCAAAAAACTGTGAGTAACCACATTCCCCAAATCCAAACATTTGTTCTTTCCATAGTCACTTCCTACTCCGCCCACACGCGGTGACATATATCCCTAACCCGCACAGGTGCATGATAATTAACTAAATAAGTACACATATATAAATACGCACATACTAAATAAAAAAAATAAAATAATAATAATAATAAACAAATACATAAATTATAATAAATAAACTCCAATACAATACTTATAGAAAAACGGCTACAACACCTGGAATGTGTGTTGTGATGACTGTTGTGGTTGTGTTGCAGGGCAAACTGACCAGTGAGCAGCACATCAGGGAACTGTGTGGCTCCATGATCGATGGTACAACCCTTACACTTCCCAGACTGCATCTATGAAAGGCTTCACGATGCAGCCGGTCTTAAATCTGCTCCTGTTCCCTCAGACCAGATCGCTCAGCTCGCTGCGAACCTGAGGAGGCCCCTGGCCCCTGGAGCCGTGGGACGGCCTGGACCCGCCGGGCCCGCGGGACAGCAGGGAGAGGCGGGGTCCATCGGGCACCCCGGACCCCTCGGCCCGCCGGGCTATAGGGGACTGCCAGGAGACCTGGGGGATCCCGGCCCTCGAGGTGAGAGCCTGAGCGCGGTCACGGCCCGAGAACACGTCAGCCGCCGCCCTCCTGAGTCTCCTTTACTCCTTTATGTTTACAAAAAATACAGATAAACATAGCTAGGCTATTGTAGTTACCCTCAATCCACAACAAATCTTTTACATTTAAAGGTATCAGAACAGAACAAGAATGAAAAACATGTTATATAAAGGTCAAGCCAGGAGATGAGGCTCGGCTGAGCAGAAGCAGGATTGGCTCAGACTGCTCTCATTGGGCACACATGTGTTTCCATACACATTTATTTTAAACTAACCCACATTCAAGAGTTAATAAAAAAGACAGCATGAAGCTAGAATAAAATGTTTGTTTTTTGTTATAAAGCAGATACTCTGTTCTTTCTTTTGATATATTGCATGTTCAGATACTCCAACATGACATCATGACTTTTGCGTAAACACACACGCCACGCTCAAGTCAAGTGATCTATACGCATTTTGAGCTATCCGCGTGAACTGTCATCTTTTGCGTGTATGTCTACGCCGTTAATTGTCCGAGCGAAACGAAGCAAAATGTAGATCTACATCTGGGGAGCGATATCTTTTTTCCTAGGATGGTAGGGGAAGACTCATAAATGGTATTAACCCCAGTGACGGGTAGGTTTAGGGACGGGGTTGGGGTAGGTCATATATTTATATATACAGTAATGTAACGTTAAGTCGAGGCGTTGATAAACACGCTGAAAAGCGATTATGCGTGTTGATAGCACGCCAAAAATGGAAATACGAATTGGCGTGTCATACATACGCCATTTCATGAGATCAGTCTGGATACTCATACAGCACACTATTCTGGGTGCCGTGACACTGCTGTGAAATGATCAAAATGCCGGCGGTGACTGGCAACTGTTTTTAAAAGCACTGGCCGGACAGTTAACATTAATATTATTAAATGCTTTAGAATTACTTCTCAGTGTTAGTTGATGTTAACTAATGCTAATAATTTGCATCTTATTGTAAAGTGTTCGCAGTATTGCCTCAGGACAGGTCTCCTCCTACAGAACCTATTTCAAGCAGAGTATACTTATACAGTAATACATTGTTTTTTTATGTCTGAACCCAGGAACAGTGTGATATCTGAACATGAGTTCATATACTATAACTATTTATATGCATTCCCGAATGAATTTCTGTGCATCTGCCTTGTGCAGGGGATGTTGGAGAGCCGGGCGATAAGGGGCCCGTGGGGAAAGCCATCGAAGGGCCCGTCGGAGACCAGGGGGAACCGGGTGAGTACACGAGTGTGACTGCAGCCGCAAACCTGCTCTTCTCTCAGTGGAGCAGGGCTTAAACACACTCACATACACACATACACACACACACACAGAGTCAGATAATCAGACTTCTCAGTGGACCAGGGCTTAAACACACACACACACAGAGTCAGATAATCAGACTTGTGTCGCTCGGCTGTGTAAATGTAGCACAACCCGGGATCATTCCCATTGATGTATTACCGAGTGGCTCGTGATTCATTGTATGACTGATTTCTCATAGAATTATCTCTGTTTAGCTTTGTGTTGAACATTAATGTCTTTAACCCTTTAGTCGCCAGAGGTTTTTTCCTAAAACGTTTGATTTTGACATCTTAATTTCAAAAGGCTATATCTTAAAAGTGATAAAAGAGAGACTTTCTGTAAATTAGAGAAATATTAAGGATGACCCAAAGTTTATGTAGGGATTACATTTTTACATTTAATTTTCATGAAAAGTCACATGTTTAAATGATAAAATGCAGCACTTCTTTCCCCCCAAAATGTCCATCACCTTCTGTATGCTATATTGCACAATACTGAATGCTCAGGTATATAGTAAGTAGTAAACAAACTGTGTAAATCATTACTAATAAATGGTAGAAACAAACCGAATGCATGTAGCGGTTGGCCTTTTGCTGTAGAGATTTTCCATTTACTAAATACAGTAGGCACTCTGATTCCATGTATGGGGCACATATATTTTATTCAGATGACATACAAACACAAGTAGACAAGACCTATTTAGTTCAAACGCTCACTCGCACAGATCATGAGTGACATGATATGAGCAGCGTGGCCAGATCTGCCTCGTGTGTGCACAGCTCGGACTACTGTCATTGTCATTGTGACTCCTCACCCTGCCTCCACGTTGCCTCCTAACTGTCCTATGAATACTTCGACCTCGTCTAACATACCCACTGGCATTAGACAAAGTCTCCACCACAATACTGTCGCCGCGATTGCAGAGAGGCTCTGATAACATGGCTTACTCGCACACTAGCTCCGCTTTTGATCGCACTGATTCAATGCGCTCTAACTCGAACATTTTGTATAGAAACATGACGTTTTTTTGATTCGGGGATGAAGTATGACATGTCTGCCATCCAGTGGAGGGGAGGTCGAACGAAATTTGACACCCAATTTGACAAAATCGGCCGTTTTATTCAGTGCTGCATCTTGTCGAGTAAACTCGACCGTGGCGCCTAGAGGGTTAAGTTCAGCTAATATAGACCACTTTAGTCATTCTACTAACTCTAGGTAGCTTTGCAACTACACGTGAACTAAGTCTCATTAGAGTATTAGTAGATTGTCTTATTATGAGGCTCATGGTCTGGTATCTCTGACCGCTGCTCCTCTGTGTTCATCAGGTCTGCCAGGAGTGCGAGGCATCGTGAAAGACGGCCGAGACGGAGCGGACGGAGACCCCGGAGAGCCAGGAGAAGCCGGGAGAGCCGGCCGACCGGGACACCAGGGCTCGCCTGGGATCTGCGACACTACAGCGTGCCAGGGAGCTGCGCCTCACGGGAAGACCTCCAACCCCAAGAGCCATTAGCACCCGGAGGAGGAAGAGGAAGAGGACTGAAGCAGAGCCAGCGTTTCACAGCTGAGCTCCAGAGAGGACAAGAGTCCATCAGTGTAACTCAAGATCATCCACAGGCTTGAAGAACCAACATGTGTAGATACAACAGAAGAACAAATACATCACACCGTCTCAATAGCTGATGTACAAAAAAAAACAAGTCCAATCCTTGTAGCGCCGCGGTTAAAGAGTCTCTGTCCAGCACCCATGAGAAGAGTGATGCTGAAGGGGGTGGGGGTTTATCTGACCCGAGGCAGCAGTGACAGCTGGAGGCTTGATCCAGGCTTCAGGAGTGAACACGGATATATTGGATGTATTACTGCAAACTGATTTTCTTTGGCATTTTATTCTTGCATTTAGTTCTTAAACGTTTTACAAGTCCTAAATCTGATGAACGAGACGCTTCAGACACACTGTAAAATACGCCCTCGGCCGTCTGTGGGCTTCATCAGCCATGTCCACTAGATACTGGTGCTGTAACTATTAAATATGATTTTAAATACTATTTATTATTTCTGAGTTACTGATGTGTGTGTACAGCGGGTTTCTACAGCATGATATTGTAAGAAAAACTGAATAAAGCCACTTTTCAGTAAATCATTTCATAGAGCTCATGTCTCTGAACCGTTCAATAATACACAGACAATAAGTGCATTAAATATATAACAATATTTTAATTAAAAGACTAAAAAATGCATTAAAATAACAATGGCCATGCCTTTCAAACAAACAAGGCATAGAAATACAAAGCATTAATAAACACACACCAGATGTTCGCAGGTCAGTGTCTCACACCTCCTGCACAGGCACTGAATGTCCTCAGTTTGCAGACCCAAAACATGACAGGGCTAGATTCAGCAGTGTGTCCTCGCTCTCCTCTCGGCCTATCAGAACAGACGCTCACGGGCTGGACACGAACTGGCATCATACAGTAAAGCCACCAGAAACACGTGAATCCGATGGCAATGACCTGCGCTCCACACTGAGAGCTGAGACAGAGGTCAGGTGTGTGTGAACAGGCAGAGGTCAGGTGTGTGTGAACGGGTTCTCCAGGTGGTGTGTCGCTGACACACTGGGCTTCAACCGCAGGCCCGTCTTGCCACAGAAGGTTCTCTGGAAATCCTGAAACACAGCGCATTTCTGCATTTCAATACAGCAGAACAGAAATAAAACAGATCAAATGTATAGAATAGGTGTAAACACCACAGTTGTAAGAATGGTGACTGTTGTAAAAAACAAACACTACTGTTAATCATGATTACAGAAACACCCGTGTCAAGTCAAGATCTGCTCCAGGAGTGCAGCTGTACTGAACCAGCTGAGGTCCCACCATACCGCTCAGTGCTGCGCTCATTCATAACTCACATCTACAACCTCATACATACACAGGTGTAAATGAACCCAGAGCAGAATCTTCTCTGAATACTTCATTAATGAGAAGGACTGGCTATAGTTGCTGCGTCCGAAGACACCTTTAGGTGTTCTTACACAGTTTAATGCTGTTAATGCAATTACAATTACATAAATCATGTTTTGAGATGAATGTTTTAAATATAAAATTCTGAATATAGAAATGCCTACTTTAAAACATTAAATTAAAACTGCCAGTAGGTGGCAGCAAATCATTTATTCAAAGTGAACTCATTCAGGAATGAAGCATGTGACCGTTTATATGAACGACTCATTCAGCTGAGCGCTATTACTAACTAATGTGTTAATCACAGTTACTGGAGTGTTAATAGTGCGTTACTCATGTGTTCCTGCGTAGTTGTTGATTAATGAAGGAAAAGTGTTATAAAGTGTTGCCTACATTTCTACTACATGCGTCACACATGCCTTTCCCATGATGACCCACTGGCACGCTCAGGCAAACACAGAGCGGTGGTGTGTGTGTGAGGCATGTGAGGTGTGTGTGTGTGAGGGCACCTGTTTGAGGCAGTCTCCGTGGATTTCTTGTATGTATTTGAGGAAGGCTGTGGTCCACTGCAGTGTGGTGTGTGTGTGTGTGTGTGTGTGTGTGAGGTGTGTGTGTGAGGGCACCTGTTTGAGGCAGTCTCCGTGGATCTCCTGTATGTATTTGAGGAAGGCTGTGGTCCACTGCAGAGTAGGGCTGTCACTTTACGTTCGAAAATCGATTGCACAATCGATCGGACCAACCAACACAAGTTTCGAAAACGAAAATAGGGCAATACACTGTATTTAATCTATCATGAGGATCACGAGTTGCGTATTTGCGCTAAATCCGCGCAGATTTGGCTTACACGAACTTCCCCAGCAAAGTGAGTGAACATAGAAACACGCCAGACTGGCTCGTGATTTGACAGCGTTTCCCGCCAAAGTTCATATTTACCCGCATTTGGCGGGTCGAGGGAGTTAATCTCAATCCCTGAATGTGGCGCTCCTGTTTGTCATTGTGCACGAAACTTCACACCAACAAATCATCAGAAATATTGCTGACTTGTGCGTCTCAAGCGCCCTCTTTACGCTCGTCCTAATGCCTGTTAGGTGTCCGTGGATTTGCCTATATTTGGTGTTGAAAATGGAAACGTCTTTAGACATGGAAAATCGATTTTACAATCGATTCAATGAACACTTGTGTCTCAAAAATCGAACAAGATTTTTTCACAAAAGTGACGGCTCTACTGCAGTGTGGTGGCGTGTGTGTGAGGTGCGTGTGTGAGGGCACCTGTTTGAGGCAGTCTCCGTGGATCTCCTGTATGTATTTGAGGAAGGCTGTAGTCCACTGCAGAGTGGTGGCCTTATCAGTGTCAGCGTAACAGAAGGGCACCAGCAGGTTCAGCTCGTCACAGCACAGACGGATCCTCCTCCTGAGGACACACACACACATGCTACATCTCTGACCCTAACACTGAATGCATGGGTTCACGTATCAGTGCTGCACACCACCTGCGATCGCGCTCCTTTCTATTGTGCACTTCTTTGCGCTGCGTTCGGTCCGTGAGCGGTCTGGTGCGGTCTCGTCGAGCACAGGACACACTGGCACATGTCCTCCAGTTCTCTGAGCCCTGCATGACATCAGAGGGCCTGAGCGCCCGAGCCCGAACACGCTTGATGACACGACCTTTATTCACCTCATCTTAGGGGAACAGACAGAACACACACACACACACACACATAAACACATCTCTAGGCTTTCACAACAGTCTAAACTCATTATTTACTCACTGTTATGACTTTCCTCCTTTCATGGAACATAAAATGAGTTTTAGTTGATTATGTAGATTGCTCTTTTAAAGCCTGTTCTTAAACTGTGATATTAAAGTCCAAGTGAAGTGGCTTAATGAGCTCAGCTTTCCTCGATGTGTGGAATCAAAGTCTTGAGAAATTATGTTTTTAATTTGGTTCATCCAATTGCTCTTAAACAGTAACTAAATAGTAACTTAAATAGTGAGTCATAAGATTTTCATAAATTAATGCAAAGCTGATGACGTTTACTGATCCAATAAATGATGGCATTTACCTTTACTGATCCAACAGGAAGCCTTCGAACTTTAACAGAACTAAAGATGAAAAGCCAAGTATTTTGGTTCAGTCTTGTACAACCGTTGCTAGTACTAGAGTGTTATAACAGGGCTTCGCCTCCACATGAGCCAGACAGGCATGGTGTTGTGCAGCGAGGGAATGCAAACATGAGTTCCCAATGTTTGTGAAAAGAGCTATACAAATAAAATTGCTGTCCCCTACCTAACAAACATAACCCGTGTTAAAACTGACCGTGAGGAGAGAGAAATAGTGAAACCCACAGGACACAGTGGACATATAGTCAACACACTTCTGGTGAAACAGCTGGGTTATGTGATGTAAGAATGTAAAAATGACAACCTATGCAGCGACATTTTAAAGATATAGAAATAAAACCCTAAATGACCTGCATAAGTGTGCACACCCTGTTATAATCGGTTTTCAGATGAACCAATCGTGAAGCTCGTGTGAAATAGCTCTCGCCTGTCTTCAGCTGAAGCAACTCTGATGAACTGCACATGAATCTCAGCTGTTCTGATAGACTTGGCTTCATGCCACTACAAGAGCCATGGGCCACAGAGCTCACGAAGCTGCAACCGGATCTCACTCTAGAGGCATCGCTCAGATGAGGGCTACACAACATCAGGCGTTGGCACACAGTGATGAAGAAGAGTTGATCAAGAGCAGGGAAGTGATGAGGAAGAGTTGATCAAGAGCAGGGAAGTGATGAGGAAGAGTTGATCAAGAGTAGGGCAGTGATGAGGAAGAGTTGATCAAGAGCAGGGCAGTGATGAGGAAGAGTTGATCAAGAGCAGGGAAGTGATGAGGAAGAGTTGATCAAGAGTAGGGCAGTGATGAGGAAGAGTTGATCAAGAGCAGGGCATTGATGTGGAAGAGTTGATCAAGAGCAGGGCAGGGCAGTGATGAGGAAGAGTTGATCAAGAGCAGGGCAGTGATGAAGAAGAGTTGATCAAGAGCAGGGCAGTGATGAAGAAGAGTTGATCAAGAGCAGGGCAGTGATGAGGAAGAGTTGATCAAGTGCAGGGCAGTGATGAGGAAGAGTTGATCAAGAGCAGGGCAGTGATGAAGAAGAGTTGATCAAGAGCAGGGAAGTGATGTGGAAGAGTTGATCAAGAGCAGGGCAGTGATGAAGAAGAGTTGATCAAGAGCAGGGCAGTGATGAGGAAGAGTTGATCAAGAGCAGGGCAGTGATGTGGAAGAGTTGATCAAGAGCAGGGCAGTGATGTGGAAGAGTTGATCAAGAGCAGGGCAGTGATGTGGAAGAGTTGATCAAGAGCAGGGCAGTGATGTGGAAGAGTTGATCAAGAGTAGGGCAGTGATGAGGAAGAGTTGATCAAGAGCAGGGCAGTGATGAGGAAGAGTTGATCAAGAGCAGGGCAGTGATGAGGAAGAGTTGATCAAGAGCAGGGCAGTGATGAGGAAGAGTTGATCAAGAGCAGGGCAGTGATGAGGAAGAGTTGATCAAGAGCAGGGCAGTGATGAGGAAGAGTTGATCAAGAGCAGGGCAGTGATGTGGAAGAGTTGATCAAGAGCAGGGCAGTGATGAGGAAGAGTTGATCAAGAGCAGGGCAGTGATGAGGAAGAGTTGATCAAGAGCAGGGCAGTGATGAAGAAGAGTTGATCAAGAGCAGGGCAGTGATGTGGAAGAGTTGATCAAGAGCAGGGCAGTGATGAGGAAGAGTTGATCAAGAGCAGGGCAGTGATGAGGAAGAGTTGATCAAGAGCAGGGCAGTGATGAGGAAGAGTTGATCAAGAGCAGGGCAGTGATGAAGAAGAGTTGATCAAGAGCAGGGCAGTGATGAACAAGGGTTGATCAAAAGCAGGGCAGTGATGAAGAAGAGTTGATCAAGAGCAGAGCAGTGATGAAGAAGAGTTGATCAAGAGCAGGGCAGTGATGAGGAAGAGTTGATCAAGAGCAGAGCAGTGATGAAGAAGAGTTGATCAAGAGCAGGGCAGTGATGAGGAAGAGTTGATCAAGAGCAGGGCAGTGATGAAGAAGAGTTGATCAAGAGCAGGGCAGTGATGAGGAAGAGTTGATCAAGAGCAGGGCAGTGATGAGGAAGAGTTGATCAAGAGTAGGGCAGTGATGAGGAAGAGTTGATCAAGAGCAGGGCAGTGATGAGGAAGAGTTGATCAAGAGCAGGGCAGTGATGAGGAAGAGTTGATCAAGAGCAGGGCAGTGATGAAGAAGAGTTGATCAAGAGCAGGGCAGTGATGAACAAGGGTTGATCAAAAGCAGGGCAGTGATGAAGAAGAGTTGATCAAGAGCAGAGCAGTGATGAAGAAGAGTTGATCAAGAGCAGGGCAGTGATGAAGAAGAGTTGATCAAAAGCAGGGCAGTGATGAAGAAGAGTTGATCAAGAGCAGGGCAGTGATGAGGAAGAGTTGATCAAGAGCAGGGCATTGATGTGGAAGAGTTGATCAAGAGCAGGGCAGTGATGAAGAAGAGTTGATCAAGAGCAGGGCAGGGCAGTGATGAGGAAGAGTTGATCAAGAGCAGGGCAGTGATGTGGAAGAGTTGATCAAGAGCAGGGCAGTGATGAGGAAGAGTTGATCAAGAGCAGGGCAGTGATGAAGAAGAGTTGATCAAGAGCAGGGCAGTGATGAAGAAGAGTTGATCAAGAGCAGGGCAGTGATGAGGAAGAGTTGATCAAGAGCAGGGCAGTGATGAAGAAGAGTTGATCAAGAGTAGGGCAGTGATGAGGAAGAGTTGATCAAGAGCAGGGCAGTGATGAAGAAGAGTTGATCAAGAGCAGGGCAGTGATGAGGAAGAGTTGATCAAGAGCAGGGCAGTGATGTGGAAGAGTTGATCAAGAGCAGGGCAGTGATGAGGAAGAGTTGTTCAAGAGCAGGGCAGGGCAGTGATGAGGAAGAGTTGATCAAGAGCAGGGCAGTGATGAGGAAGAGTTGATCAAGAGCAGGGCAGTGATGAGGAAGAGTTGTTCAAGAGCAGGGCAGGGCAGTGATGAGGAAGAGTTGATAAAGAGCAGGGCAGTGATGAAGAAGAGTTGATCAAGAGTAGGGCAGTGATGAGGAAGAGTTGATCAAGAGCAGGGCAGTGATGAGGAAGAGTTGATCAAGAGCAGGGCAGTGATGAGGAAGAGTTGATCAAGAGCAGGGCAGTGATGAGGAAGAGTTGATCAAGAGCAGGGCAGTGATGAGGAAGAGTTGTTCAAGAGCAGGGCAGGGCAGTGATGAGGAAGAGTTGATAAAGAGCAGGGCAGTGATGAAGAAGAGTTGATCAAGAGTAGGGCAGTGATGTGGAAGAGTTGATCAAGAGCAGGGCAGTGATGAGGAAGAGTTGATCAAGAGCAGGGCAGTGATGTGGAAGAGTTGATCAAGAGCAGGGCAGTGATGAGGAAGAGTTGTTCAAGAGCAGGGCAGGGCAGTGATGAGGAAGAGTTGATCAAAAGCAGGGCAGTGATGAGGAAGAGTTGTTCAAGAGCAGGGCAGGGCAGTGATGAGGAAGAGTTGTTCAAGAGCAGGGCAGGGCAGTGATGAGGAAGAGTTGATAAAGAGCAGGGCAGTGATGAAGAAGAGTTGATCAAGAGCAGGGCAGTGATGTGGAAGAGTTGATCAAGAGCAGGGCAGTGATGAGGAAGAGTTGATAAAGAGCAGGGCAGTGATGAAGAAGAGTTGATCAAGAGTAGGGCAGTGATGTGGAAGAGTTGATCAAGAGCAGGGCAGTGATGTGGAAAAGTTGATCAAGAGCAGGGCAGTGATGAGGAAGAGTTGATCAAGAGCAGGGCAGTGATGAAGAAGAGTTGATCAAGAGCAGGGCAGTGATGAAGAAGAGTTGATCAAGAGCAGGGCAGTGATGAGGAAGAGTTGATCAAGAGCAGGGCAGTGATGAAGAAGAGTTGATCAAGAGCAGGGCAGTGATGAAGAAGAGTTGATCAAGAGCAGGGCAGTGATGAGGAAGAGTTGATCAAGAGCAGGGCAGTGATGAGGAGACGAAGAGAAGCCCAGGTCCGGGATGTGCCGTAACTATGTAGTGATGGAGTAACTATGACTCTCTTAATGAACACCACTAACCACTCGGTGAGTTGCACAGTTTTGAAAACGAACGTTAAGGGTTGTTTTAGGGACATGTTTGTGCATGCCGGTAGACAGCCACTCTGAAGCGGTCAAAGGCGATTCTTAAAGAGTCAAAAAGTCGAGACAGGACCCATCGTCAAAATTTCTGTGTCCACCACTCTAGTTCATCCAAACCAAACTAAAAAATAGACTCAAAGTGCTAAATACCGGAATTACCCTTTAAGTCGTGTTTGTTCTCATGCCCTGTCGCATGGTTTTTCAGTTAAATACTAAGTCAGGTAAACAGTGTTAGTGAATACCCATTAGGAGAAGCAGTCAAGCAACAGAAGGGGACAGCATCCTGTAGGTGTATTTGGTTTTCTCACTTGATTTTAGCGCAGTTGTATCAGACGGGTGTATAATTGGTGAGTATATCGTGGCAGCCCTCGTGTGAAGCCCTCATCGTGTTTAAGCCAAACAGTGTAAAACCAGCGACTCTACCAGTGCGACTCCACAGAGCAAGGCACTTGACTGTTCTTTTCCCTTCCTTTTTCCTACAGTGTTTTGGTGACCTCTCTTCACTATGTGCTTTCCTAAATCCCTACTATTACTAACACTGGTAACTCACGTCACAAGTTAGAGGCAGCGCAATCCCAACAACCTGCATACGTTCCCCGTGTCTTCTAGTACATTACTCTATTTTCCTATTGGTCTCTGGAATTCCCAGCCTGCTGTAAACAAAGCAGAATTCATTACATCCATTTCTAGTCACTCAGGAGACGTTTCACGTTTCCACACACCAGTCGCCTGACTGGGAGGGGTGGAGGTACTGGTCTGCTCATCTCCAATTAATGGAAATTAAATCCTTTACCATCTATGTGTGACAATAACTACTTAGAATTACATGCAATTACCATCACCAGCCATAAATCCATTTAATAGTTGTTTATCGTCAGCTTGGCAGTTTCCTGGAGGAGTGGGATGTGTTACTCTCACCCTTCCCTGAGGATGGCACTCCTCTCGTAGTTCTTGGAGACTTCAACATCCACCCAGAAAAACCTCAAGCTGCTGATTTCCACGATCCGCTTGCCTCGTTTGACCTCAAGCGAGTGTCTACTGAGGCTACTCATAAATCAGGCAATCAATTGGTAACCATCCACCCTCTCTGCCCTTCTCCGAGAGCATCGCTCTAAACTCAATGGAGAAGAAGTGGCACAAATCGAAAGATGTAACTAACACTGGTTTGTATTAATCACTCCTTCCTTCCTTCGCTGTAATGTCTCTACTGCTAAAAATGACTTACTATCACCACAAAAAAATTAACAATTCTTCTGACTATCGCACGCTTTTCAAAACCTTCTCTTCTCTTCTCAACCCTCCTCCTCCAGAAGTCCCCAAACTCCTCCTTTCCAATCGCCCTACCACCTGTCCGCTTGATCCTATCCCATCTACTTCATGCCAGCTCTTCCTCAGTTGTGCCCGCACTCACGCACATCATAAACACCTCTCTTCACACTGGTACCTTCCCCACAGCGTTCAAGCAGGCTCGGGTAACCCCACTGCTGAAGAAACCCACTCTGAATCCAGCACATCTGGAAAACTACAGATCGGTATCTCTTCTTCCAGTCACTGCTAAAACACTTAAACCAGTCGTGTTCAGTCAAGTTCATGTGTTTTGGAGGAGGTTTGGCTTTGGACGGCGAGGGAGGGTGGGATCGTATGCTCTCAATGCTAGCAGGCTAAAGTTAGCATTTTTCCAGATCACCAATTGCTCTTTTAATATCACAGGCCTAAAGTCTAACCTGATATTTGAATGTTTAGTTCTCTCGGCCATCGTCATTAATAAGCAGAGGCTTTCGTGTTGTGCTCCGCGTGAAAGATCTCTCTTTTCTGGATAGCGAATAGAAAAAATGCATTAAATGGATTAATATTAATCAGCGGCTTATTGAAGCTGTGCAATCGTGACAGCCCTAGCACTGATGGTAGCCTACAGATCAACCACTGGCTCTGGCGTTCTGCAAGTGAACGGCGCCTTGTGATGACATCAACCCAAAGAGGCACAAATCGACTCAACCCAAGCGCACAACGGCTGAAGACGCATCTTTTTCGTACCACAAGAGCTTGATTTATCAAGTCAGTTTCTTACGACGACGCATTGCTGGCACATTACATATTATTTTTCCCACTCAATTATGTCGTAATAACGAGATGTTATGTCGTTAAAACAACAAATTTTCTAGACCTTATAAGGACATGCATAGTCATGTAGCTACAAAATATGCCTTTATCCACATAAAATGTATATAGCCTATCACGCCTTTATCATCTACGTTCAAAAAGCTGAAGCAATAGCAGCCCCCAATGGACATTCATGTTAAAAGATCAAATTCTGTACACACCTTAATAATAAAGCATGTGTAGCCTACAGGATAGCAGATGAGCCTACAATACGAACATTGCGTTTGACTAGACCCACACATTAAGCGTTTTCCTCCCATAGAAACCCGTTATTAGAAAGAAAACTGCAACGTGGCTTTCTATGGGAGGATGGCATTGAAGTGCACAAATCCTTTAAATTGTATTCAATGCAAAACAAAAATGAAAAATATAAGTAGCCTATAAAATAAACATAAATTATTGTGGCATTAATTAGCCTACAAACAATATTTATTTTAAAGCCTAAACGAATTTATGTAAAGCAAAACACCAGCGTTGGGGTTTATCTGTATAGGCTAGGTGTTGTGTTTCAGCCACCCTTTCAAACTGCGCAGCGCTTGGCTTAGGCTAGAATAAAACATCATTCGACTACTTTTATTTGTGTAAACTCACAATAACAAGAATAATCTGTTATAAAGACGAATGCAGACTGTTTTATACAGCCTCGTCTGAAAGGCAAAGGGGGAGGTGTTGCTGTAATTTATAGTAATATTTTCAAAACCACTAAGAAATCTAGTTTCAAATATACTTCTTTTGAAGTGTTGGTGCTTAATGTAACACTATCTAGTGTAAACGATAAATCACGTTTGAGATTTGTGCTGGTTACTGTATACAGGCCACCAGGGCACCATAAAGATTTTATCGAAGAATTTGCGGACTTTCTATCAGAGTTAGTACTGGTGGCAGATAAAGTACTAATTGTTGGTGATTTTAATATACATGTAGATAATGAAAAAGACATAGCATCGACATAGCATCGTTTTAACGACATAGCATCTCATTATTACGCCATAATTGAGTGGGAAAATAATACGTATGTGGCAGCAATGCGTCACCATAGTTTCTATCTATTTATTTGTAAAATTAAATAGTAGAATATGGCATTAATATATGAATTAATTAATATATAAAACATCAATAGAAAATCTGATTCATCTCTTTCTGGGCTACTGTGTAACATTTGGAGTAAATCTGAAAAACTACATGAACAGAAATGGCCTAGCACGTCCCAGGTCAGTCTCAAGCGCTGTACACACAGCAGTCATAGCTGTGAACCTTCACTCGCCTCACGATTACATCGGATTACGCTCCAGAATGTAACGATTCGATTATAAAATGATCCTCAATGTATCACAATGCATCTTTCCCTCCCATTCTTTTATTATTAATAAACATTACTATATTAAAAATCACAAAATAGCTCTTTTTGTTAGGCCTATTTTATCTTTGTTATTAAAAATAAGAAGAAAGATGCAAATAACAGTCGAAGAAATTTAAGAAACAAATTAAATTAACACTGCTTTTAACATCAAGGACATCCCGCACTTGCTCATGCATGTTCTATTCATACAAACCGAAACCGCAACATCAGACGCAAGTGCATTGCTTTCTAATTAATATATAATACGAGTTCTTTATTTAGCCTACAAAAAAACAGAATATCAATATGTGAGTCAAAGATGAAACGTCACCATTTTGGTGTCGGCATCAAATTACATTTACAAAAGTCATTTTATATACATAAAAACCAGGTTAATGCAAGTTAAGTGTCTACTTTAATATTTAAAATAACTTTTGTGGAAATAAAAAAGCCAAAAAGTAAATGCTGCTAGGGTGGCACTCTTAAAGCCCATTCACACTAAGAACTAGGGATGCAACAACACAGTTAGCCCACGGTTCAATACATACCTCGGTTTTTTAACCACGGTTTTCGGTTCGGTTCGGTTCTGATGGCTTGACACATAAGAGTGTTTTTTTGTTATTCTATGCTTAGGCAATAGGAACAGTAAGAGGTTAAGGAGAAAAAAATAAAAACGATTTATTGCAATACTCCTTTATTTTACTTAAAAGCTAAGAAAAGTCCCCTAGTTCCTAGTGTTATGTAAAATTAACACTGACATTTCACAGCTGCTGGTAGCCCATGTACAAACTGGGGAACACATAAATTCCTAAATTTTGAAAATAAACATACATGTGAAGTTGGTAAACATAAATTGACCATTTCAAATAAACATAGCCTACTTGCCCCTCAGTAAAGTGTTTCCGTTTGAGTAGGCTACACGAGTAAAACAATGCTTGCACACAGTCATTTTTTTGTTTACCGTTTTTTCTTCCACGGCATAATACTCAACGGCAAAACCGAAATGTCCCCACACCACGGATTTGAAAGACGCCGGCGCTTCCTCGTACTGTAGCCTCACTTCACCATGTTAAAGTGTGGAATGATGGTTAAGCCGCGCGCGCCCCCTAACTTTAGAGCATAGTGATTGAATATTTACTCGGGGGGAGGAGTTTCCTCATGTCAGCTCGTAGACATACAGGCACACACAAACAGTCAATAATAACAGTCAAAAATAAAACGCACATAAATTATTTAAACGGAAAACCGGAAAAAATGCAATTCACAAGCGCGTATTGAACCGTGGATGTCGTACCGAACGGTTCAATATTATATTGAGAAATGTGGCATCCCTACTAAGAACAATAGCTATAATGGTAACGTCTCGGTTACGCATCCCTCGGTCAGGCAATGAGAGGTGTCCGAGGTTTACCTGTGCAGCCTGAGGCGTCTCCAGATCAGCTGGACCGCCTGTGGATGGGGTCGCCCTCTCCCGGACGCACAAGCTGACTGCACAATTCAGCAGGCCTGGGGTGTGAACGGCACCATGCCACCTCAGATGACCTCATACGGGAGCGAGATCCAGATCCCTCAACTGCAGGCCCGTGTCCGTGGCAGAGGCATCCGCGGACACACCAGCGCGCCCAGACACACGGTGGGTGCTGGTCTGCCACGCCCGTCTTGGCCCGTGCTGAAGTCTCTGTAAAGCTGCTTTGAAACTATCTGTATTGTATCAGTAAAAGCTATAAAGGTGACGCCACTTGACTTGACTTAATGTGAATGGAAAACGCTGCTCAGGAGAGTTTCAGGATACATACAATGATGTACACTTGTTAATGTGGTTATTCTTCTTGGCATTTTTTAATGATTAATTTAACGATTTAATGGTATAGGTGTGTGTGTGTGTGTGTGTGTGTGTGTGTGTGTGTGTGTGTGTGTGTGTGTGTGTGTGTGTGTGTGTGTGTGTGTGTGTGAATGAGTGCCTGTGTATGGCCGCCTCACTGATGTTGTAATTATTAAATTAAAAATGAGACCCCTATTTGACTCTTTTTGTAGAGTTGTTACTTTTTAGTGCATGTTTAGTGCTTGCATAGGTCATATGGAGTACTTATACAGTGTGGAAATAAGTATTGTGTGTTCCAATGACGGAGGAAAGTCATATAGCTTTAGAACAACATACAGGTATTTATAATAACAATCATTTGCTGATAAGTTACTAATTTGAATAATCAATCATTACTAAGATTTGAACTTTAAGGAGTCTTACTCTTCAGTGTGGCGGCAGTCTGCTGGTCAGCAGTGTCCGTGTAAATGAGAAACGGCGGTCTGAAACTCTCAGGCACCTCTGCAGGGATGAGCAGCTCAGACTGTTGAACACCCTCCAGTGAAGGACATAGGAAATCACTCATTAACAACAATAACCAACAGCAGAGCTCGGTAACAAACACACACTGAAGTGCGTTTGAATGAGATGAGGATAAGCACCTACAGTTTTTAGCAGATGTCCTTCGTATGGATACGTGCCTTGTGTTTTCCCCGTCTTGTCTGCTTTACTCCAGGTCTCTAGTTGTGCATGCGAGGATATTCCTGAAGTGTTCGTAGAGTGGCAATGCACTGATAAAAATCTGGAACACAAATTATGAAATCATGTCAAAATTGATGTAAAGCAGGGATTCTCAAACTACTTATATCAGTCAAACCCCTTGGACCTAAAACAGGGCTTCTAATTTTTAGCTAAAAGCTAATATGTAAAATAAATAGGGCAGGACAATTAATTGAAACACAATTGAAATCGAGATATGGCTTAGGGGCTGTTTACACCTGGCCACTTCATGCGTTTTCTCAGATGGATAGCTCTCCGATTTATCAAAACCATTCCATCTACACCTGGTCACATAAATGTGTTTTCGCAAAACGGATATAAATCCGATCTTCAAACCCCGCGCTATATGCAGATTTAATGGAGTGCACGTCACCGAAAGCAACAGATATTGCTGCGTTTTATTGATCATCAGCTAATTTCAAAATCAAAGACCGCAATAAGAGAGAGCGGCAACAGCCCTGGTAAGATCATTTCGTTTCTTTACTTTTAATGAAGATGATTGAGTGTTAAGCGTCGGTGACTTTCACTGTGATTTGCGATAGTTTGCGCGTTGGTTTGATGAATAGATGCTCAGCTGCGGTGATGCGTGTCGCAGTAGCGTCGTCATATCTGGCTAAATATTTGGGTACAATTATAGATGAGAAACTTAATTTTGAAAGTAATGTGGAGTATATTCATAAAAAAGCACGACAACGCCTGGGTCTCCTTAGGAAACTGAGAAGCTTCAATGTTAGTCAGCAGACCCTAACTATGTTGTATCGATCAATGATTGAGAGTATTCTCACATATAACATTATTTCATGGTACAGCAATCTAACACTGAAACAAAAGAACAAACTCTCACAAATAACCAATCAAGCAAATAAGATTACTGGACAAAAACAACAGCCACTACAGAGCTTGTTCGATCATTTTATGGGAAAAATGGCAATTGCAATTTTTAAAGATAACACTCACCCTCTTCACTCTGCTTTTGAATTGCTCCCATCTGGACGTAGACTAAAAATTCCCTTGGCTAGAAAAAATCTCTACAAAAGATCGTTTCTTCCTATGGCAGTGATTATCTTAAATCGTACAGTGTTTTAATTGAAACAATAGAGCGACTGCTAATAATTTTTAAAATTTTTCCTTTTTACAGTGTTTAACTATATTATTTTTTGTATTTGTGTTGTTGATATGTGATGTGTCTTATGTTACAGTGTCAAAGAAAAATTTCCGCTCTGTGAAAACAGACTGGACAATAAAGTTCAATCCTATAACACGCTTAACACATGTTTATTTTGTAGCATTTTTGGGAGGAGTAAAATTTACATATGTGGTTTCAACAACCAGATGCATTTACACTTGTCCAGTGTCGTCTGGAAAGCGTCCCAGACGTCCTCCTGAAGTGGTGTGAGCGATCGGATTCAAATCCGTCTCGAATGCGTTTCGGAGGTCCTTTACACCTGGTCTCTTCACGATCGGATAGCTATCCCATCACAGAAACACATGAAGTGGCCAGGTGTACACAGCCCCAAGGTGTCATGTCAGTCTTATGCACACCCCTTCAAGTAAAGTGTTACCAAACGGGAATAAAAAAAAAAACCTAGTGATTCACTAAACCGAGAGAATGATTCCGACTTTATAACATTTATAAAACTTATCTCAATTAAAAACATAAACAAGTGAGCGCAGCGCTCACAAAAGACTCGCAGTTAACAACACACTGCCTAAATGTGGGGTTTTTATATTTTGAACACATGATCCAGCCACCTTATCTTAACCTATATGACACAGTTAAGCCACCTCTCACGGCGGTGCTGTTTCCTGAATACCAGCACGATTGAAACTGAGACATCGATTTCATTCAACAGTTCAATAAGCAGTTACAATTAAATCACTTACATTTCAGATGCAATATTGAGTGTTTTTGTTCTGTTTCAGCAGCGAAAATACTCCCAAACAAAGACCACAGCAGAACCACAGCGCATCTCACAGCAACAGCCGTGTTTCATTACTGAGTGATTCAGCGTTTTCAACGAATCGGTCGAGTCAAAGATTCAATAACCCATTCATAAACATCTGTGTCATTACTGAATGAATGAATCAGCTGTTTGAACGAATCGTTTGAATGAATGAATCAATGACTCGCTCAATCAGACGGTCGCCTGCCGCCCCCTACTGGCAGTTTAGGGTCATTCTTTCCAACGTTTCTGATTTGTATATTCATATATATTAATGTGATCAGCGCTACCTAGGCCCTATGGTGTCTTATTATTCCAATTTAATTTATTGATCAAATTGAGGAAATTAAACTGAAAGATGAAGCATACATTTAATAAGACTAGCGGGGAAATGCCCTTAAAGCTGCAGATATGACAATATGCAGATTTAAATATATCAAAGCTGATTGAACACTGATGAGAATATTGCTTCAGAATAAATGAAAGGACGAGTGAAGGACAGATTTAGCACATGAAAGGCTTAATGTCGAGCACGTTTACATGACGTGAAAGCACAAACTGACGAGCTTTTGGCATCCGTCGCTGCATTAACGGCACATTCTCACAGACACGAGAGATGATCTGCCTCAACATAAGCTGACGGTGGCCTATAGCAACGGCCTTCATTTATAATATATTAATATGTCTCTGGTGGTCCACACATTGAGAAGAATATCAAACGAGTGGTTTGTAGGCCGGTGTTTGGAGCCGAGAGAGAGGCGCGTGTCAGACAGCGCTCGAACACAGGATCGATTCCTCTTTCACGTTTCCTTGCCAGACACATAAACACAAAATTGTCAAATACCCGTCTAAGTGGCCGTTTTGACAAGTATCACAGTTTATGTCATATGAGAACAGTTGAGAAAGAAACGGATGCTTGTCAGTTTTTTTCGGGCCGTGCAGTCGGTCTTAAAGTGACAGCACACACTTAATATTATACTGTTTTCTGTGCCATTGATATTAATAAAACAACAAAATACAGCTTTATCAAAGATGAAACTATATTTAATTTATACAGTGAACAAATAGTGTTATTTTACATTTAGGCCTAATTATTAATTTCTGTACCTGAATACTAGCCTACTGTTAGACTTTGTAAACTTTGTTATTTAGTATTCATCTCTGCTTGTAATGTGTGTATTTGTTCTTATTTTATTAATGACTAATTTAAAATTAATGAATTTTAAATAATGTGTGAACTTTATCAGTTAGACTAGTAGTTTTTAATGTAGTAGCTATCGAAAAACTTATAATAGTAATAGTGTAAAACTAGTAATAAATGAAAAGCAAAGTTATTATAAAACTTATCTCAATTAAAAACTTATCCTAAACTACCGTATGAGATAGTTAAAAACAAAACGGCTAAATCACAAAGTACCAGCGGCCAGACGAAACAAACGTCTATAAAAGAAACGCAACCCAACACCATACCCACAAGTGTTGATAGGCTAGTGTTTCTTGCTAAGAATCTTTAATAGGTCTAGCCTGGCATAATGCCTTTGAATGTTGTCAATGTTTAATTGGCATTTTTTATCTATTTAAATATTACATTCTTTTTGTTTACTGCATTTGTTTAAATTTTACTGAAGTAAAGAGTATTATGTCTTATTTTGTTTCTATCTTGTTTGGTAACCTAATGGGTTAGGGTTAGTAGATCTTTAAAATAATAAAGCTTTTCAGAATCGTGCTTCTCATTTTAGCCAGAATCGTGCAGCCCTATGTAGTAGTGATGTAGTGTAGTGATGTAGTGTAGTGATGTAGTGTAGTGATGTAGTGTAATGATGTAGTGTAGTGATGTAGTGTAATGATGTAGTGTAGTGATGTAGTAGTGATGTAGTGTAGTGATGTAGTGTAGTGTAGTGATGTAGTGTAGTGTAGTGATGTAGTGTAGTGATGTAGTGTAGTGTAGTGATGTAGTGTAGTGTAGTGATGTAGTAGTGATGTAGTGTAGTGATGTAGTGTAGTGTAGTGATGTAGTAGTGATGTAGTGTAGTGTAGTGATGTAGTGTAGTGATGTAGTGTAGTGTAGTGATGTAGTGTAGTGATGTAGTGTAGTGATGTAGTGTAGTGTAGTGATGTAGTATAGTGATGTAGTGTAGTGTAGTGATGTAGTGTAGTGATGTAGTAGTGATGTAGTGTAGTGTAGTGTAGTGATGTAGTGTAGTGTAGTGTAGTGATGTAGTGTAGTGTAGTGATGTAGTAGTGATGTAGTGTAGTGTAGTGTAGTGATGTAGTGTAGTGATGTAGTGTAGTGATGTAGTGTAGTGTAGTGATGTAGTGTAGTGATGTAGTGTAGTGATGTAGTGTAGTGATGTAGTGTAGTGATGTAGTGTAGTGATGTAGTGTAGTGTAGTGTAGTGATGTAGTGTAGTGATGTAGTGTAGTGATGTAGTGTAGTGTAGTGATGTAGTAGTGATGTAGTGTAGTGATGTAGTGTAGTGATGTAGTGTAGTGTAGTGATGTAGTGTAGTGATGTAGTGTAGTGATGTAGTGTAGTGATGTAGTGTAGTGTAGTGATGTAGTGTAGTGATGTAGTGTAGTGATGTAGTGTAGTGTAGTGATGTAGTAGTGATGTAGTGTAGTGATGTAGTGTAGTGATGTAGTGTAGTGTAGTGATGTAGTAGTGATGTAGTGTAGTGATGTAGTGTAGTGATGTAGTGTAGTGTAGTGATGTAGTAGGGATGTAGTGTAGTGTAGTGATGTAGTGTAGTGGTGTAGTGTAGTGATGTAGTGTAGTGATGTAGTGTAGTGTAGTGATGTAGTGTAGTGTAGTGATGTAGTGTAGTGTAGTGATGTAGTAGTGATGTAGTGTAGTGATGTAGTGTAGTGATGTAGTGTAGTGTAGTGATGTAGTGTAGTGATGTAGTGTAGTGATGTAGTGTAGTGTAGTGATGTAGTGTAGTGATGTAGTGTAGTGATGTAGTGTAGTGTAGTGATGTAGTAGTGATGTAGTGTAGTGATGTAGTGTAGTGATGTAGTAGTGATGTAGTGTAGTGATGTAGTGTAGTGATGTAGTGTAGTGATGTAGTGTAGTGTAGTGATGTAGTGTAGTGATGTAGTGTAGTGATGTAGTGTAGTGATGTAGTGTAGTGATGTAGTGTAGTGATGTAGTGTAGTGATGTAGTGTAGTGATGTAGTGTAGTGTAGTGATGTAGTGTAATGATGTAGTGTAGTGTAGTGTAGTGATGTAGTGTAGTGATGTAGTGTAGTGATGTAGTGTAGTGTAGTGTAGTGATGTAGTGTAGTGATGTAGTGTAGTGATGTAGTGTAGTGTAGTGATGTAGTGTAGTGTAGTGTAGTGATGTAGTGTAGTGATGTAGTGTAGTGTAGTGTAGTGTAGTGATGTAGTGTAGTGATGTAGTGTAGTGATGTAGTGTAGTGATGTAGTGTAGTGATGTAGTAGTGATGTAGTGTAGTGTAGTGATGTAGTGTAGTGATGTAGTGTAGTGATGTAGTAGTGTAGTGTAGTGTAGTGATGTAGTGTAGTGATGTAGTGTAGTGATGTAGTGTAGTGTAGTGATGTAGTGTAGTGATGTAGTGTAGTGTAGTGATGTAGTGTAGTGATGTAGTGTAGTGATGTAGTGTAGTGTAGTGATGTAGTGTAGTGATGTAGTGTAGTGATGTAGTGTAGTGTAGTGATGTAGTAGTAATGTAGTGTAGTGATGTAGTGTAGTGATGTAGTGTAGTGTAGTGATGTAGTAGTGATGTAGTGTAGTGATGTAGTGTAGTGATGTAGTGTAGTGTAGTGATGTAGTAGTGATGTAGTGTAGTGTAGTGATGTAGTGTAGTGATGTAGTGTAGTGTAGTGATGTAGTGTAGTGATGTAGTGTAGTGATGTAGTGTAGTGTAGTGATGTAGTGTAGTGATGTAGTGTAGTGATGTAGTGTAGTGTAGTGATGTAGTAGTAATGTAGTGTAGTGATGTAGTGTAGTGATGTAGTGTAGTGTAGTGATGTAGTAGTGATGTAGTGTAGTGATGTAGTGTAGTGATGTAGTGTAGTGTAGTGATGTAGTAGGGATGTAGTGTAGTGTAGTGATGTAGTGTAGTGATGTAGTGTAGTGATGTAGTGTAGTGTAGTGATGTAGTGTAGTGATGTAGTGTAGTGATGTAGTGTAGTGTAGTGATGTAGTGTAGTGTAGTGATGTAGTAGTGATGTAGTGTAGTGATGTAGTGTAGTGATGTAGTGTAGTGTAGTGATGTAGTGTAGTGATGTAGTGTAGTGATGTAGTGTAGTGTAGTGATGTAGTGTAGTGATGTAGTGTAGTGTAGTGATGTAGTAGTGATGTAGTGTAGTGATGTAGTGTAGTGATGTAGTAGTGATGTAGTGTAGTGTAGTGATGTAGTGTAGTGATGTAGTGTAGTGATGTAGTGTAGTGTAGTGATGTAGTGTAGTGTAGTGATGTAGTGTAGTGATGTAGTGTAGTGATGTAGTGTAGTGATGTAGTGTAGTGTAGTGATGTAGTGTAATGATGTAGTGTAGTGTAGTGTAGTGATGTAGTGTAGTGATGTAGTGTAGTGATGTAGTGTAGTGTAGTGTAGTGATGTAGTGTAGTGATGTAGTGTAGTGATGTAGTGTAGTGTAGTGATGTAGTGTAGTGTAGTGTAGTGATGTAGTGTAGTGATGTAGTGTAGTGTAGTGATGTAGTGTAGTGATGTAGTGTAGTGTAGTGATGTAGTGTAGTGATGTAGTGTAGTGATGTAGTGTAGTGATGTAGTAGTGATGTAGTGTAGTGATGTAGTAGTGTAGTGTAGTGTAGTGATGTAGTAGTGATGTAGTGTAGTGATGTAGTGTAGTGATGTAGTGTAGTGATGTAGTGTAGTGATGTAGTAGTGATGTAGTGTAGTGATGTAGTGTAGTGATGTAGTGTAGTGATGTAGTAGTGATGTAGTGTAGTGTAGTGATGTAGTGTAGTGATGTAGTAGTGTAGTGTAGTGTAGTGTAGTGATGTAGTGTAGTGATGTAGTGTAGTGATGTAGTGTAGTGTAGTGATGTAGTGTAGTGATGTAGTGTAGTGTAGTGATGTAGTGTAGTGATGTAGTGTAGTGTAGTGATGTAGTGTAGTGTAGTGATGTAGTGTAGTGATGTAGTGTAGTGTAGTGATGTAGTAGTGATGTAGTGTAGTGATGTAGTGTAGTGATGTAGTGTAGTGTAGTGATGTAGTGTAGTGATGTAGTAGTGATGTAGTGTAGTGTAGTGATGTAGTAGTGATGTAGTGTAGTGTAGTGATGTAGTGTAGTGTAGTGATGTAGTAGTGATGTAGTGTAGTGTAGTGATGTAGTAGTGATGTAGTGTAGTGATGTAGTGTAGTGATGTAGTGTAGTGTAGTGATGTAGTAGTGATGTAGTGTAGTGATGTAGTGTAGTGATGTAGTGTAGTGTAGTGATGTAGTAGTGATGTAGTGTAGTGTAGTGATGTAGTGTAGTGATGTAGTGTAGTGATGTAGTGTAGTGATGTAGTGTAGTGTAGTGATGTAGTGTAGTGTAGTGATGTAGTAGTGATGTAGTGTAGTGATGTAGTGTAGTGATGTAGTGTAGTGTAGTGATGTAGTGTAGTGATGTAGTGTAGTGATGTAGTGTAGTGTAGTGATGTAGTAGTGATGTAGTGTAGTGATGTAGTGTAGTGATGTAGTAGTGATGTAGTGTAGTGTAGTGATGTAGTGTAGTGATGTAGTGTAGTGATGTAGTAGTGATGTAGTGTAGTGTAGTGATGTAGTGTAGTGATGTAGTGTAGTGATGTAGTGTAGTGATGTAGTGTAGTGTAGTGATGTAGTGTAGTGATGTAGTGTAGTGATGTAGTGTAGTGTAGTGATGTAGTGTAGTGATGTAGTGTAGTGTAGTGATGTAGTGTAGTGATGTAGTGTAGTGATGTAGTGTAGTGATGTAGTGTAGTGATGTAGTGTAGTGTAGTGATGTAGTGTAGTGATGTAGTGTAGTGTAGTGATGTAGTGTAGTGATGTAGTGTAGTGATGTAGTGTAGTGTAGTGATGTAGTGTAGTGATGTAGTGTAGTGTAGTGATGTAGTGTAGTGATGTAGTGTAGTGATGTAGTGTAGTGTAGTGGTGTAGTGTAGTGATGTAGTGTAGTGTAGTGATGTAGTGTAGTGATGTAGTGTAGTGATGTAGTGTAGTGTAGTGATGTAGTAGTGATGTAGTGTAGTGTAGTGATGTAGTGTAGTGATGTAGTGTAGTGATGTAGTGTAGTGATGTAGTGTAGTGTAGTGATGTAGTGTAGTGATGTAGTGTAGTGATGTAGTGTAGTGTAGTGATGTAGTGTAGTGATGTAGTGTAGTGTAGTGATGTAGTGTAGTGATGTAGTGTAGTGATGTAGTGTAGTGATGTAGTGTAGTGATGTAGTGTAGTGTAGTGATGTAGTGTAGTGATGTAGTGTAGTGTAGTGATGTAGTGTAGTGATGTAGTGTAGTGATGTAGTGTAGTGTAGTGATGTAGTGTAGTGATGTAGTGTAGTGATGTAGTGTAGTGATGTAGTGTAGTGTAGTGATGTAGTGTAGTGATGTAGTGTAGTGTAGTGATGTAGTGTAGTGATGTAGTGTAGTGATGTAGTGTAGTGTAGTGATGTAGTAGTGATGTAGTGTAGTGATGTAGTGTAGTGATGTAGTGTAGTGATGTAGTGTAGTGATGTAGTGTAGTGTAGTGATGTAGTAGTGATGTAGTGTAGTGATGTAGTGATGTAGTGTAGTGATGTAGTGTAGTGATGTAGTAGTGATGTAGTGTAGTGTAGTGATGTAGTGTAGTGATGTAGTGATGTAGTAGTGATGTAGTGTAGTGATGTAGTGTAGTGATGTAGTAGTGATGTAGTAGTGATGTAGTGTAGTGATGTAGTGTAGTGATGTAGTAGTGATGTAGTGTAGTGTAGTGATGTAGTGTAGTGATGTAGTAGTGATGTAGTGTAGTGATGTAGTGTAGTGATGTAGTGTAGTGTAGTGATGTAGTGTAGTGATGTAGTAGTGATGTAGTGTAGTGATGTAGTGTAGTGATGTAGTGTAGTGTAGTGATGTAGTAGTGATGTAGTGTAGTGATGTAGTGTAGTGATGTAGTAGTGATGTAGTGTAGTGATGTAGTGTAGTGATGTAGTGATGTAGTAGTGATGTAGTGTAGTGTAGTGATGTAGTGTAGTGATGTAGTGTAGTGATGTAGTGTAGTGATGTAGTGTAGTGTAGTGATGTAGTGTAGTGATGTAGTGTAGTGTAGTGATGTAGTGTAGTGATGTAGTGTAGTGTAGTGATGTAGTAGTGATGTAGTGTAGTGATGTAGTGTAGTGATGTAGTGTAGTGTAGTGATGTAGTAGTGATGTAGTGTAGTGATGTAGTGTAGTGATGTAGTGTAGTGTAGTGATGTAGTGTAGTGTAGTGATGTAGTGTAGTGATGTAGTAGTGATGTAGTGTAGTGATGTAGTGTAGTGATGTAGTGTAGTGTAGTGATGTAGTGTAGTGATGTAGTAGTGATGTAGTGTAGTGATGTAGTGTAGTGTAGTGATGTAGTGTAGTGAAGTGATGTAGTGTAGTGATGTAGTAGTGATGTAGTGTAGTGATGTAGTGTAGTGATGTAGTGTAGTGATGTAGTAGTGATGTAGTGTAGTGTAGTGATGTAGTGTAGTGATGTAGTAGTGATGTAGTAGTGATGTAGTAGTGATGTAGTGTAGTGTAGTGATGTAGTGTAGTGATGTAGTAGTGATGTAGTGTAGTGTAGTGATGTAGTGTAGTGATGTAGTAGTGATGTAGTAGTGATGTAGTGTAGTGTAGTGATGTAGTGTAGTGATGTAGTAGTGATGTAGTGTAGTGATGTAGTGTAGTGATGTAGTAGTGATGTAGTAGTGATGTAGTGTAGTGATGTAGTGTAGTGATGTAGTAGAGTGATGTAGTGTAGTGTAGTGATGTAGTGTAGTGATGTAGTGTAGTGATGTAGTAGTGATGTAGTGTAGTGATGTAGTGTAGTGATGTAGTGTAGTGATGTAGTAGTGATGTAGTGTAGTGATGTAGTGTAGTGATGTAGTGTAGTGATGTAGTAGTGATGTAGTGTAGTGATGTAGTGTAGTGATGTAGTGTAGTGATGTAGTGTAGTGTAGTGATGTAGTGTAGTGATGTAGTGTAGTGATGTAGTAGTGATGTAGTGTAGTGATGTAGTGTAGTGATGTAGTGTAGTGATGTAGTGTAGTGATGTAGTGTAGTGATGTAGTGTAGTGATGTAGTGTAGTGATGTAGTAGTGATGTAGTGTAGTGATGTAGTGTAGTGATGTAGTAGTGATGTAGTGTAGTGATGTAGTGTAGTGATGTAGTGTAGTGATGTAGTAGTGATGTAGTGTAGTGATGTAGTGTAGTGATGTAGTGTAGTGATGTAGTGTAGTGATGTAGTAGTGATGTAGTGTAGTGATGTGATGTAGTGTAGTGATGTAGTGTAGTGATGTAGTGTAGTGATGTAGTGTAGTGATGTAGTAGTGATGTAGTGTAGTGTAGTGATGTAGTGTAGTGATGTAGTGTAGTGATGTAGTGTAGTGATGTAGTGTAGTGTAGTGATGTAGTAGTGATGTAGTGTAGTGATGTAGTGTAGTGATGTAGTGTAGTGATGTAGTAGTGATGTAGTGTAGTGATGTAGTGTAGTGTAGTGATGTAGTGTAGTGATGTAGTAGTGATGTAGTGTAGTGTAGTGATGTACTGTAGTGATGTAGTAGTGATGTAGTGTAGTGTAGTGATGTAGTGTAGTGATGTAGTAG
This sequence comes from Rhinichthys klamathensis goyatoka, assembly GCF_029890125.1. NCBI lineage: Eukaryota > Metazoa > Chordata > Actinopteri > Cypriniformes > Leuciscidae > Rhinichthys > Rhinichthys klamathensis. The sequence goes on along the minus strand of NW_026606563.1, from coordinate 435,855 downwards.
TGATGTAGTAGTGATGTAGTGTAGTGTAGTGATGTAGTAGTGATGTAGTGTAGTGTAGTGATGTAGTGATGTAGTAGTGATGTAGTGTAGTGTAGTGATGTAGTGTAGTGATGTAGTAGTGATGTAGTGTAGTGATGTAGTAGTGATGTAGTGTAGTGATGTAGTGTAGTTATGTAGTAGTGATGTAGTGTAGTGTAGTGATGTAGTGTAGTGTAGTGATGTAGTGTAGTGATGTAGTAGTGATGTAGTGTAGTGATGTAGTGTAGTGATGTAGTAGTGATGTAGTGTAGTGATGTAGTAGTGATGTAGTGTAGGGATGTAGTGTAGTGATGTAGTGTAGTGTAGTGATGTAGTGTAGTGATGTAGTGTAGTGATGTAGTGTAGTGTAGTGATGTAGTGTAGTGATGTAGTGTAGTGATGTAGTGTAGTGTAGTGATGTAGTGTAGTGATGAAGTAGTGATGTAGTGTAGTGTAGTGATGTAGTGTAGTGATGTAGTAGTGATGTAGTGTAGTGATGTAGTAGTGATGTAGTGTAGTGATGTAGTGTAGTGATGTAGTGTAGTGTAGTGATGTAGTGTAGTGATGTAGTAGTGATGTAGTGTAGTGATGTAGTAGTGATGTAGTGTAGTGTAGTGATGTAGTGTAGTGATGTAGTGTAGTGTAGTGATGTAGTGTAGTGATGTAGTGTAGTGTAGTGATGTAGTGTAGTGATGTAGTGTAGTGTAGTGATGTAGTGTAGTGATGTAGTAGTGATGTAGTGTAGTGATGTAGTAGTGATGTAGTGTAGTGATGTAGTGTAGTGATGTAGTAGTGATGTAGTGTAGTGATGTAGTGTAGTGTAGTGATGTAGTGTAGTGTAGTGATGCAGTGTAGTGTAGTGATGTAGTAGTGATGTAGTGTAGTGTAGTGATGTAGTGTAGTGTAGTGATGTAGTAGTGATGTAGTGTAGTGATGAAGTGTAGTGTAGTGATGAAGTAGTGATGTAGTGTAGTGTAGTGATGTAGTGTAGTGTAGTGATGTAGTAGTGATGTAGTGTAGTGTAGTGATGTAGTGTAGTGTAGTGATGTAGTAGTGATGTAGTGTAGTGTAGTGATGTAGTGTAGTGATGTAGTGTAGTGTAGTGATGTAGTAGTGATGTAGTGTAGTGTAGTGATGTAGTGATGTAGTAGTGATGTAGTGTAGTGATGTAGTGTAGTGTAGTGATGAAGTAGTGATGTAGTGTAGTGTAGTGATGTAGTGTAGTGTAGTGATGAAGTAGTGATGTAATGTAGTGTAGTGATGTAGTGTAGTGTAGTGATGAAGTAGTGATGTAGTGTAGTGTAGTGATGTAGTGTAGTGATGTAGTGTAGTGATGTAGTGTAGTGTAGTGTAGTGATGTAGTGTAGTGATGTAGTGTAGTGTAGTGATGTAGTGTAGTGTAGTGTAGTGATGTAGTGTAGTGATGTAGTGTAGTGATGTAGTGTAGTGATGTAGTGTAGTGTAGTGATGTAGTGTAGTGTAGTGATGTAGTGATGTAGTAGTGATGTAGTGTAGTGATGTAGTGTAGTGATGTAGTAGTGATGTATTGTAGTGTAGTGATGTAGTGTAGTGTAGTGATGTAGTAGTGATGTAGTGTAGTAGTGATGTAGTGTAGTGTAGTGATGTAGTAGTGATGTAGTGTAGTGTAGTGATGTAGTGTAGTGTAGTGATGTAGTGTAGTGTAGTGATGTAGTAGTGATGTAGTGTAGTGTAGTGATGTAGTGATGTAGTAGTGATGTAGTGTAGTGATGTAGTGTAGTGTAGTGATGAAGTAGTGATGTAGTGTAGTGTAGTGATGTAGTGTAGTGTAGTGATGAAGTAGTGATGTAGTGTAGTGTAGTGATGTAGTGTAGTGTAGTGATGAAGTAGTGATGTAGTGTAGTGTAGTGATGTAGTGTAGTGTAGTGATGTAGTGTAGTGATGTAGTGTAGTGATGTAGTGTAGTGTAGTGATGTAGTGTAGTGTAGTGTAGTGATGTAGTGTAGTGATGTAGTGTAGTGATGTAGTGTAGTGTAGTGTAGTGATGTAGTGTAGTGTAGTGATGTAGTGTAGTGTAGTGATGAAGTAGTGATGTAGTGTAGTGTAGTGTAGTGTAGTGATGTAGTGTAGTGTAGTGTAGTGTAGTGATGTAGTGTAGTGATGTAGTGTAGTGTAGTGTAGTGTAGTGATGTAGTGTAGTGTAGTGTAGTGATGTAGTGTAGTGTAGTGTAGTGTAGTGATGTAGTGTAGTGTAGTGTAGTGATGTAGTGTAGTGATGTAGTGTAGTGTAGTGTAGTGTAGTGATGTAGTGTAGTGTAGTGTAGTGATGTAGTGTAGTGTAGTGTAGTGTAGTGATGTAGTGTAGTGTAGTGTAGTGTAGTGTAGTGATGTAGTGTAGTGTAGTGTAGTGATGTAGTGTAGTGTAGTGTAGTGTAGTGATGTAGTGTAGTGTAGTGTAGTGTAGTGATGTAGTGTAGTGTAGTGTAGTGTAGTGATGTAGTGTAGTGTAGTGATGAAGTAGTGATGTAGTGTAGTGTAGTGATGTAGTAGTGATGTAGTGTAGTGTAGTGATATAGTGTAGTGATGTAGTAGTGATGTAGTGTAGTGATGTAGTGTAGTGTAGTGATGTAGTGTAGTGTAGTGATGTAGTGTAGTGTAGTGTAGTGATGTAGTGTAGTGTAGTGATGAAGTAGTGATGTAGTGTAGTGATGTAGTGTAGTGTAGTGATGAAGTAGTGATGTAGTGTAGTGATGTAGTGTAGTGTAGTGATGAAGTAGTGATGTAGTGTAGTGTAGTGTAGTGTAGTGATGTAGTAGTGATGTAGTGTAGTGTAGTGATGTAGTGTAGTGATGTAGTGTAGTGTAGTGATGTAGTGTAGTGATGTAGTAGTGATGTAGTGTAGTGTAGTGATGTAGTGTAGTCATGTAGTAGTGATGTAGTGTAGTGATGTAGTAGTGATGTAGTGTAGTCATGTAGTAGTGATGTAGTGTAGTCATGTAGTAGTGATGTAGTGTAGTGTAGTGATGTAGTAGTGATGTAGTGTAGTGATGTAGTGTAGTGATGTAGTAGTGATGTAGTAGTGATGTAGTGTAGTGTAGTGATGTAGTGTAGTGATGTAGTGTAGTGATGTAGTGTAGTGTAGTGATGTAGTGTAGTGATGTAGTGTAGTGATGTAGTGTAGTGATGTAGTGTAGTGATGTAGTGTAGTGATGTAGTGTAGTGTAGTGATGTAGTAGTGATGTAGTGTAGTGTAGTGATGTAGTGTAGTGTAGTGATGTAGTAGTGATGTAGTGTAGTGATGTAGTGTAGTGTAGTAGTGTAGTGATGTAGTGTAGTGATGTAGTGTAGTGATGTAGTGTAGTGATGTAGTGTAGTGATGTAGTGTAGTGTAGTGATGTAGTGTAGTGATGTAGTAGTGATGTAGTGTAGTGTAGTGATGTAGTGTAGTGTAGTGATGTAGTGTAGTGTAGTGATGTAGTGTAGTGATGTAGTAGTGATGTAGTGTAGTGTAGTGTAGTGATGTAGTGTAGTGATGTAGTAGTGATGTAGTAGTGATGTAGTGTAGTCATGTAGTAGTGATGTAGTGTAGTGATGTAGTAGTGATGTAGTGTAGTGATGTAGTAGTGATGTAGTGTAGTGATGTAGTAGTGATGTAGTGTAGTGATGTAGTGTAGTGTAGTGTAGTGTAGTGTAGAGATGTAGTGTAGTGATGTAGTAGTGATGTAGTGTAGTGTAGTCATGTAGTAGTGATGTAGTGTAGTGATGTAGTAGTGATGTAGTGTAGTGTAGTCATGTAGTAGTGATGTAGTGTAGTGATGTAGTAGTGATGTAGTGTAGTGATGTAGTAGTGATGTAGTGTAGTGATGTAGTAGTGATGTAGTAGTGATGTAGTGTAGTGTAGTGTAGAGATGTAGTGTAGTGATGTAGTAGTGATGTAGTAGTGATGTAGTGTAGTGTAGTGTAGTGTAGAGATGTAGTGTAGTGATGTAGTAGTGATGTAGTGTAGTGTAGAGATGTAGTGTAGTGATGTAGTAGTGATGTAGTGTAGTGATGTAGTAGTGATGTAGTGTAGTGATGTAGTGTAGTGTAGTGTAGTGATGTAGTGTAGTGTAGTGATGTAGTAGTGATGTAGTAGTGATGTAGTGTAGTGTAGTGTAGTGATGTAGTGTAGTGATGTAGTAGTGATGTAGTAGTGATGTAGTGTAGTCATGTAGTAGTGATGTAGTGTAGTGATGTAGTAGTGATGTAGTGTAGTGATGTAGTAGTGATGTAGTGTAGTGATGTAGTAGTGATGTAGTGTAGTGATGTAGTGTAGTGTAGTGTAGTGTAGTGTAGAGATGTAGTGTAGTGATGTAGTAGTGATGTAGTGTAGTGTAGTCATGTAGTAGTGATGTAGTGTAGTGATGTAGTAGTGATGTAGTGTAGTGTAGTCATGTAGTAGTGATGTAGTGTAGTGATGTAGTAGTGATGTAGTGTAGTGATGTAGTAGTGATGTAGTGTAGTGATGTAGTAGTGATGTAGTAGTGATGTAGTGTAGTGTAGTGTAGTGTAGAGATGTAGTGTAGTGATGTAGTAGTGATGTAGTAGTGATGTAGTGTAGTGTAGTGTAGTGTAGTGTAGAGATGTAGTGTAGTGATGTAGTAGTGATGTAGTGTAGTGTAGAGATGTAGTGTAGTGATGTAGTAGTGATGTAGTGTAGTGATGTAGTAGTGATGTAGTAGTGATGTAGTGTAGTGAGAGAGCTGCGTCACACAGGCTGCATGGTAACCTTTTCTCCAGGCAGACTCGTGCCGGTGGACTGGGTCGGCCCTCCAGCGGCCGTGGCCCTCTCCGGTGCGGCCCGTCTGCTCCGGCACACTGAGCTCTGTCCAGCACAGAGCCGGGCACCTCCACACCCCCGCCGGGGGTCGCCTCGCACCGCAGGCCGGCGCCGGCCGGGTCCACCAGCAGCATCCGGATCTCCTGCAGGGCGGTGCAGGGCTCCTCCACCGGCCCGCCGGACAGGCTCTCCTCCAGCTGAGAGAAGCCCGAGCTGCCCGTCTCCGTCCCCTGGGCCTCCATGTGGCTCTGGATCATGTGCTGGAAGTACTCCACCTCACTCATCTCCATCAGGCTGAACTGGCAGCTCGCACCCCCTGCCGCGGACCCCGCCTCACACACGGGATGGTCCTCTGACGAGGCACAGGCCACTGATGTGCTCATCCTGAAACACAGTCCCCGGCTCATGAACTCACACACCATGAGCAGTCCAAATACATCACACTGACTCGCTCACTTTAATATAGTGGTTCTCAACGGGGGCAACGGGGGGCGTTGGAAGCAAGATTTTTGAAAGGGGGGCGTTCAGGTGTTAATGGGGGCGTTCATGAGTTTAAATATAACGCAAATTTTTGTTCATTTACTTTATTCATTTTAAGCATTTAATAATTTATTTGTAATAAACACTTTAAGTAGGCTATTTAAAAAGTGTTAGGACTATTTATGTTAAATTATGTTGTAAAACATATGCGCAGAGTGTGAGGTCATATTGTGTGTGCGCGTCTATGGTGCGGGTAGAAAAAATTCGTCAGCCTCTCTCAAAAAACAAAAACAACATTCGTCCGCTACTCCTGACCGCAAGTCCACCGTCAGTGTTGTGGGTAGGCACACTAAGCAGTTTTGTTGTGTTCATTTCTATTGCATTACGATTGAAAGCAGTACAATAATGTCAAAAATATGATGTGCAGTAAAGTTTGGGTGTGTGTGCTGTTTAAATGAGTGCTCTCACCGATACGCTTGTTGTGATTCGCCGAGTTTTGACTTGTATTTTGACGACTAGAATCAATCCAGCGCTGGCTAGAATCACGCAGCCGAGGAATGGAAAGTTGACAAGCCATTAAAAAGTATTGACTTAAGAAACACTTATATATTTTCAATAAATCATGTTCCCATTCACACTAAATTCTATTTATAAGGTAAAACTTTTTTTAAAAAACATTTTTAGGCATTATCAATCCCAATGCCTAATGCCAAAATGTTTTATTTGTTCACCAAGTAATTTACTGGTCAGGCATTTTTGTTAACTCACAAGACAGTAAGGAGAAAATGACAATTTGATGGATAATTTATATTCTGTAATCACATTTTTTACACATCTGAGCGCAAAACGCTGCTTGGATAGTTTCAAGATAGTTAAAAATAATTAATAATACAATAATAATTTAATTGAATTGAATTAATCATATGTATTAATTCTTGTTAGAATATATATATTTTCACTGATTATGAACACAAATTAATCACAAATTAATTGTAATTGTATTAATTATACCATTGATGAAAACCAGCTGATACCAAGGTATTTTAGGCCTACAATTATAACATAATTTTTCATGAAAAATCAGGATTGTATTTATTTATTTTTCGAAAGTAAGGTTAATGTAAGTAGCTTCTTGCAATACTCTCCTGAATGAGTAATAAAACCTACGTGCAAACATTACCGCTTAATGACCGTCCTTTATTTTTCAGTGCATTTGTTTTATAATATATGGCTATTACTGTCATCATGGGATTAATATTATAACTATTATGTAGTAGTGTAATGTAGACAGACACAACTAAAAGAGGTTTGAATTTTCCTTTGCTTAATTTGCACACTGGATATGGGTGAAGCTTTTAATTTTGAACTCTCAAAGTGCACCAGATTGATGAATTTAACATTAAAATGCACAAAATTTTCTTACAAGGGGGCATGCCCCCGAACCCCCCTAGAAGGCCCGAGGACCACCCACCACAGATTTAACAAACACCCTGAAACACTGCTATTGCTATGCCAATGCAACTTATAGCTTTTGGGGGGGATTAATCACTGTGGAGTAATTGTTTTAATAAATTACAATTTTGTACTTATTTCATGTGTTAACTCTCACTCGCTTGACTCGCTCATAACATGGCATTAGTTGAGGTGGGGTGGGGTGGGGTGGGGGTCAGGGACCTGGATATTGGATAGGGGGCGCTGGCCCAAAAAAGGTTGAGAACCACTGTTTTAATACATCTTATGTGTTGTAGACACTCACACATTCAAGTCTGGCTCCATTAGCTATGACAATTTTTACAATCTAAACAGTTCTCAATGGATTAAAGTCTCTGAATTTAATTTTTTTTTTTGTCTCATTGAATATTCTGTTTAGCTCAAAGTATGTAACATTAGTTTAAATCGGTAAAATAGGTTGTGGAAGCCATTTCATGTTAACTTCTCCTGTATTTACAGTAACGCTAGGAACAATAACTTGCCAACTATGGTTACTATGATGGTTTTGGAGTAATTTATTGGGATAACAGACCCATTCTCTAACAATTTAAACAGTTCTCAAGGAAATTACAATAGTATATTTAACCAAAACACAGTCTTGGCGAAGGCCTCAACTTCCCGAGTTTTCCCGCCCTCACATCCCGGATTTAACAGTTGACTGAATCTACCACGACCGTTAATAACAGAATTAATTAAGCACACAATGCCTCCGAATCGTGGGTCGACTGTAGGGAGTGAGAACAGCTCCGTGGACCCGGTAATCGGTGCCTGAGGGGACTCACCTGACGCGGAGCGGCTGGACCCGGAGACGACAGGCGGTTTCTCCCGTTAGTGACGTCACTCACTCGCACCCGCGCTCGCTCGCTCGCTCGGCTGGCTTTTATTTATTTTGGCTCAATGACGCGATTTGCTTGTAATAACTTTATATTAAACCTGGAAAGACCCATGAACAGCAATATGTTCCTCATCTTTTATGCATAGACAGCATATTGTATACGCAAATCACACCCAATGACCAAGTCACGAGGACAGACATTATTAAAACATTTTATTCATAAATGTAATTTTTCTTTAACAACACCCAAATTAAATGATTTTTATTTGTGACTAACTACTTAATTATGACACTAAAAACTATTAACAATAAAAAAAAGTGTCAAAACTGTGAAATTGTATGACTGAATGTAGCGTAATCTACTCTGGACGTTGAATTGTGTATTACTGTATTTATACATTTCCCTAAAAATGTTTTTATTGTCTTCCATTTTCTCTTTTTAGTGCTGTCATCCATTGTTGCTGTATTTAAATGTTTTGTTAATTGTAGGCAAAAGTAAACTTTGCTCACTTGATTCATTCCTTCTTTCAACACTTCATTAGATTTTTTTTTTTTTTTTACTTTTAAAAGCCTATCTATGACACGTATTTGCACTTTACCTTTTATTGTAGGAGTGTAACGATATATCGCAGTACAAAAATGCAACAATATGTATCGTGGATAGTGATATTCTGTAAAAAAAAAAATTAAAAAGAGTTTTAATGTCAGTACTACATTAAACTACTAAATATAATGTTGAATATAATGTATATTAATGGGGGAATATCTGTGGGTCCAGACAAAGCCAAACATCTGATGTTACCAGTAAAAAGTGGCCTACATTATTATAAATATATCTAGTCAGTGACAGAGATCAAGCATATTCATCTACAATAATTCAGTATTTTCATCTTCAGAATTATGAATATTGTTATTCTGGTGTTTCTATTGTCCTGTGCTTTGGGTTTCAGCACCAAGTCCAAGCCCATTAATTTACAACCAACAATGTAAAACCAAATTTACCATTTTAATCAACAGCAAAAAAAAATTTTTTTTTTAAGTATAACGTTTTATCATATGTCTTGGAGTGTCGCAATAATATTGTATTGTGAGTTCAGTATCGAATCAGGACATGAAGGTATTGTTACAGCTCTAATCCTTATTGTGATCAGAATCCATCAATGATTGTCAAAAGCTGGCTAAGATGTGTCATAACAAAAACAATGTGTTCAATAAAGATACACTATCCATGCATTACAAAACTGAGATGGTATTTTAATATGAACATAGTAATATTTAAAGAGGCACTCCAACCAAAAAGGTAAATTCTGCCATAATTTATTAATCTATGATCGTTCTTTTATCTGTGGAACAAAAATATATTTTGAGAAATGTCTCTGGGTTTTTATTTTTGTTCACACCATGGAAGTTAATTGGCTCACAGTGTTCTTTAAAATATCTTCTTTTGTGTTCTGCAGAGGAAGATGTGTGTTTGGAAGCAGACGGGGTGAGTAAATGATGACAGAATTCGCATTTTTGGGTGGCGTATCCCTTAGAAAACACACACATTTACAGATCATTAAGTGCACTGCTCAGACGTTGTGGTTCAGTTCTTTACTAAATGAAATCAGTGGAAATATGACAAGGTTCCATTTTTTGAAATACTGAATTACTTACAAATGTACATTTAGAAAAGTACTTAAAAATCTATGAACATAAATGTACACTGCTATTTATAGCTCATGAGAACATTTTTATAATTGCAAGAGATAAAAAAAATAAAAATAAAACGTTCACAGACTTTTGTCAGTAGTTTACATGAACATGTCCTGCTTCCACAAAACAAAACAAAGTTTATTTTTCAGCAATCAACTTAAAGTAAGTTGATATGGCAGGGTGAACAAACCTTCAATCTTTCAAGAAACACCAAACAGATTTATCAAAAAACTGCTGCACTTTCCAGAACAATGTTTTCTGATTGAGATCTATCAATGTGCAGGCTTTATAACAAGATCAGCCTATGCTTGAACTTGCACATATTTAACCTCTGGTCTTGTTCCTTTATTCCCCAAACATCTGCACCTTGAGGTCCATCTACAGCACAGACGTTCACATCTCGACTGCTCCCATCGCTGGAACAGTCTGAGCTCTCGCCTTCCCTCTATGAAAATCTGAATCAACATCTCCACTATTTTCCTTCTGTCCTATCTCCACATATCTGGCCTTTTTTCCCCTCTAAATCTGCCGCCCCGTCCTCGGGACCTCCGGCAGGCTTGTCCGTAACTCCTGTCCCGAACACTCGGTTCTGCCGGTCTGCTCTCATACCCTTCTTCCTGAAGTACACCTTCTGAGGTATCACGCAGCGGATGTTTAAAACTGTTGTTCTCTTCACGAATGCTGTCCTGTGGCCCGTGGCCGTGTGCCGGTGCCCGCTCACACTCGCTGTGGGAGCCGTGTCTGTGCACCTGGGCAGCGCTGGGATTAATCGGGCCTCCAGGGGGAGTGGGCAGCAGAGGACCGGATCGTCTTAGAGGGCGTATATTTGTCGGTCTCAGTTGGCGCTCAAAAGGTGCAGGTGGTTGCCCTAAGTTTTGAACCTCGCATGGATTTTGATGTAGTGTTTTTTTAAAATGAGTGGTAGTGGAATGGTTGGGAAAGCCAGATGAATGGGCTTCATTATGCTCGTCGAAACGCTCACAGTTTTGAGGTGAAGGTCTTCTCGGTCCATGTAAATCAGGAGAAGGCTCTCTTTGGCCCAGAAACTGCTGCGGAGAATCAAAGCGAGGTCCCCTCATCTGATCATTCATTTGATGACCCCTTGCAAAAAACGTCCCACGGACGCCCCGTCTGTGTCCTCTAAAGCCTCTTGGTGGACCTTCAGGGTATCGCCGTCCTTCAAACGGGCCGTGCGGGTCTTGAGCGTGTGTCGGAGCCCGTCTTGGAAAACAAGTTTGAGCTCTTGGATCTTCTGCCTCCTCTGCAAACGTCTGAGGGCAGTCAGGGCCTTGTGGCTCACACATATCTTGGGGGGAAGCATGTCCACTCGCTTCAAAGCCCGAGGACTGGGCCAAGCGCGGCCGTCGCGGTTTCCTCATGGACACCGGCGGGTGCTCTCCTGATGGCTCCCACTCATCAAACGGGGACGGCTGGAAACGCTCTCTGGGACCAGGAGGCCTGAAATCGCCCTTGTGCACAGGGACAGGCCCTAATATTGACTCTCTTCGCTCAAACTGGACAGATTCATCCTTATGAAAGTTTTGCTCCTGCATGTGAGATCTAAACCTTTTGTGAGATAATCTATCAGTTTCAGGTTCTTCAGGAAAATTGCCTTCGTGTAACAGGGCAGGCCTGGGTTTCTGAGCTTGATGGACCTGGTCGGTCTCTCCGTGTGGAAATCTCCTGGACATGCGGTGTGGGTGTTTTTGGTGCTCAAACTTGTCATGCTCCCTTGGGGAGAACTCCTCCTCTTTTTGAGATGCACAAGGTTGACTGTCGTGCAGAAAAAAGCTGTCTCTTTTATTTCGAGGCAGTTCTCCGCAGTAGAACTGATCAGAGTCCGGTTGAGATAAGCGTCTGTGTTGCGAATGGAAAGCCCTTTGAGTGTAGTCTCCTGGATGTAATTTGTCTGTCTCATTCTGTAAATAATTTGACCTTTGAACTGACGGCATGCCTCTCTTCTGCTCGATCTGGCCAGGCTCAGGAAAGTGAGCCGTTCGGTTGTGTGGCGGCGGGTTAGATGGACCGATGGACTCATGGGGAAAAGCGTCAGTCTGAAATGTGTGTGTCTGTGATGCTGGTGTAACTCTGTGTAAAGGCAGGTCAGTCTCGGGCAGGAGTGGTCCTTCTTTAGACGACGAGTCAATTCTGCTCGGGGGCAAATGATCTCTCATCATTTCAGATCGTCTAGAAAACGGCTGGTTTCGGTCAAATGACTTCTTTAATAGCAGCGGAGAACAATCTGGATTCTGGAATGTCTGAAGTCTTTGATCAGCCTCATGCTTTCTATTTAAAGAACCACCTTGCTGAAGCCCGGCCAAATGTTTGTCTTTACCAGCACTCTCACTGTGTCCCGATGTGTGTTGCATGCCCTCCCTGCCTGGCACAGAGTCAGATCCCTGTACTGAGGATTGAGCGCTGAGCTCTGGGGACGGGCCGGGCTCTTGCTCTGTCTTTCGGGACGGGCCACTGTCGTCCAGTGCAGACCTGTCCCTCCGGCTGGAGCGTGAGGGCGTGGAGTGGCGACTCCTCCTCCGGTACCGTGAGGGCGACGACGAGTCCCTGTGGGGGTGCCGATGACGTGTCCGTGAAGATGCCTCTCTCCTCCGGTCGCTGTAACTCCCCCGAGAGGACCGCTCTGCAGACGGCCGGCTCCTGTGGGCTTTCTCCGGGACGTCCTTCGAGGCTCTAGCTGTGTGCGACGCTCTTGAAGACGCTCGGTCTTTGTGGTCTGACTTGTGTTCGCCCCACGACCTCCTTCTTGACGAACCACATGAGCTCGATGTGGACCTTCTGCTGCCTCCTTTTTTGTCTGTATTCTCTGAACGTGAGCATTTTGTGTCCTGTAGTTGTACAGTTTCTGGTGTCCCTTCTTTTGGTATTGCCGTATCAGAAGCTACTTTCTCTTTCTTTGTGATTAATGCTTTGTTCACCATTATTTTCTTGGTCTCTTCCAGGTTTAATAATTTTTGTGCAGTTTCTTTTTCTATAGCTTCGCATTCAGCAACATCAAATTGCACATCCTGGCTTGCTTTTCGACACATACGTGGATCCCTATTCTGATTAATCATTGGACAATAGGGTGTTTTTTCTACTTCTTCCTCTTCCTCCCTACCAAACGCTGTTGGAGGCGACATCAGAGCATCAGAAACTGAGAAATGGGCCATGGAAACACCAATGGCCTCCTTCTGAAGGCGAAGACTTTCCGTCTGTTCTTCTAACTGTCTTTTCTGTTCCTCTATCTGCCTATTCAACTCTTCAAGAATTCTTTGCTGCTCAGACAATGTAGTACTTGAGATTTTATCATTGTAATGGGGAACTTTATGTTCAGAGATGGCGGGTTTGTGAGGTAAAGAGTTACTTGTGAGGTAATTTTGCATCTCCTCGAACACAGTCTCATCCTCTGGATCATAGGCTACATCACTGGTAACCATAGAGGATTCTTCCGTATTTTTAGCCTCTGAGGTCTTGGGTATATTATTTCTGACAGTAGGAACATTAGCAACTGCACTGTACTCTTCCTCTGGGTCATACGGTCTATCATCATCATCGTCATCCTCACCAAGGGCTGCAGATGAAACTTTAGGCTCCACAACTTGGGTTGGACTAAAAGTAACCAGGGCCCCATTAGACATAGCCGGGTCATACTCCTCGGGGTCGTAAGGCCTATCATCACCCAACTCCATTGGATCATCATGTTTGCTGATCTGTTGACAAGGCTGAACCGTATCTGTTGACGAGCTTATATTACACTCTGTGGGATCAGAGGGTTGTTTCTTTTGACCAAATAACGTGTTAAGGATGGTCTGAAGTGGGGTGGTATTGGTGGAGTCTTTGGATGGGCCCGCATTGACAGAAGGGGTGGGTTTCGACACAGAAAACCCTCTCGGGAGAGAAGACAGGGCACCCAGAGAGCATGATGAGTCTGGTAACCCAACTGAAGGTAAAGATCCAGAAGGATTTGAGTTGAGGAAGATATCAGCATCACAACCCTTAATGTTATGTGGTGCAAGATCATTTAGTGGGGTGGGTTTGCCGGTTTCCTTTTTATCCACACAAATCAAGGGCCTAGACTTCTTTTCACCAACATCTTGTAGCAATCCCTCAAGACGCTTCATTTTCTGACAGACTGCTAACCCCATTAGGATATTAGGGTGATCCTGTTCAAGCCCTAAGAGAAGTCACAACATAAAACGGTCAAAATCATCATCACCTGATGTCGAAACAGATCAGTATGTAATATGTGCATGATATACCTGGTCCCTCTATTGGAAGAAGTGCCGCAGGGATGGACTGTTTTGTAGAGAGCGGGATGAGGTAAAGATCTTTAATGTGTTTACAAATGTTAGAAACAACCCCAAATCTCCTACGACTATTGAAATATGAGAACAGGGACACATATGCAACCTCCTCTTCTTCAGAGGCTGGGTGAAACCGGATTAATGACAGCTCCTGTATTCAAAGAAATAGTGCAAAGAGATTTGATCAAGGGCATTTAGTAAATAACGTGCATTTAATATATCAATATTATTAATAATAAATTTGAGGTCATGGGCTTACCTTTGCCTCTGATGTCTTAATCAAATCAACATATTCCCAGACAGTTTGAGGTAATATCCTGCCTCCGACTTGTATAGTGTCTGGTAAGTCCTATACAGAGAAAATGCATACATGTAACACCCACTGGCCACATTTACCACCTGTCATATATACAGCATACCTCGAGAAAATAATTAGTACCAAGAAAAGATTGTTCATGTTTTTGAAGTCTCTTCTGCTCACCAAGGCTGCATTTATTTGATTCAAAATACAAAAAAAAAAGTAATATTGTGAAATATTACAATGTAAATCAGCTGTTTTCTATGTGAATATATAGTAAAGTGTAATTTATTCCTGTGATCAAAGCTGAATTTTGAGCATCATTACTCTAGTCTTCAGTGTCACATGATCCTTCAGAAATCAGTCTAATATGATGCACAAGAAACGTTTCTCATTATTCTCAATGTTGAAAACAGTTATTAACATTTTTATTTCAGGATTCTTTGATGAATAGAAAGCTCAAAAGAACAGCATTTATCGGAAAAAGAAAGCTTGTGTATTTTTAATCAAAAAAATGCAGGTGAGCAGAAGAGACTTCTTTTAAAAACACTAAAAATCTTACAGATCAAAAACTTTTGAACGGCAGTATATTTAAATAATAACAATAATAATTTAGTTATGTTTAAAAAGACCCACCTCTTTCAGAAACTCAGCAGAGCCAGAAATTAAGTATCCCTTTGTGACGAATTTGGCCACAGTTGGCATGTTAAGAAAGCCTTTCCATAAAATGTTCTGTTTAGATAAAAACTGTCTTGTTCCTTTATCGCAATCTGCCCGCCTTGAAAAAGAAAATCACATGATTAGAATGCATTGGTCCCACTTGTTTGAGCAATTATTGTATTATTTATTCACCTTGTGGTTGAGCCGTATGAAGCGCCCAGTGAAGCAGGCGAAGGCTTCGTGAGGATAGACTTGGGCATCGGAGCGGGTAGGTGTACGGACACATGTGGTGTGTGTGTCTCTTTAACCGGCTCCAGCACAGGCCTGGCTGGGTCCAGGTGCGGGTGTACGGACACATGTGGTGTGTGTGTCTTTTTAACAGGCCTGGCTGGCTGCGGGTGTAGGGTGGACACATGTGGTGTGTGTGTCTCTTTAACAGGCCTGGCTGGCTGCGGGTGTGGGGTGGACACATGTGGTGTGTGTGTCTCTTTAACCGGCTCCAGCACAGGCCTGGCTGGCTGCGGGTGTGGGGTGGACACATGTGGTGTGTGTGTCTCTTTAACCGGCTCCAGCACAGGCCTGGCTGCCTGCGGATGCGGGTGTACGGACACATGTGGTGTGTGTGTCTCTTTAACCGGCTCCAGCACAGGTCTGGCTGCCTGCGGATGCGGGTGTACGGACACATGTGGTGTGTGTGTCTCTTTAACCGGCCTGGCTGGCTGCGGGTGTGGGGTGGACACACACTCTGGACCCGCAGACGAGGGCAGGGTCTGTCGGTACTGTGCTGTCCGAGGATCTCTCCGTGAGAGGGACACAGTGGGAACTGCAGGAATCAGGACCGGAGAGAAGTCAGCAGTGGGCGCCTGGGACTCGAGGTCCTCTGCACTGGGAGAAGCAGGAGACTCGATGACTGCAGACTCCAGCGCTTCAGCGCTCACGTCCACAACACACGGAGACTGCTCCTTTTCGGTGTCATCCTTCATCGTCTTCATCTTGGGTTTCTTGGTTTCAGGATCATTATCAGATGATACTTGGCCTGCAGGTAAGACATCTTTAAGTAACAAATTATACTGTGGCAACTTTATAACCGTTTTTATTTTTTACTTTCTCTGGCCTTTTGCTTGACATGTTATGGAAGAAAGTTACAGATACTATTTGTTGAGTCTGTGGTTTGCAATACTTATACTTGCAACTTTTTAAAGGGGTCATCGGATGCAAAATTCAGTTTTACATGGAGTTTGCATATAAATGTGTCTTTGCAGTGTGTGGACACAACCACCATACAATGAAAAAAAATCCATTCACTCTTTTTTTTTTTTTTTATCCTCAAAAAGCCTAAACACTCAATCAAGCCGTTTGGATTTTCTGAGCAATATGATGTCATATTGCTCATGCTCTGACCCATGACCGCTGACGGACTGTCCCATATTTCCCGTATTAGAAGTGGGAAAAAATAATCTGCAAAATAACAGAATTCATAGACAACTGGAAAAGTTTTTGGGGCAAGCCTGACCTGTTGAAAAGAGATGGTATCCATCCCTCCTGGGATGGTGCTGCTCTACTCTCTAGTAATATGGCACATAGTCTTAGAGCTCAAACATGACAATCTGGGGCTCAGGTCAGGAAGCAGACAGACTGGCTAAACCGACCGTCTGCTAGCGGCCTCACGTCACCAAGGTCAGATAAATCCCATCACATAGAGCCTCTTTCACCTAGATATCATCATATAGAGACTGTGTCTGGAAGTTTTTTGTATTTCCAAATTCGGGGAACAAACCCATCTAAGGGTAAAAATGTAATTGATGTTCAACAAATAAAAAACAGATATAATACAAACGAGCAAATGATAAAGCTTGGGTTGCTGAATATTCAATCCCTTACTTCAAAAGCACTTATTATTAATGATATGATTACAGACTATAACCTAGATGTGCTGTGTTTAACAGAAACCTGGCTAAAACCAGACGATTACATTACTTTAAAGGGTAACTAATCCCAAAAAAAACTTTTTTTAGTTAATGATCTGTAAGACTGGCGCTTTATTAATGCTGTTCATTGATTCAAGTAATTATTTTGACATTTGAGTATAAGGTGTTTTAATTCTACAATATATGGTGTAAAAACGTCTGAGTGCTGCTCTCTTCAGGTTGAACAGTGGCTACTGCAGTTGAATTTTCCTATTGGAAGTTGTGGTGCCCTGTGATGTAAGCAGGCACCAGCTCACCACGCCCTTGCCTACAGAGAGACGTGTCTCAGGTGCACGCCCCCTCTCCGCTGGGCTCTGCCCACTTTTCCAGCATTTTTCAAATATTGCCAGTGGGTGGAGTCAGGCTCTGACCAGGGGTTTAGTTACCCTTTAAATGAGTCCACCCCCCAAGATTACTGTTATAAACATGAGCCTCGTCTGAAAGGCAAAGGGGGAGGTGTTGCTGTAATTTATAGTAATATTTTCAAAATGACTAAGAAATCTAGTTTCAATTATACTTCTTTTGAAGTGTTGGTGCTTAATGTAACACTATCTAGTGTAAATGATAAATCACGTTTGAGAATTCTGCTGGCTACTGTATACAGGCCACCAGGGCACCATACAGACTATCAAAGAATTTACTGACTTTCTATCAGAGTTAGTACTGGTGGCAGATAAAGTCCTAATTGTTGGTGATTTTAATATACATGTAGATAATGAAAAAGATGCATTGGGATTGGCATTTAAAGACATTGTAAACTCAATTGGAGTTAAACAACACGTGTCGGGACCTACTCATTGTCGTAATCATACTCTAGATCTAATATTATCACATGGAATAGATATTGATGCCGTTGAAATTCTGCAGCAGAGCGATGACATCTCAGATCATTATCTAGTCTCATGTAAATTACATTTAGCCAAAGCAGCAAAGCCGACTCAGTGTTATAAATACGTTAGACCTATAACTTCTGCCACTAAAGATTGCTTTATCAATAATCTTCCTAATCAGTTTCATCATCTCAGCATCCCAGATAGCTTAGAAGAACTCGATATTGCAACAAAAACTTTTAACTCTCTCTTTTCCAGCACTTTAGACGCAGTTGCTCCGTTGCGCTTAAAGATTAAAGAAAATAGTCCAACGCCGTGGTACAGCGAGCACACTCAGGCTCTTAAGAGAGCAGCCAGAAAAATGGAGCGTAGCTGGAAGAAAACTAAATTAGAGGTATTTCGGATTTCATGGAAGGAGAGCTCAATTGCTTACAGAGAGGCTTTAAAAGCTGCTAGATCTGCTTATTTTACAACCCTATTAGAAGAAAATAAACAAAACCCTAGGCATTTATTTGAAACAGTAGCTAAACTAACGAAAAAGAAAGCTTCAACCCCAGAAGTGTCCAAGCAGCACAGCAGTGATGACTTTATGAACTTCCTCACTTATAAGATCGATAATATCAGGGACAAAATTATAACTATACAACCGTCTACCACAGTATCGCATCAGGACGTGCATTGTAGTCTCCATGAGGAAAAAGTCGATTCATTCATTGCTATAGGAGAGGACGAATTTTCTAAACTCGTTAAATCATCTAAATCAACAACTTGTATGTTAGACCCTATACCGACTAAGCTATTGAAAGAGATACTTCCAGAGGTCATAGATCCTCTTCTTAATATCATTAATTCATCTTTGTCTCTAGGATACGTACCAAAAATTTAAGCTGGCTATGATAAAACCGCTTGTTAAAAAAACACAACTTGATCGTACAAAATTAGTCAATTACAGGCCGATCTCGAATCTGCCTTTTCTGTCAAAGATACTAGAAAAGACAGTATCCTGACAACTGTGCTCCTTTTTAGAAAGAAATGATATCTGCGAGGATTTTCAGTCCGGATTTAGACCGTACCATATTACTGAGACAGCTCTCATTAGAGTCACACATGGTTTGCTCTTATCATCCGATCGTGGTTGTATCTCTCTATTAGTGTTACTCGATCTTAGTGCTGCATTTGATACCATTGACCACAACATTGTTTTAAATAGACTCGAAAACTATGTTGGCATTAGTGGAATTGCATTAGCATGGTTTAAATCATACTTATCTGACCGTTATCAGTTTGTAGCAGCAGGGCCGGCCCGTGGCATAGGCAGTATAGGCAAATGCTAAGGGCGCCGGCGCCTTATACCCTAGGGGGGGCGCCAGACCCGCGTAAGGAACTTTCCGCTTTTATTGTACTTCATTAACACAACGGGTGGAGCAATAATGGGATTTACATGCCATTGACTTTGTTTTTTGTGATCAAATTTTTCAAATAAATTCTTACTTTAACGTGACCAGGGGGGAGTTGAAGGGATCACACATATACACTTAGTTCACGGTGCAGAACAAAACATGAGGCGCCACAAAGCAGGATGGGAAACCACCTCCACCAATCAGACTTATTTTACCCGCCATTCGGTTTTCGTTTTTATTGCGTCAAAAAAAAGTTAATATGTCAAAGCGTCCCAAATTATCTGGTGCCCAGGGGAGGAAAAAAAGAAAAGAAGAGGAGGAAAAACGTGACAAAGACAAAGGTAATGTTACAGTAAAGATGATGTTAAATAATAATATTATTTTGATGTTACAGAACGATGATCAATAATGCCATTAGTCATTAGCATACATGGTTAGCTAATCTATAAATAACCAGCGCTATCTGCTAGTTCTAACCAAAATATTAACAGTCAATGGTTCTAACAGATAAGCCTAGCGCTATTATTATGGAAAATAGTAATATGAGTACCTTCCTCGGACAAATGTGTAAATATTAGATCTAATCAGAAGGTGTATTAATGTTAATTTCATTGACATCATTATCTCACGTTTTCCCAGCTTGTAATAAATCAATCAAAATACCATTAATAATCATAATAATAATTCCATAGTTGTAATGCCAGCTGTTAACTGTGTTACAGCTCATATTGTCTATAAAGTGTTTATCATGTTAAAATTTACACCTGTGGCTGTGTTAAAGTGCACACCATTAATGTTAGAGCATAACTTAGCATTCCCACATGCAATATTATACTGCAGTTTACGGATTCTTTTGCATTCTGCTAATTAGAATTTCATTGTAATGACTATAAAATTTTGATTTTATTACTAATATATGAATTACTAATATAATTTGTATCTGAAAAAATACATTGTATATTATACACTATAGTCTACATCATGTATTTATCTTTCACTATAGTCTATTTATCATGTATTTAAAATGAGGTTTCTCATTTATATTATTTCATTTTATTGTATTTTTTAGAATAAATTATTATTACTATAATTAGTATTTTGAATGTGCAATTAAGTTTCTTGTGAGTATATGTACACTAACAGTGCAAGTACTGTACTGCGATGCAAGGGGGTGCGGGGGCGACACTTAAAATCTTGCCTAGGGCAACAAATTGGTTAGGGCCGGGCCTGTGTAGCAGTAAATGAAGAGATGTCTTATCGATCACAAGTTCAGTATGGCGTACCACAAGGCTCAGTACTAGGACCGTTGCTGTTCACTCTGTACATGCTACCATTAGGAGATATCATTAGGAAACATGGCTTTAGTTTTCACTGTTATGCTGATGATACTCAGCTCTATATTTCTTCAAAACCCAACGAAACTTACCAATTCACAAAATTAACGGAATGCATAGATATAAAAAATTGGATGACTAGTAATTTCCTACTACTAAATTCTGAAAAAGAACTGAAAAGAGAGTTTCTAATTATTGGACAAAAAAACGTCCTCACGTAATAACCTAGAATACTGTCTAACACTTGATGGCTGCTCTGTCAAGTCTTCGTCGTCGGTTAGGAACCTGGGTGTGCTCTTTGATACCAACCTTTCTTTTGAAAGCCACGTGTCTAGTGTCTGTAAAACTGCATTCTTCCATCTTAAAAATATCTAAATTACGCCATATGCTCTCATTGACGAATGCGGAACAGTTAGTTCATGCGTTCATGACATCAAGGCTAGATTACTGTAATGCTCTACTGGGTGGTTGCCCTGCACGCTTAATAAACAAACTACAGCTAGTCCAAAACGCAGCAGCTCGAGTTCTTACCAGAACCAGGAAATATGACCATATTAGCCTGGTTCTGTCAACACTGCATTGGCTCCCTATTAAACATCGTATACATTTTAAAATATTACTAATTACTTACAAAGCACTAAATGGTTTAGCTCCGCAGTACCTGAGCGAGCTCTTAACGCATTATAGTCCTTCACGTCTATTGCGTTCTCAAAACTCCGGCCAGTTGATAATACCTAGAATATCTAAATCGACTGCAGGCGGGAGATCCTTTTCCTATTTAGCACCAAAACTCTGGAACAATCTTCCTACCATTGTCCGGGAAGCAGACACACTCTGTCAGTTTAAATCTAGACTATAAACACATCTCTTTGACCTAGCATTAGGGGTGTAACGGTACACAAAAATCACGGTTCGGTACGTACCTCGGTTTTAAAGTCACGGTTCGGTACGTTTTCGATACAGCAAAAAGTAAGAAATGCCAGAGAAATTTCCTATTTGTTAAAAGAAAAAATATTTTTTAAATAAGTGTGAGTTTTCCTACATCTTGAAACTTTCTGGTTTATAAATGGGTGTCATCTTTGAAGGATGAACGAATAATGTTTTGGTCATCACATTAAAAATAACATTTAAATATATGAAGAGTTCAGATGCAAAAGCCATTTGAAATTTTCTTCTAGAATGATCATTTTTATCAAGCTTGTATATTTAAGTTCAGTAATTTCACTTAAATGGCAATGAAGATTACCTATTAATTGTCATTTGAGTGAAATTACTGAACTTAAATATACAAGCTTCATAAAAATCATCATTCTAGAAGAAAATTTCAAATGGCACTTAGAGGCTTTTGCATCTGAACTTTTCGTATATTTATTTATATAATATTTTAGTTTTGAAGTGCTGGAAAAAGATGTGTGAAGTACTTGAAAGCATTTCACTATTCCAGCCAAACTGGTTACATTTAGTGTTACTATATTAAATCCATGGTGAATGTTGCTGGTCTGTGGACGTAAAGTATTACTAGTTCATTCACGGCACAATGTTTCTCCTGGTGTCCACGTCAGCGCTGTTTGATCTAATAGAGATCTACGGTTAATAACGGAGAAATGTGAATGCTTCTCACTAGATCTCGCAGCGATGTTATTACTTCAGTGGCGAATTCAAATGTTTTCTTTACTGGATCTTAGCGCTGTGTTGTAACAGTGTCGCTTGATCGAGATCGGCTCACGCTGTACAGATGTTGCTGGTCCGAACTGCGATCCGTGAAGCACATAATGAGTAGCGCAGTTTCGTTCCGCTTTCATTCCGCTTGCCATTTGATGCTGTGCAGCGTTGTGGTGATCGCGCCAGCGCGAATTTTGTCGGCAGGAAAAATGGTCCAAGGAATCGTTCGGTTTGTATGCGTACCGAACCGGAAGCCTCGTACCGAAACGGTTCAATACGAATACATGTACCGTTACACCCCTACCTAGCATACACATAACACACTATAGACTTCTATAATTCAATGTTAGGCTGCATAGATTAGGTCAGCCGGAACTGGGAACACTTCCCTTAAATCCTGATGTACTCGCTACATCATAAGAAGAATGGCATCTACGCTAATATTAGTGTCTTTGTTTATCCCGAGGTTTTCCCGCAGCCTGCCGGATCCAGGCCGTGTCCAGATCTGACGAAGGAGATTCGCCTGGACCCGATGACAATGCAGTGCTGATGTGTCAACTAGTCCCTCCCTGTGAAGGCCTGCTTCCCTTTACCTCTGGACAGATAATCGTTGTCTGGATAATTCCGGTTCACGTCGCTACGCGGAAGCGATAAAATTCTGTATTATAAATTAAGGCCAGACAAGTAGTTTGTTGAGGGTTGTTTTTTTAGGGAAGGACTACATGCCTGCGCACATATATTCAAACGCGCATACCTATAGAATGAACTCTTAATACGCATGTGCACGCCATCAGCGTTCTCACAGGTTCGCGTTTTTAAAGTTTGCGTAGAGAGAACTTAAGAGTTTTCTGTTTAAACGGTGTCGTGTTAGCGGCCCCTAAGTTAATAACTAATGGTCGTTGCGACGGAAATTAATCAATTAAAACTAACTTTAGCTGGACAATAACTTTATTCTAGAGCTGCTGTAAAGCCAAAACAATCTCTGTTACTTTAATCTCCTATTATCACAGTAAAGCTGCTTTGAAACAATCTACATTGTTAAAAGCGCTATATAAATGAAGATGACTTGACTTGATAGCATATTCCCGCCCTCAGCCATTGGTTTACTGTCCGCCAAGGCATCACTTTAGCGTCTTGTGCAGACCCGCCCCATGGAAGAGGGGGGTTGAGCAGTTGCTCATCATCATTTAAAGAGACATGCACCGAACCGGGTTGTGTTTGAGGAGCTGTGAAAACAGCTGTGTAGAGGAGGTAAAGGGGTGCTGTTTTACACAACCATTGAAGAATTTTAACCAAAGTAAAGTATGTTACAAACTTTATATGAACACCCTACAGAATATACCTACTTGTGGAAAATGGGCATCCGATGACCCCTTTAAGACATCTTTTTATTCAAGCTTTTAATTTATAATTTATTATGGTGTATTTTTTATATGAATTTTTTTTCCTCCTTGTTTGATTTATTTTGTTCTGTACATGCACTTTGAGTTAGAAAAACCTTTCTTTAATGAGAAAGGCACATTAAAAATAAAATGTATTATTATTATGATTATTATTATAGATTGCTATTGTTCTGGATACTGATTGGTAAATACAGCTATCCAGTCATTTTAAAATATATGTCAAGTAGATATAACGTATATATATATCTTGCGGTGTATATCAATTCATTTTTAAATAGAGTAACAGTTCTGACGTGCAACACCTGTACCGGGAATAACAGAGGCCAACAATGAACCAGATTGTATCAGATGCCATTTCAAGAACTTGCTTTTAAAAAAATGATGTTTAATTACACTGTGAAATCTACGTACTGCCTCCCATACCTTCCTGATTAAAGACATAAACCTTAATCTAATTAAAGATTAAAGCCCTACCTGTGCATATCCTGCAGTTGAGGTCGAAGAGATGGTGTTTGTGCTCTGTGGTGGAGTCTTTCAGCATGCAGCCGATCAGCCCTGGAGCGCCCGAGCTCGCGTCCCTCGCAGGGGCCGGCTTCAGTCGAGACACACACCGCTTCTCCTGCTGAGGACACACACATGCTTCAATGCTGATCAGAGGAACAGAAATGGCACTTGCTCTAGCAGTGAAAAAGAAAATCTCCAATACACTCTTCAGATTGTGTAACCAAACTGCAGTGTGTGATCTGCAATCCTTTGCTAACTTTGTCATAACTTCATCTAGAAGTCCCCCCATCGACTCACTGAGGTAGTGTTTGTGTTCAGTGCCTGTGTGGTCGCCCCGATCACCTCTTCCTCACGAGCAGCAGGAGGAGGAGGAGGAGGAGGAGGTTTCTCCACACCCACAGAGCAAACGGATGAGGACGACGACTCCTCCGGCACAGACGACTCCTGTGGGAAACAGTCCAGAACTGAACATCTGCATCGACTGCACATTAACTCTTGTGACAAACAATTCTTTACCTCCACACATGTCATATCCTGCTGACTCAAATTAATGAGCCTGACTGAAGGCATGTTTCCTTTCAAGACCTGATGACACAGTTCCTGAAAACATCAACAGAATAATAAATATACGACTTCACACATTACGAAAACAACGTTTAAACGAAGTAACTTTGTGTACAAAGATAATGTACGAAAAATGACCTTGTTTTTGGGATCTTTCAAGCTGAGGACGAGGCACTGGTGTTTATTCCTATACTCCTCATCTGTGGTGTAACACACATTGAACATCTCTTTCTCCATGTGCACTGCCAGCTTCTCAATTTCATCCTCAGAAATGTTCAGATCATCACTCTGATTAAACCTAAACAAAAAGATAAAAGATGATATGTAGATTTTACCTTGATAATAAAAATATTTTTTAAAGTCCCCCTGTGGTGAAAATCCAGCTTTTAAATGTTGTTTATATGTCTATGATGTGGTGTTTTAAATTCACAAGTCGACAGCATTGCTGAGTATTTTCTTCTTTAAACTGCAGTGAACCAAAGACAGTCTCAAAAACACGGTTTGAAATCGCTGGTGTTTCTGACGTCACAAACGACCTTGTAACCAATCAGATCAACGTGTGATCGCCAACCAGTGGATCTCTGAGCTGACTGAGTGAGTGGAGGCGGGGCTCATCTGCATATTTATAGAACCGCGCATACTTAATGAGGCAAGGGTGTCGAGTTACATTCAAGATATTTTTGGTGATCAAAGATGAGTTTCAAGGGATAAAACGATTGACTACAGGGGGCTTTCAGAGAAGGCAGAGATCACGACAGGTAGGACTCGTTTAGGCATGACCCCCAGCAGAAAGGTGTAGTAGTTGTGTAATATTAAGAGATAAATTGTATATTTTCTACAGAAAATGAACAACATCAATGTTTTCTTTTCTTTGGCAATTCAAGCTCAGTAAAGCATATTGCACAAACACTGCAGCCCTACTGTACCCTTACTAGCGATATAACACCAAATAAAGAACATTATTCACAAGACGATCGCGCTGATCCACAAGAAACTGTGTAACGGAAACTGTAACTGTCATAAAACTCTGAACGCTGGCCACTGACGTCACTGCCATCGTACGATAGGCTGAGGTGCGTCATGTGCTTTCTCCAAAGGCAAGAGATACAAACCCTCTCATCTCCCTATAATAAGACCAGGGCTGAATCCGAAATCGCCCCCTAAACCCTCATTCACTACTCCCGTTAGTCCGTTAAAACAGCTCACTTGAAGGAGTAAATGCGTGAATTCAGACGGTCGTTGAGCGTACATCGTTTGTACACTCGTTATTACGGTGCATTGTGGGATAGAATGAGTGCACTCAATAACGTCCACTATGGTTTTGGACACCACTACAAGTGAATGTCCCCTCAAATAGTTAGATTTCAGACTTCAGATTCAGCCCATCTCGGTTTCTGTTCCCGCCGAAGGCCTTGATCACCTGGCTCAGGTGTGTTGCTAATCCTCCATTAGCAGTGTTGCTAATCTCTGCAGGACAGTGGCCCTCCAGGAGCCTTTATGGCTCACGCTAGGCTGCTTCTGAATACTCAAACAGATGCAACCCCGTTTCCAATGCGTGAATGCAGACTTGAATTGAGCAGTTCACCACACCACGCACTGAACACGCAGTGATGCACGTTAAGGGATAGTATTCACAAGGAAACGTTGGTTGATGCGTTTGAGAAAGTGATCTGCGGGCTACTTGAAACGAGGTGGCGGGCCTTGTGTTCGACATGCACTAGGGTTCAAGACAGCTATTCTGTGAATGATCAAGAGGTGGTGGTGCTGGGTCACCAATTAACATGCGTCACAGGATATTTAGTTTAAGTGAAGACATTTCTTTGTCTAACCTGAGCAAGACTCTGCTGAGCTCGCGGCGCATGTGTTGTCTGATGAGGAGAGGACTGTCCAGCGCAGGCTCGTCCGCCGAGGGCCCGCTCGGAGACTCTGCGGGGGTGCTGCCCTCAGAGGGCCTCTTGGCGGACGCTAACGGGCTTTTACTGAGCGCCCCTCTGAGCAGCTCCAGCCGCGGAGAGCCTGGCATGGTTTTCTTGGCTCTAGCTGGAGTGGACCTCTTGATGAGCGGGGCGGGGGGAGTCTCCTCGGAGGAGGGCCGGTCCCGGGGCGGGTCCGAAAGCTGGGCTGTGCTGGTGCTGTGCTCCACCTCAGCTGGGTCTTTAACGGCTGGAGAGAAGAGAGAAGGATATAAGGATTTAAAACACAAGAAGCATTTGAGGGAAAAACACACTTTTTTAAAAGTCTGGGTAAGGACGCTTTTAAGAAGCAAGCCCATTGTGGGACTAATTATGAAATCTTTTTACAAAAACATTGTTGCTTTAAAAACTTCACTGTTTGCTGAAAAACTGGGCTCACCAATCAGTAGTTGCACGTTTGTGCTTCAACGCATTCCTTGGTCCTGCATGTTCAGACATTTCGGGCACTTTCACACTTGGTCACACAGTTTGACTAAATCCTACACCGTCATCAATGGTTCGCTGATGTGATTTAGGACTTTGGCTTGATCTCTAAAGTCTGCTCAACACCATCCCCCATGTCTCCAAAACAAGACAACAGATGTGTGTATCATTCGCCAATTAAAGCGGAGTCTATTCAGTCAGCATTTAGCTTTTATGTGTTCAAAAAACAACACTGCAAAACCCAACGGTACATAATGATTTCATGTAATGAACTTGACCTCAATTCAACGTGTATTGTTGCACAAATAACTATTGTAGTATATTAGGTAAACTTCTGCTTTTAACTAAAACTTTTCAGTAAAATAATAAGACACTTTAAATCAACTAAACTGACTGTTCCACAAAAGGTTTCAAGCTCAACAGACATCGGCAAAATCCACTGGTGAAAGCTTCGTCAATGCAACGGGAACACGACAAAAACATACGGCATCTTCTACAATACAACTGTTTTCATCTACAGGTCCTTCTCAAAAAATTAGCATATTGTGATAAAGTTCATTATTTTCCATAATGTAATGATAAAAATTAAACTTTCATATATTTTAGATTCATTGCACACCAACTGAAATATTTCAGGTCTTTTATTGTTTTAATACTGATGATTTTGGCATACAGCTCATGAAAACCCAAAATTCCTGTCTAAAAAAAATTAGCATATTTCATCCGACCAATAAAAGAAGTGTTTTTAATAAAAAAAAAAAGTCAACCTTCAAATAATTATGTTCAGTTATGCACTCAATAGTCAATACTTGGTCGGGAATCCTTTTGCAGAAATGACTGCTTCAATGCAGCGTGGCATGGAGGCAATCAGCCTGTGGCACTGCTGAGGTGTTATGGAGGCCCAGGATGCTTCGATAGCGGCCTTAAGCTCATCCAGAGTGTTGGGTCTTGCGTCTCTCAACTTTCTCTTCACAATATCCCACAGATTCTCTATGGGGTTCAGGTCAGGAGAGTTGGCAGGCCAATCGAGCACAGTAATCCCATGGTCAGTAAACCATTTACCAGTGGTTTTGGCACTGTGAACAGGTGCCAGGTCGTGCTGAAAAATGAAATCTTCATCTCCATAAAGCTTTTCAGCAGATGGAAGCATGAAGTGCTCCAAAATCTCCTGATAGCTAGCTGCATTGACCCTGCCCTTGATAAAACACAGTGGACCAACACCAGCAGCTGACATGGCACCCCAGACCATCACTGACTGTGGGTACTTGACACTGGACTTCAGGCATTTTGGCATTTCCTTCTCCCCAGTCTTCCTCCAGACTCTGGCACCTTGATTTCCGAATGACATGTAAAATTGAGCAACAGTCCAGTGCTGCTTCTCTGTAGCCCAGGTCAGGCGCTTCTGCCGCTGTTTCTGGTTCAAAAGTGGCTTGACCTGGGGAATGCGGCACCTGTAGCCCATGTCCTGCACACGCCTGTGCACGGTGGCTCTGGATGTTTCTACTCCAGACTCAGTCCACTGCTTCCGCAGGTCCCCCAAGGTCTGGAATCGGTCCTTCTCCACAATCTTCCTCAGGGTCCGGTCACCTCTTCTCGTTGTGCAGCGTTTTTTGCCACACTTTTTCCTTCCCACAGACTTCCCACTGAAGTGCCTTGATACAGCACTCTGGGAACAGCCTATTTGTTCAGAAATTTCTTTCTGTCTTACCCTCTTGCTTGAGGGTGTCAATGATGGCCTTCTGGACAGCAGTCAGGTCGGCAGTCTTACCCATGATTGCGGTTTTTAATAATGAAACAGGCTGGGAGTTTTTAAAAGCCTCAGGACTCTTTTGCAGGTGTTTAGAGTTAATTAGTTGAGTCAGATGATTAGGTTAATAGCTCGTTTAGAGACCCTTTTCATGATATGCTAATTTTTTGAGACAGGAATTTTGGGTTTTCATGAGCTGTATGCCAAAATCATCAGTATTAAAACAATAAAAGACCTGAAATATTTCAGTTGGTGTGCAATGAATCTAAAATATATGAAAGTTTAATTTTTATCATTACATTATGGAAAATAATGAACTTTATCACAATATGCTAATTTTTTGAGAAGGACCTGTACAAGCTGTCATCACTTGGCAAACACCGGCTCTTCTGCGCTTCTCACGTGTGTATGGAAAAGAGCCCGTTTATGAGAGCTTGCATGTTTTCTAACATAAGGCTTTTCTACAAATCAAAACTCTTGTGGAACAAAACAGGATCCAAATTCATGCGTTATTGCTGGTGCTTTAAAGAGATGAAATGCTGTAGAAGTGCATACAAAGGATGTATTTTGTTGTTATATTAAAACACTAAAATAAAAATAAATGCATGATCAATTTGGGGATTTTTGACAAATTATTGGTGAAGAAACTAATCTTTTAAAAGCATTTTGAAACAAAAGTTGACTTGAAACACACTGTGGCAGCACTTGATCTTAGCTGTGGATACTAGCATTCGACCAGTTAGTCCATTTAACACAGTGCTTCCCTGTTTCATAAGTGACGGTGTAAGATTTCTCCAAATAAAAGTGTCTGTAATGTGGTCACACTGTGCAGCTTTGCTCAATTCAAGCCCATCTGGGAACGGCAAACCCCAACACTCTTCCAATGATTTTAAGCTAAGTCCCCTTTATTTCTATAGCGCATTGTAAAGCTGCTTTGAAATGGTCTGAATTGTATAGAGATAACAGGAAAATAATGATTCAATGAAGAAATGCACAAGGAATTCAGTTCTGCTGTACAGCAGCTCTAAATAAACAAGTGTCATTGATCAGCTGAAGTCACTTCAGTGGTAATTCAGTTCTGTTGATTAACTGTGTAAAGTTCATTTGCATGAGCATGCACACTGGGAGCTGTAAACACGCTCAGAGAGCGAGCGAGCGAGCGAGCGAGCATCTGCTTGTGTCTGTGGAGAGAGCGCAGGATACGTACTGGGTTTGTGATCTGGAGCAGGAGTTGATGATGTGGCTGGCAGGTCAGGGTCTGAACACAGCGGCGACTCATTCGCTTCTTCTGGCTTGATCACATGCTCTTCCTGCGCAGGCGTCTTGCTGATCTTCACCTTGAAAAGCTTTGCAAGAAATGACCGTTTCTCGCTCTGAAATGTGAAAGCATAGTTAACACTGGTTACATAGAGAAACAAACACTCAATTCAAAAAGTGATTCAAAATGTGATCGAGTATTGAGAAATGAGTATTTTTCTTTTCTTTTTATTAATCATTTAAATGCACTACATACTGGTGTACTTCACCATATACTACATATATGTATATATATACACACACATTTATAAAACGGTTAGTTCCAATCCTTGATTCTGGTTGGTCAATAGCTGTGCTTTATTCATGCTAAAACACAGCTATGACCGCTTCACCCAACGGTTCTGTTTATCACTGCGCAACACCCTTACCAACACCCTTAGCAACCACCCGTATCAACATAAACAAAGAAAAAAAACGTAAGAATTAAAAGGCTAAAATGTTTAAAGTAAATTTGAATTTACTAGGTGGCATGACAGTAGATGAGTGGTTTGAGGAACAATTTGGAGAGACTTGATAATATGCTCAAGTGCTGAAATTATAACATTGATACATTCGAGAAGACCCGACCCGTAATGGAACCAATACAGTGCTGCAAACCCAATGGCCAGGGAAATGCTTCGGTGACTGGTGTAATGAAAAGGGTTGCAGCATTGATTTTAAACAAATCACCAAGACAGAACACTAGATTTATAATATATAATATTTAGTAAGGTTTATTAAGTGCAGGTATTATTTAAGTGCAGAGAGAAAATAACGGAATAAACGGAAAATGACTGTTTTCTCATGCTGAGAGATGAGCTATATTTGTGTGAGGAAATATCACATATTGTGTTGTAAAAAAAAAAAATTAAACAAAGTTTGAGAATGGTTCCTAAGTTGTTTTTATTTGAGCTTTCATGCATATTAAATGTTGCTGTTCACGGTCAGTGACTATTTTCCTCTAGTGGAAGGAAGGCTTTTAGTGATTTTACTCAAGGCTAGTGCTGTTTTCATGAATAACCCCACTTCGCCCTTCAGCCGTGACTTATTCACGATACAGCACAGCCTCTCGTACCTTATTCCTTAAATATATATACACACAGTATGTATGTATTTATGTATGTATATATATATATATATATATATATATATATATATATACATAAAAACACACACAAATACATATATAAAATAAACAAATACATTTATATATATATATATATATATATATATATATACAGAGAATATATATTTGTTTATTTTATATATGTATTTGTGTGTGTTATATACACTCACCGGCCACTTTATTAGGTACACCTGTCCAACTGCTCGTTAACACTTAATTTCTAAGCAGCCAATCACATGGCGGCAACTCAGTGCATTTAGGCATGTAGACATGGTCAAGACAATCTCCTGCAGTTCAAACCGAGCATCAGTATGGGGAAGAAAGGTGATTTGAGTGACTTTGAACGTGGCATGATTGTTGGTGCCAGAAGGGCTGGTCTGAGTATTTCAGAAACTGCTAATCTACTGGGATTTTCACGCACAACCATCTCTAGGGTTTACAGAGAATGGTCCGAAAAAGAAAAAACATCCAGTGAGCGGCAGTTCTGTGGGCGGAAATGCCTTGTTGATGCCAGAGGTCAGAGGAGAATGGCCAGACTGGTTCGAGCTGATAGAAGGGCAACAGTGACTGAAATAACCACTCGTTACAACCGAGGTATGCAGCAAAGCATTTGTGAAGCCACAACACGCACAACCTTGAGGCGGATGGGCTACAACAGCAGAAGACTCCACCGGGTACCACTCATCTCCACTACAAATAGGAAAAAGAGGCTACAATTTGCAAGAGCTCACCAAAATTGAACAGTTGAAGACTGGAAAAATGTTGCCTGGTCTGATGAGTCTCGATTTCTGTTGAGACATTCAGATGTTAGAGTCAGAATTTGGCGTAAACAGAATGAGAACATGGAACCATCATGCCTTGTTACCACTGTGCAGGCTGGTGGTGGTGGTGTAATGGTGTGGGGGATGTTTTCCTGGCACACTTTAGGCCCCTTAGTGCCAATTGGGCATCGTTTAAATGCCACGGCCTACCTGAGCATTGTTTCTGACCATGTCCATCCCTTTATGGCCACCATGTACCCATCCTCTGATGGCTACTTCCACCATGTCACAAAGCTCTAATCATTTCAAATTGGTTTCTTGAACATGACAATGAGTTCACTGTACTAAAATGGCCTCCACAGTCACCAGATCTCAACCCAATAGAGCATCTTTGGGATGTGGTGGAACGGGAGATTCGCATCATGGATGTGCAGCCGACAAATCTGCGGCAACTGTGTGATGCCATCATGTCAATATGGACCAAACTCCCTGAGGAATGCTTCCAGCACCTTGTTGAATCTATGCCACGAAGAATTGAGGCAGTTCTGAAGGCAAAAGGGGGTCCAACCCGTTACTAGCATGGGGTACCTAATAAAGTGGCCGGTTAGTGTATATACACTGTGTGGTAAAAAGAACGTCCTCTCACCATTAACTGTTTTCATTTCCAGCAAACGTTTTAACGTGTAAATATTTGTAAAAACACAAAAAGATTTAACAAATGAGACAAACTGAGCAAGTTTCTTTCACAGTCAGCAAGAACTGGAATAACGAGTCCCTGAACAGAGGATCAATATGCAAAGTAGTGGTCAGTCTCTGATTTAACCCCTGCGGTTCATCTCGTCCTCATGGACTGAGCCGGATCCGCCAGACGTTTCTCCACGGTTCATCTCTCCTCATGGACTGAGCCGGATCCGCCAGATGTTTCTCCACGGTTCATCTCGTCCTCATGGACTGAGCCGGATCTGCCAGACGTTCCTCCACGGTTCATCTCGTCCTCATGGACTGAGCCGGATCCGCCAGACGTTCCTCCACGGTTCATCTCGTCCTCATGGACTGAGCCGGATCCGCCAGACGTTCCTCTACGGTTCATCTCGTCCTCATGGACTGAGCCGGATCCGCCAGACGTTCCTCTACGGTTCATCTCGTCCTCATGGACTGAGCCGGATCCGCCAGACGTTCCTCCACGGTTCATCTCGTCCTCATGGACTGAGCCGGATCCGCCAGACGTTCCTCTACGGTTCATCTCGTCCTCATGGACTGAGCCGGATCCGCCAGACGTTCCTCCACGGTTCATCTCGTCCTCATGGACTGAGCCGGATCCGCCAGACGTTCCTCCACGGTTCATCTCGTCCTCATGGACTGAGCCGGATCCGCCAGACGTTCCTCTACGGTTCATCTCGTCCTCATGGACTGAGCCGGATCCGCCAGACGTTCCTCCACGGTTCATCTCGTCCTCATGGACTGAGCCGGATCCGCCAGACGTTCCTCCACGGTTCATCTCGTCCTTATGGACTGAGCCGGATCCGCCAGACGTTCCTCCACGGTTCATCTCGTCCTCATGGACTGAGCCGGATCCGCCAGACGTTCCTCTACGGTTCATCTCGTCCTCATGGACTGAGCCGGATCCGCCAGACGTTCCTCTACGGTTCATCTCGTCCTCATGGACTGAGCCGGATCTGCCAGACGTTCCTCCACGGTTCATCTCGTCCTCATGGACTGAGCCGGATCTGCCAGACGTTCCTCCACTCTTACACCAAGGCACTCGCAGGCTCTCAGACACATCTGGAGGGACGCATGCTGGTCTACAGCTGCTCTTCGGTCTCCCTGTAACACTGCCTCAGACTGTGTCTGGCATGGCGACACTGCAGTGTATTGCTGCGTTCACATTGGCAGGCATCAGTCCTCCTGCAGCGGGTCTATGGCAGGTTTACGCAGGTCATCAGGAGCTCTGGGCATCTTGAGCATCTCCTGATGTTTTCAGAGTCAGTAGAAAGGTCTCTTTACTGTCCTAAGTGTGACTGTAACTGTGACTTTATCTACCACCTGTGAACTTGTTTATGTCTATGTGGTGTTTATAATATGCTTTAAGACATTTACACATATGAATGTGTAAATTCATAAGTCGACAGCATTGCTGAGTATTTTCTCCTTAAAACTGCAGTGAACCAAAGACAGTCTCAAAAACACGGTTTGAAATCGCTGGTGTTTCTGACATCACAAACAACCTTGTAACCAATCAGATCATTGTGTGATCGTCAACCAGTGGATCTCTGAGCTGAGTGAGTGAGTGGAGGCGGGGCTCATTTGCATATTCATAGAATCACAAATACTAAATGAGGCAAGGGTGTAGAGTTACATTCAAGATATTTTAAGCCATGAAGACCTTTTTTCCAAAGAAAAAACATTTAAGTAATTTTGGTGATCAAAGATGAGTTTTAAGGGATAAAATGATTGACTACAGGGGGCTTTAAGGACCGTTTCTCTGGTGCATGCGTGAATGTAGTAACAATGACAAGAAAGCACCACCTGAGAAAGCACCATACTGTGTCTGGAATTGCCCCATATAGTGCACTATTTCTGTCATTTGTAGTGGTGGTGTCCGACACTACAGTGGACATTATCCAGTGTCTTTTAGCCCAGGTCAATAATGTCAAAAAAAAATTCTATACTGACAGTTTTCCTAAGGAATATTATTTTTTCCCAAGGTTTCGGGGGCTTTCAGGGCCCCGTCGTTAAAAGCTCATGAAATTTGACACGTCAGAGTCAACGGCCATTAGGTGCTGGCAAAAGCTGTATACATGGCATCACAGGGGTGGGAGGCTCTGTGTGAAACTCTGTACATACATCGTTCTCATTGAGTCAAACAACTTTCACACAGAACAGCGGCGCAGGGGTCATCGTCACCGTATTTGGGTCCTCAGCAATGCAGATTGGAACACCGGAATTCAATCATGTGGAGGGGTGTCCCAATACGTTTGTCAATATAGTGCACCTCATTGTCTAGATCAGGGATGGGCAACATCGGTCCTGGAGGGCCACTGCCCTGCAGAGTTTAGCTCCAACCCTGAAAAAAAATCACCTGCCTGTAACTTTCTAGTAATCCTGAAGACCTTGATTAGCTTGTTCAGGTGTGTTTGATTAAGGTTTAAGCTAAACTCTGTAGGACAGTGGCCCTCCAGGACCGAAGTTGCCCATCCCTGGTCTAGATGAAGGCTAACATTTTTAAAGCTGCTGTCCGTAGCTTTTTTTGGGTTAAAAATTATCCAAAATACATATTTGAGAAAATACATAACCAGCCAGTGTTCAAAACTATCTGCTTGCCTTAGCTCGATGCGAAACGGTAAGCTTGTAATAATGTTTTTAATTTTAGTGGTACTGGTGGATTTCCGCGGGAGATTAGAGCATGTCTTTGCGTCATTACGTCACATCTGTACACATAAAGAAGGAGTCTCGGCTAGTATAAGCTATATTGCGTGTGAGGATGTTGGAGGTAGAGATTTATAGCCTTTTCTCACAGCACTTGATATAATTAAACTTATCAATTTGATGGCGGATCCAGAAAGGTTCAAACGACGATCATCATCAGTGACAACTAGAGACTCACCCGCTGTAACATGCAAAAGACTTCGTTCGGACTTCGGAGTGGCTACAGAAAAAAAGAGACTGCAACCGGACCCATGCGAAAACAAGGATAATATCGGAAGGACATTACATGATGTAGTCACGCAATGCTTGCTGACGTTGTTAACATTAACAATTTGAGAACATAGTATAGCTACTTTGCACGGTTTTGCGTGAAATGATAATTTATAAGCAATTGTTAGATTTAATCAGCGCGATTTACTGCAATGTCAGAACCAGAACAAAAGTGAATGTTTCTTACTAGTTCAGAGGACATTTCCCGGTGAAAATTGTTATGTTGGTCATACTTCCAAAAAGAATAATCTGTGATTCTGAATGACAATATCCACATCGGCGCGGTGACTGACAGCTGCACACTCTCCTCAAACACTGTGTTCATCCGCGCTGTGCCGTGTCGAGGGTGTTGAACTACAACCCACGTAAAGTTCATAATTCCGCGAATGACTGCAATTGCAGATTTCGAACAGAGATGGCGACAAAGAGGAAAAATGCCGGACTGCAGCTTTAAATTACTAACATTTATCATAAATATTAAGGTTATTTTTTTAAAATAAATATCAATTATTCATTGCCCAGCCATGATAGCAGAACTGAGGTGTCTACTCAAAAAAGAGGTGGAAACGGACCATGGTGTAAAAACAGCTAAACAAGTGCAGTCCAAAGTCCAGCCAGTGAACCAATCTCGAACCGGGGATGAATTTCAATCAGCCCGCAGCTGGTTAATAAATGTTAATATATGGCCATCCACACAATTTACAAATCATGCAATTTAGCAATGTCAATGCATGGTGGCAGCACTAGATTTTAGGCCAGGTGTAGCGGTAAACCGCGAGTGACCATGAACAATAAGGACAAATCTTGTTATTGGAAAGTCACCATGGCCACATCAAAGAAACGGAAAGTAGATCAGGAGGGACGTCGCATTAATGAGCATTGGAAATCTGATTTATTTATTTTTTATTGCATTTGCAATGAAACCGTCTCCATTTTGAAATAATAAAATGTGGAGAGGCATTATAGGACAAAGTATGCAACTCCTATCAGAGCTTCTCAGACAGAGAATGAGAGGATACAGTTAAACAACCAGAGCCTCCCTAGTTTCCCAGCAGCAATTCCTCATCAGGGCAAAAGAGTACACTGAAAACATTCCCAAAGCAAGCTATGAGATGGCAATCCTTATCCCTAAACAAGAAAACCCTTTCTCTGAGGGCGGGTTTACTCTAGAATGAGTAATGAAGATTGCAGAAAACATCTGCCCAGATATTGCTCGCAACACTGCTGCACTGAGAACATAAGAAATATATATCGATATCAAAGGACAAGCGACTGGTCGAAGCCGTAATTTTTAAAAACTTTCTTTGGCCTGTTACAAAAGTGCCAATATTTTAGACACTGCCCAGCTGCTCATTTATTTGAGAGGAAGTGATGAGGACATGAACATCACCAAAGAACTGCTGGACCTCAAAAGTCTCAAGGACTGGCTTGGGATCAATTACGTGGAAACGCTACCGGTGTGGTGCCCGCAATGGGGAAAGTGGATTAGCATCATTGATACACAACAAAGTCAGCAAGCATCCCCTTAAACTATTGCTTAATTCACCAACATGGCTTTGTGCCAAATGTCTGCAATTTGATCAATTTGTGTGTCCTCTAGTGAGCCACGTCTGGGAGTAAGCTAGTGTTTTTCGTTGATGCCTCGCCACAGCCAATCATTCTGCATGCTTATTGGCTCACTGACGATGACGAGATTAACCCCTAAGGTATCGAAATTTAGTACCGAACGACAAGACATTTTTTGATACTCTATGGTATCAAGGCAACTCCCTTCAATTGATTGAACAAAAGGAAAAGCAATTGTGCTTTACTATTGGTGAACTGGTACCTTGAACAAAGTTTTGGTCCTACACAGTTTGGATTACAATGAGAAGTATCTGGCCCCCATGTGCGTCCACAGCATTGAATAAGGCCCTTTTTATAAATAAAAAAAAAGCTTGAAAATCCCTTCAGTGCCCCAAACTACTGGTGGAGGATGATCACAGATCCTGCAGGTACACACCTGCCCCGAGCACCAGCAGAGACAGAAGAGGGACTACTCAGAGCAGCGTCTCAGAAGAGGAACCGTCTCTCCGGCCAGAAAGAGGAGTAACTTTCGTTCAAGATAAACCTGCCATCTTTAGTTAAATAGAAAGCAGTTCATTTTGCTATGTGTGTAGCAATTACATTAAAGGGTTAGTTCGCCCATTTAAGACATGAAGTTGTATGCAATCCTTACCAGCACTACAGTGCATACACACTGACCCACTCTGTTGTCACCTCCCTGGTCAGAGTTCTGGCCGCTGGAAGTTTTTCAATAAAGTACTCCCGGTTATTTTCCGGTGCCACAAAACTGTGCGTTTTTACGTGAAAAAATTATTTGCGTTTCAAAGCTTGATTAATTTACCACACAAAAAACACGCCGGTCAAAATTTATACCTCAGTTTTAATCGGCACTATTTTCT
Source organism: Rhinichthys klamathensis goyatoka (assembly GCF_029890125.1). NCBI lineage: Eukaryota > Metazoa > Chordata > Actinopteri > Cypriniformes > Leuciscidae > Rhinichthys > Rhinichthys klamathensis. Next base: position 398,149 of record NW_026606563.1, on the reverse strand, counting down.
ATCCATTTCTATCAATCCGCGCTGCTCAACGTCAACAGTGCGCACGTTCCGATCAGCTGTTCCATATTTCAAGCTTTATTTGTCATTGCATAAATACAGTGTATTAACACAACGAAATTCCAAGTGCTACTCCAGATCAGTGCTTTAGACAAAATACACACTAATAGATAAATATAACAGACAAACAAACACCCCCCATCCCTTTCTCCCCTCCCTCCCCGACAACACACACCCTCCCACCCACATATGTGTACAATAGCAGCGGTTTCGACATAGCAGCAGGATTCGGCATACAAGAACGAGAAAGCTCAAAGCCGCTGCACTTGCGCGCGCCGCCATTTTGTTTTTAGCGTTGCCATAGTGTTTACACAATCGATTGACAACGACGTAAAAAGTATTAAATTAACAATGGTGCGAACTTGTAAATTCCCAGGCTGTGACCACAAGGATGTGCCGGGATCAAAGTTCAGATTCCATCGTTTTCCTGTTTCGAATATAATTATGAGACAGCTTACCGAGCATAATCTCCATCTGCTGTTAGTCGACCTCACCAGCAGGGGGTGCAAGCGCGTGTTGTTGATTTGGCTGGTTGCCATCGGCTACTCTGCGGGAGCTAAAATATCCAAAATAAAGGATTTTCGTGTGTGTAGTGCTCACTTCAGCGAAGACGATTACATCCCCAACCAAGGAGGAAAAGGAAAATTAAAGAGTTTTGCTGTACCAGTACCACGGGTAAGCTCTATTTACTAACTTTATGATCCCATGTCTAAACTGTACGGTAAACAAGCTGATGTTTAGACTCCATTATAAAACACGTGAAAAGATGTCTAATATAAAAACAGCTATAGGGATATTGGTACAATTTGCTGAGACAACTATTTGATTGAACACACACACAATTGAGGTTTTGTGTTGCAATCAATAACATTGTCGTTGTGCTAAAATTACTTTCATCATCTGATCCGTCTGACATTGTGCTAAAATTGGTTTCATCATCAGAAGTTTCGCAGTCAGACATGTTTTCAGCGAGTCACGCTATCAACAGCTGATCTGAACGTGCGCACTGTTGACGTTGACAGCAGCGCGGATTGATAGAAATGGATAGAAAATAGTGCCGATTAAAACTGAGGTATGAATTTTGACCGGCGTGTTTTTTGTGTGGTAAATTAATCAAGCTTTGAAACGCAAATAATTTTTTCACGTAAAAACGCACAGTTTTGTGGCACCGGAAAATGACCGGGAGTACTTTATTGAAAAACTTCCAGCGGCCAGAACTCTGACCAGGGAGGTGACAACAGAGTGGGTCAGTGTGTATGCACTATAGTGCTGGTAAGGATTGCATACAACTTCATGTCTTAAATGGGCGAACTAACCCTTTAATGTGTTGCCCTGCAAAACTTTGTTCTTGACTTGAGGCTGGTTTCACTTTCATTACTGCTTTTTTCCACTGTTGTTTTGCATAATAATGATAATTAAAGTAACAAGTTGGTACATTATCCCTTACATCGTAGGACCTTTTTTTTTTTACAAACAAAACGCATAATAGAAAGATCATATATTTTGTCTATATAATACAACTAGAATAAAAACAGTATTTGAGTATTATAAATTTTTTTTGTAAGGCATGAAAATGACTCAAGACTCGACTCAGACTTGACAAAAGACTCCAGACTTGACTCGGACTCCAGTGGTAAAGACTCCAGACTTGACTCGGACTCCAGTGGTAAAGACTCCAGACTTGACTCGGACTCCAGTGGTAAAGACTCCAGACTTGACTCGGACTCCAGTGGTAAAGACTCCAGACTTGACTCGGACTCCAGTGGTAAAGACTCCAGACTTGACTCGGACTCCAGTGGTAAAGACTCCAGACTTGACTCGGACTCCAGTGGTAAAGACTCCAGACTTGACTCGGACTCCAGTGGTAAAGACTCCAGACTTGACTCGGACTCCAGTGGTAAAGACTCCAGACTTGACTCGGACTCCAGTGGTAAAGACTCCAGACTTGACTCGGACTCCAGTGGTAAAGACTCCAGACTTGACTCGGACTCCAGTGGTAAAGACTCCAGACTTGACTCGGACTCCAGTGGTAAAGACTCCAGACTTGACTCGGACTCCAGTGGTAAAGACTCCAGACTTGACTCGGACTCCAGTGGTAAAGACTCCAGACTTGATCCGAGTGAGACTCGGACTTGACCTTAAGAGAGCGGTGCGTAAACAGATGTCCGCAAACCTCAATGAACTGAAGCTACGTTATAAAGAAGAGCGGGCCAAAATTCCTCCAAAACGATGCGAGAGACTGATACTGTCATACACCCATTATTAACTTTTTTGGTTTCAGTTTTCAGACAAGTGCATCCTGTATTTTTGGTTTCGGCCCAGAATTTTAATTTCAGTGCATAACTACTTACTAAAATATTTTACATTATTCAATGATTAACTATTAACACAGGGGCTTGTTAGATGCTTTGCTTGCTCCTAAAGTCCTCATTTTGCATAGCTGGCTACAAAACAAAAAAGGTGTGCTGCAAACTGCTCATTCATGTTTCCGTCTCCCTGTGCTTCACACTCCTGCCCAGTGTGGACGAGATCGTCAACCCAATTAACACTTTCTCCAGGCACTCGAAGAAACTGCCTCCGGATAACCAACCACAGAGAGGTTTATGACGTCGGCTTAAAGCCTCCTGCTTCCTGCTAACTGACAGCTTCCTCTGTCAACTTCTCAGGCGGATAGAAGACTTTCAGCTGATATGGTTTTGGGTACCAGAACAAATACGGGTTTATTAACTGATTTTGGGTATCAGACAATACTCTGCTGACAGTTTTGGATATCAGACAAAACAGAGACTGGATCCATCATTACTGGTGTGGAAATTCATTTTAACATTTTTGGTCAGCAGGATATTGGCACAATCAATCAGAACTTTTTACAAAATTACTTTTTTGTCTTATTCAGAAGAATGTCAAATGCATGAGAGCGAGTAAATGATTTCCCTTCACAGAAACTCCTGAAGACTCTGCATCAGGTATATTACAGTGAAAGGGCTGTGCAATACATTGATACAGAAAGCCAAATGAATACATAATGAATACAGAAATTCTGAGCTGTCATCAAAGTTTAGAGTTACGGACATTTGAGAAACACACATTCCCTCTGTAAAACTGGCATTATGATTTGCACCACAGACCAGAGAGACGTCTCTGTTACGGAGGAAATAATAATTACCTTGATAGCCGGTTCAGCTGGTGGAGCAGCGGGTTTGGTCTCAGTTTTGGGTTCAGAGAGAGACTTCATGGCCACCGCTGCATGCCGTACAATACACTGATGACCGCAGTACACCGACCCCGGCAGAGCGTCGTTACTGCAGCCTGGGCCCATGCATTTAGGAGAAGCAGACTCCTCCTCCACCTTCACCTCCTGCTCCATCACCTCCTCCTTCTCCTCCTGATCCATCACCTCCTCCAGCGGCTGCTCGACCCCCACCTGAGACACAACACACCGATTAGATAAAGTCCTTTCACGGGATCCGGGGGACTTTTGACAGCTACAGGGCTTTTGTTAAAACTACAGGAAGAGCTTTCACATGTTTGCATTCCCAGTCGGATCAACAGAGGGGTGGGGAAGGGCTGTTGAAATATTTTACATTTGTTGTTACATTACAGCTGCCAAGAAACAAATCATTGATGATCCATTTGTCCACTACTGGCTAAACAGCAGCTCTGCTGGACAGACTCCTCCTCCTCCATAGGCCAGAGTGATGAAGCAGGAGGAGCTGGATTATTTACTCTGAGTGATATCAATCCACAATCTGACCTGTAATGCTGCCTAGGGATGGGAATCGAAAACCGGTTCCACTCGAGAACCGGTTCTAAAATTTACGATCCATCGATATTGTATGCCCTCGACGTTAACGAGTCCTCTTATCGATGCTCCTGCTCTGTCCCTTTTGTCCTTTATCAAGCACCATAGCACCGCGTCCAAAGCTAATCTTTGTCCTGCAAAGTCTTATTTGATCAGTGAGTAAAATTGTCTCTCTCTGGTAATGTAGATGAACCGCTGCGCTTGTGACAGGGCGCATGTTAAACTGATCGAGCAGAGAGAGAGAGAGAGAGAGAGAGAGAGAGAGAGCGAGAGAGCCCCGGTCGCGCGCACGCACTCTCTCTCTTCGGAGCAAGGCGAAAGTAGGCTTCACCGTCTCAAAACTAAGCGCTGTCTTCCTCTCTCCCTCGCACATATTAATCAAAATAAACGACACGATGGTAAGGTAGGGAGACTAAAGTTTTTTGTGGAGCATTCGGAGATTTGTTTTTCCTGAATTGCCGCTGGGTGTGAATTGTGCCAAAATACGTTGCCTTATCTTCTCTGAAAAGTGTTCCGCACATTCAGCTGACATAATCACACTTCAAATAAACGAAAAAAACGATCCAGTGATGAAATGTTTTCTGTGATGACACACATCTTGTGGGATGTCCCAACTGCCGGGATAATCACACAACGAGCACACGTCCGATAATGACACGTCCAATTCGCGAACTAATTACTCATTTGAACCGATTCGTTTTAATGAATGGTTAAAACAAATGATCTTTCCAACACTGAACTCACGGGGCGTTTAATCGGTGTATAACTAATCGGTAACACTTTACAATAAGGTTCCATTTATTACATAAAAAGTACAGTTTGCTTAGTCAAGTGTAAGCTTTAAAACAAATAAAACAACTTGTTTTTTCCCCCGAAAAAGACTACTTTTTCCCTCACAGTGCTATCAGGAATCGATAAGAGAATCGTTAAAGAATTGGATCGATAAGCAGAATCGTTAGTGGCATTGATATTGATAAAATCTTATCAATTCCCATCCCTAATGCTGCCTGAATCATAATCATACACTGTTAGACGTACACACACACACACACAGGAGAGATTACCGGCTGTTGTTGTGAGCAGGAGGCACAGGTGAACTCTTCTCTGTTGCCCTGCAGGAGACGAGCCTCTGCGCTGCTCACACACTCCACGTGACGCCACTCTCGGCACGAGCCACAGCGGAGCATCACCCTGACACACACACGTTAGTTCGGCACGGCAGTATCAATGTGCATCACAGTTTCAACATGCATAAAGCAGCTGTATGAATGAAGCTAACGCATCAAATATTCAACACAACAGGTACAAATACAATAAAAGCTGTTTGAGGAAAAGAACAAAAACTGAAATTGAACTCAGGGTCGGGATCTAATATTTCCATCAGTGTTGGACATGATCGCCTGCACATGAACCAGTCACTGCATCAGCACGGCTGTGTTCAGACTGCAGGTTAAAGTGGCCCAAATGAGATTTAGTTTTTACATAGATCCGTTTCTCTCATGATAGTGTGAATGGCACAAACCACATGGAGTCTGATCTTTTCAATACTGATTTGTGTCAGTTTCATACGAGATCCTGACACTAAAACGCTTTTTCTCACACAGTAATTTTTATTTTGGGTGAACTATTCACAATACCAGATAGTCACCCTCCACGATACATATTGATGCATTTTTTTATTGTGATACATTTATGGCGCTTTTCCACTGCTGGTACGGCTCGGCTCGGTACGGCTCGGTACGGTTCGGCTCGCTTCTCTTTTCCACTGCTGGTACGGCTCGGCTCGGTACGGCTCGGTACGGTTCGGCTCGCTTCTCTTTTCCACTGCTGGTACGGCTCGGTACGGCTCGGTACGGTTCGGCTCGCTTCTCTTTTCCACTGCTGGTACGGCTCGGCGCGGCTCGGTACGGTTCGGCTCGCTTCGCTTTTCCACTGCTGGTACGGCTCAGCACGGCTCAGTACGGTTCGGCTTGCTTCGCTTTTCCACTGCTGGTACGCTCGGCACGGCTCAGTACGGTTCGGCTCGCTTCGCTTTTCCACTGCTGGTACGGCTCGGTACGGCTCAGTACGGTTCGGCTCGCTTCGCTTTTCCACTGCTGGTACGGCTCGGCGCGGCTCGGTACGGTTCGGCTCGCTTCGCTTTTCCACTGCTGGTACGGCTCGGCACGGCTCAGTACGGTTCGGCTCGCTTCGCTTTTCCACTGCTGGTACGGCTCAGCACGGCTCGGTACGGCTCAGTACGGTTCGGCTCGCTTCGCTTTCCACTGCTGGTACGGCTCGGTACGGTTCGGCTCGCTTCTCTTTTCCACTGCTGGTACGGCTCAGCACGGCTCAGTACGGTTCGGCTCGCTTCTCTTTTCCACTGCTGGTACGGCTCAGCACGGCTCAGTACGGTTCGGCTCGCTTCGCTTTTCCACTGCTGGTACGGCTCGGCACGGCTCAGTACGGTTCGGCTCGCTTCGCTTTTCCACTGCTGGTACGGCTCGGTACGGCTCAGTGCGGTTCGGCTCGCTTCGCTTTTCCACTGCTGGTACGGCTCGGTACGGTTCGGCTCGCTTCTCTTTTCCACTGCTGGTACGGCTCGGCGCGGCTCGGTACGGCTCGGTACGGTTCGGCTCGCTTCTCTTTTCCACTGCTGGTACGGCTCGGCGCGGCTCGGTACGGCTCGGTACGGTTCGGCTCGCTTCTCTTTTCCACTGCTGGTACGGCTCGGCGCGGCTCGGTACGGTTCGGCTCGCTTCTCTTTTCCACTGCTGGTACGGCTCGGTACGGCTCGGTACGGTTCGGCTCGCTTCTCTTTTCCACTGCTGGTACGGCTCGGCACGGCTCAGTACGGTTCGGCTCGCTTCTCTTTTCCACTGCTGGTACGGCTCGGCACGGCTCAGTACGGTTCGGCTCGCTTCGCTTTTCCACTGCTGGTACGCTCGGTACGGCTCGGTACGGTTCGGCTCGCTTCTCTTTTCCACTGCTGGTACGGCTCGGCACGGCTCAGTACGGTTCGGCTCGCTTCGCTTTTCCACTGCTGGTACGGCTCGGCACGGCTCAGTACGGTTCGGCTCGCTTCGCTTTTCCACTGCTGGTACGGCTCGGTACGGCTCAGTACGGTTCGGCTCGCTTCGCTTTTCCACTGCTGGTACGCTCGGTTCGCTTTAGCTCAGTTTGCTTTTCCACTGCAGTTCCGCTTTAAAGTGGGTGGGATTATATTATATACCGTTATAGTTTATCCGCTCCTCGGCAACCAACGAGAGGAACGTCTGCACTTCGTCCACTGACCACGATTCAGCCATTTCTTTTTTGGAAGTTTTCCTTTTTTCTTCAAGCAAATCAAGCAAGTAGTTTTAAAACAGGTGCTACAGCGGTGGCTGTTACTGGCTATTTAAATCTAGCGGGTTTGATGTCTCGCAAATACAACGACGCTGGCAGTGACGATTCTGTCTGACCAATCAGTGATCTGCAGTGTGTTCACGTCACATTTTAGTATCTGTACGGTACGCTTGGAACCTCAACAGAGGTGGTACCATTTAAAGCGAGCCGTACCATACCGTACCATGCAGTGCAAAAGCACCAAAGCGTGCCGTACCATGCAGTGGAAAAGCGCCAATACACGATATATTGTTACACCCCTATGAATTATGAATTTTTATTAGCTAATACTGCATCCACTTCTCAAGTTAACATGTTTTGCGGGAAAAAAGTTTCATTTCCCACAAGCTTCCAGGAATAATGCAGCGTTTGCTTGAATACTGGCGGAGGAACATGGATTTGGTATTTAGATGAAGCTGCTAAACTCATCTGAACTCTTACTCAAGCCTCTGCTCTCCACTGAACCTGCCACTGTACACTATAGACCATGCCGACTCTGAGTGACGTGGCTCATGTGTTGCTTTGCACCTTTACTGTTACAGTCAGTGTTATTACACATCTTAAAAATAAAATATTAAATCTGGAAAAGAGCAGTGAACATCTGACCTAACATCTTGTTGACATTGCTATGAAAGACGTTGGGGTTGAGTTTTTTAAATCTAACAATGTATTACACAGCTCTCTGGAATACTGGATTCTGATTGGTCAGTGCCGGCATCCGGGTAACTGAAACCGCTGCTACGTAAAGCTGTTTCTCACACCACTCACTTGCCGTCTAGAGTCACTGTCGTGTTGCAGAATGAAATGAAAGTACAGAGTCAGAGCTTACCTGTCACTGAGTCTCTGCTGACACACAGCGTCCTGACCCGTGCTCTCGCTGCGGGATTCAGGGATCTGGTCCTCTCCTCCAGCCTGTTCCTCAGAGTCCGCCTCCGCTCTCTCAGCAGGGACTGGAGAACACACCTGTCCTGCCCCTGAATCGCACACCTGTCCCGCTCCTGAATCCCCATCTGAAGAACACACCTGTCCTGCCCCTGAATCGCACACCTGTCCCGCTCCTGAATCCCCATCTGAAGAGCACACCTGCCCCCCTCCTGAATCCCCATCTGAAGAACACACCTGTCCCGCTCCTGAATCCCCATCTGAAGAGCACACATGCCCCCCTCCTGAAGAACACACCTGTCCTGCTCCTGAATTGCACACCTGTCCTGCTCCTGAATCCTCATCTGAAGAACACACCTGTCCTGCTCCTGAAGAGCACACCTGTCCTGCTCCTGAATCCCCATCTGAAGAGCACACCTGTCCTGCTCCTGAATCCCCATCTGAAGAGCACACATGTCCTGCTCCTGAATCCCCATCTGAAGAACACACCTGTCCTGCTCCTGAATCCCCATCTGAAGAACACACCTGTCCTGCTCCTGAAGAGCACACCTGTCCTGCTCCTGAATCCCCATCTGAAGAGCACACCTGTCCTGCTCCTGAATCCCCATCTGAAGAGCACACCTGTCCTGCTCCTGAATCCCCATCTGAAGAGCACACCTGTCCTGCTCCTGAAGAGCACACCTGTCCTGCTCCTGAATCCCCATCTGAAGAGCACACCAGTCCTGCTCCTGATGTGAGGACACCTGTGACATCTGTCCCGCTCCCATCCTCCTGTCCCATCAGGATTGGCGTCCCTACACCCACATCTCCCTCGTCTCCCTGCTCCTGCATCCGCCGGGCCACGACCCGCTTGCGGATCTCCTGCAGATTGAGATCATCGCTGTCTTCGGCTCGATCCGACGAGACTCCTGCACTGACGCGCTCCTCGTCCGGCTTCAGCTCCGCAAGGACACCCCTCAGCCCTTGCTCATCCTCCTCTTCATCACCTGTGTGTGTGAGCGCTCGTCCTCGCCCCCCGCGGCCCCGTTTGCAGGCTATAGCGCTCCCGCCAGCCTCGGCTGCACGTTTGCCCCGGCCGCGCCCCCTGACCCGCCCCCGACCCCTGGCTCGACCCCGGGCCCGTGGGGCGGGGGGGCTGTTGTCCGACGAGCCCACGGCCTCCAGGAACTCGCGGCGGGCGATGGTGCTCCGCCGGAAACCCCAGGTCTTGGCCTCAGCGCTGGAGCCGTCCTCCATCTGACACACAGCAGAAAACACACATCAGGATCCACTTCAACTACTGCTACACTAGAGCACACACTGCATCATCTGGGCGGCACACGGCATTACTGCTTACTTATTGTAGTTCAGCAACACCAAAGTTGCTGCTTTGCTCTAAAACAGGGACTGGTTACAAGAGACTTACAATGCTTTTCTGTTTGGTATGGTTCACTTTCACATGGCAACATTTCAAAGTGTGTTCAAAACAATGTGTTTATTCAAGTCACATGGCGGTAAAACTGATCTCTCATTGGTCACTTCAACTGTTTACGTTCCTCCTAGCATCGCATGTCCGTCGTTAGTACACTTCAGTTACACGAATGTTTATAAGCCTTCATGCCCGAGAGAGAGAGAGAGAGAGAGAGAGAGAGAGAGAGAGAGAGAGAGAGAGAGAGAGAGAGAGAGAGAGAGAGAGAGAGAGAGAGAGAGGTTCATCACGACAGCATGTTTAATGCACCTGTTAGTGAGATGAGGAGGCTCTAGTGACTGCTGAGGTCAAAGACACCTCGTTCAGGACCCAGTGTTCCGGTGTGGATCATATAAGCCTAAACGAACCGAGTCCGGTTCAGACACATGCACAGCCAGTGTCTCATGCTGAAACATTAGCACTGGGTCTCAGTCACAAGCCACTGATAGACGCATTTCACATTAATCTAATAAAAAATGCAGTCAAACTCACTTTCATTTGTTAGACAATTAAAACCCATCATTAAACTTCCGAATGATGTGACCAGGAGTCAGCCAGCACACAGCAGAGAGAGAGCAACTGAACTGAAGTCTATCGCTTACTAAAGCTTCATCTCTCCGGCGCGAGCGAGCGTTGATCTGTGAACACAATGAAATATGATAAACTCACGCTTCACCGCAGGCTCACTCCACACTGTCCGCGTTTACATGCACACTTCGGTTTGAACTAAACTTATGAATGATTAGTAATGTAAACTGCACTCAAACAAATAAACACGCAGTGTTCTTCCATTTTGTCCGTGAGAGGGGCGTGACGCACTGCATGACGAGGAGAGACGCCACGCGACGCGACGCCGGAAACCAACAGCGACGCTGGCGGACCGGAGGAAGAACAGCAGGCGCGATCGCGTCTCAAATGATGAAGCAAACGCGATTGGAAAAGCAACGCAAATTTACAATTTACATTTATTCTTTTTTAGCATTTTGTCATTATTTGTAATAAACCCTTTCAGTAGGCTATTAAAAAGTGTTCTTTGTTGAATTATGTTTTTTTTTTTTTTTTAAACATACACGCTGTAGTTTGTCTCTTAACCAAGCTCTGCATAAAACACTGCAATTTTTAATAAAATAGCACATATTATAAAGACTTATCATAATGGTTATGGCTGATTTGTTAAATGCATTTAATACATCACACTTTCAATAAAACATTTGCAATTGGTTCGTAAAAGGTGTGTTATTTGGGGTGAGTTTCCGTTGCATTGACCAGCGCTTCGACACTGTGAATCATTTTGTGAAGCAATTTCTTTCTTCAGTTGATTGAAAGTGTAGCAAATTAGCTAAAAAAATATATTAATAATTAATCATAACTTGTTATAATTAATAATAAATATTTAGAACAGTTAATAGAATTAACTTAATGTAGTAAAATTTATATTACAATCCAAACCTGTTTGTCCCGTGAACACTTGTTTATTAATTCTAAGAAATGTTCATTTCCGAGCTATGGGAAATGTCTTTCTTACTGTACAGTAGGCTAATACTCAGAGCATGTAGACAAAATCTGATATCGTAAAAACGGACTTTGTTGCAAGCAGAGAATCAGAATCAAATACATATTGTACACAAGTTTTAATAACTAAATCACAAACACAACTAATCTAAACACACATAGGCCTACACACAATCACACATACAGCTTTCCTGCAGCTCAAACAGTAGATCGTTGGCGCTTGCAACGCCAAGTTCATAGGTTCGATTCCCAGGGAAAGCAAGAACTGATAAGAATGTAAAATGTGTACCCTGAAATGCAATGTGATTTCCTTTGGATAAAGCATCTGCCAAATGCTTAATGTAAAATGGTTAGTGACAGTGTGGCGAGCAGGTCGAGGGCCGTGCGTGAGCCCGGTGGCGTGATTGATAACGAGCGACACCTGCGCAACGCACCAGTCTCGTATTATGCGGAAGCATAAAGGAGGAGCGACGACAGTGAAGATCGAGAGTGGAACAGGACTTTATTTATTTATTAAAATCGTTGAACGTTCGCCAGGTCCCGCCTCCTTCTTCCCATAACATTTGAACCTTGTTACACTGGTGCCGAAACCCGGGAAGAAGGAGGGACACGCTGTCAGAGAGCCCTCGCTGCTGTGCGGGAGTGATGGCCGCCGATTGTTGCCCGAGGCGATGGTGCTGGAGCGATGTAACAGCAGGCGGGACGGAGACCTCGCTGCCGTGCTCCTGGGTCAAGGAGGGGTGCCTGCCGTCCGAGAGGGAGCGGAGGAGTCGCTTCCGTTCGCCGTGGGCCGGAGCCTGTTGCCGTCGGCCATGATGGGGGCGGAGCAGAGAACGGAGGACTCACTGCCGGCTGCCCTCGACCGGAGGAGCCATCGCCGCCCACCAGGAGGTGGAGAAGCGCCGAGCCGTCCCCCAACGGATGTCCAGTACCATCGCATGGCACCGCGAGTGAGTCTGAGGACCGAGCGGCAGTGTGTCCGGGAACCGGACCAAGATTTTTTTTTCTCTCTCCCCTCTCTCGTATCTGTCGCTCCTCATGCTTCCGTCTCCTTTTCTCTCGCCTCGTCTATCCATACCCTCAGATGCCATGGCCACCGTGACCAGTCCCCCGGCGATGGGGGTATGTGGTGAGCAAGACGAGGTTGAGGGTCGTGGGAGAACGGCGCGAGGCCGGTGGCGTGATTGATAATGAGCGACACCTGCAACGCACCGGTCTCGTATCTCTCACGGACGAGCGGAAGCATAAAGGAGGTGCGACGACAGTGAAGATCGAGAGAGGAACAGGCCTGAGTTTATGTTGTGTTCTGTTTCTGTTGTGTGTGGCCAGCAGTCGTCCGTGAGGGGCTGCTGGCTTATACTTTCATTTTTGTATTTGTTTATTTATTTATTACAATCTTTAAAACCTACGATCGGTCAATGAGCGACGGCTCGTGGTACCATCACAGCGGGGCACAAAATCACTCTCCAGAACATTCTCATTCACGGTTCCATGCTGGTGGAATGATCTCCCCACCCTCATCCGGAATGCAGAATCCCTGACAGCATTCAAAAGACAACTGAAAACTCATCTCTTCCGGGAGCACTTAACATAAAAAAAAAAAAAAAAAAAAATCCTTTCCTCTAAATCCTCGCTTGCCTGGCTTATGCTACTCCGAGCTATGTCTGAACTTTGTATTTTGAGCACTTCTTGCGTTGCTTTTGCCTCTTCACGATGACTCGCTTGGTTTAGTCCTCAGTTGTAAGTCGCTTTGGATAAAAGCGTCTGCTAAATGACTAAATGTAAATGTAAATCTTTAAATGTTCGCCGGGTCCCGCCTCCTTCTTCCCATAACATTTGAACCTTGTTACAGACAGAATTAAACCGGAACCAGGAAATTAAACTATGGAAAAGATTAATTTAACTATAAAAAGAACCATCAGCTTTATTCTTTCAAAGCACCTCATTAAGAGGTTTCTACCGCTTATTATTAAACCTCTGGTTAAAATTTGTGATAATTGCATCTCCTTTGCAGTGGAAGCAGTGTGTGACGTCTTTGAAGAAGATCTCCTTGGTTCCGTGAGTTGATGGTTGGAGTTGCGATGGACTTCTTCTGCAGTGAGTGAAGAAGTTGTACCAAAGTCCTGATGTTGTCATTGACTCTGTTGTGGTTGAGAGAGAGTCCTCTCTCTCCTGAATGGGCACATGGCTGGTTGTGAGCCTGGTGAGGCTATGCAGGACACCAAACCGAAGGTACCGAGAAGGGCCAAGAGAGGGAAAGGCTTGTGTAGATGCTCTATAAAGCCTGAGAAAGGTCCCACCTCTCAGGGTTGACTTGACCAATAAGGCCCCGATCACACCAAACGCGCTTTTCAGGTTCGAAAACGAGAGGCGCACAGCACTGACCCGATCACACAGAATGAGCAGTGCGCTGCGTTTTTCATGTTGTTAGGCAACAACCGAAACAGCTGTCCTGTCAGTCAAGTAAACATCAAATCAGCCTTAGATTAACTTTATCTACTTTCTGTTAACATTGTGGTAGTTACGGTTCGTGAAGTAATTAAGCTCCTGGTAACCCGCGAGAGCACCACAAGTTTCTCCTCCATCATCGCACTCTCCGGGTGTTCAAAGCAACTGTAGCTTTGATGACGTCGGGCGCTTTTCTGCTCGGAGTTGCTTTTTTTTCAACTGCAAAAACGCGAGGCGCAGCAGGTGGTAAAACGCGAGGCGCCTGGGGCACATAAATAGGTCGCAGAACGCTCACTGCCATAGGAAAACAGTTTAAAAAAGGCGCCTCTCACTGCAAAAAACGCGTTTGGTGTGATCTGGACCTGAGAAAGGTGGAATTTCCAAGCGGGAAAATTCCTCTGTTGGGAGGTTTTATGACTGTCTCAAGTGTGGTTAGACATGGGCCTTGCTGTCTGTGTCCATTTATATAAATATAACAAACACACACTGCATTCTATGAGGAGGTGTTGTACACTAAAGTGTGAGTCGTTAAATGAGTATTAATTAGAATGCACACAAGTTCATGGGGCAGAGGCAGATACATCTTCCAGTGTGGACATACAATATGCAAACCCTCAAGTTCTGCTACGATGGGGAAATTGTTGCTCCACTAGACACTCATCACGTGCCTTTGACTTTCCGGCACAGGGACAAACATGTCGACGCTGTCAAAAGCTGAACCACATTGCAAAATGGTGTCGGTCTGCTCCAGTTCAAGCTCCTACACAAAGAAAACCACGTGCTAAGACTACAAACACTGGTGTAATCCATTCAATCAACACCAATTCAGCATGGTTTTCTACATGCACTGTTAATATAGTGGATTCTTGTATCCACTATTCTCCTCTCTGAATTTGTTTGGATACGGAAGTTCTGCAGTCGACGTTATTGGTCTTATACATGCGCCTGCCCAGTATGGCAATAAGGCTCTGTCCAACTTCCCATTTCACATTACGTCCCATGGCAGCAATATCCTCGGACTGGACCTGTTTATGAGTCCGGACTGTTCTCTGCTGGCTCTGGCTTGTCTTTATGGCCGAAGATTCACCCTTGGAACCGATGACTAACTCCTCACTGCACTTATGCCTCCTTCTGGGTCTGACCACAAACCCCTCCGCATGTACCGCTGGACTGACCGCAGTATGACTTAACCATACAGTACACATCAGGGAGAGATAATGTAGAAGCCGGTTTGCTGCTGCCGTCCCCATTGCCCCCTGTCACATGGTTGAGGAAAAGGATATTACTCAACTGGTGCATGCACCCCTCGTGGCTTTCGTGTCCTTGGGGGCACTCACAGAGGAGTCGGCTGCTGATTTCACCCTCTCCGCTGTCTGCAAGAATCTCCTGAATAGCTGGCCATCTCAAGTCACAACTGATATCTAGCCGGATGCCAGAGTGAAACATGAATGGTCATGTTGGAATGATACATGCTTGGCCCGTGGACACTGTGTCATTATCCCTGCTAAGCTCAGAGGATGGCTGCTGGCCATGGTGCATGAGGGCCATCTGGGCATACTCAAACTGAAGCAGCGTTGTAGGGAGCTGGTATGGTGGCCAGGGTTGGACAAAGACATTGAGCAGCAATTGAGACATTGTTTGGGACTGTACTCCATGTTGTGTAAGCAGGAAAACTGGCCCACACACCCCGCCGCCCCTGGGGTCCTTGCCTTGGCCAACTTAACCTTGGGACCACATTCAAGTAGAAATCTGTGGTGAACTCCACGATGTGCCCCATCATTTGCATTTCCTCATAGTAATTTATGATCTACACTCAAATTGGCCACAGGTTGCACCTGTGTGCTCTTTCAGATCCAGTTCCTGCTCTTTTCCCACTGGGGCCTGCCCAGGTCCTTGCCGACAAGTGTCTGCTGAGTTTACCAGTTACATCCAAAGCAAAAGGATCAAACACATACAAACAGCTTACTACCATCCACAGTGAAATAGGGGCATAGAGAGATTTAATGGGTGGGTCTGAGAGCCCACTTAGCTCAAGGCTGCTCTTTCAACAAGCCTTTGTCTCAGACTCTTCTACACTACAGAGCAGCTCAGCATGCCACCACTGGGGTGTTACAGAAAAACTGATTCTGGGATGAGAGCTGGAGTTACCCCTACACAGACTTCGGCCTCCTACTTCTTGCGGTGGAAACCCTGTGGTGGAAGTCAGGGTGTGCAGACAACAGCTCAAAGCACAGGGCAGATAAAATGGCAAAAAAAGGCCCGGATTCCCAGAATCTCCCAGCTGGACTGGGTTTGGGTTCAGTGACCACACCGGAAAAACAATCTCCACACTTTCTGGCCGCAGCCAAAGCAGGAACAAAAGCAATTTAAAGTCAAAGTCAAAGTCAAATTTATTTATAAAGCACATTTAAAACAACTTCTGCTGACCAAAGTGCTGTACATATGAAATCAGTTAATCAGAATAAAATAACAAATAATAAATACAATAGAATATAAAACATAAAGTAGTGGAGCAGCCAATGTAACCTGCTTATTCAGTGTTGAAAGCTATAGAGAACAGGTGTGTTTTTAGCCTGCATTTAAAATGATCTACGGATTGTGCAGATCTAACATGAAGTGGTTATTCCACAGCCGTGGTCCTACCACTGAAAAGGCTCTGTCCCCTCGAGTGGTGAGCCTAGTTTTAGGGACAGTCAAAAGAAGTTGGTCTGCTGACCTTAATGCTCTGGCAGGAGCGTAAGGGTGCAGCATATCAGAAAGATACGGTGGCGCAATGTTAGTCAAACATTTAAAGACTATTAATAAAATTTTAAAATGCACTCTAAAAAATACAGGGAGCCAGTATAATGATGTCAGCACAGGGGTGATATGATCCCTTTTTCTCTTCCCTGTCAGCAGCCGGGCAGCCGCATTTTGTACCCCCTGGAGGCGGCGAAGAGAGCGTCGTTCGAGTCCGCAGTACAGCGAATTACAGTAGTCCAGCCGCGATGTCACAAAGGCATGGACTGCTCTCTCCAGATCTTTCTTAGGGAGATAGCGCTTGATTTTACTAAGTAGTCTTAAATGATAAAAGCTGCTTTTCACCACTGCACTGACCTGTTTGTCAAACTTAAAACCACAGTCAAAAAGCACTCCTAGATTTTTTGTGCTTGGGCGAGAGAATGAAACTAATGGGCCAATGGCACTGTCCCAGCCCTTCAGACAGTCTGTTTGCCCAAAGACCACAATTTCAGTTTTGCTTTTATTAATACTTAAAAAGTTGGAGTCCATCCAGGACACCACCTCCTTAAGACAGTCCTTTAGAGTTTTGATTTCAGAAAAGTCATTTGTGCTCAGTGGGAGGTAGACTTGTATATCATCCGCAAAACAATGAAATGCCACATTGTGCTTCTTAAAAATGGACCCAAGCGGAAGCATGTACAGTGGAAATAAAACAGGGCTTAAAATTGCACCCTGAGGCAGGCCGAAATTTAGTGGCATTATTGAAGAGGAGTGCTCGTCGATATGAACTGAAAAGCTTCTGTTAGATAAAAATGATTTAAACCACTGAAGGGCAGTACCCTTAATACCCGCATAATGCTCTAGACGAGATAAAAGTGTGGCATGGTCTACAGTATCGAATGCGGCTGTTAAATCTAAAAGCACCAGAACAGTAGATTTGCCTGAATCAGCAGCTAAAAACAACTCCTAAACAACAACTTTTAGGAGGGCTGTTTCTGTGCTATGCCGGGGTTTAAAGCCAGATTGGAACAATTCAGTGATTCCATTCTCATCAAGGTGAGACTGTAGTTGGTCATATACAACTTTCTTCACAATCTTAGACAGGAATGGGAGTTTAGAAATAGGTCTAAAATTTGATAACACGGTGGGATCCAGGTTTGTTTTTTTCAACAGGGGCTGGACCACAGCATGTTTGAATGCAGCCAGGAAACAGCCAGACAACAGTGAAGAATTAATAAAATCCAAAATGAGAGGTCCAAGTGTCGGGAATACCTCTTTAAGGAGGCGTGGCGGGATAATGTCAAGTGGACAGTTTGAGGGCCTCAGCTGCTGAACAACTTTAGTTAAAAAAGACAGAGACACCGTCTCAAAATGATCAAACACAACAGCACATGTAGAGAGTATCTGAGGCTCAGACACACAAGTAAGAGAGGACCTGACAGTACACACCTTCTCATAAAAAAACAAAAGAAATTTTTCACCAGATATAATACAGATGAGCAAATGATAAAGCTTGGGTTGCTGAATATTCGATCCCTTACTTCAAAATCTCTTATAGTTAATGATATGATTTCAGATTATAATCTTGATATGCTGTGTTTGACAGAAACCTGGCTAAAACCAAACGATTACATTATTTTAAATGAGTCAACCCCACAAGATTACAGTTATAAAAATGAACCTCGTCTGAAAGGCAAAGGTGGAGGTGTTGCTGTAATTTATAGTAATATTTTCAAAACCACTAAGAAATGTAGCTTTAAATATACTTCTTTTGAAGTATTGGTTCTTAATGTAAAAATATATAGTGTAAACGATAAATCACATTTGAGAATTCTGCTGGCTACTGTGTACAGGCCACCAGGGCACCATAAAGATTTTATCAAAGAATTTGCGGACTTTCTATCAGATTTAGTATTGGCTGCAGATAAAGTACTAATTGTTGGTGATTTTAATATACATGTAGATAATGAAAAAGATGCTTTGGGATTGGCATTTAAAGACATTGTAAACTCAATTGGAGTTAGACAACACGTGTCAGGACCTACTCATTGTCGTAATCATACTCTAGATCTAATATTATCACATGGAATAGATGTTGATGCTGTTGAAATTCTGCAGCAGAGCGATGACATCTCAGATCATTATCTAGTCTCATGTAAATTACATTTAGCCAAGGCTGCAAAGCCGACTCCTTGTTATAAATACGTTAGACCTATAACTTCTGCCACTAAAGATTGCTTTATCAATAATCTTCCTAATCAGTTTCATCATCTCAGCATCCCAGATAGCTTAGAAGAACTCGATATTGCAACAGAAACGTTTAACTCTCTCTTTTCCAGCACTTTAGACGCAGTTGCTCCGTTGCGCTTAAAGAAGATTAAAGAAAATAGTCCAACGCCGTGGTACAGCGAGCACACTCAGGCTCTTAAGAGAGCAGCCAGAAAAATGGAGCGCAACTGGAAGAAAACTAAACTAGAGGTATTTCGGATTTCGTGGAAAGAGAGCTCAATTGCTTACAGAGAGGCTTTAAAAGCTGCTAGATCTGCTTATTTTTCAAACCTATTAGAAGAAAATAAACATAATCCTAGGTATTTATTTGAAACAGTGGCTAAACTAACGAAAAAGAAAGCTTCAAGCTCAGAAGTGTCAAAGCAACACGGCAGTGATGACTTTATGAACTTCTTCACTTATAAGATTGATAATATCAGGGACAAAATTATAACTATGCAACCGTCTACCACAGTATCGCATCAGGAAGTGCATTGTAGTCTCCCTGAGGAAAAATTTGATTTATTTGTTGCTATAGGAGAGGAAGAATTCTGCAAACTCGTTAATTCATCTAAATCGACAACTTGTATGTTAGATCCTATACCGACTAAGCTACTGAAAGAGATGTTTCCAGAGGTCATATATCCTCTTCTTAATATCATTAATTCATCTTTGTCTCTAGGATACGTACCAAAAACCTTTAAACTGGCTATGATAAAACCGCTTGTTAAAAAAACACAACTTGATCCTACAGAATTAGTCAATTACAGGCCGATCTCGAATCTGCCTTTTCTGTCAAAGATATTAGAAAAAGCAGTATCTTCACAACTATGTTCCTTTCTAGAAAGAAATGATATCTGCGAGGATTTTCAGTCCGGATTTAGACCGTACCATATTACTGAGACAGCTCTCATTAGAGTCACAAATGATTTGCTCTTATCATCCGATCGTGGTTGTATCTCTCTATTAGTGTTACTCGATCTTAGTGCTGCATTTGACACCATTGACCACAACATTCTTTTAAATAGACTAGAAAACTATGTTGGCATTAGTGGAATTGCATTAGCATGGTTTAAATCATACTTAACTGACCGTTATCAGTTTGTAGCAGTAAATGAAGAGATGTCTTATCGATCACAAGTTCAGTATGGCGTACCACAAGGCTCAGTACTAGGACCGCTGCTGTTCACTCTGTACATGCTACCATTAGGAGATATCATTAGGAAACATGGAGTTAGCTTTCACTGTTATGCCGATGATACTCAGCTGTATATTTCTTCAAAACCCAACGAAACTTACCTATTCACAAAATTAACGGAATGCATAGCTGATATAAAAAATTGGATGACTAGTAATTTCCTACTACTAAATTCTGAAAAGACAGAGATTCTAATTATTGGACAAAAAACTTCCACACGTAATAACCCAGAATACTGTCTAACACTTAATGGCTGCTCTGTCAAGTCTTCGTCGTCGGTTAGGAACCTGGGTGTGCTATTTGATACCAACCTTTCTTTTGAAAGCCACGTGTCTTGTATCTGTAAAACTGCATTTTTCCATCTTAAAAATATATCTAAATTACGCCATATGCTCTCATTGGGAAATGCGGAACAATTAGTCCATGCGTTCATGACCTCAAGGCTAGATTATTGTAATGCTCTACTGGGTGGTTGCCCTGCACGCTTAATAAACAAACTACAGCTAGTTCAAAACACAACAGCTCGAGTTCTTACCAGAACCAGGAAATGTGACCATATTAGCCCGGTTCTGTCAAGACTGCATTGGCTCCCTATTAAACATCGTATAAATTTTAAAATATTGTTGATTACCTACAAAGCACTAAATGGTTTAGCTCCGCAGTACTTGAGCGAGCTCTTAACGCATTATAGTCCTTCACGTCTATTGCGATCTCAAAATTCCGGCCAGTTGATAATACCTAGAATATCTAAATCGACTGCTGGCGGTAGATCCTTTTCCTATTTAGCACCAAAACTTTGGAACAGTCTTGTCTTCCTACCATTGTCCGGGAAGCAGACACACTCTGTCAGTTCAAAGCTAGACTAAAAACACATCTCTTTGACCTAGCATACACATAATACATTATAGACTTCTATAAATTCAATGTTAGGCTGCATAGATTAGGTCAGCCGGAACTGGGAACACTTCCCTTAAATCTTGATGTACTCGCTACATCATAAGAAGAATGGCATCTACGCTAATATTAGTGTCTTTGTTTATCCCGAGGTTTTCCCGCAGCCTGGCGGATCCAGGCCGTGTCCAGATCTGACGAAGGAGATTCGCCTGGACCCGATGACAATGCAGTGCTGAAGTATCCACTATCCTCTCCCTATGGAGGATCCCTTTCCCACTCTACAGATAAAGCGCTGTGAATTCCGGCTCGCGTACCCCGAAGTGATAAAATAAAACAAAATTCTGTATCAAAATTTATAGGCAAGAAAAGTAGTTTGTTTAGGCTGGGTTGTATGAATTACAAACCTGCGCACATATTTTAAAAAGCACATAACTATAGAATTCTGAATGAGCATGTGAACGCCGTCAGCGTTAATCACAGGTTCGCGTTTAAAGTCTGATCATTTCGACGGAGGTGAATCAATCAAAGTTAACTTTAGCTGGAAGTAACATTATTCAAGAACCGCTATAACGCCAAAACAATCTGTTACCTTAAATTATATGTTTATCTCTGTAAAGCTGCTTTGAAACAATTCATTGTTGAAAGCGCTATATAAATGAAGATGACTTGACTTGACTTGACATGATTCGGTTGATGATTCAATGTCAGTCACAAGGGTTTAAGAGGGAATTCAACATTTTAAAAAGAAACTGTGGCTTATGGCTGTTACTGAAAACAAGATTATATAAAAACTGAGTCTTTGCAGCTGTAACAGCTTTCTGGTATTCCGCCAGACTGTTTTTTAATATTTCATAGGACACTTGCAGACAGTCCTTTTTCCATTTCCTCTCAGCGCGTCTACACGCACGTCTGTAAGCGCGCGTGGTTTCATTCAGCCATGGCTCGGATGCTGGTTTAGGCTTTTTAATTCCCAATGGGGCTATTATATCCAGCAGATCTGAGCACGTCGAGTTAAATACACCAAGCCATTGATCAATATTTAGATTGTCAGGGTGACTTATGTGAGGCAATAAGTCATTAAAAGCAACTGAAAAGCGTGAGGCATTTCATTGGCTGTTTAGCTTGCGCACCCGGCGCGCTGGTGCGCACGGTTTGTCCAAAGAGCCAGGCAATGTAACAGAAAACAGCACAGCAAAGTGATCCGAAATGCCAGTGTTGTAGATTTCCTGTATGTTTACACTTAATCCAAAGGACAGCACGATATCCAATGTATGTCCCTTCTCGTGTGAGGCCCCAACCACCCATTGAGTAAGATTAAAAATAAACAGCCATATTAAGAAAATCCTTAGCCAACTGGTTCGATTCACAGCACACATGGCCATTCATATCCCCGGCTATTAAAAAGTGATCATAGCTAAGAGATAGTTCTGCAACAAAGTCTGTAAAATCCTCAATGAAAGTCTTATTAAATTTTGGAGGGCGATAGACTAAAGCGCACAGGACTGGAGCGTCGGCATTTAGAACAAATGTCTGTAATTCGAAGCTCGAAAATAAGTTTGTTTGCACTTGTCGACAATTAAAACTAGATCTGAAAACTGATGCCAGCCCTCCGCCTCTGCCGGTGTTACAGGGGGAGTTTAAAAACGTACAATCCGGGGGTATGAGCTCTGAGAACGAAGTACACTCACCGACATGAAGCCAGGTTTCACACAGAAGAAATATATCCAACTGGCGTGATGTAAAGAAGTCGTTGAGGATGAACGTCTTGTTAGTGAGCGATCTAACATTGAGGAGGCCAAACCGGAGAGTCTGCTCTTCGTGGCCCGGTGCAGAACAGCGCTTCAGCTCCAGGAGGCATCCTTGATCCACTCCGCGGCTGCGCTTGCGGCGCCTGAGCAATGGCGCTTCCAGCGGCAGGTGACGCGGCGTGGCGTCCGGTTTGCTGGGGTCTAGGGGCTGAATCCACCGCAGACCCGGAACTCTGTGGGGCACCGGGTATCCAATGTCTCGGCCATGAAGGCTGATCCAGTTATCAGACCTCCACTGTGCTCAGATTCTCACCAATACTCCTCCTCGCTTTCCGCGTCTTCGAGGCCGCTTCCTCCTCCAGTTGACTGGTGTGCGCCACAGGTAAGCAGGCACTGGCGCCAAGTGGGGAGGGGGAGGCTGGAGTTTTTGTCTTCAAATTCGTGTTTTAACAGTGATGAGCAAACTGATCTGATGTTAAACAGTGCTTGGCGATCATACACAAATAAAGCAGGGGTCACTTGGCAGAAACCACAAAGCAAAACAATCATTAGCATTAAAAGAAGGAGATGAGGCAGACGGCTGGCCACACATCCTGGCGCCATCTTCACCCAACGTCATTCGATACCAACATCCAATTTAGTCCAGTTACATTCCAGTTATCTGATGGTTCTCTGTCCTGCAAGGTTAGGGAGGACGGCTCTTCTAGCCTGCAGTTCCCTGGTTATGGAGCAAAGAAGTTTGGGTGGTTTTCCCAAGCGCTGGGGTATATTGGCTTAGTAAGAGTAGTTTGGCACCTCTTGATTCCAAGGTTTGGCACCTCTGATCCAGTTTGGCACCTCTGATTCCAAGGGTCTTGAGGAGTCGCTGGATGGAGGTTCCAGTGAAGCCACTGCAACCAACTTCCACAGGGTAGGTGTATGCTCTCCACCCAGCTTGTGCGCATGCAGCTGCCAGTTTCGCATACCTCTCCTTTTTCCTTTCAAAGGCAGCCTCCAGCCCATCCTCCCATGGCACGGTCAGTTCGGCCATAACAACTGTCTTCGTGACGATGGCCGGAGGGAGGTCATGGCGATCTCCTGAGGGAACTTCAACTGGCGATCCAGGTCAGCTCTAAGGGCCCACTCCCCTCCAGGTGTCAGCAAGGACCTCTCTGTTACTGTGCTACTGAGTGCCTCTCCCCCTTGTCTAACAAACTGGATGGGCGGGAGTGATGTTGATGGGCTGGCATGGTTCACTTCGAGCCTGCACGCTTCAATGGCTTCTGCTAGCTTTCGCAAGACTCTGTCGTGATGCCACCCGTAGTGTCCCTGGGTCAGCGCAGTCTTTCAGCTAGAGAGGATGTGCTGGAGGCTGGGACATTGGTGGCTGCAAAACTGGCAGGGCTCGTCTGTGCCGTACCAGCGGTGCAGATTTTGGGGGCTTGGGAGAGTGTCATATGTGGCTCTGATCAAGAAACTTAGCCTTGCTTGGGGCAACTTCCATAGATCAGACCACTTGATGGACCTGTCGGTGACAGCCTCCCAGGTGGTCTATCTGCCTTGCTGGGATTGGGTTACTGCCATGACCTTGTAGCCCTCCTCTTCCTCCCTCCTGACTTCTGAAATCACAAGCTGTTTCCTTTCCACCCTTGAGGCTTTGGACCATGGCTTGGGTGGTGTTCGCCATCCAAAACCTGCCGTGCCATATTGCACCGCCCCTACTAACTCCTGATGTTTCAGCCGGCTTATGGCCTGGTCTAATGCCTGTGATGCGTCCCATCTTCTTACTGTTCTGACTTGGACTTTGGCACTCTGTACCACTGGGTCAGGTGAATCTTTTAGTTCAAACAGTAGTCTCACCTTCTCCAGTTTATAGCCCAAGCTGATGGTTTTCAGCGGAAGTCTTAAGGTGTTCCTTCCGAATAGAGCTGCCCTTGACAGGCATCGGGGAAGGCCAAGCCACTTCCGGATGTAATTATTTGCCTTTGCATCCATCCATTAGGACAGCTGAAGAGAGGATGTCACACAGCTTTAAGGGCCACATGAGGCGATGGAACAGGGTGAACTGGTAGCACCAGACCTTAAACTTGCCAGGTAGAGGGCTTTGCTCGATCTTCTTCAGACCAGCAGTGAGTTGTGCAGTCAAAGAGACCGCCATGGACAGGTCAGCTGTGTATAGCCTTCCCAAGCTTTTAACCGGCTGTTCTGCCAGGCGTGGAATCTCCTCGCCATCCACTGTGAAGGAGATTTCGTCTCTCCTGGCTCCCTTGCGGATTGAGACACTGCGAGACTTGGATGGCTTTATCTTCATCCTGGCCCATGTCAACAGTTCCTCAAATCTCTTTAGTCAAGTCAAGTCATCTTCATTTATATAGCGCTTTTAACAATGAATTGTTTCAAAGCAGCTTTACAGAGATAAACATATAATTTAAGGTAACAGATTGTTTTGGCGTTATAGCGGTTCTTGAATAATGTTACTTCCAGCTAAAGTTAACTTTGATTGATTCACCTCCGTCGAAATGATCAGACTTTAAACGCGAACCTGTGATTAACGCTGACGGCGTTCACATGCTCATTCAGAATTCTATAGTTATGTGCTTTTTAAAATATGTGCGCAGGTTTGTAATTCATACAACCCAGCCTAAACAAACTACTTTTCTTGCCTATAAATTTTGATACAGAATTTTGTTTTATTTTATCACTACGGGGTACGCGAGCCGGAATTCACAGCGCTTTATCTGTAGAGTGGGAAAGGGATCCTCCATAGGGAGAGGATAGTGGATACTTCAGCACTGCATTGTCATCGGGTCCAGGCGAATCTCCTTCGTCAGATCTGGACACGGCCTGGATCCGGCAGGCTGCGGGAAAACCTCGGGATAAACAAAGACACTAATATTAGCGTAGATGCCATTCTTCTTATGATGTAGCGAGTACATCAAGATTTAAGGGAAGTGTTCCCAGTTCCGGCTGACCTAATCTATGCAGCCTAACATTGAATTTATAGAAGTCTATAATGTATTATGTGTATGCTAGGTCAAAGAGATGTGTTTTTAGTCTAGCTTTGAACTGACAGAGTGTGTCTGCTACCCGGACAATGGTAGGAAGACTGTTCCAAAGTTTTGGTGCTAAATAGGAAAAGGATCTACCGCCAGCAGTCGATTTAGATATTCTAGGTATTATCAACTGGCCGGAATTTTGAGATCGCAATAGACGTGAAGGACTATAATGCGTTAAGAGCTCGCTCAAGTACTGCGGAGCTAAACCATTTAGTGCTTTGTAGGTAATCAACAATATTTTAAAATTTATACGATGTTTAATAGGCAGCCAATGCAGTGTTGACAGAACCGGGCTAATATGGTCATATTTCCTGGTTCTGGTAAGAACTCGAGCTGCGGCGTTTTGAACTAGCTGTAGTTTGTTTATTAAGCGTGCAGGGCAACCACCCAGTAGAGCATTACAATAATCTAGCCTTGAGGTCATGAACGCATGGACTAATTGTTCCGCATTTCCCAATGAGAGCATATGGCGTAATTTAGATATATTTTTAAGATGGAAAAATGCAGTTTTACAGATACTAGACACGTGGCTTTCAAAAGAAAGGTTGGTATCAAATAGCACACCCAGGTTCCTAACCGACGACGAAGACTTGACAGAGCAGCCATTAAGTGTTAGACAGTATTCTGGGTTATTACGTGTGGAAGTTTTTTGTCCAATAATTAGAATCTCTGTCTTTTCAGAATTTAGTAGTAGGAAATTACTAGTCATCCAATTTTTTATATCAGCTATGCATTCCGTTAATTTTGTGAATTGGTAAGTTTCGTTGGGTTTTGAAGAAATATACAGCTGAGTATCATCGGCATAACAGTGAAAGCTAACTCCATGTTTCCTAATGATATCTCCTAATGGTAGCATGTACAGAGTGAACAGCAGCGGTCCTAGTACTGAGCCTTGTGGTACGCCATACTGAACTTGTGATCGATAAGACATCTCTTCATTTACTGCTACAAACTGATAACGGTCAGTTAAGTATGATTTAAACCATGCTAATGCAATTCCACTAATGCCAACATAGTTTTCTAGTCTATTTAAAAGAATGTTGTGGTCAATGGTGTCAAATGCAGCACTAAGATCGAGTAACACTAATAGAGAGATACAACCACGATCGGATGATAAGAGCAAATCATTTGTGACTCTAATGAGAGCGGTCTCAGTGCTATGGTACGGTCTAAATCCGGACTGAAAATCCTCGCAGATATCATTTCTTTCTAGAAAGGAACATAGTTGTGAAGATACTGCTTTTTCTAATATCTTTGACAGAAAAGGCAGATTCGAGATCGGCCTGTAATTGACTAATTCTGTAGGATCAAGTTGTGGTTTTTTAACAAGCGGTTTTATCATAGCCAGTTTAAAGGTTTTTGGTACGTATCCTAGAGACAAAGATGAATGAATGATATTAAGAAGAGGATATATGACCTCTGGAAACATCTCTTTCAGTAGCTTAGTCGGTATAGGATCTAACATACAAGTTGTCGATTTAGATGAATTAACAAGTTTGCAGAATTCTTCCTCTCCTATAGCAACAAATAAATCAAATTTTTCCTCAGGGAGACTACAATGCACTTCCTGATGCGATACTGTGGTAGACGGTTGCATAGTTATAATTTTGTCCCTGATATTATCAATCTTATAAGTGAAGAAGTTCATAAAGTCATCACTGCCGTGTTGCTTTGACACTTCTGAGCTTGAAGCTTTCTTTTTCGTTAGTTTAGCCACTGTTTCAAATAAATACCTAGGATTATGTTTATAGGAGTCTGTGAGTGCACGCTGCTGTCTGTAGGAATGTGGTGACGTCATCCATGAAGCATCTGATGGCCGGAAGTCGCTGCCCTGCTGGCGATCTGATTCATTTAACCATCTGTCTTCCTCCTACTAGGATGACCTCAAAGGCTGCTGTGAAGAGAATTGGGGAAATTGAAAAACCCATGGCTATTCCCTTCTGCTGTTGGTACCACCCAGTTGTAGCTGTTGATGTGGAGTAGCACACTTGTTGGTTACTGTAGTAGGTGGTTATGAGACTCTGGATGCATTGTGGGATTTGGAAGAAGCTGAGGGCGTACCAGATGAGCTGGTGGGGGACAGACCCATAGGCATTAACCAGATCGAGCCAAACTACATGGAGGTCTGACTTGTTGCGTTTGGCTGTTTGGATCTGTCCCCAGATCATTGAGTGCTCCACGCATCCTGAAATCCCTGGTACGCCTACCTTCTGACAGCTGGTGTCTATGTACTTGTTGGCCAGGAGGTAGTTGGACAAGCGGCTCGCCATCACCGAAAAGAAAATTTTCCCTTCCACATTTAGAAGCGCAATGCCTCTGAATTGGTTGATGTTTCGGGAGTCTTTTTCTTTCGGGATAAAAGTGGTGAATGCCTTGCACCATGCAGGTGGAATAGATTTAGTTTTCCAGGCAACACTCATCATTTTCCACAGAAGCCTCAAGGTCATGGGGCATCTCTTGTAGACCTTGTATGATACCCCGTTTGGTCCAGCTGCTGAGGCAGCTCTTGCTTGAGACACCACATGATTGATTTCCGACCATTTCGGAGGGGTGGTATCGAACTTTAATGATGGCTCAGGTGGTTTAGGAATGTAGCCAGGTGAATCAATGGGGCTTTCCCGAAGTTCATCGCTTGTCTGGGATTTTATATGGTCCTCCAACTCCCGTTCAGTTATGTGCAGTGTCTCTGTTTTCTTTTCCTCCAGCAACCCCCGTGCGTACTTGAACGGGTCGGCTTCTGCGTCTCCGGATCCTCTCTGCTCTCCTTAACAGTCCAAGTTTAACTTGGATCTGGTCCCACAGGTTTTTCAGGCCCTCCTTTTCGTGGTCCTCTGATCTTTTCCATGCTTTCCGTAGGAGGCGGCGCTCTTTTACTAGCTGGTGTATTTCCCTCTCCCGTCTACCGCACTGCTTTGGAAGGCTATTCCTTTGCTGCAGCTTTCCAAATCTTGCTTTGCCCTCTTCATAGATGACGTCACCAAAGATGTTCAACTTAGCGATTGTGTTGCCTTTCAGGGCATTCTGGAGGGATGTATGCAGACTCTCGTCGAAGATTATCCACTCATCCTTTTCGCTGGCTTTCGGCCATTTGACCTTGAGTTTCTGGCAAGGTATCGTGGCTGTGGCTCGTCTGGGCTCATCACTTGCGGTATCACGATATTTGGGCTGCTGGATTTGTGGCGGATGATTCGTATCCACTTGCAGGGGCTGGTCTGGTGTTGTTCCCGCAGGTGCAATGGTGGGATCTGTAGCGCTGTGGTGCTCAACCGGGCTATATATGCTATAGCTACAACTATCAATACATATCTTGCTGTTTAAAAACCCATGCCATTTACTTCACATTCATAACCAGTACAATAACCACGCAACCCATGTCTTCATTAATTATGTATCTGTCTATTTAGGTTAAGATGAACATGGCTTTGACATACCATATTTGTGTCGTACTGGCGTACGTTTGTTTGGGTAAAGGAAAATTTGCTGCAATTGTGAGGTTTAAATGACGCTATGACTTCCGGTTCAATAGGAAGTGACCCGGAGTTTGAGTTATTAATTTTTAGCTGTTAATATGACTTGTGGCTTGCCAATTGTTGGCTGGAACTATAGAAATAATATTCTGTAATTATCTAGTTTTATAGAGGTAGCATTTCGGCTGTTTTTAAGCATTTATGGCCTTTCCATCTGAGCCACCCCTGTATTGTAATCTCGTGTTGGCATGTGCCTGTGGCGAGCAGGACGAGGCCGAGTGACGTGAGAGCGGCGCGAGGCCGGTGGCGTGAGTGGTAATGAGTGACACCTGTGAGACGCACCGGTCTCTCGTTATTCACTGTCGTCGCTCCTCCTTTATGCTTCCGCTCCTCCGTGAGAGATGCGAGACCGGTGCGTCTCACTGTTCCAGCTGAGCTACTGAGAAAGCTCAACACATCAGTAAAACTGAACATATGGAGCTGGTTAAGTGGTGCAAACTACAAAATGTATTCGTTCACAAAACATGCACTTTGGTAAAAAGTGTTTTGAGGTCATAACAAAATATTGTGCAAGGAGCCATGTGAAAACATCTGTATTAATCTATGAGTGAACATTATTAAAAGTGCTTGCTGTTTTATTGCCTCTAGTGTTCATTTCTGCTGGACACGGCAGTGATATGCACATCATGTACATGCATTTTGGCATTTTACAAAAATGTTGGTGCATTTTCCAAATGAGCCTGTGTTGGTTTTGTCTCAAGATGCACACCAGTAATGTTGTTTTTTCTTCCCTAAGTCATGTTTATAAAAGTTGCTTAAATGTCCTAATTGAACGAAGGCCTAATCCTGGCTTAATCTAAGCCCTGTCTGTGAAACCAGACCTGAGAGAGTAAAATAATACATCTAATGTGTAATTACGATTATTTTCATTCTTAGACAAAACAAGAACAGATATAAAATGCATGCGCACAGTTCAGTTGAATAATAATGATGGCCCTCTTTAACTTGTTGCGGTTTATCTGTCAATCATATGCGTGTGGAAGTTACGTTCATTACCATTTAATTAATAATGAAAGTTAGTTAAAGACCCTCGATCATGACACACAGAGAAGTGTTCAGTGTAAGTAATTGAGAATATGCACTGAAATTTCAATCCCCAGTGAAGACACCATGAGCCACAGAAAAAAGCAATAAGGCCAAGTTTTGCTATTGGGTGAAGATCAGCTGGTTCTGGATGAGCTGGGCAATAGTTTATCAATAGAAGCACTGATGAATGCTGATAATGCCTAACACTGCAAAAAGGTTGCATATTACACAATATTTAACACCAACCCTGCCTGTGTTCTCATATTGATTATAAAACTTTATAGGCCTATGCCATTGTGTATGTGTATATATATATATATATATATATATATATATATATATAGTAAAGAAGAGTATTGAAACAAACACTGGTGATATGCTTTTCTACAGTGGTAAACACCACAGTTTAATGCAAATAAAAGTTATATTGAGGAAGAAATGCTCCTCACATAAGCTTAAACTTTTACACTTTTACATTGATGAAATAAAGATTACACAAGAGGAGACTGTAAAACGCTGGTGGCCAAGCATGAGGTGTAGAAACACATGATTGGGACACATATGGCATAGAAAACTGAACTCAAAACCCTCCCACTACATCCATACAAATACTTTCATTTTCTAGGGAGATATTTGGTCCCACTTTTGCCTACACTTGCATAAAGTAAAAATATTTCATCCGGAATGCATTTGTCCCATCATTTAACAAAAGATGGACAATTACTTGAGTTTCACAAACTGAATCCCTTATGAGATCCTAGAGTAAAAGCCAAAAAAAAGAAAAGAAAAAAAAAGCAGCTACACAGGAATAGGTACCAGACTTCAGATGTTTAATAAATCTGCATAGTAATCTGACATTACATGCAGGAAGCCAAACTTCTTCCCTATTCAAATGCTGCATAATAACTAAAACCGTTTGCAAGCAAATAAAGCATAATTTCAAATGTGAATGCTGAAGGCAATGACACAAGGGAAGATGGAGAAACACAGGCACTGAGAAAGCTGCTGTATGCCATTAAAAGAGTTGAGAAGTGCCGTGAGCGACTCAAAACACCAGCGTTTGCTGAACGACCACGTCACGATGATGAACAAATGTTGAAATGGGCTCGTTTTTCACTTTTATTTGTCTTTATCAGATTCTGTCATGTCCTCTTTCGATGACGCCTCCTCTGGTGAAGACTCTTCATACCTGCAGGAGACACGAGAGGAGAGTTTAAACAAGCGACTGATATTAATAGAGGATGAAGAAGAGAGCAGAGCTGGGCTGATCTGTCCCTGTTATTCCCTGAGATTATTGATATTAATAAAGGAGGAAGAAGAGAGCAGAGCTGGGCTGATCTGTCCCTGTTATTCCCTGAGATTAATGATATTAATAAATGATCATCTGCTGTAGTGGACATGAGTGACAGATGTGAGCCCACACGACTAGAAACACACAGACATAAGTCCTAGGACTTAAACGCTCCCTGAAGACAGGAACTCCAGGTAAACGAGTTACTACACAGCAAACACAGAAGGCTGCTGGGATATAACTGTAGGATAGTGCCAGCTGGAGATGATGTGCTTGCAGTTAGACTGAGGAACTACATTACTCCGACTAAAGCATGATCCCCCCCAGCTTTAAAGTGTGTCAGGTTACATTTTTTTTTAGATATATTAAATAAGGTTTAGATGTCCGAGTGAAAATGTAATAATCATTCAAATTATTACTGTAATTGCCCTACAGTAAGCTTTATAGCCATTTCTGTCAAGATCATATTTTTAAAACACAGCTGAGCTGTGACGTCAGAAGAGGGAGACGTGCCAAAAAAGTTCTACTCAAGTATGGAGAGTTTTGAGTCTGATGAGATCCAAAATCCCCCTCAAACCTACGATGGCCCACAGCCATACACTTTTGAGCCTCCCAGGCGTGAGACAGATGAGGAGCCAAACAGAAATTTAAATAATTCCTATCGAAGAAACATAAATGTCTGGTGTGAAGAGAACCAGTGGAGAGTTGGGCAGGTGTATATAGGCATAACTTAGAGGTGGAACGGTACATGTATTCGTATTGAACCGAAACGGTGCGGGCGTCACGGTTCGGTGCATGAATATACACGGAGAATACACGGTATAAAAATAAATAAAACTCGCGTGCAAATTAATTAATGCGGAACTACTGTTAGATACGCGGGTTATTTAGGAACACCTAATTTGTAGCTCCGCCTATAATGAACAGGCTGCGGTGTCAAGATTGCAGAGAGAGAGAGAGAGAGAGAGAGAGAGAGAGAGAGAGAGAGAGAGAGAGAGAGACGCGGGCACGATCGAACAGTGGAAACATAAAAACTGGAAGAAATGTGCGCTGCAAATGACCGAAGCCTTGGATACCGAAGCAGCACTGAAGTCAGCGCGTTTGGTCCGAACTAAGTTGACCCAGGCACGCAACACAGACCTGCGTTTTGGGGAAAAAGTGGACTCTGTGACCGGTTTTAACGGTGTTTTTGCACCCAGCACAAACGCAGTAATTCACCATCGTGAAAATACGCCTGCGTATACCTAACTAACTACCTAACTTAAATAACTAACTAAATAAATAAATAAATGTCTTAATCACTAATTCTCTCGCTCTATCACTCGCACAATTATCAACACAGCTCACAAACTTTCTCCGCGACCTGGGGAGACGTCTCCCTCTTATGACGTCAAGCGATTCGTTTGGGCGGAGGAGCAGTTTTAAGTGAGTACTGAAAATAACGAACTTTTTCATCTTATATTCTGCCTTTAGGTATCGAAAAACGTACAAAACAATACATCAACTTGTCAAACGTGTATTTCCTCTATTTTGTGTTAATCATAATTACAAATTTAACCTGACATTAAGTTGTTTCTTGTTATATCCTCCAGAGACCCAGAAAAACAAAGTTTTGTGAATTTAGTTTTTTTTTTGTGTCTTTACATTGTTTAGTTACAATTTTTAAAAATTAGGACTTAAATTTTTTTTTTAAAGACATGAATAGGTAAAAACAATGGTATTTTTTTTAAATCACCAATCAATTTTTAGGTTTCAGGATTTTATATACCAAACTTTGTATAAAGATGATTCTCAACTATGTTATGAAAGATATAACAGAATGATTTGATATACCATTTTGCTTTATGCAATATGTGTGTGTAAAATGGCCATAAGAGGGTTTCCCCATTTTATACAATGTATCTATACATTGAATCTAATTAGCATATTAATGTGTTCTTCGGGCAAAATGTAATGAAAAAAGAATAATAATAATGGGCAAGATTTTCATAATAATATCTAATATTTTATAGGAATATTGAAAAATAATTTCTTTCCCCATTCACTCCCAAAATGCCTGATAAACAGGATGTAAGTCCTGGTGTCTCTACAGGGTACAATGTATGAAATCGATGTCTTGTTTGGTAAGTGTCATATTTTGATTTAAAAACTTCATAACGTTTTCCTGAGATGTTTATTCATGACAAACAATAAAAAATGAGTCAGATTTAAGTAATTACAAAATAAAATATTTCCATAAGTGTGTTAAATTTGATCACTAAATTAATGTCAGGCAGTTGTCATTGTGAAACTTCCAAACATTTGGTATCTCTGAAAAGCTTTGAATCTGCTCTTTACAGGACATCCATGATGTATGATGTGACAAGTGTATTCCTGTGTCCCAGGAGGATAAATGTGAGAAAGCCCTGGAGGTTACAGTGGTTTCACCTGAGCTCTCTTAACCCTTTTCCACCAAAAAAGAACTGGTTTGGAACTGGTGCTGGTTCAGAGTTGGTTCAACTTGCAAACCTTCTCAGAACCTGTTTGTTTTTCCACTGACTAGAGAGCCCAGCGAACGACGTCGTTACGTCACTGTGTACGTCGCCATACGCCTTAGCTTTCCCAGAAATGCTTGCGCCAACTTCAAGCATAACAATTACAATAACCCAGCCCCCGACGTAAGCATGACGTGGTAAAAGAACAGTTCTAGTCCAGCAAAGAGTTGGTGCCGCTTTGGAACCAATTGTCCTGGCCGAGAACCGGTTCTTTGGCAGTCGAAACAAAGAACTGGTTTGTGAGTAGGCACCGGCTCTGAACCGGCTCTCAAAGTGCTTTGGTGGAAAAGGGGTAACAGACACACGAGAGTCAGGACTGAAGCACACAGGAGCAGCTGTGAGAGAGGCATGACGATGCGGAGCTGAGACACACGAGAGTCAGGACTGAAGCACACAGAAGCAGCTGTGAGAGAGGCATGAGGATGAGGAGCTGAGACACACGAGAGTCAGGACTGAAGCACACAGAGCAGCTGTGAGAGAGGCATGAGGATGAGGAGCTGAGACACACGAGAGTCAGGACTGAAGCACACAGAAGCAGCTGTGAGAGAGGCATGAGGACGAGGAGCTGAGACACACGAGAGTCAGGACTGAAGCACACAGGAGCAGCTGTGAGAGAGGCATGAGGACGAGGAGCTGAGACACACGAGAGTCAGGACTGAAGCACACAGAAGCAGCTGTGAGAGAGGCATGAGGAGCTGAGACACACGAGAGTCAGGAGTGAAGCACACAGGAGCAGCTGTGAGAGAGGCATGAGGACGAGGAGCTGAGACACACGAGAGTCAGGACTGAAGCACACAGGAGCAGCTGTGAGAGAGGCATGAGGACGAGGAGCTGAGACACACGAGAGTCAGGACTGAAGCACACAGAAGCAGCTGTGAGAGAGGCATGAGGAGCTGAGACACACGAGAGTCAGGAGTGAAGCACACAGGAGCAGCTGTGAGAGAGGCATGAGGATGAGGAGCTGAGACACACGAGAGTCAGGACTGAAGCACACAGAAGCAGCTGTGAGAGAGGCATAAGGGATGAGGAGCTGAGACACACGAGAGTCAGGAGTGAAGCACACAGAAGCAGCTGTGAGAGAGGCATGAGGATGAGGAGCTGAGACACACGAGAGTCAGGACTGAAGCACACAGAAGCAGCTGTGAGAGAGGCATGAGGATGAGGAGCTGAGACACACGAGAGTCAGGACTGAAGCACACAGGAGCAGCTGTGAGAGAGGCATGACGATGCGGAGCTGAGACACACGAGAGTCAGGACTGAAGCACACAGAAGCAGCTGTGAGAGAGGCATGAGGATGAGGAGCTGAGACACACGAGAGTCAGGACTGAAGCACACAGGAGCAGCTGTGAGAGAGGCATGACGATGAGGAGCTGAGACACACGAGAGTCAGGAGTGAAGCACACAGGAGCAGCTGTGAGAGAGGCATGAGGACGAGGAGCTGAGACACACGAGAGTCAGGACTGAAGCACACAGAAGCAGCTGTGAGAGAGGCATGAGGAGCTGAGACACACGAGAGTCAGGAGTGAAGCACACAGGAGCAGCTGTGAGAGAGGCATAAGGGATGAGGAGCTGAGACACACTAGAGTCAGGAGTGAAGCACACAGGAGCAGCTGTGAGAGAGGCATGAGGATGCGGAGCTGAGACACACGAGAGTCAGGACTGAAGCACACAGAAGCAGCTGTGAGAGAGGCGTGAGGATGAGGAGCTGAGACACACGAGAGTCAGGAGTGAAGCACACAGAAGCAGCTGTGAGAGAGGCGTGAGGATGAGGAGCTGAGACACACGAGAGTCAGGACTGAAGCACACAGAAGCAGCTGTGAGAGAGGCATGAGGATGAGGAGCTGAGACACACGAGAGTCAGGACTGAAGCACACAAGAGCAGCTGTGAGAGAGGCATGAGGATGAGGAGCTGAGACACACGAGAGTCAGGACTGAAGCACACAGAAGCAGCTGTGAGAGAGGCATGAGGAGCTGAGACACACGAGAGTCAGGACTGAAGCACACAGGAGCAGCTGTGAGAGAGGCATAAGGGATGAGGAGCTGAGACACACGAGAGTCAGGAGTGAAGCACACAGGAGCAGCTGTGAGAGAGGCATGAGGATGCGGAGCTGAGACACACGAGAGTCAGGACTGAAGCACACAGAAGCAGCTGTGAGAGAGGCGTGAGGATGAGGAGCTGAGACACACGAGAGTCAGGAGTGAAGCACACAGAAGCAGCTGTGAGAGAGGCGTGAGGATGAGGAGCTGAGACACACGAGAGTCAGGAGTGAAGCACACAGAAGCAGCTGTGAGAGAGGCGTGAGGATGAGGAGCTGAGACACACGAGAGTCAGGACTGAAGCACACAGAAGCAGCTGTGAGAGAGGCATGAGGATGAGGAGCTGAGACACACGAGAGTCAGGACTGAAGCACACAGGAGCAGCTGTGAGAGAGGCATGAGGATGAGGAGCTGAGACACACGAGAGTCAGGAGTGAAGCACACAGGAGCAGCTGTGAGAGAGGCATGAGGACGCGGAGCTGAGACACACGAGAGTCATGAGTGAAGCACACAGGAGCAGCTGTGAGAGAGGCATGAGGATGAGGAGCTGAGACACACGAGAGTCAGGACTGAAGCTCACAGAAGCAGCTGTGAGAGAGGCGTGAGGATGAGGAGCTGAGACACACGAGAGTCAGGACTGAAGCACACAGAAGCAGCTGTGAGAGAGGCATGAGGATGAGGAGCTGAGACACACGAGAGTCAGGAGTGAAGCACACAGGAGCAGCTGTGAGAGAGGCATGAGGACGCGGAGCTGAGACACACGAGAGTCATGAGTGAAGCACACAGGAGCAGCTGTGAGAGAGGCATGAGG
The DNA here is from genome assembly GCF_029890125.1 of Rhinichthys klamathensis goyatoka. Taxonomy (NCBI): domain Eukaryota; kingdom Metazoa; phylum Chordata; class Actinopteri; order Cypriniformes; family Leuciscidae; genus Rhinichthys; species Rhinichthys klamathensis. The sequence goes on along the minus strand of NW_026606563.1, from coordinate 361,548 downwards.
ATGAGGAGCTGAGACACACGAGAGTCAGGACTGAAGCTCACAGAAGCAGCTGTGAGAGAGGCGTGAGGATGAGGAGCTGAGACACACGAGAGTCAGGACTGAAGCACACAGAAGCAGCTGTGAGAGAGGCATGAGGATGAGGAGCTGAGACACACGAGAGTCAGGACTGAAGCACACAGGAGCAGCTGTGAGAGAGGCATGAGGATGAGGAGCTGAGACACACGAGAGTCAGGACTGAAGCACACAGAAGCAGCTGTGAGAGAGGCGTGAGGATGAGGAGCTGAGACACACGAGAGTCAGGAGTGAAGCACACAGAAGCAGCTGTGAGAAAGGCATGAGGATGAGGAGCTGAGACACACGAGAGTCAGGAGTGAAGCACACAGGAGCAGCTGTGAGAGAGGCATGAAGATGAGGAGCTGAGACACACAAGAGTCAGGAGTGAAGCACACAGGAGCAGCTGTGAGAGAGGCATGAGGATGAGGCGCTGAGACACACGAGAGTCAGGAGTGAAGCACACAGGAGCAGCTGTGAGAGAGGCATGAGGATGAGGAGCTGAGACACACGAGAGTCAGGACTGAAGCACACAGAAGCAGCTGTGAGAGAGGCATGAGGATGAGGAGCTGAGACACACGAGAGTCAGGACTGAAGCACACAGAAGCAGCTGTGAGAGAGGCATGAGGATGCGGAGCTGAGACACACGAGAGTCAGGACTGAAGCACACAGGAGCAGCTGTGAGAGAGGCATGAGGATGAGGAGCAGAGACACACGAGAGTCAGGACTGAAGCACACAGAAGCAGCTGTGAGAGAGGCATGAGGATGAGGAGCTGAGACACACGAGAGTCAGGAGTGAAGCACACAGGAGCAGCTGTGAGAGAGGCATGAGGATGAGGAGCTGAGACACACGAGAGTCAGGACTGAAGCACACAGGAGCAGCTGTGAGAGAGGCATGAGGATGAGGAGCTGAGACACACGAGAGTCAGGACTGAAGCACACAGGAGCAGCTGTGTGAGAGGCATGAGGATGAGGAGCTGAGACACACGAGAGTCAGGACTGAAGCACACAGAAGCAGCTGTGAGAGAGGCGTGAGGATGAGGAGCTGAGACACACGAGAGTCAGGACTGAAGCACACAGAAGCAGCTGTGAGAGAGGCATGAGGATGAGGAGCTGAGACACACGAAAGTCAGGACTGAAGCACACAGAAGCAGCTGTGAAAGAGGCATGAGGACACGGAGCTGAGACACACGAGAGTCAGGACTGAAGCACACAGGAGCAGCTGTGAGAGAGGCATGAGGATGAGGAGCTGAGACACACGAGAGTCAGGACTGAAGCAAACAGAAGCAGCTGTGAGAGAGGCATGAGGACACGGAGCTGAGACACACGAGAGTCAGGACTGAAGCACACAAGAGCAGCTGTGAGAGAGGCGTGAGGATGAGGAGCTGAGACACACGAGAGTCAGGAGTGAAGCACACAGGAGCAGCTGTGAGAGAGGCATGAGGATGAGGAGCTGAGACACACGAGAGTCAGGACTGAAGCACACAGAAGCAGCTGTGAGAGAGGCATGAGGATGAGGAGCTGAGACACACGAGAGTCAGGAGTGAAGCACACAGAAGCAGCTGTGAAAGAGGCATGAGGACACGGAGCTGAGACACACGAGAGTCAGGACTGAAGCACACAAGAGCAGCTGTGAGAGAGGCGTGAGGATGAGGAGCTGAGACACACGAGAGTCAGGACTGAAGCACACAGAAGCAGCTGTGAGAGAGGCATGAGGACACGGAGCTGAGACACACGAGAGTCAGGACTGAAGCACACAAGAGCAGCTGTGAGAGAGGCATGAGGATGAGGAGCTGAGACACACGAGAGTCAGGAGTGAAGCACACAGGAGCAGCTGTGAGAGAGGCATGAGGATGAGGAGCTGAGACACACGAGAGTCAGGACTGAAGCACACAGAAGCAGCTGTGAGAGAGGCATGAGGATGAGGAGCTGAGACACACGAGAGTCAGGACTGAAGCACACAGAAGCAGCTGTGAGAGTGGCATGAGGATGAGGAGCTGAGACACACGAGAGTCAGGACTGAAGCACACAGAAGCAGCTGTGAGAGAGGCATGAGGATGAGGAGCTGAGACACACGAGAGTCAGGACTGAAGCACACAGAAGCAGCTGTGAGAGAGGCATGAGGATGAGGAGCTGAGACACACGAGAGTCAGGACTGAAGCACACAGGAGCAGCTGTGAGAGAGGCATGAGGATGAGGAGCTGAGACACACGAGAGTCAGGAGTGAAGCACACAGGAGCAGCTGTGAGAGAGGCATGAGGATGAGGAGCTGAGACACACGAGAGTCAGGAGTGAAGCACACAGGAGCAGCTGTGAGAGAGGCATGAGGATGAGGAGCTGAGACACACGAGAGTCAGGAGTGAAGCACACAGGAGCAGCTGTGAGAGAGGCATGAGGATGAGGAGCTGAGACACACGAGAGTCAGGACTGAAGCACACAGAAGCAGCTGTGAGAGAGGCGTGAGGATGAGGAGCTGAGACACACGAGAGTCAGGACTGAAGCACACAGGAGCAGCTGTGAGAGAGGCATGAGGATGAGGAGCTGAGACACACGAGAGTCAGGACTGAAGCACACAGGAGCAGCTGTGAGAGAGGCGTGAGGATGAGGAGCTGAGACACACGAGAGTCAGGAGTGAAGCACACAGAAGCAGCTGTGAGAGAGGCGTGAGGATGAGGAGCTGAGACACACGAGAGTCAGGAGTGAAGCACACAGGAGCAGCTGTGAGAGAGGCATGAGGATGAGGAGCTGAGACACACGAGAGTCAGGACTGAAGCACACAGGAGCAGCTGTGAGAGAGGCGTGAGGATGAGGAGCTGAGACACACGAGAGTCAGGAGTGAAGCACACAGAAGCAGCTGTGAGAGAGGCGTGAGGATGAGGAGCTGAGACACACGAGAGTCAGGAGTGAAGCACACAGGAGCAGCTGTGAGAGAGGCATGAGGATGAGGAGCTGAGACACACGAGAGTCAGGAGTGAAGCACACAGGAGCAGCTGTGAGAGAGGCATGAGGATGAGGAGCTGAGACACACGAGAGTCAGGACTGAAGCACACAGGAGCAGCTGTGAGAGAGGCATGAGGATGAGGAGCTGAGACACACGAGAGTCAGGACTGAAGCACACAGGAGCAGCTGTGTGAGAGGCATGAGGATGAGGAGCTGAGACACACGAGAGTCAGGACTGAAGCACACAGAAGCAGCTGTGAGAGAGGCGTGAGGATGAGGAGCTGAGACACACGAGAGTCAGGACTGAAGCACACAGAAGCAGCTGTGAGAGAGGCATGAGGATGAGGAGCTGAGACACACGAAAGTCAGGACTGAAGCACACAGAAGCAGCTGTGAAAGAGGCATGAGGACACGGAGCTGAGACACACGAGAGTCAGGACTGAAGCACACAGGAGCAGCTGTGAGAGAGGCATGAGGATGAGGAGCTGAGACACACGAGAGTCAGGACTGAAGCAAACAGAAGCAGCTGTGAGAGAGGCATGAGGACACGGAGCTGAGACACACGAGAGTCAGGACTGAAGCACACAAGAGCAGCTGTGAGAGAGGCGTGAGGATGAGGAGCTGAGACACACGAGAGTCAGGAGTGAAGCACACAGGAGCAGCTGTGAGAGAGGCATGAGGATGAGGAGCTGAGACACACGAGAGTCAGGACTGAAGCACACAGAAGCAGCTGTGAGAGAGGCATGAGGATGAGGAGCTGAGACACACGAGAGTCAGGAGTGAAGCACACAGAAGCAGCTGTGAAAGAGGCATGAGGACACGGAGCTGAGACACACGAGAGTCAGGACTGAAGCACACAAGAGCAGCTGTGAGAGAGGCGTGAGGATGAGGAGCTGAGACACACGAGAGTCAGGACTGAAGCACACAGAAGCAGCTGTGAGAGAGGCATGAGGACACGGAGCTGAGACACACGAGAGTCAGGACTGAAGCACACAAGAGCAGCTGTGAGAGAGGCATGAGGATGAGGAGCTGAGACACACGAGAGTCAGGAGTGAAGCACACAGGAGCAGCTGTGAGAGAGGCATGAGGATGAGGAGCTGAGACACACGAGAGTCAGGACTGAAGCACACAGAAGCAGCTGTGAGAGAGGCATGAGGATGAGGAGCTGAGACACACGAGAGTCAGGACTGAAGCACACAGAAGCAGCTGTGAGAGTGGCATGAGGATGAGGAGCTGAGACACACGAGAGTCAGGACTGAAGCACACAGAAGCAGCTGTGAGAGAGGCATGAGGATGAGGAGCTGAGACACACGAGAGTCAGGACTGAAGCACACAGAAGCAGCTGTGAGAGAGGCATGAGGATGAGGAGCTGAGACACACGAGAGTCAGGACTGAAGCACACAGGAGCAGCTGTGAGAGAGGCATGAGGATGAGGAGCTGAGACACACGAGAGTCAGGAGTGAAGCACACAGGAGCAGCTGTGAGAGAGGCATGAGGATGAGGAGCTGAGACACACGAGAGTCAGGAGTGAAGCACACAGGAGCAGCTGTGAGAGAGGCATGAGGATGAGGAGCTGAGACACACGAGAGTCAGGAGTGAAGCACACAGGAGCAGCTGTGAGAGAGGCATGAGGATGAGGAGCTGAGACACACGAGAGTCAGGACTGAAGCACACAGAAGCAGCTGTGAGAGAGGCGTGAGGATGAGGAGCTGAGACACACGAGAGTCAGGACTGAAGCACACAGGAGCAGCTGTGAGAGAGGCATGAGGATGAGGAGCTGAGACACACGAGAGTCAGGACTGAAGCACACAGGAGCAGCTGTGAGAGAGGCGTGAGGATGAGGAGCTGAGACACACGAGAGTCAGGAGTGAAGCACACAGAAGCAGCTGTGAGAGAGGCGTGAGGATGAGGAGCTGAGACACACGAGAGTCAGGAGTGAAGCACACAGGAGCAGCTGTGAGAGAGGCATGAGGATGAGGAGCTGAGACACACGAGAGTCAGGACTGAAGCACACAGGAGCAGCTGTGAGAGAGGCGTGAGGATGAGGAGCTGAGACACACGAGAGTCAGGAGTGAAGCACACAGAAGCAGCTGTGAGAGAGGCGTGAGGATGAGGAGCTGAGACACACGAGAGTCAGGAGTGAAGCACACAGGAGCAGCTGTGAGAGAGGCATGAGGATGCGGAGCTGAGACACACGAGAGTCAGGAGTGAAGCACACAGAAGCAGCTGTGAGAGGCATGAGGATGAGGAGCTGAGACACACGAGAGTCAGGAGTGAAGCACACAGGAACAGCTGTGAGAGAGGCATGAGGATGAGGAGCTGAGACACACGAGAGTCAGGACTGAAGCACACAAGAGCAGCTGTGAGAGAGGCATAAGGATGAGGAGCTGAGACACACGAGAGTCAGGACTGAAGCACACAGAAGCAGCTGTGAGAGAGGCATGAGGATGAGGAGCTGAGACACACGAGAGTCAGGACTGAAGCACACAGAAGCAGCTGTGAGAGAGGCATGAGGAGCTGAGACAAACGAGAGTCAGGAGTGAAGCACACAGAAGCAGCTGTGAGAGGCATGAGGATGAGGAGCTGAGACACACGAGAGTCAGAAGTGAAGCACACAGAAGCAGCTGTGAGAGAGGCGTGAGGATGAGGAGCTGAGACACACGAGAGTCAGGACTAAAGCACACAGAAGCAGCTGTGAGAGAGGCATGAGGATGAGGAGCTGAGACACACCAGAGTCAGGACTGAAGCACACAGGAGCAGCTGTGAGAGAGGCGTGAGGATGAGGAGCTGAGACACACGAGAGTGAGGACTGAAGCACACAGGAGCAGCTGTGAGAGAGGCATGAGGATGAGGAGCTGAGACACACGAGAGTCAGGACTGAAGCACACAGGAGCAGCTGTGAGAGAGGCGTGAGGATGAGGAGCTGAGACACACGAGAGTCAGGACTGAAGCACACAGAAGCAGCTGTGAGAGAGGCATGAGGATGAGGAGCTGAGACACACGAGAGTCGGGAGTGAAGCACACAGGAGCAGCTGTGAGAGAGGCATGAGGATGAGGAGCTGAGACACACGAGAGTCAGGAGTGAAGCACACAGGAGCAGCTGTGAGAGAGGCATGAGGATGAGGAGCTGAGACACACGAGAGTCAGGACTGAAGCACACAGAAGCAGCTGTGAGAGAGGCATGAGGATGAGGAGCAGAGACACACGAGAGTCAGGAGTGAAGCACACAGAAGCAGCTGTGAGAGAGGCATGAGGATGAGGAGCTGAGACACACGAGAGTCAGGACTGAAGCACACAGAAGCAGCTGTGAGAGAGGCATGAGGATGAGGAGCAGAGACACACCAGAGTCAGGAGTGAAGCACACAGGAGCAGCTGTGAGAGAGGCATGAGGATGAGGAGCTGAGACACACGAGAGCCAGGAGTGAAGCACACAGGAGCAGCTGTGAGAGAGGCATGAGGATGCGGAGCTGAGACACACGAGAGTCAGGAGTGAAGCACACAGAAGCAGCTGTGAGAGAGGCATGAGGATGAGGAGCTGAGACACACAAGAGACAGGAGTGAAGCACACAGGAGCAGCTGTGAGAGAGGCGTGAGGATGAGGAGCTGAGACACACGAGAGTCAGGAGTGAAGCACACAGGAGCAGCTGTGAGAGAGGCATGAGGATGAGGAGCTGAGACACACGAGAGTCAGGACTGAAGCACACAGGAGCAGCTGTGAGAGAGGCGTGAGGATGAGGAGCTGAGACACACGAGAGTCAGGAGTGAAGCACACAGAAGCAGCTGTGAGAGAGGCATGAGGATGAGGAGCTGAGACGCACGAGAGTCAGGACTGAAGCACACAGAAGCAGCTGTGAGAGAGGCGTGAGGATGAGGAGCTGAGACACACGAGAGTCAGGACTGAAGCACACAGAAGCAGCTGTGAGAGAGGCGTGAGGATGAGGAGCTGAGACACACGAGAGTCAGGAGTGAAGCACACAGGAGCAGCTGTGAGAGAGGCATGAGGATGAGGAGCTGAGACACACGAGAGTCAGGAGTGAAGCACACAGAAGCAGCTGTGAGAGAGGCATGAGGATGAGGAGCTGAGACACACGAGAGTCAGGAGTGAAGCACACAGAAGCAGCTGTGAGAGAGGCATGAGGACACGGAGCTGAGACACACGAGAGTCAGGACTGAAGCACACAGGAGCAGCTGTGAGAGAGGCATGAGGATGAGGAGCTGAGACACACGAGAGTCAGGAGTGAAGCACACAGGAGCAGCTGTGAGAGAGGCATGAGGATGAGGAGCTGAGACACACGAGAGTCAGGACTGAAGCACACAGGAGCAGCTGTGAGAGAGGCATGAGGATGCGGAGCTGAGACACACGAGAGTCAGGACTGAAGCACACAGGAGCAGCTGTGAGAGAGGCATGAGGATGAGGAGCTGAGACAGTAGCACCTCATTGCAGTATACGAGATCCAGGGGGCGGAGTTGGATCCAGATCTAAGGGGTGGAGGTGGGTAGGATTAGGGGTGGGGTTAGGGATCAGGGGCGGAGATGGGTAGGTTTAGGTATATAAGGTGGGAGGAGTTGATCTGGATCCAACTCCTCCCCCTGGATTTCATGTTCTGCAGTGAGGACCATCTCAGCTGAGACACACGAGAGTCAGGAGTGAAGCACACAGAGCAGCTGTGAGAGAGGCATGCAGAGCTGATACCTGCGCAGGCGTGAGAGGACGACAGTAACGGGACAGAGGGATGCGGCCGCTACATGTGTGTGTGTGTGTGTCTGCGCCGGTGGGGGGAGCAGGAGCAGGAGGAGCACGGGCCGGGGCGCTGCATGGACTCAGCCAGACTCGACGGGGAGCCCGACACCGTGGGGAAGTGTGTGAGCCGAGGAGTGTGCGGCAAAACCTCCTCTGAAGACTCATAGCTGCGGGCCAGAGGACCAGACCAGAGAGAGGAGGAGGAGGAGGAGGAGGAGGAGGAGGAGGAGGAGGAGGAGGAGGAGGAGGAGGAGAAGGAGAGGAAGGTGACATGAAGAAGAAGAAGAAGAAGGTCTGTAAGTGGCCTTTTCACAGGAAGAAGCCCAAAAACTGAAGAAACTATTGGTCTAGGCTGCTTCCTTCTGAGACCACTTCATAAACCCTCACAAGAGACCAGGACACTGCAGCCTGAAGCGCTGGACACAAGCAATCTAATGACACTGGCCATCTATTGGTCCATCATATATTCTTTTAAACTACAGTTGTGAGCATCTCTTACACTCCTCACACAAGCTCTACCAGCACACAACGACAGGCTTCAGGTGTGAGAGAGAAGCGTGTGTGTGTTACGGTGAACAGAACGACCACACTACACCCTGAGCCTGGACACACACACTGAGGCAGGAGGAGTTACCTGAACATCTCGGTCAGTTCTCCTTTCACCAGAGCCACCAGCACGGGGAAGCCCACACACACCGGCACCAGGTACAGCAGAGCAGGCTGGGAAACACACCAACAGCACACATTCAGTACCAGTTTGCGGTCATTACTTGGATGGACAACTATAATGCACTTTCTTGTCATTTATGCATTTTTTACCTGCGCGTGTTTAAAGGTGTGCATGACGAATATGGTGAGGCCCAGGCCGAAGATGTACGCCAGGAAGCTGGTGTAGAAGTATGTTCTTGTGTTCTTCTTCAAACTGAGAGAGGAGGACAAGTAGATGACAGAAGAGCATGACAACCAGATCTACAAGCAGCTGAAACCAGACGAAACCAAGCGAAGGGCTTTACCTGACGTCAAAGCGCAGGAGCAGAGCGATGAAGATTCCTGACACACACAATCACAGTGATGAGCGTTTCACATCAATACATGTCTGAATCAAACAAGCCTCACAAGTCTTCACACATTTACCTGGAATGACGATGTCCCCCAGTCCCAGCATGGCAAAGTTACTGGCACCCAAACCTCTCTCCAGCAGATCTTGTGGGAACACCACTGGAGGGAACAGAAGAGTGAGGATGAAGAGATCGGGAATATAGGAATCTTTACACCAGGGTTTCCACACCTTTGACAAAATAAACCTCATGACTTGTTTCAGTCATTTGTGATGACTGGATAAAGATTTGTAGACACTTTTATTAAGGATAAACTCCAAAATAGCAATTTATAGCTATGGAATATGTTACAGTAGATATTATATACGGTAAATTGAATTTTGCAGGCCTGGAAAACAATTCCTTGGTATTTTTTCCCCCAGAACCCCATTTAAAAAAAAAAAAATAATTATTATACAGTAAAATGAATGCAATTACATTTTACATAGTGTTTAGCATAAAGAAAGGATTAACCAGTTCCCTACTGGTTAATGCTTGCTTTATGCTAAACACTATGTAAAATGTAAATACATATATAATATACGACACATTACATCCTCGCACTCAAAGTGCAGCCAGTGAAGTTGCTTTAGGACGATTCTTTATGCAAAATGGAAATATTGAATTTCTACCATTCACAGATACATATGACCGTACAATGTAATGCGCTGAGGAGAGCGTAAGCCTTATGATGGAGATACTCACACTTAATCGGGGCTTCGAAGGACTTGGCAACGGTCACCATGACGTTGGTGCCAAAAACCTGAAAGCAAATGGAGAACACAGTTATTGAGACAGTCACGTACTGTACGGATCATGAGCACGTTAAACCAGGACCATCTTACCCAGAACACATCGTAAACGAACAGTCCTCCCAGCAGGATACAGCCAGTGCTGACATTATTGAGGTGGAGCAGCTCGACCCCGTTCAGGGCAAACGCCAGGCCAAACAGGTTATTGGCCACCCAGTGCTGTCAGGAAACAAGTCAGTCATCTTCATTTATACAGCGCTTTTAACAATATAGATAGTTTCAAAGCAGCTTTACAGTGATAAGAGGAGATTACAGTAACAGATTGTTTTGGCTTTACAGCATCTCTAGAATAAAGTTATTGTCCAGCTAAAGTTAGTTTTGATTGATTCACTTCCGTTGCAAAGATCATTAGTTATTAACTTAGGGGGCGCTAACACGACACCGCTCTAACAGAAAACACTTAAAGGGTTAGTTCACCCAAAAATGTAAACTCTGTCAGTAATTACTCGCCCTCATGTTGTTCAACCCCGTAAGACTTTCGTTCATCTTCGGAACACAAATTAAGATATTTTTTATTAAATCTGAGAGCTGGATCACTCCTCCATAGGCTTCTTAAGGGATCGAAACTTGCCGGCCCAAAAGTTATGAAAGACATCGTTAAAATAGTCCGAGTGACTACAGTGGCTCAACCTTAAGTTTATCAAGCGACGAGAATACTTTTTGTGCGCAAAAAACAAACAAAAATAATGACTTTATTTAACTATTCATTTCCTTCTCTGTGGGCCTCGAGTGAGTTCACGTAGTGTAACAGCACTTCTGTACCTCACACGCATCACACACATGACCAGCGTCGGCCAATAGTGAGCCTGCGTGTAACGTGCAACACAGAAGCTTTGCGCAATATCACTACGTGAAACCTCACGGCCCACAGAGAAGGAAATGAATAGTGGAATAAAGTCGTTATTTTTGTTTGTTTTTTTACGCACAAAAAGTATTCTCGTCGCTTGATAAACTTAAGGTTGAGCCACTGTAGTCACTCGGACTATTTTAACGATGTCTTTCATCTCAACGCAAACTTTGAAAAACGCACACGCTTGTCACAGACAGAGCCTCGTCCACTCGCTGCAAAACTCAGCATGAAATTTGTGCTTAATCACGTACGTGACATCCAAACATGGAACTCAAATCAGAGTTATTTAAAGTTATTTATTTTACATTGTATTAATATTTGACAATATTACTGTTCTTACTGCAATTATCAAATAAATGCAGCCTTGTGAGCAGAAGAGACTTTAAAAACATTAAAAAACTTTTGAACGGTAGTGTATATCGTAAAAAATGTAATGAACTTTATTTTTATGAATAACCATTAAAAAAATTAATTTAAAAAAATACATTTCACAGAAACTGGATGATCCATCCATGTTATCCCACAGACTCGATTCTCACAGAACTAGTGCAGTGATTTTTTCATTATATTCCTTTTAAACTTTTCAAAATGTATTTTCAAGTTAAGCTTTTGCCTCTACTAAACCTCAGTGTGTGAGTGTGATCGGTTCCCGTAATGCTGGAGTCAGAGCTTCGGATCCTGCTGAAAGCGGCAAGCGTTGATGATTGTAGATAGCGGAGTGAGGAGCACATGTGCGCAGCTGTCGTCCAGTGCGACTGAAGCAGAACTAGCGTAACACGTCTGTGATTCTCATGCTGAACTTCCCTGTACACTAGCAGAACGGCTCACCTCAACTCACTTTTAACCAGAGCTGTGCAGTATTGACAAATCATATTTTCTTGGATTTTGTCAACAATGATAAGGCGGCAATATTTTGCTGATTGTGTTCGTCAACGTTAGTCAGGAATTCTTTCCTGCCAAAGTACAGAGACTTCTAAAGTTTTTGATATTCTTCATATTTTGTGCGGTGACTAGTTCATATGAGCGACAGAAATAATCTTTTCCAATAAGTTTAAATAGCTTTTTACCTTTTGTCTGCATTTTTACCTTTATAAGGACAAGAGTATTCATCATTTATGTCAAAATATCATGCTGATATTTGGGGAACAGCACTCTGATTGGTTAACTATTTAATATTATAAAGCCTAAAAGATTTTTTACTGCCTTTTAACCCTCTGGGGACCAAGAACGCGCCCGCACGTTTTGCTGTTTTTTTTTCACATAGCAGCAACATAGACTTAAAATACTCCGTCATTTATGGTCATATAAATAAAATCAATACATGATTATAAACTATAGAGGGTCTTCTTTTTTGTGTACACTCACATTAACATCAAAACCTTGTGTTTTTTTTAAATAAATAAAATAAACAGGGTGCGCTTTCAGCCCACTCTGTCTCCGCAAAAATCTTTCTAAAACATGTCTGGAAAATGAACGGAAACTCCGCTAATACTTATCACACAAACATGAAACATACGTCTAAAGAGCGCTTTAAATTTCTACTTTTAAATAAAACAATTCACATTTAAAACAAATATTCTCCTGCAATGTAATCTGTCTGAAACTAAAGAGAAGTACAGTTTCTCCTGTCTCAGCTCATTATCGTTAATTTGTTCACACCCACTCGCAGAGCGCGCTATTCATAAGATAATGTGTTGAGGCCATATGCAAAATAGATAAACGCCCCCAGGCAAATGCTGTAAACTCTGTAAACACACTATATTTTTTAGTCAGATTAAGATTCGTCTTGCGCGGCTATGAGGAATAATCCTGGGACATTTAATACAGAAGTGCTGGTTTATTTTCACTTCGAGGAGGAGCAACAGATTCAGCTGAGAAGTGTAAGTGTTTTATGCTTGTGCTTTGTTCTAATCGCGATATAGAATAACGTTAGTGTCTGTAAACGGAAAAATAGCATACTGTTTAAATGTGAATCATGTTGTGATCATCAATCTCTGTGTGTGTGTGTGTGTGTGTGTGTATGTGTGTGTGTGTGTATGAATGAACGCACAGATACGCACTGTTACAGACGAAATAAAAGACACAATTTCGTTGACTAGTTTTGGATAAAGTTTTTCAAATCAAATAAGCATCAAATAAGCTTCAAAATAAAGACATCAGCTTTTGTTAGGAGTTTCTGGGGATAGAAGTGTCCAGACGTATGCACCCTGTATTTTAAAGAATAACATTTAATTATTTGCGATACATTATTCATTCACAAAGAATTCAGGGACATTATTCACGTCCCTAAAGGTTGGAGTTTTCCTCATTTTTTTAATTAAGGCATTAAGATTTTTTATTCCTCTTTTTAGTCAACTTTAGCATGGGTGTGTTCACTTCTAATTCTAAGCAGTGTGTGTGTGTGTGTGTGTGTGTGTGTGTGTGTGTGTGTGTGTGTGTGTGTGTGTATATATATATATAATTAAAAAGCTATTTTAACCAGAAAAATCTACAATGCATGCCCAAAGTCGTGCAGCCATATAGTTTCTCTTGATATCAGTCCTGCTGACTTCAACATTCACAGGAGACTGTAATGAAAAATCAAACACCTTGGAAATGACAGGTATGTACTATGTTTCAGGAATGGGACAATGCTGTGTGACTGTTCAAGCCTCTGTCTTTAGATCAGTGTGTTTACTAATGCGCTTTTTTGTCCTTTGTTGTGTATCTTTGGATTATGTTGTGTTGTAAATAAATCCAAACAATCTAAAAGCCATTCTTTTTTAAATCTCCTCATTCTTTGTGCAAGGCTCCTCATATTGATATGGCCTAATAGCACCTAATAGGGCCATTATGGGAGGGTCTTTGTCTTTCTCAGGTGTGAAATGCCACACATATTAATGAGAGATCACGCCTCCTCGCATAAAGCTTTCTCAAACAAAACACGTCATACACATTCTAAAATACTTTATTGACTTATCTGAATGAGTAGTCAGGATGATTCTCACATAGTTTTGGAGCAAATATTCTAGGCTATGTGATACAATTTTCAAAAGTCTTGTGAAGAAATAATCAATATGTGTTTTGTGGCCTTATTTCAGAAACTTTTATTTTTAAGTTTTTCAATAACCATGCATAAATAATATTCTCTCAAAAATACAAACATGTACATACATGTTGCTCACTTATCATGGTAGCCCCGTTTGTGCTATATAGAGTGAATTTACACCTTTGCCATTAACATGTTTATAAATAACTGAAAAAAGCACAAATGTCAGTGCATGTCAAAACATCCCAAGGGCCCCAAAAACCCCTTGGTCCCCAGAGGGTTAATAGAGTAAATCCCACAGTGAGAGCAAAAGTGTAAAAGTGGACAAGGCTACATCACACAGTGTACGCGTAGACTCTCAAGGCGAGTTTTTGTTTGGTTTAGATTGGACATCTTAAAACAGGGGTGGGGAACGTCCGGCCCGCAAAACAGTTTGATGCGGCCCGCGAGTCAAATCCTCCCAAAAAAAAAAAAAAAGAACTTCAGAACCAAAAATCTCAGCCATTACTTTTCCTGTGAGAGAAAACACAAAATAGGGAAAGCGGCAAGCAGGGCGAGGCCAGTAGCGCGAGTCACCTGCGCACCGGTTTCAGTTTCTCACGGATGAGCTTCGGGGGCGTGCGCGCCGCACCGGTTTCAAGTTTCTCACCGCGCCCCGCACCGGTTTCAAGTTTCTCACCGCACCCCGCACCGGTTTCAAGTTTGTCACTGATCAGCTTCGGGGCGCGTAAAAGGATCGGAACGAAGACAGCGGAGGACCAGGCATGGACTTTACTTTATGTGTGTGTGGTCGTCGTCCACGAGGAGCTACTGCTTTTACTTTCGTTTTGTCAATTACGTATTAATGTATTAAAGTGGTTTAAACGTTTGCCGGTTCCCGGTTTTTGTGCTTTATCCACCTCTAAATAGCTATAAATTAAGCTTATGTCGTTTTAGTTTCATATTGTTAATTATTAGTTTCATAGGTTGTTAAACCTAAGACGAACTCTTCATATTGCGCTGCATTACTGTCAGTGTTGTTGACTATTACTGACGGTGAGGTTGCGCTGTTGACGCTCGCGCAGCCTCTCGAGGAGAAATCTACACTAAGCGCACACACACACTCAGTTAACAACATACTGCCTATAAAAAATCTAAATGTGGAGTTTTTATATTTTTAACATATGTTAAGCAACCTCAATTATTTTTCCTGAACACCATCACGATTGAAAATGTGACATTAATTTCCAACAACAGTTCAATAAACAGTAAAAATTAAGTCACTTACATTTTAGATGCAATATTGGCTGTTTTTGTTCTGTTTCAGCAGCGAAAATAGTTTCAAACAAAAATCACAGCAGAACCACGGGGCATCTCACAGGAACACTCAACCTGTTTTCATTACTGAATGATTCAGCATTTTGAACGAATCGATTGAGTCAAAGATTCAATGACCCATTCATAAACATCTGTCTCAATCTTGAATGAATCAGCCGTTTGAACAAATCGTTTGAATCATGAATGAATCAATGACTCACTCATTAAGACGGCCGCCTGCCGCCACCTACTGGCCGTTTCGTGTTATGTTTAAAAGTAGATCATTCTTTCCAACGTTTCTAATTTGTAAATTTAAATCTATTTCATGACATTATTTTATGCAATTGTAATTTTTCAGTGTAAATGATTTAATTTGATCAGCCCTATAGTGTCTTATTATTCGAAATAATTTAATTTATTGATCACATTTAGGAATTTAAAATGAAAGATGAAGCATACATTTAATAATATTGGGGGAGGGGATGCCCTTTAAAGGTGCAAATATTACAATATGCCGATTTAAATATCAAAGCTAATTGAACACTGATGAGAATATTGTTTCAGAATAAATTAAAAAAAAAAAAAAAATTCGGACAAGAAACTTTTTTGACAAGCGTATGAAAGGCTTAATGTCGAGCCCTGCCTATAGCAATGTCATCAGGATACACATACACCGGTAGGCAGTGGCCCACCTTACCGGGTGACCATGTTGTGGTCCACCAGAATTTATAGTTTACCCACCTCTTTTTTTACCACTACACCTCTGAATAAAACGTACGAGTCCCAGTCACGCCGACCCTCTCTTCTTCCTTCCAAACACTGAACCTCATTATAGCCCTTAAAGAATGTTAAAAAATTGTAAATGGCCCTTGATAGAAAAAAGGTTCCCCACCCCTGTCTTAAAACAACAATTACGATATTATCATAGAAGTTATACATCTCCTGCTCACAGTTGTGTTTCTCACTCCGCCATCTAAAAATCAATGTGTAGGGCTGGGACAACGCGTCGACGCAAAATATGCACGTAGATAAATGTAAAAAAAAAAAAAGTTACATTTCAAAAATATGCGCGTTGTTTCGTCAGACCCAAAACAAAGATGGCGGCGCCAGAGAGTAGTAGCAACCATAGGGTAGCAACACGAGAGGCTCCTCAGACTTTCAGAAGTGCAAGGCGGCACGCACTCGTTCCTCTAAAGGATGGGAATTCTTTAATTTAAAAGGAAACAATTCCCTGATACGTCGTCTTTGCAAAATGGAGATGGCCTTTGATTCTAGCACCAGAGCAATGCACGCGCACCCGAAGAGGCGCCGCGGGAGCAGCTGCAGGTGACAGAGCGCCGTACGGTTTCAACGCCCCACTGCACTCGATGTTGGAGTAGGCTATAATACGTTGTCGACACCTAAAGTTTTAGGCTACAGTGTATGTTTTCTGTGTAATTAATTACAATATGTAATATAGTCGTGTATTCAAGGTGTGAAATGACACGCTTAAGCAACCCAAGTCAACAAACGGTTGTAACGTAATGTCTTCATTGATTGTCGTCGATGGGTCAGTGAGCACAGTTACATGCCAGGAGTATTCCGGTTTTAAACGTAATATTGGCGTCCGTAATAGTCCCTACATGTAACTGTGTTCACTGTCATGCCCACAGGATTTAATTAGCCTACTTGTTGATATTTAATCAATGGGCATAGCCTGTAGGCCAGGGGTTGGCAAGTAAGAATGGCATCGGGCCAAAAAATATTTTTGACACCAGATGGCGGGCAGGAACATAGTCAATGGATAATTTAAGAAATTAATTGATGAAAAATGCAACTAGAATTGCCTGTGCCAGACTGTTACAGTGTCTTTTGTAACTGGTAGTGAGCTGTAACTCTGTTAAATCCTGTAGTAGGACAGTCATTAACAAAAAGCCAAATTTGTGTGGGGGTGTCTGGGTTTTCACTGGATACATTAATAAAGCACTAGGGATGAGTCACGATTTTCGAATATTCGAGTCGTTGATTTAATTATAGAATATCGAATAGGTCGTGCGATTATTGTCTAAAAAAATCCCGATGCTTTCGGTGCTGATTCGGTGGTGACGCCGTGTTCATGTAACCAGAGGGTGACGCTGCCAATAACGCAAAAGCTGTCACAAGGAACTGGCAAAAGTAATGATTATGAATGTTTCAAATATAGCAAGGAGACATTTTAATTGTTTATTAGTGTCTGTGTCGGCTGCAATAGTGACCGCAGTAGTTAACGCGCCTATAGAGAGAAATGCACATTTCATATGGATTAGACATAAGCAGAGAGTAGTCGGTTTCTTTTCATTTTGAATTGTTTCGATTAAATTTAGACATTTTTAAGCTTTCTATATATTTCTGGTGTCTGTGAGGCAGGTTAAACGCTGACTTTCGGTTCATTTATGAGACGAGCTCCAGTTCACGAGCAATGCAATCGCGCCGGCGCCTCCATGTCCTGATTATATTGTCTGCTATATTTGCTTCTTATTTATTAAATCCAGGCAATTGGTTGATAAAACATTCATTAAAAATAAGATACAAATGATACAAAACGAAATTCAATTTTTAGAAAGGCTTTCTACAAAATAAAACTTAACGAAGTGGTCAAAATCATGTCTGACCCACATGTCTCCCGATATATTGCGGCATCTTGCAACACATCCTGCCTTGCCTTACACACATGGGAGATGCGGAATGGATAAAAATAACTCAAAAAATAAAAGAGGACTTGAATAAGCCCATTAATGGCATGTTTAAGTCAGGCTCTTAACAAACTGTTTTATTTCCTCTTTCCATATTGTGAATAATAAATGCGTATCATTTTAATTAGCTTGTTACACAATGGAGTCTAACTTATTGTAATAATTATTTGACGTAGACTACTTTTAAACTTAGAATTATTCCTTGGCATCCTCGCATAATAAACTGCATTTTTGTATTGTTTGCGTGCTGGAGGTACGCTATTATGTGTGTGTAGAGTGATGTTAACATTTAAGCTAGCTGGTGAGAGAAAATGGCACTATCAAAGAGTCTAAAGAGGAAAGTTGACAGCGAAAATAGCCATACAAAGAATAATGAAAAGACAACTCGTTCATCCTACCTAGTTTTGTAAATGCAAAGCCGGTGTGTCTTATCTGCAACGACAACCCGATCACACTAAATGCGTCTCTATAGCACGCATTGTGTTTATCGTGCAATTTATACGCGGAAATGAGTTTTTACGTGCATATGATACGCATGTGTAGGTTTAGTAGTGGTGTGGGGTGCGTGTGTATTATACGTTGGGTAGAATGAGTGGTGTGGGGTGCGTGTGTATTATACGTTGGGTAGGATTAGTGGTGTGGGGTGCGTGTGTATTACACGCAATAAAGTGCTTATCAGATGCACGTAAAAACTCATTTTCGCGTATAAATTGCACAATAAACAACGCGTGCTAGAGACGCATTTAATATAATATTAAACATTTCATGACGGTAGAGGTGTGTCTAGCGATCCACAGACTCTTTTGAATGTCTTTCAGAACTTTTCAGGCTGCGGCGCGGGCCAGATATTATGGCCTGTTGCCGACCCCTGCTGTAGGCTGAGGTGGATACATAGAAAAATCGTATATTGTGTTTCTTTGTTGTTGGTTTATTATTATATTTATTTTAATGTGTGTGTGTGTTTACTTTGTTTTCAGGGATAAGAAGAATAGTGTGGAAAGTTCCATGACAGGCTGCTGGCTCCCACTGTCGTTGTTAATTTTTATTCATTTTTTGTTGGAAAAGCACTCTCTCTATTAGCTTAAAGCCCTCAAGTTTACATTCATTCGTTACTGTATTCTTTCAATTGCTCTCAACAAGTATTTTGGGTGACCTTTTTATTTTTTTATTGAATGTTAGACATCAAGTTGTTGTTATTTTCATCTGAAAGAAGAATTACAAGATGCACTTTTTTCAGTAAGCTAGGCCTGTGTGTTTTCAAGGTTTTATTGAATGCTTTGCACTTATATAGTCTTTTATTTTGGAATTTTAAGAGCAATAAACATATATTGCAATGTTAAGAAATTCTTGTTTTTTTCCTTCAGATATGTAAATCAACATGTATTAATTGCTATTTTGTCAATTAATGGGGAGATAATCGATAATCGAAATCGAATCGGACTGGGAAAATGAATAATTAGATTAATCGATGCAGCGGAAAAATAATCGCTAGATTAATAGTTTAAAAAATAATCGTTTATCCCAGCCCTATCAATGTGTGATGCTTTCAACAGAATCCTAAACATGATTCTAAACATGATTCACACACACACAGAGTTACTGGCTCCATACTATCAGTAGTGTAGTATTAACAGTATCAATATTGGTTTTTTTTAAAGCTCAGTTATCAACACCTCTGGTTCCCGGGGAAAGCAGGAACTGATGAAGTGTGTACCTTGAGTCACTGCCAAATGCATGATTGTAAATGTGGAGATGGTTTGGGTGATTTGGAAAGCATATTTCCAGCTGTGTGCATGACATGCACTCTTTTAAAGGTACAATATGTAAGAATTTTGCATCAAAATATCCAAAAAACACTTGCAGTCTTATATATTTCTTTCAATTATGTACTTACATTATCCTAAACGTTTCCAAGAATTCATAAATTCAGAGAAATTCACAATTTTACATAGTGCCCGTTAGGGGTGGGAATCTTAAGGCACTTAACGATCCGATCCGATTCTGGGAGTATCCAGAATCGCAAGCGCCGGAAAGTGCCGGAAGTGATCTCTTCCAAAAAACCCCAAAAAATTCAACGTTGTCTGTTGATATATCGAGATCGTCTTCCACTGCGATTTCCTGTATATCTAAATTATTATGTTTAGATCTTCACAGTGAAAGGTAATTCCGAAATCTCTGTGTAAACAATGAGTGACGTACACGCGCGAGAGATCACATCTGGCGCTTGCCCAGACCGAAGCGCCGGCGCCCTCAGATCACTTGGACGTGGCTGTGATTACAAGAGGTAAAAACGATATTAATACTGTTCGTTTTCTCACACAAAACGCCCGTTTCGTGTCTTAGGCCATCAATGTGTACTTACATTTACGAGTCATTAAATCATGTTTAATTTGGACTTCTCTGTGCATGCTCTTTGAGGTGGTGACCATAGACCTGCATTATATGACTGACAGACAAGAACGGCTTGACCTAAAAATATCAAAATTGAAAATACTGTGGAAACAAAGACACCTACATCTTGGATGCCCTTGAGGTAAGCTAAAACATACCAAAAATTAATTTCAAAGTGAACTATCCCTTTAAGTAGATTGTGTTTAACACACAAAAGAGTGATCATCAGTTCAACACACAAGAGTTATAGAAATTCTACTTGATTTAAAAAAAAAAAAAAAACTACGCTGTATCGGATTGGTATCGGCCGATACTCAGAATTTATAGTATCGGATCGGTTTTGAAAAAACGGTATCGTTGCATCCCTAGTATCCGTGTTATCAGTGAATGAGGCCCAAAGTTAATGCATAAACTTCACCATTTCTATATGTATTTTATTTAAATATACAGTAGTGACCAAAAGTGATGTCTGGAGAGATTTGTTTTTAATGACCCTACAAGTTTGATCAAACCATCAAAAGAAGAGGAAAATTTTATATATATATTTTTTTTTCAATGTTTTAAATATGAGGTCAAATCAAAACACTCGACCTGGTTAAGGTATGTATCTGTTTTCCTGGGCCGAACATCACTTTTGGCCACTACTGTATATGCATGTCATGAGTTTGCTCTGTATGACCAACACAGACTCCAGTTAAAGGACAGGAGCGTCACTTGAAACTCAAACTCATCACACACACATTATTCATTCGGCCTATATAAAACATCAGTGGGATTAGCTACAGTTTCTCTGTAAAACACAAGCTGGTGTCCTGTACCTTCTTGAGGACGTACCAGACCCCGACCACACCGCTCACACACAGGCAGATCAGATCCTTGGTGTCGAACTCATAGTTGAGGATCTCTGAGGAGAAAACAGGCTTCAGACGATCTACAGAGCTTCAGCACCACACACACACACACAGCAAGCGTCCGCCTCACCCTCTCTGCCGTCTCCTGAGCCCTGTGTGAACAGCAGCTGGTACTGCTTGTTTGGCACGTTCGCTGGGAAAACTCTGCACATAAAGGGACTGGGACAGCAACACCAGAAGAGTCAACCTCTTAAACCACCTCATTAACACAGCATTACGTGTGTGTGTGTGTGTGTGTCATACCTCATCGTGTGAGACAGCGCTAATATTCCCAGCACGAAGAAATACATGGAGAGCAGCAGGTTAATGTACTCTTGTGAGAAAACCTGCAAGTGAAGTAAAACAAAACAGACATGGGTACGAGTCTATAAAGTGTAACTGGGAAAAATCTGGTTAATGGAAAAAAGTGTTTTACACACTCGCACACTCAGACACACACACACACACTCACCTTGAAGAACAGGTAGAGGCCGAAGAGAGTGCAGCTGGCGATGATAGGGAAACGAGCGGCGTCTCTGCTCGTGATGGTCTCAGGCATATCTGAAGCATTCTGACACACACACACACACAAATCCGGTCATGGTCACTCAATATACACAGTCTACTTTGTGCAACAAATCTTTTGCATATTTCATTTTTCTCATTTACTCAGTCCAAATGTGTATCCGAAGCGCCTCGACTGAGCGCACCGGACCGATCTCTCTTCTCGCAGTGATCACAGACAGACGGATGTCACGCGGCTCACACTCGCGTACGGTGACGCTAATGAACTGGACGGCATTTAACTTCTGTTGCTTTTAAATGAAATTAAATATGACGAAGACACCAAAAGTGCTTGTTATAATTCCATTCCAAAGACGTGTTAATCATCATTTTTACTTTAAGACAGACATGCTTTTATATATAATTTTAGAAATATGACAATCACAGAACCCATAGAGAGTTCACACTGACAGAGAGTTTGGGAATATGCACACAATTTATACACATAAAGCATGATATCAGACATGTTTTTAACATGACCTCAGCGCAGGCGGCCCACACTCGGATGGACCATGTGATGATGATGATGACGATGATGTCGGGCCATCATTCTCGACCTCAAGCATGGCTTATGTGACACTTCCCAGTAGTAGCCTAATATTAGCCGCTTTACATCGCCGCTCACTCACACGCTAACCTAGATAAATGTGTGCTATTATTAGGCGCATGTCTAATTTATATTTTAAAGGCCCATTATTATGGTTCAGTTTTTCTCTGTAATGTAGAACAATGTTACATATAATATTCTTTCTCAGCCCTGAAACAAATCCCACTCCCCCAGTAGGCCTATACTGTATATTTAAGAAACTAAATTAATATCGTGCTAGTAGACTAGGAAAATATAGTCCGGGGTGACCCTAACACACACACACGGCTTTGGATGTATGGGAAGTTCTGTCGCTAATATATACAGGGTTCCCACACTTTGGTTAACTTCGAATTCAAGGACTTTCCAGGTCCAATACCCTCAAATTCAGGACTTAATGTGGGGACACACACGTTGTGTTCAGCAACAAACGTTGAGGATCCATCGTAGTGGTTTCATGCGAGCGTGAACGTCATGGCAACGTACAACACAAAGCACCTCACGCGGGAAACACTTAACGTAACGCATAAATGCACGTAACTAACGTAAATCAAGCTAGCTAGTGTGCATAGGCCACGAAGTGTTGGCGAAATACACTTTCATCCGAACGGAGGGAATAATATGGAATTTTTTCCAGAAAACTTCTTGCACAAAATAAACTTCAAGCACTTTCAAGGACCTGTTTCTATGTGGGTTTACTTTCCAAAACTTTCCAGGGCCTTGAATTTTTTTCACACGCTTTCAGGATTTCAAGGACCCGTGGGAACCCTGTACATTAAAGCAATTATGTTTAGATTCAGTGTTAAAAGAGTTACTCTTATCAGGGTCTTGCAATAAAACCTAAACGCGGTCAAACACTTCTGCAACTTGCTTATGCTTTGAATTAAAATGAAATTATAATCAGGGTTGCCGAAACACGTGTGGTGTGAGACTCACGCTTTCAGACTCATGCTCTCACGCTGCCTCACTGACTAAATTTCATGCCAGATAACGGGACAAACTCTATTCATAGTACTTTATAGGTCTGGGTTAAAAATGTAGATCTCAATTTTCAACAATTCTTCATTATTTTTATGAACCGATATCGAATCGGTCTTTCAGTCTTTGCTATTTTCAGTTGATGAATGAACAGAACATTGTAGCTCCTCCCATCGAATGAATCGCAATAAGCTTTGCTACTTCTGATATGACACAAAGTCTCAGCTTTGTAATTCTGTTAGTTTTATAATGAAATTCACTCAAATGTGTTTGTGTCTCTGATGTGTGGCGCCTCAGTTCAGGCAGCACATGATCATCTGTTCTGCTCTACTACTGTAGTAACAGCATGAAATAAACATGAATGAAATATTGAAAGATACAGTACAAATGACTGAAATCTGTATCATGTGATCAGTCAAGCAGTGTTTCAACACGGAAAGACGTCAATAAAACAGCTTGTAAACAATGTCACAATGTTATATTTACCTCAGAAAGCCGTTCAGTGACCATAAACTCAGTCAGCTAGAAAAATAAACTCTAGAGTATTTTGCTAAATGAATATGCACCATTGCATATTCATTATATTTAATCCATCATGTTTCTGACAGCCACCGTTTAAACGTTTATATTTAAAAAAGGAGTAGAAACAGAATTATGCCATTATAAATGTATTATAACATTATTATTATAAAAACTTATGAGAGCCAATGAGGTTCATTCTCGTGTTACGCAGCACGTTTGAGCTTCAGCAAGAACCAATGAGGTTCATTCTCGTGTTACGCAGCACGTTTGAGCTTCAGCAAGAACCAATGAGGTTCATTCTCGTGTTACGCAGCACGTTTGAGCTTCAGCAAGAGCCAATGAGGTTCATTCTCGTGTTACGCAGCACGTTTGAGCTTCAGCAAGAACCAATGAGGTTCATTCTCGTGTTACGCAGCACGTTTGAGCTTCAGCAAGAGCCAATGAGGTTCATTCTCGTGTTACGCAGCACGTTTGAGCTTCTGCAAGAACCAATGAGGTTCATTCTCGTGTTACGCAGCACGTTTGAGCTTCTGCAAGAACCAATGAGGTTCATTCTCGTGTTACGCAGCACGTTTGAGCTTCAGCAAGAGCCAATGAGGTTCATTCTCGTGTTACGCAGCACGTTTGAGCTTCTGCAAGAACCAATGAGGTTCATTCTCGTGTTACGCAGCACGTTTGAGCTTCTGCAAGAACCAATGAGGTTCATTCTCGTGTTACGCAGCACGTTTGAGCTTCAGCAAGAACCAATGAGGTTCATTCTCGTGTTACGCAGCACGTTTGAGCTTCTGCAAGAACCAATGAGGTTCATTCTCGTGTTACGCAGCACGTTTGAGCTTCAGCAAGAGCCAATGAGGTTCATTCTCGTGTTACGCAGCACGTTTGAGCTTCTGCAAGAACCAATGAGGTTCATTCTCGTGTTACGCAGCACGTTTGAGCTTCTGCAAGAACCAATGAGGTTCATTCTCGTGTTACGCAGCACGTTTGAGCTTCAGCAAGAGCCAATGAGGTTCATTCTCGTGTTACGCAGCACGTTTGAGCTTCTGCAAGAACCAATGAGGTTCATTCTCGTGTTACGCAGCACGTTTGAGCTTCTGCAAGAACCAATGAGGTTCATTCTCGTGTTACGCAGCACGTTTGAGCTTCAGCAAGAGCCAATGAGGATCATTCTCGTGTTACGCAGCACGTTTGAGCTTCTGCAAGAACCAATTAGGTTCATTCTCGTGTTACGCAGCACGTTTGAGCTTCTGCAAGAACCAATGAGGTTCATTCTCGTGTTACGCAGCACGTTTGAGCTTCTGCAAGAACCAATGAGGTTCATTCTCGTGTTACGCAGCACGTTTGAGCTTCAGCAAGAACCAATGAGGTTCATTCTCGTGTTACGCAGCACGTTTGAGCTTCTGCAAGAACCAATGAGGTTCATTCTCGTGTTACGCAGCACGTTTGAGCTTCTGCAAGAACCAATGAGGTTCATTCTCGTGTTACGCAGCACGTGTGAGCTTCAGCAAGAACCAATGAGGTTCATTCTCGTGTTACGCAGCACGTTTGAGCTTCAGCAAGAACCAATGAGGTTCATTCTCGTGTTACGCAGCACGTTTGAGCTTCAGCAAGAACCAATGAGGTTCATTCTCGTGTTACGCAGCACGTTTGAGCTTCTGCAAGAACCAATGAGGTTCATTCTCGTGTTACGCAGCACGTTTGAGCTTCAGCAAGAACCAATGAGGTTCATTCTCGTGTTACGCAGCACGTTTGAGCTTCAGCAAGAACCAATGAGGTTCATTCTCGTGTAACGCAGCACGTTTGAGCTTCTGCAAGAAACAATGAGGTTCTTTCTCGTGTTACGCAGCACGTTTGAGCTTCTGCAAGAAACAATGAGGTTCTTTCTCGTGTTACGCAGCACGTTTGAGCTTCAGCAAGAACCAATGAGGTTCATTCTCGTGTTACGCAGCACGTTTGAGCTTCAGCAAGAACCAATGAGGTTCATTCTCGTGTTACGCAGCACGTTTGAGCTTCAGCAAGAACCAATGAGGTTCATTCTCGTGTTACGCAGCACGTTTGAGCTTCTGCAAGAAACAATGAGGTTCTTTCTCGTGTTACGCAGCACGTTTGAGCTTCAGCAAGAACCAATGAGGTTCATTCTCGTGTTACGCAGCACGTTTGAGCTTCAGCAAGAACCAATGAGGTTCATTCTCGTGTTACGCAGCACGTTTGAGCTTCAGCAAGAACCAATGAGGTTCATTCTCGTGTTACGCAGCACGTTTGAGCTTCAGCAAGAACCAATGAGGTTCATTCTCGTGTTACGCAGCACGTTTGAGCTTCAGCAAGAACCAATGAGGTTCATTCTCGTGTTACGCAGCACGTTTGAGCTTCTGCAAGAAACAATGAGGTTCTTTCTCGTGTTACGCAGCACGTTTGAGCTTCAGCAAGAACCAATGAGGTTCATTCTCGTGTTACGCAGCACGTTTGAGCTTCAGCAAGAACCAATGAGGTTCATTCTCATGTTACGCAGCACGTTTGAGCTTCAGCAAGAACCAATGAGGTTCATTCTCGTGTTACGCAGCACGTTTGAGCTTCAGCAAGAACCAATGAGGTTCATTCTCGTGTTACGCAGCACGTTTGAGCTTCAGCAAGAACCAATGAGGTTCATTCTCGTGTTACGCAGCACGTTTGAGCTTCAGCAAGAACCAATGAGGTTCATTCTCGTGTAACGCAGCACGTTTGAGCTTCAGCAAGAACCAATGAGGTTCATTCTCGTGTAACGCAGCACGTTTGAGCTTCAGCAAGAACCAATGAGGTTCATTCTCGTGTTACGCAGCACGTTTGAGCTTCAGCAAGAGCCAATGGGGTTCATTCTCGTGTTACGCAGCACGTTTGAGCTTCAGCAAGAACCAATGAGGTTCATTCTCGTGTTACGCAGCACGTTTGAGCTTCAGCAAGAGCCAATGGGGTTCATTCTCGTGTTACGCAGCACGTTTGAGCTTCAGCAAGAACCAATGAGGTTCATTCTCGTGTTACGCAGCACGTTTGAGCTTCAGCAAGAACCAATGAGGATCATTCTCGTGTTACGCATCACGTTTGAGCTTCCGCAAGAACCAATGAGGTTAATTCTCGTGTTACGCAGCACGTTTGAGCTTCAGCAAGAACCAATGGGGTTCATTCTCGTGTTACGCATCACGTTTGAGCTTCAGCAAGAACCAATGAGGTTCATTCTCGTGTTACGCAGCACGTTTGAGCTTCTGCAAGAACCAATGGGGTTCATTCTCGTGTTACGCAGCACGTTTGTGCTTCAGCAAGAACCAATGAGGTTCATTCTCGTGTTACGCATCACGTTTGAGCTTCAGCAAGAACCAATGAGGATCATTCTCGTGTTACGCAGCACGTTTGAGCTTCAGCAAGAACCAATGAGGATCATTCTCGTGTTACGCATCACGTTTGAGCTTCAGCAAGAACCAATGAGGATCATTCTCGTGTTACGCAGCACGTTTGAGCTTCAGCAAGAACCAATGAGGTTCATTCTCGTGTTACGCAGCACGTTTGAGCTTCAGCAAGAACCAATGAGGATCATTCTCGTGTTACGCAGCACGTTTGAGCTTCAGCAAGAACCAATGAGGTTCATTCTCGTGTTACGCAGCACGTTTGAGCTTCAGCAAGAACCAATGAGGTTCATTCTCGTGTTACGCAGCACGTTTGTGCTTCAGCAAGAACCAATGAGGTTCATTCTCGTGTTACGCAGCACGTTTGAGCTTCTGCAAGAACCAATGGGGTTCATTCTCGTGTTACGCAGCACGTTTGAGATTCTGCAAGAACCAATGAGGTTCATTCTCGTGTTACGCAGCACGTTTGAGCTTCTGCAAGAACCAATGAGGTTCATTCTCGTGTAACGCAGCACGTTTGTGCTTCAGCAAGAACCAATGAGGTTCATTCTCGTGTTACGCAGCACGTTTGAGCTTCTGCAAGAACCAATGAGGTTCATTCTCGTGTTACGCAGCACGTTTGTGCTTCAGCAAGAACCAATGAGGTTCATTCTCGTGTTACGCAGCACGTTTGAGCTTCTGCAAGAACCAATGAGGTTCATTCTCGTGTTACGCAGCACGTTTGAGCTTCAGCAAGAACCAATGAGGTTCATTCTCGTGTTACGCAGCACGTTTGAGCTTCAGCAAGAACCAATGAGGATCATTCTCGTGTTACGCATCACGTTTGAGCTTCCGCAAGAACCAATGAGGTTAATTCTCGTGTTACGCAGCACGTTTGAGCTTCAGCAAGAACCAATGGGGTTCATTCTCGTGTTACGCATCACGTTTGAGCTTCAGCAAGAACCAATGAGGTTCATTCTCGTGTTACGCAGCACGTTTGAGCTTCCGCAAGAACCAATGGGGTTCATTCTCGTGTTACGCAGCACGTTTGTGCTTCAGCAAGAACCAATGAGGTTCATTCTCGTGTTACGCATCACGTTTGAGCTTCAGCAAGAACCAATGAGGATCATTCTCGTGTTACGCAGCACGTTTGAGCTTCAGCAAGAACCAATGAGGTTAATTCTCGTGTTACGCAGCACGTTTGAGCTTCCGCAAGAACCAATGAGGTTCATTCTCGTGTTACGCAGCACGTTTGTGCTTCAGCAAGAACCAATGAGGTTCATCCTCGTGTTACGCAGCACGTTTGTGCTTCAGCAAGAACCAATGAGGTTCATTCTCGTGTTACGCAGCACGTTTGAGCTTCTGCAAGAACCAATGGGGTTCATTCTCGTGTTACGCAGCACGTTTGAGATTCTGCAAGAACCAATGAGGTTCATTCTCGTGTTACGCAGCACGTTTGAGATTCAGCAAGAACCAATGAGGTTCATTCTCGTGTTACGCAGCACGTTTGAGCTTCTGCAAGAACCAATGAGGTTCATTCTCGTGTTACGCAGCACGTTTGAGCTTCAGCAAGAACCAATGAGGTTCATTCTCGTGTTACGCAGCACGTTTGAGCTTCAGCAAGAACCAATGAGGTTCATTCTCGTGTTACGCAGCACGTTTGAGCTTCTGCAAGAACCAATGGGGTTCATTCTCGTGTTACGCAGCACGTTTGAGATTCAGCAAGAACCAATGAGGTTCATTCTCGTGTTACGCAGCACGTTTGAGCTTCTGCAAGAACCAATGGGGTTCATTCTCGTGTTACGCAGCACGTTTGAGATTCTGCAAGAACCAATGAGGTTCATTCTCGTGTTACGCAGCACGTTTGAGCTTCTGCAAGAACCAATGAGGTTCATTCTCGTGTTACGCAGCACGTTTGAGCTTCTGCAAGAACCAATGAGGTTCATTCTCGTGTTACGCAGCACGTTTGAGCTTCAGCAAGAACCAATGAGGTTCATTCTCGTGTTACGCAGCACGTTTGAGCTTCTGCAAGAACCAATGAGGTTCATTCTCGTGTTACGCAGCACGTTTGAGCTTCTGCAAGAACCAATGAGGTTCATTCTCGTGTTACGCAGCACGTTTGAGATTCTGCAAGAACCAATGAGGTTCATTCTCGTGTTACGCAGCACGTTTGAGCTTCTGCAAGAACCAATGAGGTTCATTCTCGTGTTACGCAGCACGTTTGAGCTTCTGCAAGAACCAATGAGGTTCATTCTCGTGTTACGCAGCACGTTTGAGCTTCAGCAAGAACCAATGAGGTTCATTCTCGTGTTACGCAGCACGTTTGAGCTTCTGCAAGAACCAATGAGGTTCATTCTCGTGTTACGCAGCACGTTTGTGCTTCAGCAAGAACCAATGAGGTTCATTCTCGTGTTACGCAGCACGTTTGAGCTTCTGCAAGAACCAATGAGGTTCATTCTCGTGTTATGCAGCACGTTTGTGCTTCAGCAAGAACCAATGAGGTTCATTCTCGTGTTACGCAGCACGTTTGAGCTTCAGCAAGAACCAATGAGGTTCATTCTCGTGTTACGCAGCACGTTTGAGCTTCAGCAAGAACCAATGAGGTTCATTCTCGTGTTACGCAGCACGTTTGAGCTTCAGCAAGAACCAATGGGGTTCATTCTCGTGTTACGCAGCACGTTTGTGCTTCAGCAAGAACCAATGAGGTTCATCCTCGTGTTACGCAGCACGTTTGTGCTTCAGCAAGAACCAATGAGGTTCATCCTCGTGTTACGCAGCACGTTTGTGCTTCAGCAAGAACCAATGAGGCTCATTCTCGTGTTACGCAGCACGTTTGTGCTTCAGCAAGAACCAATGAGGTTCATTCTCGTGTTACGCAGCACGTTTGTGCTTCAGCAAGAGCCAATGGGGTTCATTCTCGTGTTATGCAGCACGTGTGAGCTTCAGCAAGAACCAATGAGGTTCATTCTCGTGTTACGCAGCACGTTTGAGCTTCTGCAAGAACCAATGAGGTTCATCCTCGTGTTACGCAGCACGTTTGTGCTTCAGCAAGAGCCAATGGGGTTCATTCTCGTGTTATGCAGCACGTGTGAGCTTCAGCAAGAACCAATGAGGTTCATCCTCGTGTTACGCAGCACGTTTGTGCTTCAGCAAGAACCAATGAGGCTCATTCTCGTGTTACGCAGCACGTTTGTGCTTCAGCAAGAACCAATGAGGTTCATTCTCGTGTTACGCATCACGTTTGTGCTTCAGCAAGAACCAATGAGGTTCATTCTCGTGTTACGCAGCACGTTTGTGCTTCAGCAAGAACCAATGGGGTTCATTCTCGTGTTACGCAGCACGTTTGTGCTTCAGCAAGAACCAATGGGGTTCATTCTCGTGTTATGCAGCACGTTTGAGCTTCAGCAAGAACCAATGAGGTTCATTCTCGTGTTACGCAGCACGTTTGAGCTTCTGCAAGAACCAATGAGGTTCATTCTCGTGTTATGCAGCACGTGTGAGCTTCAGCAAGAACCAATGAGGTTCATTCTCGTGTTACGCAGCACGTTTGTGCTTCAGCAAGAGCCAATGGGGTTCATTCTCGTGTTATGCAGCACGTGTGAGCTTCAGCAAGAACCAATGAGGTTCATTCTCGTGTTACGCAGCACGTTTGAGCTTCTGCAAGAACCAATGAGGTTCATTCTCGTGTTACGCAGCACGTTTGAGCTTCTGCAAGAACCAATGAGGTTCATTCTCGTGCTTGTTGCCCGCGGCACAGGCAATAACGTCAGCTGCACGTTCTCGCTCTCTTCTCTCCGACGGTTAAGTGACACACACTCGCTTGTATTGCGCATAATTGTACTAATTCCCACAGGTTTCGCACTCACACCAAAAGCGAGCGCACCTCTGATCTCTATTAAGTGGAGCGCACAAGAGCGACTATTTTGGTAATCGGCCCATTATTTTGATGATTAATCGGATAATTTTTTTGTGGTAAAAAAAAATAGACCTAAGGCGAACAATAGCCTTTAAAATTGGCTTAAAATACATTTAATAACAATGAGGCAATTATAATTGGTTCAAATAAAGTATCAAAAGCAAGTAATCATATGGTTTTATTGAACAACACTGCTAAAATACATAATGTAATATACATAATACTAACAATCAACCTCTGTCCATTAGGTATTATAACAAATGCCAACGGCCTTGTTCAAATCAGTGTTTTTGGCCAAACGACATTTCATTAAAATGTCCACTTAATATTAGGCAATTAGAAATTCTACAGCCACTGTCATTTCTTCAACAAGAACATGTGGACACCAAAACATGCAACCTCAGAGCGAGGGTTTAAAATTTTATTTTGAAATTGCAATGAACAGTTAGCATATTTAGGAAGCTGTATTGATGTATTCTCCTAGGTTTATAAATGATTTAGCTTACAACTCTGTTGAAATTAAATCATGCAGAGATGGAGTTTGAGACGCGCTCCACGCATGACAACAGTGCAACATGAAACGCCATGAAACACAAAACGCGTCAGACTTTATATGCTTCACCAAATGCATGTTATTGTAAAAAAGATGCACATAACCTGCACGCATGTAATTCATTTAAATTAAGAGCATATATAGGCTATATTAAACTCACAGCACAGATATTTGTTTTAATGTAATCGCAGTCTTTGTGAATTCACAATTACACTATGCTATGGTATGATTTTTAAATGGTTTTAATATCGTGCAGCCAGAAAACGCAGTAATAATGCGGTTCATAGATTCTCGTCAATGGAATACGCCAGTTCCGTGACAGACAGACAGCAGTATTTGCCGCTACTCGACACAATTATTCAAGGATTTTTAAAAATTGAGAACTTGAGGAATCATAACAGCCCTAGGTCAAATATACACAAAATTTGAATTTGTCTTGTCAAGTATTCAGTTAAACAGTCATTTTTGTAACCTAATTAGTTGAGAAAGATAACACGTTGTGTAACAGTATATTGGATCTGTGCATGAGCTCTTAAAGTGGCAACAGTCTAATATTCTGTTTTTATGCTGTCTGCTGTCTGTCATGTAATCAAAGAACAAAAGACAAAGAAAAAATCACTATCTGCTCTTGACTAAATAACTTTTGTAACTAATTTTAAGCATTAATCTGTATTTAATTTTTCCAATGAAGGCAGTTTTAATTTACATTTGATTACTTAATTTCTGTAGTATTTCTTACCCGAATACTGTATAGTACCCACCTGAAAAAGTTAAAGCCGTGTTTATCTCTCTATGCTATAGAAGGATCAGAGTAATCATACAGGTTTGGATGAAACGACATAATTACACTGGCAACCTGGCAAGTAAATAACAAAATTCCCAGTAACTGTTAGGCCTAAGCACACATAAGGCATCAGTGGATGCGATTATGAATGTGAAACTGGGTGACATATGGCACTATAACAGGCCTGTAAATCATCAGCATCACCTCTGACTCTTCAAATGACTCCAACGCACTAAACTCATGTCTGCATAGAGCATCAGCTCATGTTGATAGTGTACAGATTTAAATATTCATGCTTTTCCACTGTCTGTCTCCAGACATCATTTGACAGGGATAGGGTCTCAGTAACGTTACCTTGCCTTTGGAGCAGCCCACGGAGCGCAGGGCCCCGAAGAAGATGGGCAGCAGGGCCATGAGCAGCAGACTCCCGTACGCCAGAGCTGTGCCCTCGGCGCTGGACACGAAGCGGCCCGCGGTCCCGTTCACCGCGTCAGACGCGTTACTGGACCCGTCCGGCCCCGGCGCGCTCTGCTCCACATCAGCCATGATCTGCGCCTTCAGAGACCCTAGATATCAGTCTGCGCTGAGAGTAGAAAACTGAGTGTGTGTGTCTCACAGCTGAGTGTGTGTGTCTCACAGCTGAGTGTGTTTCTCATTGAGATCCGCTCGACTCGTTAAGGCCACGTTTCCTAACTCAGCCCCGGTGAAGTGTCTGCGTTCTTCTCCGTTCACTCACACACACTCACAAACACACTCACACACACACTGACGAGCGCACTGACACCCGGTGGAGCGGAGGAAGAAGTGCTGCTGCGGTGTCATCGTTCATTCTGGGGCCGCGTCTCATTTCTCGGTTCCTTCCCTCGAGTCTCAGTGCGCTTCTCTCCTAGTGAGTCTGTTGCCTTGTCCAAATACACAAACTTTTCACTTTGCACTTGACCACTTGTCTACTTGCATGACGTATTTCTCCGAAGTGTTCAAGTAGGCGTAAAGACTGGTGTGTGGAAAACTTTTGATTACTCGATGGGACACACATTTAAGGTGATGATACAGGGCAACTTTTTGAGCAATGTTGCTGGGCAATGCTATCTGGATCATTTAGATCGGCCGTGGGCCGTGTCTCATCTGGTTGCCCGTTGACAGCAACATTGCTCAGAAAGTTGCCCTGCTGTGTATCATCACCTTTATAGTCTTGCAAAAAATGCAAGTGTTTACGCTTAGCCTCGAATACGGGTTTAGTGTGCATTAAGAGCACTGCACTATGGGACAGTCTTGCACACTTCCTCCTGTCGCATGCACGCGCTCTCAAGTGGCCAAGACCACAAGTGTGTGTATTTGGACACGGCATGTGTCTTTTTATGAGGCTTCAAGGCTTGAGTCCTCCTCAGCATTGGGGGATTTTCAGGGCACTATTGTTTTCCTATAACCCTATTGTTTACTATTTTTCTTCTTCCTCTTCCTATTCTTCTTCTTCCGGCATTTAGAATTATTTGAGAAACTCCTAATTAAGCCATTGGTCAGATCGATAATGTACACAACTCCTGTTCTAATAAAAAACATGGATGCCAGGTCAGATTCCTGTCAAATCTGAACGCTATACCTTTATGAAAATGGATATATTTGTAAAACAAGTATACCAAATTTTCTGAAAGACGGCCAAATGAAAGACTAACCATCCTGATCCTAACGGTATCTCGTGCTGAAGGTTTTCTTCAGAGGCTCTTTAATACAGGCTTGTGATTGGTG
Organism: Rhinichthys klamathensis goyatoka; assembly: GCF_029890125.1. NCBI lineage: Eukaryota > Metazoa > Chordata > Actinopteri > Cypriniformes > Leuciscidae > Rhinichthys > Rhinichthys klamathensis. The sequence goes on along the minus strand of NW_026606563.1, from coordinate 327,742 downwards.
GAAACCCCCAACACATCACCCAATCCTGCAGATTACGGACTCTCGGGACTTCTGAATCAGGAGAAACTGAAGCTGTCAGGAGAAGCATGAGCTGATATAGATCTGATCATCTGAACATGAGCATCACTGATGAACGACACCTGACTTCAGCGTCTCAGATCCACATCGATGAGTGTCAGCTCGTCTTTACAATTTAATGCCAGTATAAGAGCAGTTTTCTAGTCATTTTAAGATGTAATATGTAGAATTCCATTTGTTGATGTTTTAAGGTTTATTTATTTAATGTTGTCAGCTGTCAAAATTATTTTAGTAGGCCTAGATAAACATGTATAATGTCTTATTTTAAAACTTGTGTATGCATATAGCCTATTATTGTTGAAAAGTGTCTGCTAATGAATACATTTAAATGTATTAAAATTACTCTGAAAGCTCAAAGTTGGTTTACTCTCATTTTCACTTTATAAACAATAAAAAAGTCAAGTCAAGTCACTTTTATTTATATAGCGCTTTTTACAATACAGATTGTATCAAAGCAGCTTCACAGTGATAACATGAAAATAATACAAGTTTGTTTCTGGAAGAAAATTGCGTCATCGTCCACCTGAAGTAAGGTAGATCAAAAATATTGTTGAATAATTAAATGTCCCCAACTAAGCCAGCCAAAAGCAAAGGCGACAGTGGCAAGGCACCAAAACTCCATCAGTGACAGAAAAACACCTTTGGAGAACCCAGGCTCAGTCGGGGGCCAGTTCTCCTCTGGCCAACGAGCGAACAGTGTATGATTATGATTCAGGCAACATTACAGGTCAGAAGTCAGATTGGATCAGAACATTCACAATATTTATCCAGTTCAATACAATATAGATGCCATTCTTCTTAAGATGTAACGAGTACATCATGTGTTATAGGAAGTGTTCCCGGTTCCGGCTGACCTAATCTATGCAGCCTAATAATCATTTAAAGGTTGTATCAGTGATTTCAGGCCCAAACATAAATGATCACATTCATCTAATCTTTCCTAACGATCCGCTAGCTGCCCGCCCCATAAGCAGGCCGTCAAAAAACCGCGTCTCTGTAGGCAGCCTAGGCTCTGAGATCTGCACACAAAAACAAGTGGGTACAACCACCAGTCAAAACCAAAATAAACAGTGTTCCAACCAATCACCGACAGGGGTGGGTTCTGTTTGTTTTTGCGCTCGTGCACGGCGCCTGCACGCGAAGTCAGAGCTGAAGAAGAAGCCAGCCCAGTATGAAGGTAAATTATGAAGGGAAAAGAGTAGCAATACTCGAGAGCACGTAGATGTGAATTTGAGAACTTGTACAATAAATCTTCGTACTTGTATGTGAACATTTACACTCACAGCTCCAATGTGAAAACCTGTAAAATAAAAATCTGAAGTTGAATGTTGAGATTTGCACTCGCAGACAATAGTCACAAACCTGTATTCTGAATCTGAAGCTGCAAATAGGGATGGCTGCCGCGAAACAGTCGTTCCGAAGCTTTGCGAGATCCCGAAGCGCAGATGTTTCGAAACACTGATTCGAAGCGTGATTCAAAACACCCATATCACGTGACTATGGCCAAACGAAGCCTCGAAGTGTTTCACTAGTGTTTCATCAGGTGTGATCCGCCGAATCAGCGTTTGATTGACACGGTCGGGAACAACAGACCACACAATCGCACATCTGTATAAAAGTGAAATCAACGGATATTGACCTCGTGGGTTTTTGTGAGAGGAGTTTGATTTTGAGATAGCGGATTTTTGGTGATAGTGACATTTATAGTGCGATTTGTTTAGTTATATTTAGGCTTAAATGTACACAACACATTGACTGATAGGCTAGAGACACAGAGTATAGTGACACATTAATAGATACATAGATATAAATATATATAGACAGCTAGATTAATAGATAGATAGATAGATACAGATAGATTAAAGATAGGCTACATAATATAAATACATTGATAGATTATAGATACATATTGTGGAGTGCAATAAGGAGTAGACAAGAGACAGAGGTGCGTCGAGTCAGCTTTACTCTCCACTTCAATAAATCAGAACTGTGTACAGCAGTGAGATCGACACAACAACGTTAAACCGGAAACTCTAACATACTTCCCCTTCCCTTAAAGGTATATTCCCTTGGTGAATGTCTCTCAGTGTTATTTGTGGGTCACCACACAGGCCCCCCCAGAATTCACCCATAAACAAGTCCAAACCGAACAGGTACCCCCAACAGAACATAGGACGCTATTCACCAGTGCTAAACAGAACAGTCCAGCTCCTAACAGTTCCTATGAAAAGTCAACGTATAGGGGGGCGGACCGGGCGGCCATACCGGCTGCCCTTAACAAGAGAAGGGCAAGGGGCTAGGGGCGGGGCAGGCACATGGTTCGAGGCCGCCGCGGGGGCAGGGCCAACTGCAGAGGTTCGCCAATATCCACATGAGCAGGCTTGAGCCGGTCTATAGCCACCCGCTCAGGCCTGCCTCCCATATCCACCACAAAGTTCTTAGATCCTCCCGTCAGGACACGGAAGGGCCCATCATAGGGGGCGCGCAGCGGAGTACGATGTCCGTCGTGGCGGATGGACACATACTTGGCCGACGGTAAATCCTTGGGGACTTAGGTCTGGGGGAGGCCATGGTGCGACGTCGGAATGGGAACAAAAGCGTCGGCAATGTCCCGAGACACAGCACGATGGGAGGCAACCGACCACGGGGCCGTGGCATCTGGAAGAAACTCCCCCGGGACGCGCAGAGGCTGGCCGTACACCAGCTCGGCCGATGAGGCTTGAAGATCCTCTTTGGGGGCAGAGCGAAGGCCAAGCATAACCCATGGGAGGCGGTCCACCCAGTCGCTACCCGTGAGGCTGGCCCTGAGCGCGGCCTTCATGTCCCGATGAAACCGCTCGCAAAGTCCGTTGCTCTGCGGATTATAGGCTGTGGTACGGTGGACCTTCACTCCAAGGACCTCGGCGACCGCAGTCCAAAGCTCCGATGTAAACTGCGGACCTCGGTCCGAGGAGAGGTCGGACGGCGTACCGAAACGGGCTACCCAAGCCATAATGAACGCCCGTGCCACCTCAGCTGATGTAGTGGAGGCCAGGGGCACCACTTCCGGCCACCTGGTGGTCCTGTCCACCATGGTGAGGAGGTAGGTGTAACCACGGGAGGGGGGAAGTGGGCCCACCAGGTCCACATTCACATGATCAAAACGCCTCTCTGGCACTTTGAAGGGTGCCAAAGGGGCCTTGGTATGACGAGTCACCTTTGCGCGCTGTCACGCCACACAGGAAGCAGCCCAAGCCCTGACATCCCTCCGCAGGCCCGGCCAGACGAACTTGGCCCCCACCAGCTTGTTTGAGGCCTTCACTCCTGGGTGGGAAAGACCGTGTATAGTGTCAAACACCTTACGCCTCCAGCCAGCAGGTACCATGGGGCGCGGTTGGCCAGTGGAGACGTCGCAGAGGAGTGTAGAGTTGGCAGTGTCAAACACCACATCCTCCATGAGCAGCGCCGTGGGAGCCGTCCTGTAGGCTTGCACCTCAGAGTCCGCGGTTTGATCCTCAGCCATAGCTGCGTAGTCGAGGCCCAAGTGAACGGAACCAATGATCGCCCGGGAGAGGCAGTCGGCCACGAAGTTGTCCTTGCCGGCCACATGCTGAATGTCGGTGGTATACTCGGATATGGCAGAGAGCTGACGCTGCTGGCGACCAGACCATGGCTCCGAAGACTTGGCCATAGCAAACGTCAGCGGCTTGTGGTCAACAAAAGCCGTGAACCGCCGGCCCTCCAACAGGAAACGGTAATGACGGGTGGCGAGGAAAAGACCCAGAAGCTCCCTGTCGAAGGCACTGTATTTCCTCTCGTTGTCCGGGAGCTTCCTGCTGAAAAAGGCCAGCGGCTGCCAGGCTCCGCCCACCCACTGCTCACACACAGCCCCAACGGCGTAGTCCGAGGCGTCCGTAGTCAGAGTCACTGGGGCGGTAGGAGATGGGTGCGCTAGCAGAGCAGCGTTGGCCAGCGCAGTTTTGGCACCATCAAAAGCACCAGTCATCTCTGGGGACCAATCCAACACGTCCGCCGCCCGCCCACCACGTAAGGCATCGTACAATGGTCGCATGAGCTGAGCCGCATGGGGGAGGAAACGATTGTAGAAGTTCACCATACCCAGAAACTCCTGCAGGGACTTTATAGTGCGTGGGCGTGGGAAATTGGCGACCGCGTCCACCTTGGCCGGGAGGGGGACGGCCCCCTGCGGTGTGACGTGATGGCCGAGGAAAGTGATGGATGACCGGCCAAACTCACACTTGGCCGGGTTGACGATGAGACCATGCTCACTGAGCCTGCCGAACAGCTGCTGGAGATGCGTCAGGTGGTCGTCTGCGGACGCGCTGGCCACGAGAATGTCGTCCAAGTACACGAACAGAAACGGCATGTCTCTCAGCACAGAGTCCATAAGGCGCTGAAACGTTTGCGCTGCCCCTTTAAGGCCGAACGGCATCCGTAGGAATTCGAAAAGGCCAAAGGGTGTGATGACCGCTGTCTTGGGGACATCCTGCGGGTGGACAGGCACCTGGTGGTAACCGCGCACCAGGTCCACCTTTGAGAATATGGTGGCGCCGGCTAGGTGGGCGGAGAAGTCCTGTATGTGCGGCATAGGGTACCGGTCGGGGGTTGTAGCGTTGTTCAGGCGACGGAAATCACCACAGGGACGCCAACTGCCATCGGCCTTTGTCACCATGTGCAGGGGGGAAGCCCACGGGCTGTTGGAGCGGCGCACGATGCCGAGGTGCTCCATAGTGGCAAACTCCTCCCTGGCGATCGCGAGCTTGGCAGAGTCGAGGCGCCGAGCTCGTGCATAGACTGGTGGGCCCACCGTAGTGATGTAGTGCTCCACGCCATGCTTAGCCACCGCCGATGAAAACGTGGGTGTGGTGATGTCAGGGAACTCAGCGAGAAGGCGTTGATACAGGTCCCCTGTGGCAAACGTGTTCGACAGACAAAGCGCCCCCGTCCCCCCCAGTGTACAGGGGTACGAAGCAAAAGAGAGGGCGTCGATCAGGCGGTGGTTTGTAACGTCCACCAACAGCCTGTAAGCACAGAGGAAATCCGCCCCTAGGAGCGACGTAGACACGGCGGCCATGACGAAATCCCAGCCGAAACGCCGCCCGCCGAAACACACTTCCACATACCTTGTGCCATAGGTACGAATGGGTGTGCCGTTGGCGGCATCCATCGGGGGCCATGCCCGCCAGCCATGGTGTCCACCGGCTTCGCCGGCAGGATGCTACGCTGAGCCCCCGAATCGACCAGCAGCCGCCGGCCGGACAATGTGTCAGTGATGAATAACAGCTTGCAGTCCCGGCCAGCGCCCATAGCTGCTAATGAGCGCCGGCCCTGGCTTTTCCCTGGGCTCCAAAACTGCAAGGCTGGCGACACTGTTTGGCCTTGGCCCCAAACCTTGAATGGTAATAACACCACCCGTCTTCACGCTGTCGGCGGGCCGTCACCGCAGCCGCGGTGTCCGGGTCGTCCGCCGCGGGTTGAAACGGGACAGCCATGTGCAGGGGGGGAAGCAGTGCGTGGACAAACTGTTGCCGGTTGGCGAGAAAAATCCTGTCTGCCTCCACAGCAAGCGCTCGGTAGTCTCTGGAGGAGGGGAGGGCGGAGCTGGCCAGTGCGGTGCGCACGGGTGCTGGAAGCTGCCGCAGGAATATGTGGGCGAAAAGGAACGCGGGATCCGCCGCGCCCAGCACCGCTAGCATCCTCTCCATTAACTCGGACGGCTTACTGTCGCCAAGGCCGTTCAGGGACAGCAGGCGATCTGCCTTCTCTAGCTCCGACAGTTCAAAGAGGTTCAACAGAAATGTTTTGAGCGCGTCGTATTTGCCGTCAGCTGGCGGAGCCTCTAATAACGCCATAGCCCTGGCTGTTGTCGAGGCATCTAAGGCCGCTACTACATGGAAATATTTTGTAACGTCCTGTGTTATTCCTCTCAGCTGGAACTGTGCCTCGATGTGTTGAAACCACGGCCGTGGATTGTGCTGCCAAAAGTCCGGTAACTTGATGGTGGGCGCGTATATAGCGCCGACATTAGCCGCGCCGCTAACAGCATCCGGCGCCGCAGCAGCAGCATTTTTGCCACCGTCGTTGTGTGACATAATTCAGCCGTATCCAACTCGCGTCGGGTCACCAATGTGGAGTGCAATAAGGAGTAGACAAGAGACAGAGGTGCGTCGAGTCAGCTTTACTCTCCACTTCAATAAATCAGAACTGTGTACAGCAGTGAGATCGACACAACAACGTTAAACCGGAAACTCTAACATACTTCCCCTTCCCTTAAAGGTATATTCCCTTGGTGAATGTCTCTCAGTGTTATTTGTGGGTTACCACAATTATACATATCTAATTACATAGATAGATTGTAGATACATATATCTAATTACATAGATAGATTAGAGATACATATCTAGATAGATTTGGATAGATACATAAAATGGAGGCTCCCCAGAAGAGATGCCGTACATCTGTGGTGTGGGAGCATTTCCAATTAGAAACCACAAATAAAGTGAGATGTGTGTATTGTGATCGGCAGCTCGCCTGCAACAATACATCATCCAGTAGAAACACAGGACAGTTTATGGGAACTTTTTGATACTCGTATCATCAAATCCAGATGATACACAATGCTACAGCTGATGCCACAGTGGAAGTGAAAAAATACATCAACGATGCGTATTTGCCCACAACTCATGATCCACCAACTTACTGGAAAGAGAGAGCAGTAATCTTTCCTCATTTGTATGTATTAGCTAAAAAATATCTTTGCATGCCAGCAACAAGTGTCCCTTGTGAGAGGATTTTTTCAAAGGCTGGAGAAATTAAATAAACAAATAAAAATATGTAAAAAAGTGAGACATTGTGGCTTGATTTATTTTATTAATATTCATTTTGCAGGACCAAAATAACATTATGCACAATGAGGAGTCTATAGGTTACAAGATTCACATATAAAAAAAAAAAAAAAAAAAAAAAAAAAAAATTCATGGCTTGTCAAGGTTGTTTCAGATCAACACCTGCAAGTGACCACTAGGTGTCACCGTGGAGACGGGTGTCGGATTGATTCGAAGCCTCGGAACAAAATGAACCATTTGATTCAACTGTTTCATTGCTTCACGAAGCCTCGATCTGCCCATCACTAGCTGCAGACAAGCAGTCACAAAATGTGTAAAATGCCATTCACAATTCACAAATATACAATGACAGTCACAAACATGTAAAATATATTTGCACTTGTTCTTGTCAGGATCTGGGTTACTTCTCTGTTCTCTCTCACTCTCATACCACCACACACACTCATTTACACACCCATCTCTCTCACTCTCCAGCGCACACACTGTCATATAACAATAGAAGTCCCATTTCATTGGCTAGGCGCCAACCAATAAAACGGCTCCTTCGAACACCCCTGCTCCCACCCCCCTCTCTCTCTCTCGCCACCACTGAGTTACAAGTGCACAAATCAAATTTGCACCTCATATATCGCGAAAAGAGTAGCAAAAGTCAAGGCGCGAAATTTGAACTTGCAGTGACAGATTTGAGTAGTTGCAAGTGCCAATTTGAGGTTGTACTGCAAATTTGAATGTTAGAAGAAGTGCAAATTTGTATTACAAGTTTGTGTCTGTCATTGTATCTTTGTGAATGGTGTTTAACACATTTGTGACTACTTGTCTGCAGCTTCAAATTCAGAATACAGATTTGTGACTATTGTCTGCGAGTGCAAATCTCAGCGTTCAAGTTCAGATTTTTATTTTACAAGTTTTCACATTGGAGCTGTGAGTGTAAATGTTCGCATACACGTACGAATATTTATTGTACAAGTTCTCAAATTCACATCTACGTGCTTTCGAGTTTTGCTACTAATTTACCTTCATAGAGGGGCGAGCTAACTTGGTTTGTTTGGGATCTCGCTTCAAACACAAACAGAAGTGACGTCACCCACAATCGCTAACACAACCTTTAACTGATTTGAATTATAGAAATGTATAGTGTATTATGTGAATGCTAGATCAAAGATATGTGTTTTTAGTCTAGCTTTGAACTGACAGTGTGTCTGCTTCCCGGACAATGGTAGGAAGACTGTTCCAAAGTTTTGGTGCTAAATAGGAAAAGGATCTACCGCCAGCAGTCGATTTTGATATTCTAGGTATTATCAACTGGCCGGAATTTCGAGATCGCAATAGACGTGAAGGACTATAATGCGTTAAGAGCTCGCTCAAGTACTGCGGGGCTAAACCATTTAGTGCTTTGTACATAATCAGCAATATTTTAAAATGTATACAATGTTTAATAGGCAGCCACTGCAGTGTTGACAGAACCGGGCTAATATGGTCATATTTCCTGGTTCTGGTAAGAACTCGAGCTGCTGCGTTTTGAACTAGCTGTAGTTTGTTTATTAAGCGTGCAGGGCAACCACCCAGTAGAGCATTACAGTAATCTAGCCTTAATGTCATGAACGCATGAACTAACTGTTCCGCATTCGTCAATGAGAGCATATGACGTAATTTAGATATATTTTTAAGATGGAAGAATGCGGTTTTACAGATACTAGACACGTGACTTTCAAATGAAAGATTGGTATCAAAGAGCACACACACGATAGTGTCAAATGCAGCACTAAGATCGAGTAACACTAATAGAGAGATACAACCACGATCGGATGATAAGAGCAAATCATTTGTCACTGATGAGAGCTGTCTCAGTAATATGGTACGGTCTAAATCCTGACTGGAAATCCTCGCAGACATCATTTCTTTCTAAAAAGGAACACAGTTGTGAGGATACTGCCTTTTCTAGTATCTTTGACAGAAAAGGTAGATTTGAGATCGGCCTGTAATTGACTAATTTTGTACGATCAAGTTGTGTTTTTTTAACAAGCGGTTTAATCATAGCCTGCTTAACTTTTTGGTACATATCCTAGAGACACAGATGAATTAATGATATTAAGAAGAGGATCTATGACATCTGGAAGCATCTCTTTCAATAGCTTAGTCGGTATAGGGTCTAACATACATGTTGTCGATTTAGATGATTTAACGAGTAAAAAAAAAAAAAAGTACATTTACACAGCAATACTTTAATATTCTACAATATCAAAATACTCCTGCCTCTGATATCTCCATATGAGCTCCATAACTGCTGTAGGCCAGATCTCTCCTGCAAGTGTGTACGCCACAGTTACAGGCCTACTGCGTGTCTCTGCTTCTGGAGCGCCTCGAGGCCTTACACAAGTGTGTATGCCACAGTTACAGGCCTACTGCGTGTCTCTGCTTCTGGAGCGCCTCGAGGCCTTACACAAGTGTGTACGCCACAGTTACAGGCCTACTGCGTGTCTCTGCTTCTGGAGCGCCTCGAGGCCTTACACAAGTGTGTATGCCACAGTTACAGGCCTACTGCGTGTCTCTGCTTCTGGAACGCCTCGAGGCCTTACACAAGTGTGTACGCCACAGTTACAGGCCTACTGCGTGTCTCTGCTTCTGGAGCGCCTCGAAGCCTTACACAAGTGTGTACGCCACAGTTACAGGCCTACTGCGTGTCTCTGCTTCTGGAGCGCCTCGAGGCCTTACACAAGTGTGTACGCCACAGTTACAGGCCTACTGCGTGTCTCTGCTTCTGGAGTGCCTCGAGGCCTTACACAAGTGTGTACGCCACAGTTACAGGCCTACTGCGTGTCTCTGCTTCTGGAGCGCCTCGAGGCCTTACACAAGTGTGTACGCCACAGTTACAGGCCTACTGCGTGTCTCTGCTTCTGGAACGCCTCGAGGCCTTACACAAGTGTGTACGCCACAGTTACAGGCCTACTGCGTGTCTCTGCTTCTGGAATGCCTCGAGGCCTTACACAAGTGTGTACGCCACAGTTACAGGCCTACTGCGTGTCTCTGCTTCTGGAGCGCCTCGAGGCCTTACACAAGTGTGTACGCCACAACTACAGGCCTACTGCGTGTCTCTGCTTCTGGAGCGCCTCCCAGGCCTTACACAAGTGTGTACGCCACCGTTACAGGCCTACTGTGTGTCTCTGCTTCTGGAGTGCCTCGAGGCCTTCTGGAGCGCCTCGAGGCCTTACACAAGTGTGTACGCCACAGTTACAGGCTTACTGCGTGTCTCTGCTTCTGGAGCGCCTCGAGGCCTTACACAAGTGTGTACGCCACAACTACAGGCCTACTGCGTGTCTCTGCTTCTGGAGCGCCTCCCAGGCCTTACACAAGTGTGTACGCCACAGTTACAGGCCTACTGCGTGTCTCTGCTTCTGGAGCGCCTCGAGGCCTTACACAAGTGTGTACACCACAGTTACAGGCTTACTGCGTGTCTCTGCTTCTGGAGCGCCTCGAGGCCTTACACAAGTGTGTACGCCACCGTTACAGGCCTACTGTGTGTCTCTGCTTCTGGAGCGCCTCGAGGCCTTACACAAGTGTGTACACCACAGTTACAGGCCTACTGTGTGTCTCTGCTTCTGGAGCGCCTCGAGGCCTTACACAAGTGTGTACGCCACCGTTACAGGCCTACTGCGTGTCTCTGCTTCTGGAGCGCCTCGAGGCCTTACACAAGTGTGTAGGCCACCGTTACAGGCCTACTGCGTGTCTCTGCTTCTGGAGCGCCTCGAGGCCTTACACAAGTGTGTACGCCACAGTTACAGGCCTACTGCGTGTCTCTGCTTCTGGAACGCCTCGAGGCCTTACACAAGTGTGTACGCCACAGTTACAGGCCTGCGTGTCTCTGCTTCTGGAGCGCCTCGAGGCCTTACACAAGTGTGTACGCCACAGTTACAGGCTTACTGCGTGTCTCTGCTTCTGGAACGCCTCCCAGGCCTTACACAAGTGTGTACGCCACAGTTACAGGCCTACTGCGTGTCTCTGCTTCTGGAACGCCTCCCAGGCCTTACACAAGTGTGTACGCCACAGTTACAGGCCTACTGCGTGTCTCTGCTTCTGGAGCGCCTCGAGGCCTTACACAAGTGTGTACGCCACAGTTACAGGCCTACTGCGTGTCTCTGCTTCTGGAGCGCCTCGAGGCCTTACACAAGTGTGTACGCCACAGTTACAGGCCTGCGTGTCTCTGCTTCTGGAGCGCCTCGAGGCCTTACACAAGTGTGTACGCCACAGTTACAGGCTTACTGCGTGTCTCTGCTTCTGGAACGCCTCGAGGCCTTACAAAAGTGTGTACGCCACAGCTACAGGCCTACTGCGTGTCTCTGCTTCTGGAACGCCTCGAGGCCTTACACAAGTGTGTACGCCACAGTTACAGGCCTACTGCGTGTCTCTGCTTCTGGAACGCTTCGAGGCCTTACACAAGTGTGTACGCCACAGTTACAGGCCTACTGCGTGTCTCTGCTTCTGGAACGCCTCGAGGCCTTACACAAGTGTGTTCGCCACAGTTACAGGCCTACTGCGTGTCTCTGCTTCTGGAGCGCCTCGAGGCCTTACAAAAGTGTGTACGCCACAGTTACAGGCCTACTGTGTGTCTCTGCTTCTGGAACGCCTCGAGGCCTTACACAAGTGTGTACGCCACAGTTACAGGCCTACTGCGTGTCTCTGCTTCTGGAACGCCTCGAGGCCTTACACAAGTGTGTACGCCACAACTACAGGCCTACTGCGTGTCTCTGCTTCTGGAGCGCCTCCCAGGCCTTACACAAGTGTGTACGCCACAGTTACAGGCCTACTGCGTGTCTCTGCTTCTGGAGCGCCTCGAGGCCTTACACAAGTGTGTACGCCACAGTTACAGGCTTACTGCGTGTCTCTGCTTCTGGAGCGCCTCGAGGCCTTACACAAGTGTGTACGCAACCGTTACAGCCCTACTGTGTGTCTCTGCTTCTGGAGCGCCTCGAGGCCTTACACAAGTGTGTACGCCACAGTTACAGGCCTACTGTGTGTCTCTGCTTCTGGAGCGCCTCGAGGCCTTACACAAGTGTGTACGCCACCGTTACAGGCCTACTGCGTGTCTCTGCTTCTGGAGCGCCTCGAGGCCTTACACAAGTGTGTAGGCCACCGTTACAGGCCTACTGCGTGTCTCTGCTTCTGGAGCGCCTCGAGGCCTTACACAAGTGTGTACGCCACAGTTACAGGCCTACTGCGTGTCTCTGCTTCTGGAACGCCTCGAGGCCTTACACAAGTGTGTACGCCACCGTTACAGGCCTACTGCGTGTCTCTGCTTCTGGAGCGCCTCGAGGCCTTACACAAGTGTGTACGCCACAGTTACAGGCCTACTGTGTGTCTCTGCTTCTGGAGCGCCTCGAGGCCTTACACAAGTGTGTACGCCACCGTTACAGGCCTACTGTGTCTCTCTGCTTCTGGAGCGCCTCGAGGCCTTACACAAGTGTGTACGCCACCGTTACAGGCCTACTGCGTGTCTCTGCTTCTGGAGCGCCTCGAGGCCTTACACAAGTGTGTACGCCACAGTTACAGGCCTACTGCGTGTCTCTGCTTCTGGAACGCCTCGAGGCCTTACACAAGTGTGTACGCCACCGTTACAGGCCTACTGCGTGTCTCTGCTTCTGTAACGCCTTGAGGCCTTACACAAGTGTGTACGCCACAGTTACAGGCCTACTGCGTGTCTCTGCTTCTGGAGCGCCTCGAGGCCTTACACAAGTGTGTACGCCACAGTTACAGGCCTACTGCGTGTCTCTGCTTCTGGAGCGCCTCGAGGCCTTACACAAGTGTGTACGCCACAGTTACAGGCCTACTGCGTGTCTCTGCTTCTGGAGCGCCTCGAGGCCTTACACAAGTGTGTACGCCACAGTTACAGGCCTACTGCGTGTCTCTGCTTCTGGAGCGCCTCGAGGCCTTACTCAAGTGTGTACGCCACAGTTACAGGCCTACTGCGTGTCTCTGCTTCTGGAGCGCCTCGAGGCCTTACACAAGTGTGTACGCCACAGTTACAGGCCTACTGCGTGTCTCTGCTTCTGGAGCTCCTCGAGGCCTTACACAAGTGTGTACGCCACAGCTACAGGCCTACTGCGTATCTCTGCTTCTGGAGCGCCTCGAGGCCTTACACAAGTGTGTACGCCACAGCTACAGGCCTACTGCGTGTCTCTGCTTCTGGAGCTCCTCGAGGCCTTACACAAGTGTGTACGCCACAGTTACAGGCCTACTGCGTGTCTCTGCTTCTGGAGCTCCTCGAGGCCTTACACAAGTGTGTACGCCACAGCTACAGGCCTACTGCGTGTCTCTGCTTCTGGAGCGCCTCGAGGCCTTACACAAGTGTGTACGCCACAGCTACAGGCCTACTGCGTATCTCTGCTTCTGGAGCTCCTCGAGGCCTTACACAAGTGTGTACGCCACCGTTACAGGCCTACTGCGTGTCTCTGCTTCTGGAACGCCTCGAGGCCTTACACAAGTGTGTACGCCACAGCTACAGGCCTACTGCGTATCTCTGCTTCTGGAATGCCTCGAGGCCTTACACAAGTGTGTACGCCACAGCTACAGGCCTACTGCGTGTCTCTGCTTCTGGAACGCCTCGAGGCCTTACACAAGTGTGTACGCCACAGCTACAGGCCTACTGCGTGTCTCTGCTTCTGGAACGCCTCGAGGCCTTACACAAGTGTGTACGCCACAGCTACAGGCCTACTGCGTGTCTCTGCTTCTGGAATGCCTCGAGGCCTTACACAAGTGTGTACGCCACAGTTACAGGCCTACTGCGTGTCTCTGCTTCTGGAGCTCCTCGAGGCCTTACACAAGTGTGTACGCCACAGCTACAGGCCTACTGCGTATCTCTGCTTCTGGAGCGCCTCGAGGCCTTACACAAGTGTGTACGCCACAGCTACAGGCCTACTGCGTGTCTCTGCTTCTGGAGCGCCTCGAGGCCTTACACAAGTGTGTACGCCACAGTTACAGGCCTACTGCGTGTCTCTGCTTCTGGAGCACCTCGCCGGCCTTACACAAGTGTGTACGCCACAGTTACAGGCCTACTACGTGTCTCTGCTTCTGGAGCGCCTCGAGGCCTTACACAAGTGTGTACGCCACAGTTACAGGCCTACTGCGTGTCTCTGCTTCTGGAACGCCTCCCAGGCCTTACACAAGTGTGTACGCCACAGTTACAGGCCTACTGCGTGTCTCTGCTTCTGGAACGCCTCCCAGGCCTTACACAAGTGTGTACGCCACAGTTACAGGCCTACTGCGTGTCTCTGCTTCTGGAACGCCTCCCAGGCCTTACACAAGTGTGTACGCCACAGTTACAGGCCTACTGCGTGTCTCTGCTTCTGGAACGCCTCCCAGGCCTTACACAAGTGTGTACGCCACAGTTACAGGCCTACTGCGTGTCTCTGCTTCTGGAGCACCTCGAGGCCTTACACAAGTGTGTACGCCACAGTTACAGGCCTACTGCGTGTCTCTGCTTCTGGAGCGCCTCGAGGCCTTACACAAGTGTGTACGCCACAGTTACAGGCCTGCGTGTCTCTGCTTCTGGAGCGCCTCGAGGCCTTACACAAGTGTGTACGCCACAGTTACAGGCTTACTGCGTGTCTCTGCTTCTGGAACGCCTCGAGGCCTTACAAAAGTGTGTACGCCACAGCTACAGGCCTACTGCGTGTCTCTGCTTCTGGAACGCCTCGAGGCCTTACACAAGTGTGTACGCCACAGTTACAGGCCTACTGCGTGTCTCTGCTTCTGGAGCGCCTCGAGGCCTTACACAAGTGTGTACGCCACAGTAGGGCTGGGCGATATGGAGCAAAAAATATATCTCGATATATTTTGCTATATCTCGATATTCGATATATATCTCGATATCTTTACAGGAAAATGGATGTGAATACAACTCAAAATATAGGCCTACAATCAATAGAAAATTAATTTTCCATAACAGAATGTAACCAAATGAGAAAAATTAAACACAGGGCCTGAATTTCGTCATCATTATTAATCACGTGATTCATATACAGAAACTGAATAAAGAAATCAAATGGAAAATAACACTGAGTAGTATTTTAGTCCTGAATAAATTAAATACATAGGTTATTAATCCTGATTCCTTTAACTTAAAGCTATCTTTTGTTGTATTGACAACAAAATGAATGACACACATATGGCTGCCGTCACTTTAAGAGGTAGGCCTAGTGCACGGATCCTGTGTTCATTATACTGGCATGCGTTTTATGCTTATTAAAGACAAAACCGACTATGTTTAGAGTATACTCACGACGACCGAAATTGACAATTTTGCGTGTTAAAGCAATATAATCCGCGAAAAATAACTTTTGTTACTGCCCAGGTAGCCAGCGGAATCGGGCCAATCGCGGCTGAGTGTCGGCTCACTCGGCTGTGTACTGGCAGCGGCACGCCGGAAGTGAGCCAGCTCTGGCCCAGTAACGGTTGCCAGATCTGGCTAGGTTTTGGCTGTGTGTAGCTGGGCCGATTGTGGTTGAGAAATGGCGCAATAGGCACATTAAATTATAAAAATGCCACAATTCATAGAACTTCAAAATAAGTTTTAAATTTATGATTTTTATTTTATTTTACCTGATACCATTAAAACTTTAACAAAAATGAATTATAAACTAAAAATGTTGTAGCCTACTTTAATAAAAATATATATGCCTATATTATTTATGATTTAATTATATCAAGGATTAGCATGATGAACTTAAATGGGGTACAGCAAATGGGAGACCAGGGCAAATACAATTATTATATTATTTTCACCATGTTGAAATAAAAAATCCACAAGGACCATATTTGAGTTCCCATGATTTTTTAATGTGAGGAAAAATAGAGAGTGGATTATGGCAAAAATAATAATAACAACAATAAATAGCCTATACTGTATTAAAAAAATACATTGGAATGACTTATACATTTTTATTTTATTTTGTATTTTTTCATGTTCTTGTTAAATAAATCTTACGAACTGAAGTTACCAAAACATTTGACTTTTAGTAGGCTATATATTTTTTATTATTAAAAGTTCCATATAATAATTATTATTATTATTATTACTAGTAATTAGTAATAATTATTATTATTATTGATCCCATCCAAATGGACTTTGCTTAAAAACAAAAAAGAGAAAAAATAATATTATTATTACTACTACTATAGTAGCCTCCCTTACAGAAAAACCACATGAGTTTCACATGTGCAAAAACACATGTGATCCCATGTGACAACGTGGACATGTGATTTTGCACATGTGAAATTTAACATGTGAAATATGTGGAACACATGTGCTTTGCACATGTTAAAGGTAATTTGCACATGGGAAACGTGTGGTTTTGGAACATTTTCATGTGAAACCCATGTATATTCCCATGTGAAACCCATGGGATTGCATGTGAAACCCATGTGATTACATGTGAAACCCATGGGATTGCATGTGAAACCCATGTGATTACATGTGAAACCCATGGGATGTGAAACCCATGTGAAACCCATGTGATTACATGTGAAACCCATGTGATTACATGTGAAACCCATGGGATTGCATGTGAAACCCATGTGATTACATGTGAAACCCATGGGATTGCATGTGAAACCCATGTGATTGCATGTGAAACCCATGTGATTACATGTGAAACCCATGGGATTGCATGTGAAACCCAAAATTCCCATGTGAAATCCATGAGCTTACATGTGAAACGTAAAATTCCCATGTGAAACATTTAATCACATGTGAAACCCATGAGATATCATGTGAAATGTAAAATATCTCATGTGAAACCCATAGAATGACATTTGAAACCCATCAACAATCCATGTTAAAGCTACACACCATGTAAACCTGTAACTTCATGTGAAATCCATGTAAAAATCATTAAGCAATATACCACAGAAAACGGTAGGCCTACCATGTTCTTGTGTAGGCTCTATAGCCTAATGTTTCCCAACATTAAAACAAATAATTCAAAAAAAAATTTTTTTCACTTTTTATTTCATTTCAAAATATGCAATACAAATTGAATGTTTAAAACAAACAAAGCAAAACCAAATTAAAATTATACATAAAAAGCCGCAAAAAACGCAGGTATACGCGCATGTGTGTGTGTGTGGTGTGCGTTTGTGAAAGTGTGTTGTCTCAGTCCTTTGTGTCTCCTGCAGCAGGCATCCTGTTTTGGGATAGAAAAAGATCAAAGATTAGGGCAGTGCAAACCATAGACTGTAAAAAAAAATATGGACGTAGTGTCCGTGACGTCACCCCGTAGGTTTCTGAAAAGCATTTTTATGGGGCTTAATAATTAATTATTATTCATTTGTAATGTTATTATGTCATTAAACGTTTTACGTAAATATGCTATGGAAATACATCTTGCTTAAACAACTGTATAAGACGAGTGGTGCGTCTCATTTATAAAAAAAACTATTGACAGTTTGTGATTAGATCACAATGTAGACTGAGGAATAAACTGAGTCATCAGTCCTCGCGCATGTCGGTTTCGCAAATGTGAACAGACCACATGGGGATCACACTTGGATGTTGGATCGTCTGAATATTACCTTTCTGCTCGTCTCCTCAGATCTTTTAACTTTTGTGCCATGCAGACCTTGATCTCAGTGCCTCCGATGCCTGGGTGCCTCTTTTTGACATGGTCTGTAAGAAATGAGATTGATTACATTAAAATTTGAAAACAAGTTTGACATGAAGTGACATAACTGTCAGATTCAAACTGTGCTTTCCGCGCTATGGCTGGCGCTGACGGACGCGCTCAGCGCTTGTCATATATAATAACTATTGATAAAAGATATTCAGACATGCTTACCAATTATTAGCTGCACCTTTTGTAGGTCAAGGCTCTTTTTTCACCAACAACCCCTTTTTTTCCGTTCATGCTGCCATCTCTTCGAAAGAGAAGATGGAGTCCATAAGAGTTCTGGTTAACTTTTTGTAGCCCTTACATCTTTGAGCATGATCCAAAGCAACTGGGTTCATTAAGTCAGTCACAGACTTGTTCTGCAAAGCAAAAAATAAAATAAAAAATAGAACATTTTCGTCAGGACAGAAACCGTGATCTTTTCAACGTTATTGCATATTAGGTGAGGTTTTCACTTTGGAGCTGTGAGTGTAAATTTTAGCATACAAGTATTTATTGTTCATGCTCGAGTCTTGATACTCTTTTACCTTCATATTCCAGAGTTTAGGGGTAAAATGCGAGAAATCTCCTTTAGTGGACTTGGATATGCTGGGCACTACTCACTGATCTATATAAATGACTTGATTGCTCATGACGTCATGTAAATTGAAGTCACCATATTCTATTGAATTAATAGGAAATCATCTGACTTTAATGAGTAAACATGACCTAACGAGTCAGTGTTTTTTATATTTGAATTCTATACATTCTTACCATGTAAACATCCAAAACATTTCTGATTATTATCAATGTTGAAAACAGTTGTGCTGATTAATGTGTTTGTGTAAACCATTGTAACAGTTTAAACCATTTTTTCCCCTCCAGGATTCATTGTTAAATAGACCACAAACATATGAAGGGTAGTTTACACTAATGTTCAAACATTTGGGGTCAATGATAGATTTAAAAATGAACAGAAAAAAAAGAAGAAATTCATATTTTTACTCAGCAAGGATGCATTAAATTGATCAAAAGAGAGAGTAAGGATTTCTGTTTCAAATAAATGCTGTTATTTTAACCTTTCTATTCATCAAATAATCCTGAAAAACACAAAAATATGAAGCAGCACAACTGTTTTCAACACTGATAATAATCATAAATGTTTTTTTGAGCATCAAATCGTCATATTAGAATAATTTATGAAGGATGATGTGAAGCTGTGATGCTGAAAATTCAGCTTTGATCATAGGAAGTAATTGCATTTTACAATATATTCACATAGAAAACAGTTTTTATTTATTTATATTATTTCACAATATTATTGTTTTTAATGTTTTTTGGTGAACATAAGAGAAAGAGACATAAACATTTGTACCAAGACAATTAGTGTATGTTTGACATTAGTGTATGTTTGGCGTTTTACTTACTAATCATATGGTTCATCAATAGTGCTTTAGAGATGAAGATCAGCTCCACTCCGCTCCGTTGAAGGGCATCAGCACTGAAGGATCTAAGAACACAACAAGCCATTTGTCACTGAGCCAACAATGCAATGCCAGGTTTATTGAAAGGAAAGAAGCTACAGCAGAGGTGAAATGCAGAAAAGAGAAAGAATTTAAAGAATATACAGAATATAATTTCTTAACTAGGATAACAGAATTTGTTTTTGGGTTTACTTATTCATTTAATTTTGCTCATACGGTGTAACTTCGTTTGGATGTCAAAACCTTCTTAAAATAAACAATTTAAAAAAACAAATTGAGAAATAAAATGAGGTTATTTAATGAGCTTCCTCGGCTCACCTGTGTCCTAACGTTACTTCTCCGGCAGCAGCTTTCTCCAGAAATGTTGAAGTCGTGGAGCTTTCTCTCTGTTATGGGTTATTTTGTTACTACTGAAATCACAGAACATTTTTTAATCAAAATGTGTTTAACGTTACCATTGAGCTAACGTTAGTTTCAGCCAATTTTCTTGCTCCTGAAAGTAACATCACCGATACGTTATGTTTACGTTTGTGTTAAATAAATTAGCTCACTTCCAAGTAAAACCTTTACAAAACCTCTCATCTACACATAAGAGGTGATTAAAAGCCCAAACTTTAATAAATAAAAGTTCAACCGAGTTAACATTACGTTAGCCTAGCTAGCTGCTACCTCTTCAGAAAACGGTTGAGATCCTAACGGACTTTTTCCGAAGACACTACACCATGTAAATTTTTAACAGAATCGTGTCAATTACAAGTAAGAGAAATGTCAAAAACAGTTGTGAGTATTATTCGTGTGATTTTAGAGACTAATCTCACCTGGAAAAAGCCGTGAAAAGTTTAAACAACATCGAGAGAGGGAGTTTTGTTGCTTACCAGTAGCAGTGGTCCCGCGCCGTTTCCATGGCAACTCTGCGCGCCGGCCGCTCCAGTGTTTGAAATACTCGAAAGTTCACGCGCACGGCATTGATTAAACCACGTCAAAATCATGCAGCACTTAAAATGAAAAGTTTAATATCCACTTTATTTTATTTGAAAACGTGCTTGCAGTAGCCTATTGATTATATCAAATATAATATACTGTTGATTATGTAAAATATATTTACAATATAGCTTTAGAAATGGTAAACAGTGTTGAAATAAAAGTATTGCAAAAACTCATTAAAAACTATACGTGTATATAAGTGTTAGTATATACACATGCATTATAAGCTTTATGTTCTATGCATTTTGTGTGAAAAAGGCTATTGAAGCTAAAAATGTACAGTATTTGTGACGTGGTAACATAATTCACATGTTAAAACCTATTACAACGTGCAAATATATTTCACATGAGCTCCACATTATTACCTATAACATGTTTTCCACATGTGCCACGTGTTCCATTAAGTTCACATGTGGTGACATGTTGTTCACATGTGGTCGAACATTACTGCATGTGGTGACATGTTGTTCACATGTGGTGAAACATTGTTCACATGTGATGACATGTTGTTCATATGTGGTCACATGTGGGCATATGTGGTCACATGTGGTCACATGTGGGCACATGTGGAAAACATGTGATAACATGTGAAATTCATGTGTTTTTTCTGTAAGGGCTATTAGCCTATATCCCATATATCCTATATCAAAATTGACTTTGCTTATAATAACTATAATAATAAAGAAAAAAAATATATAAACGTTACGTAATGTTATTTGAAAGTGCAAAGACCGCGAAAGAAGTATATAAGCAAGGGATACGTGCCCATCGCGCGCACAGCCGGACTCCCCTTTGGATGAGAGGTCATCGCCGGACTGAGAGTTTTGCTGAGGTAAAGGATTTTTTGTATATATATGTATAAAATGAACGGCCTGTATTTTAAACGTAGGCCCACACATCTAGATCTAACAGTTCTCATAAACAATGGCTTTCTGCCCTTTTTGTGGCTTTTTCCGTATATGGTACACTTTTCAGCGCCGCTAATTACCGTTAATACCGTTATAGGCCTGCCTGACGTCATTCACACTTTATGGAGCAGATTTGCTAGGATTGAGAAAACCTAACGTTATTTCGTTTCAGATTTATGTTGATAAAGTTAACGTTAGTTTTTATAAAACTAAGTTTACAATTATTAATATTATTTTACCCTAATATTTGGCTGCGTGAAAGGCCTTTGCTCTCTCATGAGCGCGTGAACGCACTCTGAGCGCTCTCTCAAGAGCACGTGAACTCCTTTCACGCGATCTGAGCGCGAGCGCTCTCTCTATTTACATTGAGAGAGTGAGTGAGAGACAGAAATGCCTAAGCATTACAGTAGCCTACCCGTGTGAGATTATAATACTAATAATAACTGCACTTTTTATATAATAAAAAATACAGTAAAGGTACAACATTTATACAACCAGGAAAAAAAAAAGATTAATCATATTGAAGTAGAATTATTTAAAATTAATATTTAAATTAACTATAAAATTATTTGTTTTGATATATTCATAAATAACAGCTTTTATTGATTTTATGGTGAATGGCATGAAAATAATATTTTTCTTTTTTTTAGTGTCAATTTTCATCTGATCGTTGTGATCAATCTAGCATTCATCATTCATTGGTGGTGGTTGAGGAGATTCCCCCTAGCGCTTTGAGTGCCGAGAAGAAAAGCACTATATAAATGTAATGAATTATTATTATTATCTGCATGTATGATTTGCCATGTTCTTAAAAAATGTATTAGTCAATCAATGATCTTTGATGAACAATCAATACATTTCGATTTGTAAATGCAATATTTCTGAATAAAATTCAGTGATGTTTTTCTTTTTCTCACCTTTTCCTTCCCTTGTTTTTTTGTCAATAGTTGTTACATACACCCAAATGCTCTTTTAAGAGCCACAGCACAGTGCGTCTTTGGCTTTGTAAGTATATGCATATATTTGTCAGTCACATTCTCAATATTTGTGTTTAGGTTCAGTAAAGCTATGTAGATCATGCAGTTAGTCATTAATCTTGGCTTAAAGACTAATAATTGTTAAAGTATAGGATCATCTCATCTGATTATTGGATTTAAACATTTATTTTGTGGCGAATTAACCTTTATTATGTAATTAAACAGTATATTAGTCTGTGTGCCTAGTGTAATGTGCCCCTTTTTTTATTTTTTTATTTTGTATTTTTTGTCATCTAGATTTGTAGATTTGACAGTGGTACTCTAAGAATTAATAAATCATTGAAAACCGATGTAGCAGCCCTGCCTGTTTTAGGGGTACAAATAACAATTATTCATTATTTATTTAATTTATTTCAGGATCTTAAATTTCGGTGTGGACATTCAGTCACAGTGTGCATAATTTGACCAATTACTGCAAGTTCCAAGCTTATGAAAAAAATATACTTTATTGTATTTGAAATAGATTCCTTTTCAATAGTACATTCCCATGGTCACCATGGGAATGTACTATTGAAACTCTTTTTCTTTTTAAAGAATCTATCCGACAGAATCGGAATACTGAATACTCTGGATGGAGAAACTGAGAAATATATAAAAAGATGGCTGCAGCTGGCATCTGATACGGATGGGGGGAGAAGAGAGCGGGCCCTAAAACAAAAAAATTCTTCTTAAGGTATGTTTCAAAGGTTGTTTTCCATTTACTATTGAGATCTATCTCGTGTCATTCAGTGTCCCCTATTAATTGCATTCTTTCTGTCATTCTGTACCTCTTTTAGGATATCCTTGAGGTGAGCCTGAGAGTTCATACAATTTCTCAGGTTTTATGCATTTGTTGTCAATTTTATTTTATGTTTATCTTGTCAAAATGTTTAAATAAATAAAAAAAAATCTGAAATTTACATGGTGTCATTTTCATTTGGGGCGTGACCTCTTGGCAGGATTAAAACAATGATATTTTTTTGCAGTACAGTCAAGTAGATTGTTTATTTTATTAATATTTTGTGTTAATATTTGTTAAATGTTCATGTCATATGTCATATCACGACCATGCTGTCATGTGTTCAGTGTTACTAGAAGAATCATTCTCAGTTCATGAAAAGTGAAGGTTTGTTTGAGCTCATCTAAAATATAGTACCAGCAAAAGAGATTTTGCGACTGACAAATAGTTTAGAGCAGTAAAGCCTACAGTACAAAAGTGTAACACTTAAAGCCTCTAAATATTTGCTTAGCCTACTTAGTAATGTTATAATATATTTCTTTAAGTCTTTAATAATACATTTTTGTTTTGTTTTTGGTAACCAATAACTTTTCAAACATAATACATGAATATACTTATTTTAGCAAGCTAATATTGCTTTTGGCAAAATGTATTATTGTATTTCTTATTAATTAAATGTAGTTCTGCATTTCATATATTTGACTTCGGAAAACCAGACTCGGGCCAGTACCGGTTAATTATACAATTTATGCTGGCGTGATAATGGCCCGACTCCGGCAGCGCCGGCTCAGTTTCGGCACCCGGACTCGGGCCAGTGTACTCGGGCCGATTCTGGCACGTCATTCATTGCCGCGTTTCACAAGAGTCCGGCAACCGGAACTGGGCCGAGTTATTTCTTCCGGCTTGCCGGATCTGGGCCTTTATTGGCCCACATCTGTTTGGCTACCTGGGTGGCCAGCTGTTCTTAAGGCGGATTTTCTATGAATGTGCGCATAGAAAATAATCTCTCAGAGAGCGCGAGAGCACTGATTAGTTTAAAATCGCTTGAATGTTTAAACTGGTAAGACTTAAAAAGACGTGCAAATGGTAAACTTCAGTCACGATGCACTGCTGGCCCGATTGTGCGAGTGAATATCCATCATGTCCCGACTCCTAAACGCGAGTGTGTTTTATCGCCGCAGCTCTTGATGCTTGCCTTGCACAACACATTATGAGAGACGAGAAAGAAGCGGCACCGCTGAACACTCACGCTGTTTGTGAAATTGCGTCTGGCAGATAGCCTAGTTGTTAAAAGAATGATTTGATTTTATAATCTGTGTGGATTACGATTGCGGGAATTTCCCGCATTATAAATGGGAGACCTGCGGGAATGATTAGAATTATGCGCAATACCCGCGCCGAAATTCGAGCCCTTCAATAGTTTAAAACAAGACGTTTGTAGTAGCCTTCTGATTACTGGAGTCCATTAATCGAACTTCCATGCCTCTTATATAGTAATTATATATTGTAGTATGTAGGCTACCAATTTACTAATGCAATTAATGCTCACACTCGGTTTCTCTCGTGCTCTGTCGCTCGCGCGCAGACACACTCGGAGTTCTGTAGCCTCCGGGCTGGTTGCGGATGAGACAATTGTTGAATGAGACAACACGCGAGGTGAGGGGGAACAAAAGCAAGGAGGCGGGGGCGAGCACAGCACAGAGAAGGCAAACAAGCAAAGTGGCGAAATCAGGATTAAATATAAACAATATATCGATATATACGATATGTCAAAATCCATATCGTGTTTAAAAAATATCTCGATATATTTTAAATATCGAGATATCGCCCACCCCTACGCCACAGTTACAGGCCTACTGCGTGTCTCTGCTTCTGGAACGCCTCGAGGCCTTACACAAGTGTGTACGCCACAGTTACAGGCCTGCGTGTCTCTGCTTCTGGAGCGCCTCGAGGCCTTACACAAGTGTGTACGCCACAGTTACAGGCCTACTGCGTGTCTCTGCTTCTGGAACGCCTCGAGGCCTTACACAAGTGTGTACGCCACAGTTACAGGCCTACTGCGTGTCTCTGCTTCTGGAGCGCCTTGAGGCCTTACACAAGTGTGTACGCCACAGTTACAGGCCTACTGTGTGTCTCTGCTTCTGGAACGCCTCGAGGCCTTACACAAGTGTGTACGCCACAGTTACAGGCCTACTGCGTGTCTCTGCTTCTGGAGCGCCTCGAGGCCTTACACAAGTGTGCACGCCACAACTACAGGCCTACTGCGTGTCTCTGCTTCTGGAGCGCCTCGAGGCCTTACACAAGTGTGTATGCCACAGTTACAGGCCTACTGCGTGTCTCTGCTTCTGGAGCGCCTCGAGGCCTTACACAAGTGTGCACGCCACAACTACAGGCCTACTGCGTGTCTCTGCTTCTGGAGCGCCTCGAGGCCTTACACAAGTGTGTACGCCACAACTACAGGCCTACTGCGTGTCTCTGCTTCTGGAGCGCCTCGAGGCCTTACACAAGTGTGTACGCCACAACTACAGGCCTACTGCGTGTCTCTGCTTCTGGAGCGCCTCGAGGCCTTACACAAGTGTGTACGCCACAACTACAGGCCTACTGCGTGTCTCTGCTTCTGGAGCGCCTCGAGGCCTTACACAAGTGTGTATGCCACAGTTACAGGCCTACTGCGTGTCTCTGCTTCTGGAGCGCCTCGAGGCCTTACACAAGTGTGTACGCCACAGCTACAGGCCTACTGCGTGTCTCTGCTTCTGGAGCGCCTCGAGGCCTTACACAAGTGTGTACGCCACAGTTACAGGCCTACTGCGTGTCTCTGCTTCTGGAGCGCCTCGAGGCCTTACACAAGTGTGTACGCCACAGTTACAGGCCTACTGCGTGTCTCTGCTTCTGGAGCGCCTCGAGGCCTTACACAAGTGTGCACGCCACAACTACAGGCCTACTGCGTGTCTCTGCTTCTGGAGCGCCTCGAGGCCTTACACAAGTGTGTATGCCACAGTTACAGGCCTACTGCGTGTCTCTGCTTCTGGAGCGCCTCGAGGCCTTACACAAGTGTGCACGCCACAACTACAGGCCTACTGCGTGTCTCTGCTTCTGGAACGCCTCGAGGCCTTACACAAGTGTGTACGCCACAGTTACAGGCCTACTGCGTGTCTCTGCTTCTGGAGCTCCTCGAGGCCTTACACAAGTGTGTACGCCACAGCTACAGGCCTACTGCGTGTCTCTGCTTCTGGAACGCCTCGAGGCCTTACACAAGTGTGTACGCCACAGCTACAGGCCTACTGCGTGTCTCTGCTTCTGGAGCGCCTCGAGGCCTTACACAAGTGTGTACGCCACAACTACAGGCCTACTGCGTGTCTCTGCTTCTGGAGCGCCTCGAGGCCTTACACAAGTGTGTACGCCACAGTTACTGGCCTACTGCGTGTCTCTGCTTCTGGAACGCCTCGAGGCCTTACACAAGTGTGTACGCCACAGTTACAGGCCTACTGCGTGTCTCTGCTTCTGGAGCTCCTCGAGGCCTTACACAAGTGTGTAGGCCACCGTTACAGGCCTACTGCGTGTCTCTGCTTCTGGAGCGCCTCGAGGCCTTACACAAGTGTGTACGCCACAGTTACAGGCTTACTGCGTGTCTCTGCTTCTGGAACGCCTCGAGGCCTTACACAAGTGTGTACGCCACAGTTACAGGCCTACTGCGTGTCTCTGCTTCTGGAACGCCTCCCAGGCCTTACACAAGTGTGTACGCCACAGTTACAGGCTTACTGCGTGTCTCTGCTTCTGGAACGCCTCGAGGCCTTACACAAGTGTGTACGCCACAGTTACAGGCCTACTGCGTGTCTCTGCTTCTGGAACGCCTCGAGGCCTTACACAAGTGTGTACGCCACCGTTACAGGCCTACTGCGTGTCTCTGCTTCTGGAGCTCCTCGAGGCCTTACACAAGTGTGTAGGCCACCGTTACAGGCCTACTGCGTGTCTCTGCTTCTGGAGCGCCTCGAGGCCTTACACAAGTGTGTACGCCACAGTTACAGGCCTACTGCGTGTCTCTGCTTCTGGAGCGCCTCGAGGCCTTACACAAGTGTGTACGCCACAGTTACAGGCCTACTGCGTGTCTCTGCTTCTGGAGCGCCTCGAGGCCTTACACAAGTGTGTACGCCACAGTTACAGGCCTACTGCGTGTCTCTGCTTCTGGAGCGCCTCGAGGCCTTACACAAGTGTGTACGCCACAGTTACAGGCTTACTGCGTGTCTCTGCTTCTGGAACGCCTCGAGGCCTTACACAAGTGTGTACGCCACAGTTACAGGCCTACTGCGTGTCTCTGCTTCTGGAGCGCCTCGAGGCCTTACACAAGTGTGTACGCCACAGTTACAGGCCTACTGCGTGTCTCTGCTTCTGGAGCGCCTCGAGGCCTTACACAAGTGTGTACGCCACAGTTACTGGCCTACTGCGTGTCTCTGCTTCTGGAACGCCTCGAGGCCTTACACAAGTGTGTACGCCACAGTTACAGGCCTACTGCGTGTCTCTGCTTCTGGAGCGCCTCGAGGCCTTACACAAGTGTGTACGCCACAGTTACTGGCCTACTGCGTGTCTCTGCTTCTGGAGCGCCTCGAGGCCTTACACAAGTGTGTACGCCACCGTTACAGGCCTACTGCGTGTCTCTGCTTCTGGAGCGCCTCGAGGCCTTACACAAGTGTGTACGCCACAGTTACTGGCCTACTGTGTGTCTGGGCATCATACATCACATTAAGAGTGAGTTATTTCAAAGAAACATATAAATACTGAAAATAATGCCATATATTGTACTGGGCCGTTGAGGCATTGATATACAAATAATCCATTATACAGGTCAAAAACATCTAATAAGACGCGACTGCGCTCCAGACTGCTTGGATTTGGGTTTTTCACCTCGTTCTTGGAAATAGAATGACAACATGTGCCAGGGAGCAGGACAATAATGTACCTTTCTAAAAGATTCACCGTTTTTACAGCTTTTTTTTTTAGAAAAATCAGAAACTTGATACATATATAGAGTTTTACATCTTATTCTTAGGCTTATTCTTACTAGCTTACTTGGGGACATTACATTTAACATTTAATTTAATATTTATCAATACTATTGATCAGCCTGCATTGACAGCATTATATGAGAACTGAACTGAGCTGGACGATGACATCACGGTTTTCTCCAGAGTGGCTACATATATATATATATGAATGAACTAAATAAATGAATAACTTTTTTACAACAAAAATTAACCATCGCTGAACTTACTTAAGCTGGACTGTGACGCTATTTTCTTCTGGAAACAAACATTGTTGCATTATTTTCCTGTTATCTCTGTAAAGCTGCTTTGAAACAATCTGTGTTGTAGAAACCGCTGTATAAATAAAGGTGACTTGACTTGCCTAAATTTACACTTTATTTATAAAATATTTAGCCAAGAACAAAATAAGATTGAATGAATAAAAAAAACATCAGAATTTTCTCAATCCGAGTACAAATGAGAAAAGAAGAGTTAACAAAGAGCTGAAAAAAGTAAATAAAAATAAAAGTTAAAAAAAGAACACGAAGGGAAGTTAGTAATCTATACATCAGT
This sequence comes from Rhinichthys klamathensis goyatoka, assembly GCF_029890125.1. NCBI lineage: Eukaryota > Metazoa > Chordata > Actinopteri > Cypriniformes > Leuciscidae > Rhinichthys > Rhinichthys klamathensis. Next base: position 299,460 of record NW_026606563.1, on the reverse strand, counting down.
TACATTGTTCAAATTTGTATCTTACAAATTGAAGTTGTTCTAGCTTGCTTTCCTATTTACTGAAGATGTAATTGTATTAAGATACATTTTAAACTCTTTCAAAAAAATAGTTTGTTGTTGGTAAACTTAAATAAATGGACATAAAATTAGCAAAGAAGATGGATTACATTTATAACAAAGAAAGCATTCTTTTTAGTAGGGTCAGGATCAAAGTATCCAAAAAATTATGTCTTTTAAAGTTATGGAAATATCTTGCTGGATATATCTTTAATAAATGTGTCAATATTTTCCCAAAGTTGTTCAGTATAGAAACATGACCAAAATAAATGATACCGTTTCTGTGTGTAGGCTACTCGGCTAAATGAGCATCGTGTATCAATATCAGCTTTATATAAACTAGTAAAGTATAGAGTATAAACTATATAAAGTAGAAAAACTATAGTGCTCAGTGAGACGCGTCATCATTCAAAGTCACTTTCAAGATGTCGGCAAGTCCTGCTTCTAATGAGCATAAACGTAAAAACAAACTTTAACATTAGACATTACGCATCTAATACCTTCGATTTTCCTTTTCGTCTGCTGTTTTAAAGGGATTTTATAGTCTTATCAGCCTATTATCAGCCTTTTATTCTTATTCTTATCAGCCTCTATTTTTGCCATAATTGACACAAAGACACGATAAGCTCTCGTTGTGTCGTGGCGACATCACGTGGCGAACATGTGAACGCGCATGTGAAAGTGGACTCACTGAAGTGGGACATTAATGTGGGATATTTGGGATTTATCCTCGTCTGATCCTGCTTGAAATGAATGAAGCTGCAGCACTGCAAGCGTGACGCGTCCTTCACGTAATCGTGACGTAGACAACTAGTCGACCAATCAAAGCCTTTGTTTACGCGTACGGCGGGTTTATTTGCAGTGTTGACAGCAGGCGCGTTGTTGCGTCGCGTCGCATGCGGTTTAATCAGGGTGATACTGCGTCACCATTGAAGTGCATTCTGGTGTACGGCCAAGGGATTTAATATTCTCTTCTGAACCACTAACTCCTTCCAGAACTGTGATGGAAACTATATTAATATAAAATTAAAAATTAATTAATTCAAGCTTTAGTGAGACGCGGAGTCAGTGTTTGACACGAGCATGTCTGAGCGCGGGACGCGTGCGTCTCTCTCACGCGTGACTCCGGGCAGTGCGGGAAAGTGAGGAGGCGATGGCCGAGACTCCGGCGAGCGCTGCGGGCTTCCTGAAGGAGCTCAACGCGATCATCCAGAGCCAGCAAGCGTTGCTGGAGCTGCAGAAGCGGCGCATCGCGGAGCTGGAGCAGCGCGTGTCCGAGCTGTGCGTCGAGAACAGCCGCCTGAGGCACGAGCAGCACACACACCTGCTCACCTGCTGCCTGCAGACTACAGTAAGAGTCTGATAACACACACACACACACACACACACACACACACACACACACACACACACACACACACACACGCACACACACACACACACACACACACACCTGCTCACCTGCAGACTACAGTAAGAGTCTGATAACACACACACCTGCTCACCTGCAGACTACAGTAAGAGTCTGATAACACACACACACACCTGCTCACCTGCAGACTACAGTAAGAGTCTGATAACACACACACACACTGCTGAACACAAAGGAAGATATTTTAAAGAATGTGGGAAACCAGACAGTTGATGGACCCCATTGACTTCCATAGTAGGAAAAAATAATACTATTGAACTGTCCATCAACTGTCTGGTTAACAACATTCTTCAAAATATCTTCTTCTTCTTCCTTTATTTTTAAAGCACAATTTAATACAACAACAGTTGCCCAAAGTGCTGTACAAAGGACTTGCTTATAATAATTATCAAACAAAGAACAAATAATACAACAATAGCATACATACAAATAAATAAACACAAATTCAAAGTAAAACATGCCTCGGCACCTAATCGAGATTTAAAGCCCGGTCTTCTCTTGTGTTCAGCAGAAGAAAGAAACTCATACAGGTTTGGAAAACCTGAGGGTGAACGAGAACACACCAGCACAACGCGTTTGATTTATTCTAAACACACATATTGGTTTTTAGAGTTAGTCCAATTTTTGGGCGTGTTTGATTTTAATATTGAAAAGTACTTATTTGTAGTGTTCCGCACATCTAGAATGCTATTAAAGAAACAGTTTCTAAGTAACCAGACTGGTTAAAGATGAAGTTTTCCCAGCAGGTAATGCTTTCAGCTGTAGTTACTCTCCCAGTCTGGTTTAAGAGGAACTGTCGAGCTCAAAAATATCTGCCGTTTTTAATTGGTGTGTGATGAGGAGTCTGCGACTGGAGAGATCGATTGAATGAACTCCCACTTTAAAGGGATACTCCACTTTTTTTGGAAATAGGCTCATTTCACTGCCGTACCATGAGTGCAGCAGCGTAATGATATGACGCAGCGCCTGAAAATAGGCTACCTTCCGTCAACACAACGGAACTATTTTCAGGCGCTGCGTCATATCATTACGCCTGCTGCACTCATGGTACGGCAGTGAAGTTTCTTGATTATTACGCAGGAATGAGAGTATAGTTCCTAGCCATATCAGCCTAGAAAATCGCAACTTTACATTTTCCGTCGGTCTGAGTGCACGATGTAACTACAGAAGAGTCAAGTTTTAAATAGGAAAAATATCGAAACTCTTTGGTCATTTTTTTTTTTTAGAAATGCTAATGGTCTTGTCCACTTCAATGATGTATGCTAAGCTATGCTAAAAGTGGTACCGCCAGAACCGGAGATCGGCTGAATGGATTCAAAAACTGTAAAACTCAACAGTTTAACTCTGGGGGAGTTGTAAAATTAGCCTATTTCCAAAAAAAGTGGAGTATCCCTTTAACTGCAAGTGATAAACTTCCACACACACACACTGTAAAAAATTATCAGTTGACTTAACTTTTTAAGTTCGCTCTTAACTTAAAATTTTTAAAGCTGCAGTCCGCAGTTTTTCCTCTTTGTCGCCATCTCTGTTCGAAATCTGCAATTGCAGTCATTCGCGGAATTATTAAATCTACGTGAGTTGTAGTTCGACACCTTCGGCACGGCACAGCGCGGATGAACACATTGAGGAGACTGTGAGGCTGTCAGTCACCGCCGGTGTGGATACTGGCATTCAGAATCACAGATTATTCTTTTTGGAAGTATGACCAACATAATAATTTTCACCGGAAAATGTCCTCTGAACAAGTAAGAAACATCCACTTTTGTTCTGGTTCTGACATTGCAGTAAATCACGGTGATTAAATCTAACAATCGCTTATCATATCACGCAAAACCGTGCAAATTATACTTTGTTCTCAAATTGTTAATGTTAACAACGTCAGCATTGCGTGACTACATGTAATGTCCTTCCGATATGTATCCTTGTTTTCGCATGGGCCGGTTGCAGTCTCTTTTTTTCCGTAGCCACTCCGAAGTCCGAACGAAGTCTTTTGCATTTTACAGCGGGTGAATCTGTTGTCACTGGTGATTGTTGTTTGAACCTTTCTGGATCCGCCATCAAATTGATAAGTTTAATTATATCAAGTGCTGTGAGAAAAGGCTATAAATCTCCACCTCCAGCATCCTCACACTCAATATAGCCTACTAGCCGAGACTCTTCTTTATGTGGACAGATGTGTGTGTACAGATGTGACGTAATGACTCAATATAGCCTACTAGCCGAGACTCTTCTTTATGTGTACAGATGTGACGTAATGACTCAATAAAGTCTACTAGCCGAGACTCTTCTTTGTGTTCAGATGTGACGTAATGACTCAATATAGCCTACTAGCCGAGACTCTTCTTTATGTGTTCAGATGTGACGTAATGACTCAATATAGCCTACTAGCCGAGACTCTTCTTTATGTGTTCAGATGTGACGTAATGACTCAATATAGTCTACTAGCCGAGACTCTTCTTTGTGTGTACAGATGTGACGTAATGACTCAATATCTATAGCCTACTAGCCGAGACTCTTCTTTATGTGTTCAGATGTGACGTAATGACTCAATATAGTCTACTAGCCGAGACTCTTCTTTATGTGTTCAGATGTGACGTAATGACTCAATATAGCCTACTAGCCGAGACTCTTCTTTATGTGTTCAGATGTGACGTAATGACTCAATATAGCCTACTAGCCGAGACTCTTCTTTATGTGTTCAGATGTGACGTAATGACTCAATATAGTCTACTAGCCGAGACTCTTCTTTGTGTACAGATGTGACGTAATGACTCAATATCTATAGCCTACTAGCCGAGACTCTTCTTTATGTGTACAGATGTGACGTAATGACTCAATATAGTCTACTAGCCGAGACTCTTCTTTATGTGTACAGAATGATGTGACGTAATGACTCAATATAGCCTACTAGCCGAGACTCTTCTTTATGTGTACAGATGTGACGTAATGACTCAATATAGTCTACTAGCCGAGACTCTTCTTTATGTGTACAGATGTGGCGTAATGACTCAATATAGTCTACTAGCCGAGACTCTTCTTTGTGTTCAGATGTGACGTAATGACTCAATATAGCCTACTAGCCGAGACTCTTCTTTATGTGTACAGATGTGACGTAATGACTCAATATAGTCTACTAGCCGAGACTCTTCTTTGTGTACAGATGTGACATAATGACTCAATATAGTCTACTAGCTGAGACTCTTCTTTATGTGTACAGATGTGACGTAATGACTCAATATAGTCTACTAGCCGAGACTCTTCTTTGTGTACAGATGTGACGTAATGACTCAATATCTATAGCCTACTAGCCGAGACTCTTCTTTATGTGTACAGATGTGACGTAATGACTCAATATAGCCTACTAGCCGAGACTCTTCTTTATGTGTAGAGATGTGACGTAATGACTCAATATAGTCTACTAGCCGAGACTCTTCTTTATGTGTACAGATGTGACGTAATGACTCAATATAGTCTACTAGCTGAGACTCTTCTTTGTGTACAGATGTGACGTAATGACTCAATATAGTCTACTAGCTGTGACTCTTCTTTATGTGTACAGATGTGACGTAATGACTCAATATAGTCTACTAGCTGAGACTCTTCTTTATGTGTACAGATGTGACGTAATGACTCAATATAGTCTACTAGCCGAGAGTCTTCTTTATGTGTACAGATGTGACGTAATGACTCAATATAGTCTACTAGCCGAGAGTCTTCTTTATGTGTACAGATGTGACGTAATGACTCAATATAGTCTACTAGCCGAGACTCTTCTTTATGTGTACAGATGTGACGTAATGACTCAATATAGTCTACTAGCCGAGACTCTTCTTTATGTGTACAGATGTGACGTATACCTCAATATAGTCTACTAGCCGAGACTCTTCTTTATGTGTACAGATGTGACGTAATGACTCAATATAGTCTACTAGCCGAGAGTCTTCTTTGTGTACAGATGTGACGTAATGACTCAATATCTATAGCCTACTAGCCGAGACTCTTCTTTATGTGTACAGATGTGACGTAATGACTCAATATAGTCTACTAGCCGAGACTCTTCTTTATGTGTACAGATGTGACGTAATGACTCAATATAGCCTACTAGCCGAGACTCTTCTTTATGTGTACAGATGTGACGTAATGACTCAATATAGTCTACTAGCCGAGACTCTTCTTTATGTGTACAGATGTGGCGTAATGACTCAATATAGCCTACTAGCCGAGACTCTTCTTTATGTGTACAGATGTGACGTAATGACTCAATATAGTCTACTAGCCGAGACTCTTCTTTATGTGTACAGATGTGGCGTAATGACTCAATATAGTCTACTAGCCGAGACTCTTCTTTATGTGTACAGATGTGACGTAATGACTCAATATAGTCTACTAGCCGAGACTCTTCTTTATGTGTACAGATGTGACGTAATGACTCAATATAGTCTACTAGCCGAGACTCTTCTTTGTGTACAGATGTGACGTAATGACTCAATATCTATAGCCTACTAGCCGAGACTCTTCTTTATGTGTACAGATGTGACGTAATGACTCAATATAGTCTACTAGCCGAGACTCTTCTTTGTTTACAGATGTGACGTAATGACTCAATATCTATAGCCTACTAGCCGAGACTCTTCTTTATGTGTACAGATGTGACGTAATGACTCAATATAGCCTACTAGCCGAGACTCTTTTTTATGTGTAGAGATGTGACGTAATGACTCAATATAGTCTACTAGCTGAGACTCTTCTTTGTGTACAGATGTGACGTAATGACTCAATATAGTCTACTAGCTGAGACTCTTCTTTATGTGTTCAGATGTGACGTAATGACTCAATATAGTCTACTAGCCGAGACTCTTCTTTATGTGTACAGATGTGACGTAATGACTCAATATAGTCTACTAGCCGAGAGTCTTCTTTATGTGTACAGATGTGACGTAATGACTCAATATAGTCGACTAGCCGAGAGTCTTCTTTATGTGTACAGATGTGACGTAATGACTCAATATAGTCTACTAGCCGAGACTCTTCTTTATGTGTACAGATGTGACGTAATGACTCAATTTAGTCTACTAGCCGAGACTCGCCTTTATGTGTACAGATGTGACGTAATGACTCAATATAGTCTACTAGCCGAGACTCTTCTTTATGTGTACAGATGTGACGTAATGACTCAATATAGTCTACTAGCCGAGAGTCTTCTTTGTAAACAGATGTGACGTAATGACTCAATATCTATAGCCTACTAGCCGAGACTCTTCTTTATGTGTACAGATGTGACGTAATGACTCAATATAGTCTACTAGCCGAGACTCTTCTTTATGTGTACAGATGTGACGTAATGACTCAATATAGCCTACTAGCCGAGACTCTTCTTTATGTGTACAGATGTGACGTAATGACTCAATATAGTCTACTAGCCGAGACTCTTCTTTATGTGTACAGATGTGGTGTAATGACTCAATATAGTCTACTAGCCGAGACTCTTCTTTATGTGTACAGATGTGACGTAATGACTCAATATAGCCTACTAGCCGGGACTCTTCTTTATGCGTAGAGATGTGACGTAATGACTCAATATAGTCTACTAGCCGAGACTCTTCTTTATACAGATGTGACGTAATGACTCAATATAGCCTACTAGCCGAGACTCTTCTTTATGTGTAGAGATGTGACGTAATGACTCAATATAGTCTACTAGCCGAGACTCTTCTTTATGTGTACAGATGTGACGTAATGACTCAATATAGTCTACTAGCCGAGACTCTTCTTTATGTGTACAGATGTGACGTAATGACTCAATATAATCTACTAGCTGAGACTCTTCTTTGTGTACAGATGTGACGTAATGACTCAATATAGTCTACTAGCCGAGACTCTTCTTTGTGTACAGATGTGACGTAATGACTCAATATAGAGTACTAGCCGAGACTCTTCTTTTTGTGTACAGATGTGACGTAATGACTCAATATAGTCTACTAGCCGAGACTCTTCTTTATGTGTACAGATGTGACGTAATGACTCAATATAGTCTACTAGCCGAGACTCTTCTTTGTGTACAGATGTGACGTAATGACTCAATATAGTCTACTAGCCGAGACTCTTCTTTATGTGTACAGATGTGACGTAATGACTCAATATAGTCTACTAGCCGAGACTCTTCTTTGTGTACAGATGTGACGTAATGACTCAATATCTATAGCCTACTAGCCGAGACTCTTCTTTATGTGTACAGATGTGACGTAATGACTCAATATAGTCTACTAGCCGAGACTCTTCTTTATGTGTACAGATGTGACGTAATGACTCAATATAGCCTACTAGCCGAGACTCTTCTTTATGTGTACAGATGTGACGTAATGACTCAATATAGTCTACTAGCCGAGACTCTTCTTTATGTGTACAGATGTGGCGTAATGACTCAATATAGTCTACTAGCCGAGACTCTTCTTTATGTGTACAGATGTGACGTAATGACTCAATATAGCCTACTAGCCGAGACTCTTCTTTATGTGTACAGATGTGACATAATGACTCAATATAGCCTACTAGCCGAGACTCTTCTTTATGTGTACAGATGTGACGTAATGACTCAATATAGCCTACTAGCCGAGACTCTTCTTTATGTGTACAGATGTGACGTAATGACTCAATATAGTCTACTAGCCGAGACTCTTCTTTATGTGTACAGATGTGACGTAATGACTCAATATAGCCTACTAGCCGAGACTCTTCTTTATGTGTACAGATGTGACATAATGACTCAATATAGCCTACTAGCCGAGACTCTTCTTTATGTGTACAGATGTGACGTAATGACTCAATATAGCCTACTAGCCGAGACTCTTCTTTATGCGTAGAGATGTGACGTGATGACTCAATATAGCCTACTAGCCGAGACTCTTCTTTATGTGTACAGATGTGACGTAATGACTCAATATAGGTTCTGGGTAGTCCTCAGGGTTCTGTCCTGGGACCGATTCTTTTCCTTCTGTATATACTCCCTCTAGGACAGATAATAAGCCAGTTTCAGGATGTCTCTTATCACTTGTATGCAGATGACATTCAGTTATACTGTTCTTTTAAGCCTACTGAGTTATATAAACTGTCATCTTTAATCAACTGTCTGAGTAGGATCAAGCAGTGGCTAAATGACAACTTTTTAATGCTGAACTCAGCCAAGACTGAAACTTTAATCATTGCCCCTGAGCAGAGCATCCCTCAGATAAAACAACATATCGGTGCCTTAGGTTCGTCTGTCCAGCCGAGTCTCAGGAGCTTAGGTGTTGTTTTTGATGCGGCCATGTCTCTGGAGAAACACTCAAAACAACTTATTAAAAACTGTTTCTTTCAATTAAGGAACATTTCTAAGATAAGAGCCTTGGTGTCAAAAGCCGAGTTGGAGATGATCATTCATGCTTTTATCTCGTCTCATTTAGACTATTGTAACAGTCTTTTTACTTGCCTTAATAAAAAAGATCTTTGTCGTCTCCAGACTGTCCAAAATTCTGCTGCTAGGCTTTTAACCCACACGAGTAAAAGGGCACATATTACTCCAGTTTTAGCTTCACTTCATTGGTTACCAGTGAAATTTAGAATGCACTTCAAAATTTTGGTTCTAACTTTCAGAGCCCTACAAGGACAGGCACCCGCTTACATCTCTGACCTGATACAGCTGCGTACGTCCTCACGTAGTCTGAGATCAACAGGCCAGAGACTATTAGTTGCCCCCCTTACACATTTTAAAACTAGGGGGGACCGTTCATTTCAAGGGGTGGCACCCAGGTTGTGGAATGCTTTGCCTCCTTCCATACGCTGCTTGGATTGTGTGGAAAATTTTAAAACCCAGTTGAAAACTCTGCTTTTTAAAGAGGCTTTTAACTAGACTGTAGGGTGGTTAGGCTGGTCTAATGTGTACGTGTGTTTAATTTGATTATGTGCTGTAATGTATTTATAAGAGTTGTGAATTCTTTCTTTTGTTGGGAAGCACTTTGTGATTTTTGTCTGAGAAATGTGCTATACAAATAAATTTTACTACTTACTTACTTTTACTTACTTACTTACTTACTATAGTCTACTAGCCGAGACTCTTCTTTATGTGTACAGATGTGGCGTAATGACTCAATATAGCCTACTAGCCGAGACTCTTCTTTATGTGTACAGATGTGACGTAATGACTCAATATAGCCTACTAGCTGAGACTCTTCTTTATGTGTACAGATGTCTTTCCAGATGCTTTTAAGCATGCTATAGTGAAACCGTTACTAAAGAAGGCAGGTTTGGACCCGTCGGATTTGAATAGTTTTAGGCCTATTTCTAAGCTCCCGTTTTTATCCAAGATCATTGAGAAGGTAGTCTGCGAACAGTTGACATTTTTCCTGGACAAAAGTAACATCCATGAGCCATTTCAGTCAGGTTTTCGTAAACAACACTCTACCGAAACGGCTTTACTGAAAGTGTCAAATGACATTATGATGTCTGCTGATTCTGGAAAACACACTGTTCTAGTTCTCTTGGATCTGTCCTCAGCCTTTGACACCGTCGACCAACAGGTTTTGCTGAAAAGATTAAGGGATCAAGTAGGGCTGTCAGGGTCAGTTCTGCAGTGGTTCACCTCATATTTATCTGGGCGTAGTTTCAGTGTTTACAGCTAACCAAATAAGGTCTGAGTCTGCGGACTTGCTCTGTGGAGTGCCTCACGGCTCCGTTCTGGGTCCTGTTTTATTTTTGTTGTATTTGATCCCTTTGGGAAAGATCATACAAAGGTTCAGTGATGTTTCTTTTCACGTATTTGCTGATGATATCCAACTTTACTGCTGCTTTAAGCCGTCAGAGATCTTTAAGTTAAATTCCTTGCTCCATTGTCTTGTGGAAATTAAAAAATGGCTAAGTGATAACTCCCTGCAGCTAAATGCAGACAAAACAGAAACACTGATCATTGCCCCGGAGGATGCAATCCCTGGGATTAAACAATACTTGGGTGATTTAGGCCAGTCTGCTAAGCCAAGTCTTAGAAATTTGGGAGTTATCCTGGACAAAGATATGTCATTAGTGCAGCACTGCAAGCAGCTGACGAGAAACTGCTTCTTTCAATTAAGGAAAATCTCGAAACTTAGAAATATGGTTTCATGAAATTATTTGGAGCTTATCATTCATGCCTTTGTGTCTTCGCGTTTAGATTATTGTAATAGTTTATTTTCATGCCTAAACCAGAAGGAGCTCTCTCGACTGCAATTAGTACAAAACTCTGCAGCCAGAATTCTAACATGGACTAATAGGAGGTCTCGCATATCCCCTATCCTAAAAGAACTTCACTGGCTACCAGTGTCTTATAGGATAAATTTGAAAATTTTGGTTTTAGTTTTCAGAGCTTTGCATGGTCAGGCACCCCCCTATATTAGTGACCTGATTCAGCGTTATACCCCTGTGCGTGCTCTGAGGTCTGTGGATCAGAACCTGTTGACGGTTCCACGCACTCGCTATCGTACTAGAGGTGACCAATCTTTTCAGGCTGTTGCCTCTAGGTTGTGGAATGACCTCCCACCGTCTATGCGCTCTCTTGACTCTGTTGATGCCTTTAAATGCAGACTAAAGACTCATTTATTTGTTCAGGCTTTTAATTAGCTGCTTGTGGGTTGATATGATCATGTACTGTCTATGCTTTTATTGTGTGTATTTTATGATATAAATGTTTTTGTTGTGAAGCACTTTGTGGCCTTATACCTGTGAAAGGTGCTATATAAATAAACTTTTACTTATTTTCTTAGATGTGACGTAATGACTCACTATAGCCTACTAGCTGAGACTCTTCTTTATGTGTACAGATGTGACGTAATGACTCAATATAGCCTACTAGCTGAGACACGTCTTTATGTGTACAGATGTGACGTAATGACTCAATATAGCCTACTAGCCGAGACTCTTCTTTATGTGTACAGATGTGACGTAATGACTCAATATAGCCTACTAGCCGAGACTCTTCTTTATGTGTATAGATGTGACGTAATGACTCAATATAGCCTACTAGCCGAGACTCTACTTTATGTGTACAGATGTGACGTAATGACTCAATATAGCCTACTAGCCGAGACTCTTCTTTGTGTACAGATGTGACGTAATGACTCAATATAGCCTACTAGCCGAGACTCTTCTTTATGTGTACAGATGTGGCGTAATGACTCAATATAGTCTACTAGCCGAGACTCTTCTTTATGTGTACAGATGTGACGTAATGACTCAATATAGCCTACTAGCCGAGACTCTTCTTTATGTGTACAGATGTGACATAATGACTCAATATAGCCTACTAGCCGAGACTCTTCTTTATGTGTTCAGATGTGACGTAATGACTTAATATAGCCTACTAGCCGAGACTCTTCTTTATGTGTAGAGATGTGACGTAATGACTCAATATAGCCTACTAGCCGAGACTCTTCTTTATGTGTAGAGATGTGACGTAATGACTCAATATAGCCTACTAGCCGAGACTTTTCTTTATGTGTACAGATGTGACGTAATGACTCAATGTAGCCTACTAGCCGAGACTCTTCTTTATGTGTACAGATGTGACGTAATGACTCAATGTAGCCTACTAGCCGAGACTCTTCTTTATGTGTACAGATGTGACGTAATGACTCAATATAGCCTACTAGCCGAGACTCTTCTTTATGTGTACAGATGTGACGTAATGACTCAATATAGCCTACTAGCCGAGACTCTTCTTTATGTGTACAGATGTGACGTAATGACTCAATATAGTCTACTAGCCGAGACTCTTCTTTATGTGTACAGATGTGACGTAATGACTCAATATAGCCTACTAGCCGAGACTCTTCTTTGTGTAGAGATGTGACGTAATGACTCAATATAGCCTACTAGCCGAGACTCTTCTTTATGTGTACAGATGTGACGTAATGACTCAATATAGCCTACTAGCCGAGACTCTTCTTTATGTGTACAGATGTGACGTAATGACTCAATATAGCCTACTAGCCTAAACTCTTCTTTATGTGTAGAGATGTGACGTAATGACTCAATATAGCCTACTAGCCGAGACTCTTCTTTATGGGTACAGATGTGACGTAATGACTCAATATAGCCTACTAGCCGAGACTCTTCTTTATGTGTACAGATGTGACGTAATGACTCAATATAGCCTACTAGCCGAGACTCTTCTTTATGTGTACAGATGTGACGTAATGACTCAATATAGTCTACTAGCCGAGACTCTTCTTTATGTGTACAGATGTGACGTAATGACGCAATATAGCCTACTAGCCGAGACTCTTCTTTATGTGTACAGATGTGACGTAATGACTCAATATAGCCTACTAGCCGAGACTCTTCTTTGTGTGTACAGATGTGACGTAATGACTCAATATAGCCTACTAGCCGAGACTCTTCTTTGTGTGTACAGATGTGACGTAATGACTCAATATAGTCTACTAGCCGAGACTCTTCTTTATGTGTACAGATGTGACGTAATGACTCAATATAGCCTACTAGCCGAGACTCTTCTTTATGTGTACAGATGTGACGTAATGACTCAATATAGCCTACTAGCTGAGACTCTTCTTTATGTGTACAGATGTGACGTAATGACTCAATATAGCCTACTAGCTGAGACTCTTCTTTATGTGTACAGATGTGGCGTAATGACTCAATATAGCCTACTAGCCGAGACTCTTCTTTGTGTGTACAGATGTGGCGTAATGACTCAATATAGCCTACTAGCCGAGACTCTTCTTTGTGTGTACAGATGTGACGTAATGACTCAATATAGCATACTAGCCGAGACTCTTCTTTGTGTGTACAGATGTGACGTAATGACTCAATATAGCCTACTAGCTGAGACTCTTCTTCATGTGTTCAGATGTGACGTAATGACTCAATATAGCCTACTAGCCGAGACTCTTCTTTGCGTGTAGAGATGTGACGTAATGACGCAATATAGCCTACTAGCCGAGACTCTTCTTTATGTGTACAGATGTGACGTAATGACTCAATATAGCCTACTAGCCGAGACTCTTCTTTATGTGTAGAGATGTGACGTAATGACGCAATATAGCCTACTAGCCGAGACTTCTTCTTTATGTGTACAGATGTGACGTAATGACTCAATATAGTCTACTAGCCGAGACTCTTCTTTATGTGTACAGATGTGACGTAATGACTCAATATAGTCTACTAGCCGAGACTCTTCTTTATGTGTACAGATGTGACGTAATGACTCAATATAGCCTACTAGCCGAGACTCTTCTTTATGTGTACAGATGTGACGTAATGACTCAATATAGTCTACTAGCCGAGACTCTTCTTTATGTGTACAGATGTGACGTAATGACTCAATATAGTCTACTAGCCGAGACTCTTCTTTATGTGTACAGATGTGACGTAATGACTCAATATAGTCTACTAGCCGAGACTCTTCTTTATGTGTACAGATGTGACGTAATGACTCAATATAGTCTACTAGCCGAGTTCACATAACTAAAAATTTTCAATTAAGCGTTAAGTTTATTTACTTAATAATTTTAAGGCAACGGGTTTACACTTTTCTTTTAAAGTGAACTGAACACTTTACACGGTTATAGTTGTGGTAACCACTTTATATGGTTATAGTTGTGGTGAGGGCTCGGCTGTTCTCTCAGAGTTGGTCTTTCTGGTTATAGTTGTGGTGAGGGCTCGGCTGTTCTCTCAGAGTTGGTCTTTGTGGTTATAGTTGTGGTGAGGGCTCTGCTGTTCTCTCAGAGTTGGTCTTTCTGGTTATAGTTGTGGTGAGGGCTCTGCTGTTCTCTCAGAGTTGGTCTTTCTGGTTATAGTTGTGGTGAGGACTCGGCTGTTCTCTCAGAGTTGGTCTTTGTGGTTATAGTTGTGGTGAGGGCTCTGCTGTTCTCTCAGAGTTGGTCTTTATGGTTATAGTTGTGGTGAGGGCTCGGCTGTTCTCTCAGAGTTGGTCTTTGTGGTTATAGTTGTGGTGAGGGCTCTGCTGTTCTCTCAGAGTTGGTCTTTGTGGTTATAGTTGTGGTGAGGGCTCTGCTGTTCTCTCAGAGTTGGTCTTTATGGTTATAGTTGTGGTGAGGGCTCGGCTGTTCTCTCAGAGTTAGTCTTTATGGTTATAGTTGTGGTGAGGGCTCTGCTGTTCTCTCAGAGTTGGTCTTTATGGTTATAGTTGTGGTGAGGGCTCGGCTGTTCTCTCAGAGTTGGTCTTTGTGGTTATAGTTGTGGTGAGGGCTCTGCTGTTCTCTCAGAGTTGGTCTTTCTGGTTATAGTTGTGGTGAGGGCTCTGCTGTTCTCTCAGAGTTGGTCTTTCTGGTTATAGTTGTGGTGAGGACTCGGCTGTTCTCTCAGAGTTGGTCTTCGTGGTTATAGTTGTGGTGAGGGCTCTGCTGTTCTCTCAGAGTTGGTCTTTCTGGTTATAGTTGTGGTGAGGGCTCTGCTGTTCTCTCAGAGTTGGTCTTTGTGGTTATAGTTGTGGTGAGGGCTCTGCTGTTCTCTCAAAGTTGGTCTTTCTGGTTATAGTTGTGGTGAGGGCTCTGCTGTTCTCTCAGAGTTGGTCTTTATGGTTATAGCTGTGGTGAGGGCTCTGCTGTTCTCTCAGAGTTGGTCTTTATGGTTATAGTTGTGGTGAGGACTCGGCTGTTCTCTCAGAGTTGGTCTTTATGGTTATAGTTGTGGTGAGGACTCTGCTGTTCTCTCAGAGTTGGTCTTTATGGTTATAGTTGTGGTGAGGGCTCTGCTGTTCTCTCAGAGTTGGTCTTTGTGGTTATAGTTGTGGTGAGGGCTCTGCTGTTCTCTCAGAGTTGGTCTTTATGGTTATAGTTGTGGTGAGGGCTCGGCTGTTCTCTCAGAGTTAGTCTTTATGGTTATAGTTGTGGTGAGGGCTCTGCTGTTCTCTCAGAGTTGGTCTTTATGGTTATAGTTGTGGTGAGGGCTCGGCTGTTCTCTCAGAGTTGGTCTTTGTGGTTATAGTTGTGGTGAGGGCTCTGCTGTTCTCTCAGAGTTGGTCTTTCTGGTTATAGTTGTGGTGAGGGCTCTGCTGTTCTCTCAGAGTTGGTCTTTCTGGTTATAGTTGTGGTGAGGACTCGGCTGTTCTCTCAGAGTTGGTCTTCGTGGTTATAGTTGTGGTGAGGGCTCTGCTGTTCTCTCAGAGTTGGTCTTTCTGGTTATAGTTGTGGTGAGGGCTCTGCTGTTCTCTCAGAGTTGGTCTTTGTGGTTATAGTTGTGGTGAGGGCTCTGCTGTTCTCTCAAAGTTGGTCTTTCTGGTTATAGTTGTGGTGAGGGCTCTGCTGTTCTCTCAGAGTTGGTCTTTATGGTTATAGCTGTGGTGAGGGCTCTGCTGTTCTCTCAGAGTTGGTCTTTATGGTTATAGTTGTGGTGAGGACTCGGCTGTTCTCTCAGAGTTGGTCTTTATGGTTATAGTTGTGGTGAGGACTCTGCTGTTCTCTCAGAGTTGGTCTTTATGGTTATAGTTGTGGTGAGGGCTCTGCTGTTCTCTCAGAGTTGGTCTTTATGGTTATAGTTGTGGTGAGGACTCGGCTGTTCTCTCAGAGTTGGTCTTTATGGTTATAGTTGTGGTGAGGGCTCGGCTGTTCTCTCAGAGTTGGTCTTTGTGGTTATAGTTGTGGTGAGGGCTCGGCTGTTCTCTCAGAGTTGGTCTTTGTGGTTATAGTTATGGTGAGGACTTCGCTATTCTCTTAGAGTTGGTATTTTTGGTTATAGTTTTCATTCCTGGCACTGAACTCTCTCGGAAACTCATAAGTGACTGATTAGGAACGCTCTACATAGCAATGCAAATATAGCTCTCTTTACAAAAGATTTGATTCGATTTGCAATTGATTTCTGCTGAGTTTGACTTTTATGTTGTTAAAATCCCCCTGTAGTCAATATTTTTATCCCTTAAAACTCATCTTTGATCACCAAAATTACATATTTAAACATTTTTTTCCTTGAAAAAAAATGTATTCATGCCTTAAAATATCTTGAATGTAACTCGACACCCTTGCCTCATTTAGTATACGCGGTTCTATAAATATGCAATTGAGCCCCGCCTCCACTCACTCACAGCAGCTCAGAGATCCACTCGTTGGCGATCACACGTTGATCTGATTGGTTACAAGGTCGTTTGTGACGTCAGAAACACCAGCGATTTCAAACCGTGTTTTTGAGACTGTCTTTAGTTTACTGCAGTTTTAAGGAGAAAATGCTCAGCAATGCTGTCGACTTATGAATGTGTACATGGTTTGTCTTAAAGCATATAAAAAAAAACCCACAGAGACATACTAAAACAACATTAAAAGCTGGATTTTTACTACAGGGGGACTTTAAGCTACTATGCATACAAAGTGGGTTATTTTTGTAATTAGAGTAGATTTGTTTTACTGAATCACAGTGGAGAAGTGATGGAGCTGTTATGTCACATCTGTTTGGGATGTCGTTTGACTCCCTGTTCCTGTCATCTTGTCATGTGGTTCCTTTGGTTAATGTGATTTCTTGCTATTGGTTCATTAAGGTGTGTGTTTAGTCATCATTAGTCTGTGTGTGTGTATATAGCCCTCTTGTTTCCATTGTCTCTGGTCTAGGTTCTTTTGTCTCAACCTGCTGTCAGCGAGTCTTGTTTATTTTTTTTTCAGTATCTGTGATCATAACTCGCCCCAGAGCAGGTTAGTTTGCAGTATTTGTTCCACCGGGGTGGTATTCCAGAAAACAAGGTTAACTTACTGTCACATACCCTGAAACCCTGAACTCACATTCGTAGTGCATATCGCCACCTACAGGGCAGTTTTGCAAGCCTGAGTGTGCCATTTGAAAAGTCAGCAAACTTTAAAGATTTAGGCAATATTGTCTATTCAAGCCAGTGGCACAGGCTCAAAGTCTTACTCTTATTGTCGCATGTACTGTAGTTGATGTTTGACAGCTTCTTTGCAGATTGATTGAATAAGTACACTAATGTGAGCTGGGTCAGGGCAACAGATGCTGACAGCTTACACAGACATAATGCAGAAAAGCACTTTATCAGTCACTGAAATGACTTGGTATGCACTTATAAAATGCACTATAGTCAACCCTCTAGTGTATAAGGTTTACAATGTTATTTTGTTATCCAGAATGAGTCTGGTAGCCCCACTTAAAGTGCACTTTTGTCTTGTTGGGATTTTCAGTGTGAAGTGAACACACTAATCACACTATTGAAGTCGGCATGAAAAGAAGCTGCGATAGTCTTTTCTTCTCTATTGTGTCGGATATCCGAGAGTGAAACACTTCTGGAACAAGAACAAATGTGGGCGGGGCTTGATTTTGTCTTTGGGGAATTTATTGGATGGTTGTGGTTTGCTATTGGCTGATCTCATGTGAGTGACAGGTTGCCCCGCCCTCGTCATCAGAGAAGAGAGGAGATGCTGC
Source organism: Rhinichthys klamathensis goyatoka (assembly GCF_029890125.1). Classification (NCBI taxonomy): domain Eukaryota; kingdom Metazoa; phylum Chordata; class Actinopteri; order Cypriniformes; family Leuciscidae; genus Rhinichthys; species Rhinichthys klamathensis. The sequence continues at coordinate 281,570 of NW_026606563.1, read as the reverse complement.
AAGAGGAACTGATTCTGTTTCAAGATTCATTTTAATTAAAAAAAAAAAAGATGTGCATGGAGCTGCATATTTTAGAGCTGCACAATTAATCGTTAAAAGATGGCGATCCCGATTCAAACACCCCCGCGATCTCATTCCTAAATGACAACGATTCTCCTGTGTCTATTAAACCTTTGACAAAATCCCAGCATACATTCAGATCTGCGCCGGCGCTGCCGCTGATCCAGAGAGAGCCGCTGTCGTGTTTAGGTATGAAGCGGCTTCACAAACAGTCTTTTCAACCACACAGTATACTTATTTCTGTCTTACAACCATTAATGATCACAGAAGTACTGGGATAAACATTTATAGTTTGGAAATAAACACTGTCTACAGAAGCGATCAAAATGCTTCAAATAAAGATTGTATCAATTACAAGTGACTGTTAAAAACTGTATTTGTCATTGAATTATTCATTCAAGAGATTCATTCAAAAACTCTGATTCATCCAGTAATGAAACGACTGAAGTCTTTATGAGTGAGTCATTGAATCATCATTCAAACTGATTTAAAAAAAAAAAAAAATTATTTCGATTAATTAAACATTTTAAATGGACTGCAGCATTTTATTACAGGTTATTTTTGTTTAGTTGTCTGTTCAGAATCATGGGAGAATCGTGTTTGAAACAAAAAAAATCATGATTCTCAATTTATCCAGATTTGGTCATTCTTCTAAAGGATTCAGTTTTGATTTCATGGTGACTTTAACATTAACAAATGGTCCTACTCTGCTTTGATATACGGTAGTCAACATTTGAAGTGGATCAAAAAAGTTCATCAAATTTGTCCTAAGACAAGAATGGGTATTGTTCAAATGTATGTATAACTTTGATGAAAGGTTTTAATCCACTTCAAATGTTGACTACTGTTTTTTATTTTCTGAAAAAATACTTTGTGTGTTTCAGATCGGAATATGGCAGTACAAGAATCGTCAGGTATGTTTGCTACTATTGTACATGTCTATTATAGTGCACATCTGGTCCTCGTCCACTTCTGATTGATAGGAGCAACATCAGCTTGGACACGCTGCATGAATGGACCGTGATGCTGAGTGTGTGTGTGTGTGTGTGTGCAGAAGACATGCGTGTCTCCCAGTGGAGGTGCCGGAGGGCCTGCGGTCGGCCGTGTGCTGGAGAACTGAGCCTCGTCGACACCGGACGCCTGCAACCCTCGGGTACGGGCTCAACTCGCAGCCTTATTTACACTCCACTACACTTATTTACAGTGCAAATAACAGTATTTTATAGCAAATTAAACGCACTGTAATTATTCCCTTTGTCCTATTTTATAAAGAAAGTCACAATGCATCAGTTCATTTTTACACCTTTATTTATGATAGTAGATTATACAGAATATTATACAGAATAATATATGATACTATATTATACTACAACATACAGAATTAACATCTTAATTCATAGGCGCTTTATTAAATAAACACCCACAGAATGATATTTACGTTTATAATGGCAGACATACAGTATTAATGAACAGAAGAGAAGTAAAGTGTTAAACTAGCGAAGCATCAGCTAGATTCACTTCATATGTGTAAAAATCCACAGAACATATGAGAGGACATAAGCTCAGACAGTGACGAATGTGCCAGTGTTTGATGGTCATCTTACTAAAACATAACTTTACTCAGAAATGTTCTCTATTTGGCTTTGACAGTGAGTTTGCTGCTGTGAAAGCAACCGAGTTAGTGCATTCATTTCCTTTTTAGGGAAAGAAAACAAAATGCTGTTTGCATTTATTGGTTTGGAAGTCTGTGCAAATGACACTCAAACGTGTGTATATAAAAGACCGTGAACAGAGGCAGATAAGGCTGATAATTAAAGGCGCTGTAAACTTCTGTTTTGTGGAAGAACACATAAAATGTTGCCAGATATTTGCCAGATATCACTGAAATATGTGTTGTAAGAAATCACATTTCTTAAACCTCGCCAGAAATGTTTTGCTTGTGTGCGTTTAGTTTTCCTAACATGATAGCAAAATGTTACATTGAATAAATGAATGCATTCTCAAAAATACTGTAATGTATGAGTTCAATATACAGGATATTTAACTTATTCAGGTTTAGAAGATTTGAATGTAAAACCTTGTAGTGCAGAAATTGAAGTAGTGACTTTGGGCCCTATTTTAGTTGGTTACTGTGCCATTGACTGTAGAGCAGGGTTCGGTTGGTCAACGGCTCAGTCTATTTCAGTTCCTCAGAATAGCAACGCTCCAGCAATGCTCCTGAACACACACTCGTTCTCAGACCAGCAGCCCATGGGCACAGATGGGCGCAAATGCATTTGCTATTTAAACAACGTGAGGATGTGAAAATGAAGACCCAGTCTTAGCTGATCTTCAGACCCAGTCTTAGCTGATCTTCAGACCCAGTCTGAGCTGATCTTCAGACCCAGTCTTAGCTGATCTTCAGACCCAGTCTTAGCTGATCTTCGGCCCCAGTCTTAGCTGATCTTCGTCCCCAGTCTTAGCTGATCTTCGTCCCCAGTCTTAGCTGATCTTCAGACCCAGTCTGAGCTGATCTTCAGACCCAGTCTTAGCTGATCTTCGGCCCCAGGCTGAGCTGATCTTCAGACCCAGTCTTAGCTGATCTTCGTCCCCAGTCTTAGCTGATCTTCGTCCCCAGTCTTAGCTGACCTTCGTCCCCAGGCTGAGCTGATCTTCAGACCCAGTCTGAGCTGATCTTCGGCCCCAGTCTGAGCTGATCTTCAGACCCAGTCTGAGCTGATCTTCGGCCCCAGGCTGAGCTGATCTTCAGACCCAGTCTTAGCTGATCTTCGTCCCCAGTCTTAGCTGATCTTCGTCCCCAGTCTTAGCTGATCTTCAGACCCAGGCTGAGCTGATCTTCAGACCCAGTCTTAGCTGATCTTCAGACCCAGTCTGAGCTGATCTTCAGACCCAGTCTTAGCTGATCTTCAGACCCAGTCTTAGCTGATCTTCAGACCCAGTCTGAGCTGATCTTCAGACCCAGTCTGAGCTGATCTTCGGCCCCAGTCTTAGCTAATCTTCGGCCCCAGTCTTAGTTGATCTTCAGACCCAGTCTGAGCTGATCTTCAGACCCAGTCTTAGCTGATCTTCGGCCCCAGTCTTAGCTGATCTTCGGCCCCAGTCTGAGCTGATCTTTAGACCCAGCCTTAGCTGATCTTCGGCCCCAGTCTTAGCTGATCTTCAGTCTGAGCTGATCTTCAGACCCAGTCTTAGCTGATCTTCAGTCTGAGCTAATCTTCGGCCCCAGTCTTAGCTGATCTTCAGACCCAGTCTGAGCTTATCTTCAGACCCAGTCTTAGCTGATCTTCAGTCTTAGCTGAACTTCAGACCCAGTCTGAGCTGATCTTCAGACCCAGTCTTAGCTGATCTTCAGTCTGAGCTGATCTTCGGCCCCAGTCTTAGCTGATCTTCAGACCCAGTCTGAGCTTATCTTCAGACCCAGTCTTAGCTGATCTTCGGCCCCAGTCTTAGCTGATCTTCAGACCCAGTCTTAGCTGATCTTCAGACCCAGTCTTAGCTGATCTTCGGCCCCAGTCTTAGCTGCCTTTTTGGGTGAACTAACCCTTTAAGTTTTATTTTGAAGCATTGCAAGAACTATAGACATCTATAATTTAAATATACATGTATGCCCTCTTCTTTATTTGTGAAGTATTATTGATTATTTAATAACGGATCATATTTTAGGTTTGTTATGCTCAATGGAATAAAAAGACAGCAGTGGCGTGTGTTTTATTTATTCACTTTATTCAGTTCCACCAATGCTCACAAATGTGTTTTTATAACAAAGTCCTTGAGTATAAATATATGTATTACCAAATCAGAAGCTACTGATTTGAAGACCAAGTCTTTTCCACACGGCTGTAGCAGGACTGACGGTCTGGGGAAGGGCACGGTTAGCGGAGGCGTATACAACAGGCCACTGTCAGTCCTGCCAGAGCTGATGTAGGGCTGTGCCCAATCTCAAACAACTTATGATGTGTGTACATTGTAACGTACAGAAGCTGGGTAGGTGTGTCTATGGGGATCATTGCTCCTGAAAAATAAAAGCAAATCTCACAAAGTAGCTGACAATAGCACTTATTTGATCCCATCTTCACATTGCTAACCCACCGAGATCCTGGCCTTTTGTCTACAGTCTTTACCAGAGTGCAAACCCTTTCAGCCTCACGCATGTATGTTGAGAGCCGTCTTTGATTAGCCGTGCCTGATCAGGCTGGACCTATAATGAGCCTACAGATAGAACATGAATGATTACATGTACAGAACTGTGTAAAAGTCTTAGGCCTGTTAGATTTTCATTTGGTATATATATATATATTTCACATTATATAATATTGTGCATTAGTGTGCCAATGAGAAATATTAGTTGACATTTCCAAACTTTCATTTTGCCTTTACAGAAATCTCACTGGATTATAACAGTTAATCACAAGAGAGCAACAACAGACCGTATGGTCCATAGAGTCCATCTGGGATTACATACAGACAAAAAGACTGAACATTTTCTAAGTTATACGCATTTTTGAAAAATGCTGTAAATTGAGAATGCTTTCAAAAATATAAATAGTTTTTTTATTATTGTTTTAGATGGTATTATTTAGATTTGCAGGTAGATTTCTTCAAGTGTCTTGGAGATGTTGCCAGAGAATTTAGTCGATCTCAGCGTTTATTCTCATGTAATCCCAGATGGACTCGATGATGGTGGGATCAGATCTCTGTGCGGACCGTCCTGTGTGTACGAAGATGCATCCACCCATCCATCGTCTCTTCCTGACACTCTAAAGAAAACATATCAATAATTGAATGAGCTTATAAAGCACACGCTGTCCCTTGTTTGGTTTTGTCACTGCCACTCTCCAACTCACTCCTGCTTTTTCACCCATTCCTTCACTTCCCAAACTGAACGGCGTCTCAAACTTGTGTGCATTAATGTTCATAATTTAGATATATTTATATAATTTCATGTGTGCCTTATATGCCACATATGTGCCTTAATGTTTATAATTTAGATATATTCATATAAACTCCATAAGGTCAATCACACCTGGAACACCTGGTACTAGCAAGGTCTACCTAATAAAGTGGCCGGTGAGTATATACTCTTATATATACCTATAATACACGGATCAGCCATGACATTAGAACCCCTGACAGGGCATGTGAATAATATTGATCATTTTTTTAATGGCACCTTTTAATTTGTTGGAATCAGGAAAACTGGGTAATTGATCTGAGTGACTTTGACAAGGGCTAAATAGTGATAATTATACGACTGGGTCAGAGCACAAAGTCTTTTGTGATGTTCCCGGTATGCAGTGGTTAGTTCCTACAGAAAGTGGTGCAACTGGTGACAAAGAGGACATCCCAGCTCAGGGGTCCAGCAGCTCCACAGAAATGAGCCTGGTCCCGGGCAGTGGTGTGTCCTCCACGCTGGGAAACTGAGCTGTCAGTGTGTGTTAGCACAGACCGAGAGAGAGGGCTGCAGTGTGTAGAGCCCATCAGATCGGTTTCTTGGGTTTTCTGTTGTAAGGGTTTAACTAACTTTTTATAATAAAAAAGCTTGACTAATCATTAGAATTCACAAAACTTTAACAATTTAATTTATATAATTTTTTACAACAATAAGAGGACACCATTGAGTGTGATTAGTCCTTTCGGTTAATTGCACAGGCCTGCATTTGATTTATTCATCTAGAATTCCTTGATATTCTGCATTGAGAGAGAGGGCTCTCTCAACCACAACAGAATCAAAGACAACCTCAGGAGTTTGGCACAACGTCATTCAACACAGACGAAGTCCATCGCAACTCCCACCATTTGCTCTGCGTGTCCTCTCCGGCCCAGGGCCAGCAGGCCACAATCTGCGCTCCAGCCATGAGAACAGAGTCGAACCACCCATGCAGGTTCATCATATCTTCTTCATCCAACTGAGAAGAAAACGATGGCAACTTCAACATTTGACACTCACGGAACCAACAACTTCGATTTTCAACAACTTCAAGAATTGTATCCTCATGATAGATTTTGTATTTTCAGTTATCAGATTCATTTACATTGTGACTGTGTATCAGATGTAATCCACTCTGTCTGTGTCTGCAAAGGTGTGTGCCAAATGGCCCATTCAGATGTATGACCCACAGAAACTGATTGGTGTGAATGACAAAGAATCAGCATTGCTCAAGGTGGATTAGCCAGTTAGATCGATCTCCTGTGGGAGGTCCTAACAGGTTTCTATTGTTTGTAGTCCATAGGCTATGTCTTCATGTATAAAGTTATGTCTCACAGACAGAACTTTGGGTTAAGATTGTTGAAGGGCGACATGCTAACATCGCTGCTGAAGGACTGCTACACTACAAACCTTCAATAAATTCTTCTCCCCATAAGAACTCTGGTCAAGCTAACTTATTTTATGTATTGGAGAAATCTAATACATTGGCGAGCCACCCAAACCACTGCTCGGCCAAATACAGCAAAATCTAACACTTTGCACAGGCCATGCAAGTATCAATGTAAAGGGTAACTAAACCCCTGGTCAGAGCCTGACTCCACCCACTGGCAATATTTGAAAAGTGCTGGAAAAGTGGGCGGAGCCCAGCGGAGATAGAGGGGATGAACGGATACTCTATCCTGATCGTTTTCAATACTCGCAATTCCAACTCCTGACTCACTACAGTGGTTTTGACGAAACAAGATGGTTTTTATACTGCCATGGACGTGGTAGCTCGTACCAAGGGCGTGGTGAGCTGGAACCTGCTTACGTCAGCTCTCACCGCTACCGTCACGAAGCACCGCAAACATCCAATAGGAAAATTCAACTGCAGTAGCCACCGTTCAACCTGAAGAGGGCAGCACTCAGACGTTTTTACATCATATATTGTAGAATTAAAACACTTTATACCCAAATGTCAAAAAAGTTACTCGAATCAATGAACAGCACTAATAAAGCCCCAGTCTTACAGATCATTAATTAAAAAAAGTTGGTTTAGTGTTTAGTTACCCTTTAATGAGGTGCTCTGAAAATGATAAGCTGGTGGTTCTTTTCATAGTTAAATGGATCTTTTCCATAGTTTCATTTCCTGTTTCCGGTTCCATTCTGTCACTTTAACCATCTACCCATGTATGTGTAATTGTTTGTATGTTAGTTATGTGTTAGTGAATTTGTTAATAAAACTTGTGCACAATATGTATTTGGTTCTGATTATCTGCTTGCAAGCAAAGTCTATTTTACGATCTTGATCTTGTTACATGCTCTAAGCGCTGTACATGCTAAGAAATAATTATTTTTCTGTGGCCATGAAAGATACCCTTTTCTTAGAATAAATGAATAATCAAGAGTTCGTTGGACAAACTGATTAATTGATTGTAATATTAATTTAGCTACATCAAGTTAATCCAATTAACTGACCCAAATATTAATAATCAATCATAAGTTATGATTGATTATTAATATTTCCTCTTTGAGCTAACTCATTACACCCATAGAAAAAAAAAACCTATCACGTCATTGTCATACACAGAAATATACAGAGGATTTACACAGTATACTCACCGTTACAGTCATAGCAGCATCCAATAAAATAAACCACATAAATTATCCAGGGAAGAACATTTAATGAATGAACGCACATTCTGTACTTTCATTCTTGTCTTTTCATACATTTGAATTAATATATAATAATAATAATAATTCATTACATTTATATAGCGCTTTTCTCGGCACTCAAAGCGCTTCACATGGAAGGGGGAATCTCCTCAACCACCACCAATGTGCAGCTCCACTTGGATGATGCGACGGCAGCCATAGTGCGCCAGAACGCCCACCACACACCAGCTTACTGGTGGAGAGGAGACATAGTGATGAAGCCAATCAGTGTATGGGGATGATTAGGAGGCCATGATGGACAGAGGCCACTGGGCAAATTTGGCCAGGATGCCGGGTTACACCCCTACTCTTTCGAAAGACATCCTGGGATTTTTAATGACCACAGAGAGTCAGGACTCGGTTTAACGTCTCATCCGAAGGACAGATAACTATATATTGCATCAAGTCAGTTTAAAATGGTATGTAACATGATGTAAAATCTTAACACCATTAACTCTTCTTTCTGAGTATTATATGTGGAAATGAAACTTTCAGTTGTCCATTACTCTGAAATAATTCTTACCAGTACAACAACGTGATCATACCAAAAACTTCTAAAAAATAAAGTTTTGTTTTTAAACCCAGTATTCTTGTTATTCTAAATAACAGATTTGTGTGGACACATAATCGTTGTCATACAACTCTGATTACAGCAGTTCAGCTACACAATAACATTACTAAAGTTGCTGATAGCTAGCCTGCTTATCTAACGGAGTTACAGAATGGAAATAATTAATAATGTCAGGCTACTAAAAGAACCTGACTGTGTAAATATATAAACATCATTAGTCTTACTCTTAACTTGTAACTTCCGTTTTTCAAGTCGTTACTGCATTTTCTCGAGAAGTCTCTGGTGAGAAGGAACTGCAGATACACATGGACTGCGGATAGGTGGAAGTTAACTGAAAAGCGTCCGTGATTAGCAAGTGTGTTTGATTGGTGTTGGAGCAAAACTCTGCTGGACAGTGTTGAGTTTCAGACTCTTGGCTCACTGGTTGAATGGTTGGGCGAAAGATATCCGCTGGCAGATTTCACAACAGGTTCAAGATGTTCACTCAAATTCTCTGTGGTGACATCAGCAGCATAATTCAAAGGTCAGAGAGGTCAAATACTACATCTTCACACACTATATTAAGCTCCACCCTGTCTCAGCCCTTCGAATATTACAATTAATTTGGCTATGACTAAAATGGAAAACAGCTAATTATTACACTTGCAAGACAGAGCATTACAGACACTGTGCCAAGTCTATTTTCAGTCTGTGAGGTGTCAGAAACAGGAGTTCCCAGACATGCACCATCACTGGTACTCTATAGCTCAGTGGAGTTATCAAACACTTGATCCACACAAACACCATGTGGCTCGCCAGTACCTGTCACAGTGTCTGGTTGTGTTTTCACTGGGTGTCCACTAGAGGTCCCTTCCTTCCTGTATCCATTCACTCTAGAACCACATTTCCCATAATCCTTGTTTGTTCCCATCACTTGTGATTGCACCCAGCTGTTCCCATTTATGTTGTTAGTGTCTGTGCATAAATACCCTGTCTGTGTTAGTTCATGTCACGGAGTCATTGTATTGTATGTCACTCGTCAACGCCAAGGTCTGTTTCAAGTCTGTTTCTCGTTTGTTCTTGCTTGTTTTGTTTATTTGTTATTCGGACGGATTAAAATGGTTTTCGACACTGGCACGGATGAGTATGATTCAGATTATTTGGATTACGACTCTTGCATGGATGACGATGATTTGGATTGCCCTGACTGTCATGTTGCTGCTTTTGGATCCACCCAATTCTCCGCTAGCGATCGTGACAGAATGACTCCGTCCTCAAATGGGTCCAGCAGCATGAACATTTTGCAGGCGTTTGCTTTTGTGGCTCGGCAAAGGGAGGAGGCCATGACGCTCAGATTTCCTAAAGACTTTTTGTTCGACGACAGAGAGTCCTTTAGAGGAGAGCGTCTGGCCAGATTTTCGGGGACCCGTGGAGCTCGCAGAGGAGGAAGTACTAGAGGGGAGTCCCGGACTCAGTCTCTACTTCGGTCTTCCTTCGACCATGATCCGGTGACGCACAGCCCAGAACACCCTTCGCCGCGGGTCCTGTCCCGTCCTGAACCAGCACCTCGCCAGAAGGGACGACGGAGGAGAAGGAAGACCTCCTCCGTGACTGTCCCGGTGGTCCCTAGTCCGGTGGTCCCAGTTCTGGTGATCCCAGTCCCGGTGGTCCCTGTTCCGGTGGACCCGAGTAAGGTGGTCCCGAAACGGAGGAGGAGAAGGAGACCTGCGTCTGCCCAGTCAGAGATTGTCCACGTCACGTCTGCCCAGTCAGAGACTGTTCACGTCCCGTCTGCCCAGTCAGGGACTATTCACGTTCCGTCTGCCCAGTCAGAGACTGTTCACATTCCGTCTGCCCAGTCAGAGACTGTTCACGTTCCGTCTGCCTTCATGGACCTGGACTATCTGGAGCGTCTGGCTCGGATCCTGGACATGCCAGTGTCTGTTCCAGGGCCGATGCCAGTGTCTGCTGTTCCAGGGCCGGAGCCAGTGTCTGCTGTTCCAGAGCCGGAGGCAGAGCCAAGGCCTGTTCCAGAGCCGGAGGCAGAGCCAGTGCATGTTCCAGAGCTGGAGCCAATGTCCGTTCCAGAGCCAGTGCCTGTTCCAGAGCCAGTGTTCTTTTCTGTGTTTGTGTCTGTTCTTGTGACTGTTACAGTTCTTGTGTCTGTTCCTGAGCCTGTGTCTGTTCCTGAGCCTGAGCCGGTGTCTGTTCCTGAGCCTGAGCCGGTGTCTGTTCCTGAGCCTGAGCCGGTGTCTGTTCCTGAGCCTGAGCCGGTGTCTGTTCCTGAGCCTGAGCCGGTGTCTGTTCCTGTGCGAGTGTCTGTTCCTGTGCCTGAGCCAGTGTCTGTGCCTGTTCCTGAGCCAGGGTCTGTTCCTGTTCCACCGCCCTGGCCGCCCGAGGGGTCTTCACCGCCCTGGCCGCCCGAGGGGTCTTCACCGCCCTGGCCTCCCGATGGGTCGTCTGCTTCGCCCTGGCCGCCCGATGGACTTCCTCAGGAGTCTGTACGAACCCTGCTTCCTGCTCCGCCCTGGCCACCTGAAGGGTCGTCTCCGCCCAGACCGCCCGATGAACTACCTGTCCCGCCCAGGTCGCCTGAAGGGTCGTCTCCGCCCAGGCCGCCCGATGAACTGTCATCCCCTGGTTCCATTCCCTCCCATGGTCCTGGCCCTCCGTCCTTCCCCCTGATTCTCCACAGCTCCACCTCCCTCCTGGACTTGTTTTTTCGAGTGTTGTTTTCTGTCGTGGAGCGTCTGGTAGCCGCTCCGTAGAGGGGGGGTTATGTCACAGTGTCTGGTTGTGTTTTCACTGGGTGTCCACTAGAGGTCCCTTCCTTCCTGTATCCATTTACTCTAGAACCACATTTCCCATAATCCTTGTTTGTTCCCATCACTTGTGATTGCACCCAGCTGTTCCCATTTATGTTGTTAGTGTCTGTGCATAAATACCCTGTCTGTGTTAGTTCATGTCACAAAGTCATTGTATTGTATGTCACTCGTCAACGCCAAGGTCTGTTTCAAGTCTGTTTCTCGTTTGTTCTTGCTTGTTTTGTTTATTTGTTATTCAGACGGATTAAAATGGTTTTCGACACTGGCACGGATGAGTATGATTCTGATTATTTGGATTACGACTCTTGCATGGATGACGATGATTTGGATTGCCCTGACTATCATGTTGCTGCTTTTGGATCCACCCAATTCTCCACTAGCGATCGTGACAGTACCATCCAGAGGCTTGTGTTCTGCAAGTGAGCGGTGCCTTGTTGTGCATCATCTCAAAGAGGCACAACTCACTTTCACAGACATTTACCTGGACTTTACACGCCTAACTAACGCCTAAACCCGCCATTTTCAAGAAACCGCTGAACACGCATCTCTTTCGTCAACCCTTGACCCATTAATACTAACACTTACTATTCTAATTTATTCCTATTGTATCTATTTTTTTTTTTTTTACGTATTTATTAAAACAAAACTTGCTACGTATACTGTGCTAGACTGGTACTAGTCAAAATACCTACATATTGTTGCCCTTTTCTTGGTTTGATTGCTTCTATTGCTCTCCTTATTTGCGAGTCAAGTACAGCCCGGATCCGGCGGACTACGGTAACCTCTGGATAAACAAAGAGACTAATATTAGCATTAGGGGTGTAACGATACCCTCATGTCACGATTGGATACATATCACGATACTGAACTCACGATACGATATTATTGCGATACTCCAAGACATATGGTAAAAGGTTAACAAAAAATGTACTGTTGATTAAAATGCTAAATTTGATATTACATTGTGGGTTTAAATGAATAGGTTTGGACTTGGTGCTGAAACCCAAGGACAATGGTGCCACCAGAATAACAATATTCCTGATTCTGAAGCTGAAAATACAGAATAATTTTAGACGAATATGCTTGCACTCTGTCACTGACTAGATATATTTAAAATAAATGTCAGGTAACATAAGACATTTGGCATTATCAGGACCCACAAATATCCCCCCACTGCATTATTATACACTATATTCAACAATATATATAGTAGTTTAATGTAGTACTGACACTAAAACTCTGTAAACTTTAATTTTTTCAATTTTTATTTTGGGGAACTATCCTCGATACATATTGTCACTATCCACGATACGTATTGTTGCATTTTTGTATTGCGATATATTGTGGGACGATATATTGTTACACCCCTAATTAGCGTAGATAAAGGATAGTAAGATAATAAGGGAGTGGCGCCCTCGTCGATGATCTTGTTGGATCCGTATATTCAGTCTTAAAGTGACAGCACTGAGGGTGCTCTTGTAAAGTGCAGATGTAGGCTAAGCAACGGCTCCACCAGTGTACAGTCACACATTTAGGATTATTTACAAGCCATCACTTTTACCAATAATTGGCATAGAATTTCAAAAATATTTTGCTACGAATATTTTTCTACACTGTAAATAATTATATGATTCACCTAATTTTATTGTCAGTTTAATGTAATTTTAAGTTGAAATGACTAAAACATCCAAGTTGATTGTACTTAAAAATTTAAGGCAGCAATCTAATAGTCTGTCTTTAAATTGTTTCAATGCGTTACTATTTTAATGTGTCATATTTCTGTCCCGTGGAGATTGAATCCAGCATTTATATGTAGATGTAACTTCCCAAACTTTACAGCTTGCAATTGGCCATTGTTCCTCTTAGCAGAATGAAAAACATTACGTTTTATTCACTAGATTATATAGGCCAGGGGTGGCCAGCGTCGGTCCTGGAGAACCACAGTCCAGGAGAGCCACAGTCCTGGAGAACCACAGTCCTGGAGAGCCACAGTCCTGGAGAGCCACAGTCCTGGAGAGCCACAGTCCTGGAGAACCACAGTCCTGGAGAGCCACAGTCCTGGAGAGCCACAGTCCAGGAGAGCCACAGTCCTGGAGAGCCACAGTCCTGGAGAGCCACAGTCCTGGAGAGCCACAGTCCAGGAGAACCACAGTCCTGGAGAGCCACAGTCCAGGAGAGCCACAGTCCTGGAGAACCACAGTCCAGGAGAGCCACAGTCCTGGAAAGCCACAGTCCTGGAGAGCCACAGTCCAGGAGAGCCACAGTCCTGGAGAGCCACAGTCCTGGAGAGCCACAGTCCTGGAGAGCCACAGTCCTGGAGAGCCACAGTCCAGGAGAGCCACAGTCCTGGAGAGCCACAGTCCTGGAGAACCACAGTCCTGGAGAGCCACAGTCCTGGAGAACCACAGTCCTGGAGAGCCACAGTCCTGGAGCCACAGTCCTGGAGAGCCACAGTCCAGGAGAGCCACAGTCCTGGAAAGCCACAGTCCAGGAGAACCACAGTCCTGGAGAGCCACAGTCCAGGAGAACCACAGTCCAGGAGAACCACAGTCCTGGAGAGTTTTGCTCCAACCCTGATGATAACTCCGCTGCCTGTGTCTTTCTATTAACCCTTAAGACTTAGAATTAGCTTGTTCAGGTGTGTTTGATTAGGGTTGGAGCACATCTCTGTAGGACTGTGGCTCTCCAGATCCGACATTGGCCACCCCTGATATATAGGCTGTAGCCTCGAAAGCGAGCCAAGTCTTCTCCCTTTACAATCACTAAAATGCTGTCGCTTTGTCAGTTAATCGCTATCTCATAAAGTTCCATTATAATCAATGAAGCTGCCAGCAATGCACATTAAATCTGTTACTTACATCGTGTCTACACTGTTTGTTAATGAAAGGTTTCGTGAGCCTGCATAACTCAGCACAGAATCTGGCGTTTTGAGTGGTGAGACTCTGATTAACTTAAACACCTCTGATTGGACACTGCGTTCAAGAGATCAACAACTATGTCAGTGATTGACGACATTGCTCACCGCTGCAAAAACAAGTGCAAACACAAGTACTCACTGGAGCGTTTGCCAAATCTGTTTCGCCAATTATTACAGTATCAATGGAGGGTGCACTTGCTTACCCCTGTGGAACCAGGCCCCGCCCCTTTTATTTTGGGCAGGGATTATTTAAATGAGGAATATATATTGTTCCTGGAAAAGACCTCAAGACTACAATGGAGGCGTAGGGAGGCATAGGGAGTTCAGAAACAGTGACACTGATATAAAGAATAACTCCCGCTGGAGGGACTTTGTAACTTTGCAGAGCTTTTTTATGCTCAAACAGCAACATTACACACTAGGCCTGGGACACACTGGCTGCGTGGCGTAAGCGTCTCAGCTGCGTGGCGTGTCCGTTTTTATTTCGGCTCCCATGTTAACAGCCCTGATAGCACACGTACATCACGGAAACGTCTATTTGATGTGTGTGTTTACATCTGGAAGACGTATTTTTAAGAGTGTTTGCTCATCTGCAATTCGTCTATAGGACGTTTCCTGTCAGATGTCAAATAGACGTTTAGAAGATGTCTTTAAGATGTAATGATTTAGACTGTATGTTAAACTGACATCTTAAAGATGTCTATCAGATGTTAGTAAACAGCAGATGCTTTCCAGATGAAGTGATCTTTAACAGACATCTTGCAGACGTACGTGTGCTATCTGGGAGGTTAGAGCTTGCAGACTGCCTCCCAGATAGCACAAGTCTATTTGATGTGATGTTTACATCTGGAAGACGTATTTTTAAGAGTGTTTGCTCATCTGCAATACGTCTATAGGACGTTTCCTGTCAGATATCAAATAGACGTTTAGAAGATGTCAGTTTAACATGCATTCTAAATCATTACATCTTAAAGACATCTTCTAAACGTCTATTTAAAATCTGACAGGAAACGTCCTATAGACGTATTGCAGATGAGCAAACACTCTTAAAAATACGTCTTCCAGATGTAAACATCACATCAAATAGACTTGTGCTATCTGGGCTGCGTGATACGCGCGTGCGTCTCAGACGCGGCTCGAGCCGCGCGGAAAACGCGTGCATGCTAGAAATAGAACCGACGCCTATTTTTCACGCGACACGCAAGCGTGTACACGAATAAATATTAATAAATTACATTTTGATGGTTGAAAGTCTAGGTTTTGACATAAATTCAGATATACATATAATTTAAAAATAAATAATGATCAATTTTCAAATATTGCACCTGTCAATACAGAACGAAATATTATGTAGTCTATTTTGCTGTCAATACTGCTGACAGTGTCTTTATCAGTAGGCTTTATATTTATGCTTAACATGAAATATAGGGCTTCCACAATACGTTCTCCCGTTACATCACCTAGCAGCAGCAGCGCCGCGTCACGGCGTCAGACACGCTTCTGGTGTGCAAAGACACAGAAAACACCACGCAACTGACACGCAACAGAAATGCCACGCTCACGCCACGCAGCCAGTGTGTCCCAGGCCTAGATGAACATGTAAAAAAAGCAGAATAGGACCCCTGTTGTCAATGCTGTTTCATTTCTCAGATCAGAAACACATTCTCTCTTATCGTCTTGACCTCTAGCTGCTGATGTTGATGCTCTATTGCGCGTGTGTGTGTGTGTTGTGGGCTCTGTTCAGGAGCTCTCTCCTCCTGTTTCCATGGAGACCCGATAGCCAATCAGCGTCCGTGGCTGCGGACTGTACTAAAGCCTGCAGATGGAGGAGGCAGAGCATGTCTTACACACACGAAGAAATCTCACATGTGTGCATCCGTATCCACACACACACCTCATCAGCATTTGTAATTCTCTCCGTGCTCTGCGTCGTGTCAGCGCGCGCTCCCCGCATCATAACACCGCGCGTCTTGCTGCGGGCTGCTGCTGATGCGCGTGTGACGTCACGGGCCACGAACAGCGCTGCTCCACCTGAATGAGCGAGAGTACGCGCTCACGGCACACGAGCACACGCAGAGCCGCGGCCATGGCGCACAGACTCAGCATGATGTGAGTAAATCATTACATCCGCATGTGTTTTTACCACAGTGCACCTGTGTTGACGCGCAGAGTCGTGTGTTTTATGTTGAGGCTTTGTGATGGGCTTGCAAATGTGTGTGTGTGTGATGATGGGACTGGCGTAATGATGGCGAAGCCTGCAGTTGTGGTCATGAAGTGAGCAGGATAATGTGCTGTTGTTGCAGTGAATGACAGTGATAGGACTGAGGTGTTTTCAAGCGTCATGCAAAACACGAGTTATGTGTGTGTGTGTGTGTGTGTTTGTGTTTGGATGGAGCTGATGTGCATTATGACGCAATTTCACAGTCACATGCTTCTAGCACAATGTGCTGTTATAAACTGTGAGGTGTGATGCATTTATCCTTCATGTGCAGGACTCAGTCTGACCATCCGTCCTATATATAATTGCAGACATTATTTTAAAGCATTATATCTTTCTTTTTGCTGTTTATTTGTATGTTCTTGCTCTTTTATAAAGCGTAACACAAGCATCTGAAAAGCGCATCAGCGAGTGCGTTTGTGTTTGTTTGACCCTCTCAAGGTGACCGAGGTTAAACTGAAGCACACATTAGCACTAGTTCATGGTCTAGAGGGAATTTACACTCAGTTCAAGGTGATTTACTGCTGTCCTGCTTCTTCTGCTCAGTGCCAACTGTTTACTGCTGGCTATTTATTGTTTTTGTTGATGTTGTTGTTGCAATAAGCATGCAGTATCTGAAGTGTGCACTGATAAGTGTTTCCTTTAGTAGTATGCTTCATTATATGACCTCATCATATCATATTTGTAATTCAGCCAGTGGCATCCAGTTATCGTTATAATCAGAAAGATATGTATTTTGTTATTTTGTGTACATGCACTTGTAGGGCTACACCATTTGGAAAAAATGTCAATATGGCTATGATAAAAATAAGATTCATATTAAATGAAAGTAAAAAAAATACTTAATGGAAAATAAGAAATATGACTATTGTAATATTTCACTGTAAAATAAAAGCATTTATTTGCGTTCTGATACATTTGCATCCAGCCATATCACGATGTCAGTTGTGTCCCGGTTACGGTTGCAGCCCTGCTTCTGTCTGTATGATTCACTGAAGGACTCATTGTACTGACGTGATGGTGAAATGGCTATCAGTTAAAACCAGTGTCACACACAGTGACCAAACCATAACATTTCACAGTGAGTTTAAAGACCCCATGAAACCACTAAACGTGCTCCGTTCTGCCCTGTGGGGACATGCTTCCTCTGGACTGCTGGGACAACAAGCAATGCCCTGCTGAAAAGCCCAGCATGAGTTGCATGTCAGTCCAGGCTGGTTTGAGGTGGTTTAATGCTGGTCTAGCTGCTAGTTATGCTGTTCTCAATCAAAACTGTGAATTTAAAAGGACCATAATAGAGCCATCTACTTTACCAAAGAAAAAGACCTCTGTTTTGCCCTCATTTAACTTTAAAAAATGTAACGCCATCAAATTTTTTATATCTTTTAGAAACGCTAATAATGAGTTGGTAGAATGCCTTAATGGTAAGTAGAGTATCATTGGCAAAACAATGGAAAGTGCTTCCTAAAAATGCTACCAATGGGAGCAAATACATATAAAAGAGAGCAGGACCGAGGACAGAGCCTTGGGGAACCCCGCTGTCTGTTGATACCCTGCTGAAAAATACAGCAGAAACCTGCATGAACTCCATGTTGGTCCAGGCTGGTTAGAGCTGGTCTAGCGCTGGTCTAGCTGGTGGACCAGCCTAGCATGCTGTCCTCAATCAAAACTGATCTGGTATAGCTGGTCCACAGGCACTCCTGCAAACCAGCGTCCCATGCAGCTCCCAGCATGCAACACATACCTTATGCTTCTTCAACAGGGTAGCCTTTGTTTTATGTTATATTAGCCACATTATTTGTAAGGTGGCTGCAACATACATGAACATTATTTGCCACCTGATATTCCTAGCTAGAAGTAGGTGGCCAAGATGATATCATGAATATTTTTGTTGTTGAAATCTGCTGGGGGAAAAAAAAAGAGTTGTGCTGCAAGTCACTCATAAGAAGCAATAATGTGTGACAAACACTGGAACATTTGTGCACTTTCCCTGTTACGTCCATGTAAGCATTGCCTGCAGTGACTAAAGCAGTGCATCTGTGACTGAAGCAGTGACGCTGTGTGTGTGACGGCAGTCTGGTGCAGAGTTACATAAAGACCTGAGCACTCATGGAGAAATCAACATCTCCACATTTATTCATTTATTCATCGATGTCAGACACATTTCTGAACATGAAACCGTTTCAAAAGGATGAGAGCGATTTATAATGTTACAAAAGTGTATCTTAATTCCCCTAACAGCAAACCATTGTATATTCCGCTGTCTAAACGTGTCGCCTGACTCCTGTCTCAGAATAAATGTGTATTTGAATCCTCATAGCTGCGCAGTGCTCAGGGTAATGCAGGACATCAGGAAGCTGAAGTGTGTTTGTAGTGTTGAGTCGATGGCGGCGGGTGTCTGACGTGTTTGTTTCTCCTTGTGTCGTAGGTATGTAAATGCTTTGCACCAGTACTGCTGTCCTGCGCCGTGTCGCTCTAAGCCGCTAGCTGTACCTGCTCCTCTCTCTGAGTGCAGGTAAGAGGCGCTCTAGGCCAAACCTGACAGACTGACTGCTGCTCATCACACGCAACTGCGCTAGAGAAACCTCACGTCACGCTCTTTCTCCAGCAGTGTCATTGATCACCATGTTAAAGTCAATTTAAAGGCATTTCATCAACTTGTTTCATATTTTGCTCTGTCTTATACAGCGTTCACGCCATGTTGTAATTACCGTGAATTCGAGATGACAACACATGACATTCGTGGACGCACCCTAATTTTAAAGGTTTTTAATGTATAATACAACTTTTCAACAATAATAATGTTGGCTAGCTTGATCTTAGATCAAATCTATTTCATTTAAGGGTATAAATTATACATTGTTGTTGAAGAGCTTTAAATCTTTTCTAAAGCTCAACACCTTTGCTGTTAGTTCAAATGAAGGATATCTGAAGTGTCAGGACAATATTTTGAAATGTGATGTGCTTTTATTAGCCTAGATGGTTTACTGTAATTCCAGTTCATGAGAATGATTTGTTTGTTTCCATAATATCAAACTGCCAAACAAGGTAATAGAGTAACATGAAGTCTTGAAATGACCTGACAAATGATAGAAATTGCTTCAGTTTTTCACCAATGGAAATGTGAAAATATACATACATAAAATTACAATTCAAATGATTTAAACCAAAAAACTGCAATAGTTTTTTGTTGTTGTCTAAATCAAATCTGAAGCATTGTGAATGGTTCAGTGTGATTTTTTTTTTTTTTTTTTTTAGCTGGGTGTGAATCTCTTGTCCTGTTATTTACATCAGGTGATGAATGATTGAATGATTTCTATGATTTCAGTTTTACCGTTAGTGATTGACTGCAGAGAAGTGTCTGTGAACTGTGAATTCCTGTCAATTTAAGATGGTCAACTCAAGTTGTAGAGCGCCGCTATCAATCTGGTTCATAAGTGAACTGAGCGTGAACAGGACGGGACATAACGCTCCGAACAGGACCTGGCAACCACTGCGTAAACCTCTTTGCATGGGGCTCAATCTGCTCCCTAGTTCAGCAGTCACTCTTGCCACAGGATTTACAGTTTAAAAATAACTACAATTTATGATTATTTATATTTATGTATGTTCTGCAGTTGTATATTTTATTAGTTTTGTTTAATAGATTCCTTGAGGTTTTGAGGCTTTTGCACTGTAGGGTCTGATTAGATTCATAGAGGATTTTTTTAGAGATGTTTCACATGTCTGTTTTCTGTCCTATTGTTCTCATAAACTGGAATTTCATTAACTTATTTTTTAAATTACAAAACATAATGTGAATCGTGTGTTATTATAGACCAATTTGTTGTCAATGTCACAGCTTGTCACTCAAAAGTGATGGCAAAAATAACTCAAGTAGTTATTCTCAAAAGACTGACGAAAACAGCCCTTGTTTGAGTGCTCTGCATCTCACCATAACGTCTCAGGTTACGTATGTAACCCTGGTTCCCTGAAGAGGGAACTCGAGCTGCGTCGAGACGCTGTGGGAACGCCCCTGCGTGATTGCGTCGTAAAGCACGTGTGATTTCAGTCCAATGGTGTGACGAGACATCATAGGTGAAGGCTGACCGGCCACCTAATTGTGGGTGGGTGGGTGGTTGAGGCTATCTCACTTGCTTGAGATAGCCTCAACCACCCACTTGCTCATCCTCTGCTTAGATGTGGGGTAACCTTTCCTAGGTGACCCGAAGCAGACAAAGAGTTGATCTGATTTTCGCCACAGGGCAGCTCTGTGGACATAAGCATCCAAAGCACTAACAGGGCACAGCAGATTAAGTTTTTCCTGATCTGATAATTGAAAGGGTGGAGGACAGAAGGCCTGCAACATAATAGGACCAGTAACATTAGTTGGGACCTTAGGCACATAACCCGCCCTAGGGTGAGGAAAAGCTTTCACCATTCCAGGTGCAAATTCTAAGCATGAAGGAGCAACCGACAAAGCTTGTAAGTCTGCAATTCTGTAATGTAGCAAGGAGAACTAAAGTTTTTAATGTGAGGATTTTCCTCTTCAATAAGCTCAAAGGGAGTCAAAGCCAGGCCTTCAAGAACAACGGCCAAATCCCAAGCTGGTGCGTAGTGCAGGCCTCAGCCTCAAAGTGCCACAAAGAAAATGAGTAATGAGAGGATCTCTCCCTAATGATGCACCACCCAAAGTAGGGTGGTAAGCAGATATAACCGCCACATACACCTTTAAGGTGAACGGAGATAACTCAGCAGAGAAACTCTCTTGCAAAAAATCCAGCACTTAACCCCTAATACAGTTGACCGGGTCCAATTGACGTTCTCTACATCAAGAAGAGGATAGTCTCCTCTTAAAGGCATACAGTCTTCCTGGTCTCGACGACCTTGGTCGAGAGACCAGATTCTATGAGCTGGGCCCCCTCAGAAGCCAAGCCCATAGTTTCCACAACTCTGGGCGAGGGTCATATATCGTGCCCCCTGCTTGGGACAATAGGTCCTTCCTGATTGAGGAGGGACATTAGGTCCGAGAGCCACACTCGGTCTGGCCAGAACAGGGCTACTAGTAACAGACGGGCCCCGTTCCAGGAAACCCTCTCCAGAACTCCCGGGAGCAGAGCAATTGGGGGAAAAGCATACAGCTGTAGTCTCGGCCACACCTGTACCATAGCCCTAGGGGAGCTGGATACGTGAGGGAGAACCACATGGGACAGTGAGTTGCCTCTAGAGATGCGAATAGGTCTACTTCTGCTTGACCGAACTTCTCCCACAGGAGCTCCACCACCCTGGTGTGGAGTCTCCATTCCCCGGGCCTCAGCTCCTGCCTTTACAGGATGTCCTTGGTTTTGATGCCCAGGGATATATACTGCCCTGAGAGAAAGCAATTTCCCTTGGCCCCACAGGAGTATCTGCTGTGCCTGTTTGTATAGGTGACGCAACCTCAGACCCCCTAATGGTTGATATAAGAGACCACCGGACAAGCACATAATGGCCTCTCAGGTCTGGGAGGAAGTGTTTCAGTGCCTGATATCATTTGCAGTCGATTTATGTGCCAGGAAAGTTGATGGCCCTGCCACAGACCTTGTGCCCTGTGACCACTCATGATCACCCCCAACCTGTGAGGAAGCATCTGTCGTTAGCGTTACGTCAACCAACACTGCCCCCAACACTGGTCCCTGGGCGAGAAACCAAGATTTCTTCCACATGACAATGGCACGTAAGCATCGCCGCATGACCTTGATCATGCGAAACGGATTTCCCCTCTGGTAGAACCCCTTGGTTTTGAGCCACCACTGCAGGGGTCTCATGTACAGAAGGCCAACAGTTATTACTTTGGACGCAGCTGCCACAAGACCCAACAGTTTTTGAAACTGTTTCAAAGTTAATGACTGGCCTAGTTTTACCCCATTTACGGCTGAGATAATCGAAGCTATACGAGCAGGGGATAGTCGTGCCTGCATCGTAGTCGAATCCCAAATTACGCCTAGAAAAGTAGTCCTCTGAGCTGGAAGGAGTACACTCTTTTTGGCGTTGAGCCTCAACCCCAACTTTCTCATGTGGGCAAGAATGACATCTCGATGCCGAACCGCCATCTGCTCGGTTTGAGCTAGAATCAACTAATCGTTGCTATAGTTCAACACGCGAATGCCCTGGAATCTCAGAGGAGCCAGAGCAGCATTCATGCATTTCATGTAAGTGCGGGGTTATAAACCTAGGCCGAAAGGAATAACTCGATATTGGTACGCTTTGCCCTGTGATGAGGATGGATGGCTACGTGAAAGTAAGCGTCCTTTAGGTCTATCGTGACAAACCAGTACTTAAACCGAATCTGTGACACGATCTGTTTGAGTGTAAGCATTTTGAACTTGAGCTTTAAAACTGTGCAGTTTAGTTGGCGCAGGTCTAGAATAGGACACAATCTTCCATCCTTCTTTGGAACAATGAAGTAGCGGCTGTAAAACCCTGACTCCCTGCTGGAAGGAGGAACCCTTTCTATATCCTTATTTCGTAGAAGAGTCTGAATTTCTTGCTCCATTACCAAAGCCTGCTTGGGGTCCACCACCATGGGAGGTGACGTCTGTGACGTCACCCGCCTATGAAATCTCATCACACCATTGGACTGATTTCACACGTGCTTCATGTAGCAATCACGCAGGGGCGTTCCCACAGCGTCTCGACGCAGCTCTAGTTTCCTTGAAAGGGAACTATGCTAAACGCCTGCTTTTGATCATCATCCCCATCTGCCGTAACTCTCAAATCCTGTACTCATGTTCGGTACACATTCCAAAATTATCTCCTGAAAAAGTCCTGACAAATTTGATGTCAGATGCTATTGTCCCAGTGACGTAAGCATGAAAAACCATAGAAACCGTCAGATCTTTTTACTTCTGTCATGTTTAGTGGCGGCTGGCGAGGGACATTTTTGAGGAGGCTGGGATTTCATTGCGATTTGGCTACTTACTTTTCTTGCATACAACATTTTGCCAGTTTTCTGCCATCATTTAGTGTACTTGTGCTGCAGTGTTTGCAGACATTGGGATTGGTCTATAATCATCAGAATTACGGTTATGTAAAGCGTGCTTGAATGAGAAGTCACATAATGTATGATTTAGGATGCCTAGACCAGTGGTTCTCAACTGATGGGTCACGACCTGTGACCCATCTGTGGTTCTCATTTCAAAATGAGTCCCAGAATAAATAAAATGCAACAAAAAAAAGGCTTATAAAGGAAGAGGAAACACCTCTCATATTTGTTATTGTTGACGTCCGTCCAACCAAACATGCATTTTGGCACATTATATGCCAAATGATACAGATACCAACATGACATGCCTTCATCCTCCAAAACTACATAAGGTAAAAAAAAAATTAGGATAAAAAACACCCACACAGTCTACATTAAATACAGGTACATCACATTCTCTTATTTATTTACTCCTATGTCATGTTCAGCGGCGGGGCATTTTTGAGGAGGCTGAGGTGGAAATTGATTGATCATTAGCTATGATAAAGCAATATTAGACTTGGGTTTATCACAGTTTTTGTGATAAATACACTCCTATACATGGATAATATAAAGACTTGATAACTGACCGCACCAATTTATAAATGGCCCTGACATACAAATATCCACTCGCTTTAAGGTTCTTCAGTAATTTGGATTCCATTGATATTTTGACCAAACGGGAGAGTCACTCTTCAGTTTTTGTTTTTAATCTTTTGATAATCTACACCTGCAAATACAGTGAGGTTTAGCTTCTCTCATAACCAATGGAAGGCTTGCTTCAATTGGATAATGACAGCTAATTGGTTTTAGGAATGACAGATCAATGGTCTTGATTGTAATTGGTTATTTTTGTGGAACACATTTCAGTTTGTTACAAATACCCTGTGTGGATTCCTGGACTTTTATGTTGAAGTGTTTCCTGTTGTTTCTTGTGCCATGCTTTGTAGTCTGTTTGTAGTCCTCAATGGGCCAAGCTCCGCGACTGTATAAACATAGAAGTCCAGGAATCCACACAGGGAATATGTAACAGTTTGCCTCCCTTCTGCCTTTTTTGGAAGTGTTTTTGACAGAAGTCTGTGACGTTGCATTATGTGAAAATCCATTCTGATTGGTCAGTTTAGTAATGAGAGGAGTCGTTATGCTCTCAGCCTCCTCCGGCACTGCGTGTAAATCAATGTACCAATCGCCTGGTATCACACATAAAAGAAAAATGAAAAGAAACTATTACTCTTTATTATGGTCATCATCATCAAGTTATGATCAATTTTGTACGAAAATTATTACACGATCAGGTAAAATGTGGGTCGTGAAGCACCACTGGCTGAGAACTGCTGGCCTAGAGTATGCAGTGTGTAGTGTGTGTGTACTGTTCTTATAGTGTGCTTCTCTCACAGGAACCATAATGTGCTGCATCAGTTCTGCTGTCCTCCATCTGGAAGCAGCAGTCCTTCAAGATAGCAGGAATAACATAACATCTCCTGTCCAGCCAAGGATCTGTCCTCTCTCACAAAGCGTTCTTCCAAAAGAGCTACATGCACTCATCCCTCCCTCCATCCATCCGTCCGTCTCCTGCGGGAACAGTGTGTTCCTCTGGGGAATAAACATCACTGTGTAGGACAGATGGGTATCTTTCTGCAGTAGTTCATTTAAAACTTCAGTCCGTGAACACTGGAAGAACACAACCATAGTGCTAGAACTGAATCATGCAGTTTAATGAGTGTTTAACCACAAACAAGTACCTCTAATACAAAGATACAGAACTGAGTGTATTTTGGACAGTGTGGAAGACTGAAAAAGCAGTTTCATTCAGTATTCGGAGTGATGCATGACATGAGAAAGCAATATCTACCTAAATATCAATTACTGTATCACAACTGTATTTGCGTTGCCTGATATCAGTAGCTTATTGTCTTGAACATGTAACAGGATTCAAATTAAAAGGTTTGTTTTTGACCCTCTTGTATATGATTTTTCTGTTACATCTGTGCAATTGTTTTTTTTTCTATTTACAAAAAAAAAAAATTACAAAACATTTTTTTGGAGTTATGACAACTGTAACAAATGAAGTCCACTGGAGGTAAGTAGTAGCGAGAACCCAAATGCAATTTATTCCAAAACGTCATCAAACAAAGGCATGGAACTCAAAACAAGAACATAAACTTACACAACATTACAGGAAACATTCAATACTCGACAAAAACAGTGCAAACATGAGGGCTTAAATACACAGACTAATTACAAGACAAGGAACACCTGTGAACAATGATCAGACGATTAACCAATGACAAGACACATGGCAGGATCACATGACAAACAGGGAATCACATGACAAGACACAGAAACATGACAATGACAAGAACAAGAAACAAAACCCAAAATGTGACAACAACTTCTAATGAAATTACTAAACCAACAAGCGAGTTAGAGGAACATAATTATTTGTAGCATGAACACAAATCTTTAAGTTGATTACTAAACTACTTGAGTTGTAGCCATGGAACCAATTAATCTCATCTACACTGAACAAAATGATAAACGCAACACTTTTGCACCCCCCCCCCCCGGAAAAAGGTTGTTGATTGTGGCCTGTGGGATGTTGGTCCACTCCTTAATGGTTGTGCGAAGTTGCTGGATATTGGCAGGACCTAGAACACGCTGTCATATACGCCGATCCAGAGCATCCCAAACACATTCATTCATGCTGACTGGAGGAATGTCCACCAGAGCTGTTGCCCGTGAATTGAATGTTCATTTCTCTACCATAAGCCGTCTCCAAAGGCGTTTCAGAGAATTTGGCAGTACATCCAACCGGCCTCACAACCACAGACCATCCACATCCAGCATCTTCACCTCCAAGATCGTCTGAGACCAGCCATCCGGACAGCTGCGACAACAATCGACTTGCATAACCACAGAATTTCTACCCAAACTGTCAGAAACCGTCACAGGGAAGCTCATCTGCATGCTCGTCGTCCTCATCGAGTCTCCACCTGACTGCAGTTCGTCATCGTAACCGGCTTGAGTGGGCAAATGCTCACATTCGATGGCGTCTGGCACTTTGGAGAGCTGTTCTCTTCACGGATGAATCCCGGTTTTCACTGTACAGGGCAGATGGCAGACAGCGTGTATGGCGTTATGTGGGTGAGCGGTTTACTGATGTCAACGTTGTGGATCGAGTGGCCCATGGTGGCGGTGGGGTTATGGTATGGGCAGGCATATGTTATGGACAACGAACACAGGTGCATTTTATTGATGGCATTTTGAATCCACAGAGATACCGTGACGAAAACCTGAAGCCCATTGTTGTGCCATTCATCCACGACCATCACCTCATGTTGCAGCATGATAATGCATGGCCCCATGTTGGAGGATCTGTACACAATTCCTGGAAGCTGAAAACATCCCAGTTCTTGCATGGCCAGCATACTCACCGGACATGTCACCCATTGAGCATGTTTGGGATGCTCTGGATCGGCGTATACGACATTGTGTTCCAGTTCCTGCCAATATCCAGCAACTTCACACAGCCATTGAAGAGGAGTGGACCAACATCCCACAGGCCACAATCAACAACTCTATGTGATGGAGATGTGTAGCACTGCGTGAGGCAAATGGTGGTCACACCAGATACTGACTGGTTTTCGGACCCCCCAATACAGTAAAACTGCACATTTTAGAGTGGCCTTTTATTGTGGCCAGCCTAAGGCACACCTGTGCAATAATCATGCTGTCTAATCAGCATCTTGATATGCCACACCTGTGAGGTGGATGGATTATCTCGGCAAGGGAGAAGTGCTCAATAACACAGATTTGGACAGATTTGTGAACAATATTTGAGAGAAATAGGCCTTTTGTGTACATAGAAAAAGTCTTAGATCTTTGAGTTCAGCTCATGAAAAATAGGGGCAAAAACAAAAGTGTTGCGTTTATAATTTTGTTTGTATTTCAGTTCAAATCCACAGGTATCTTATATTTGTATATTTAATGAACAAGATATTACTTATCACTGGCATTAGTGCAGTCATTGCATCAATAGAGTCAATATAGAGTTTATCTTCATGTATTCAAGCAATACTGTATTTTTCAGCAAGCTACGCATCTAGAAAAGGGCTGGGCGACTCTGGCCCTTGAGATCCACTTTCCTGCAGAGGAAAGCGGCAACATTAATAATACACACCTGTACAAGCTAATAAAGTTCTTCAGGATTACTAGAAGGTGAGTTTGATCAGGGTGAAGGTAAACTCTGCAGGAAAGTGGATATCGAGGGCCAGTCCAATCCAAAGATGTGCAGGACAGATGAATAGTAGTAGTAAAATAGTAAACCACTAAAACACTGCAGCCCCTGCTAACAAATATATGTTCTAAGAATATTTTGATAACATTCCTATTGAGTTATAAAAACATTATTTCTATATTTTCACTGAACGATTAAAAAGTCCAGTTTAAAAAAAAAAAGGTTAAAAAAGTGTTTTCTTGGCTATGTGAACGTTAAGGGAACATTCCATTTCATAATTTTGCAAACATAATGGGAATGTTTCAGAATATTCAGAGAACATTCAAAAGTAAGTATAATATTTAAAAAAGCATTACTACTGACTACATAGCATAGCTGGCAGTGTCATCTGACCTACAGCACGACATCAGCCATGTTGCTGTTCCCAGAGGTTTGTGAATCTGACGGCTCCTCTCCCGAGGCCTCGTTGGATAGTGAGATGTCCACTGGATGCACATTTAAAAAATCTGTGTATTTTTCACCTACTCCTTTTATAATTACTGCGTATTTGGACATGCTAGTCATTTTACATACTGCTTTTCAGATTGCAATGAGCTCAGCTTTATCTTCCATTTACAGTGCGAAGAATGACCAGAAATTAATATCAGCTGTGAACTTGTGGAGATTTCCAACAAAATTTGATTACAAAACTCAGACATGAATATATGATGAGATGATAACTAGATGCCACTCACATGTGATGTGATGAGGTCATGTGGCATACTGTTTGAAACATACTCCTGTTTTTATCGTTACATAATGCATTAGATATGTTTTGCATGCTGGGAGCTGCATGGGACGCTGGTTTGCTTCATGTTTGCCTGTGGACCAGCTATACCAGATCAGTTTTGATTGAGAACAGCATGACTAGGCTGGTCCGCCAGCTAGACCAGCTCTAACCAGCCTGGACCAACATGGAGTTCATGCCGGTTTCTGCTGTATATTTCAGCACGTGCCTCATATATTTACGCACTTTGGACCGACACTGAAACACCATGCGTTGTACAGTATAAACAGTATTTTCAGAGTTTGAGGGGGAAAATGTCAAATGGGGTCTGAAAACACGTCAATTGAAGTGAGGATGAGTCTGGTGACTTGGAAAAATCCATTCAGGAAAAAAGTTATGAGGATGCGCAATGCCTTTATGTAAACAGGTCACTTGATGCGTTTGCTCAATAACTAACCCAGGGTTTAGGAATGCATCATGTGAAACTCAGGTTAAGTATAAGCAGTGTGAAGCGTGAAACAATATACCCCAGGATTGTGTTACCCAGGGTTTGGAATGACCCAGGGTTAACTATTTCAAGTGTGAAAATACCTTCTATTGCCTCTAGTGGACGACACAGACCATTACTTCAAGATCTTGGCTCCATTCCAGTTCACATATTTCTAAGAATGAAAAGTGTGTAATGTGCTGATGCATACTTTGTGAATTTAACAGCAATGGCATGCTTTCCAGGAACCTTTGACATCCAACTTTATATACACTATGATTTGCAGGGATTGATCTCTATGCAAGATGGTGTGTGGCAGGCCGTCTGTCTGGTTCATCGTTTGTTTGTGTTTTGTCATTATTTTGTTTAACTTTTCTAATTCAACACATTTCTTCACTTTTGACTTATGATTGGGGTCAGTTACTATTCATCAAATCAACTGTGGATATATTCCCCAAGGTTCTGTCCTCGGTCCTGCTCTCTTTTCTCCCGTTGGGTAGCATTTTTAGGAAGCACTTTCCATTGTTTTTCCAATGACACTCAATTGTACTTACTATTAAGGCATTCTACCAACTCATTGGACTCATTATTAGCGTTTCTAAAAGATATCAAAAATTGGATGGCATTACATTTTTTAAAGTTAAATGAGGACAAAACAGAGGTCATATTCTTTGGACAAGTAGATGGCTCTATTAAGGCCCTTTTAAATCCAAGCACCGTACTCTAAAATATCGGTAAGGGATTTTGGCTTTTTAAATTATGATAACTTAAAAATGGATAAGCAAAATAACTGTGGTCCAGGCTTGTTTTTATAATTTTAGTCTTAGTTAAAATTAAGCATTTTCTACCAAATTCAGACTTTGAAAGAGTTTTTCAAACTTACATCCTTTCATGGTCAGATTTCTGTAACTCTGTATATATTTTGGCCTTCCCTCTGCATCCCTAGCAAGACTACAAACAGTGCAAAATGCTGCAAAGTGAGCTCTTTACATTGGCTCCCAGTCCATTTTAGAATTACATTTAAATTTGTAGAATGAATCCCAACTAAAAGTGAACACACACCAGAACCAGTACGCCAGAGTTGTTTTGTAATTGGCCCTGATAGTATGTGTGTGTATGTATGTTTGTATTGTACATTGGTATTGTGTTATTTTATGTTACTGTTGACCTGTCAGGCGACTGTGGATGAAAATTAGCATTTGGCTAAATCTGGTACAATGCATGAAATGGAAACATTTCTGTTAAAAATTGTACATGGTCCCTTTATAAATAAAAAAATTTAAAAAATTGAAAAGCAGAGAAAGGCATTTTTCCCTTTATAAACCACAGTCTACCTGAGAATTTACGCACGTGGAAAAGTCTCACATACCGCCCATTACACACACACACATTCAACCATAATTAGTCAATGCAAATCACCTCATGAATGGCCATGCATATTAAAATGAGCCAGCTAATCTAGGGTTAACCCTCCACCCACCCTGAGCTCATTAGAAAATGGTAGTTGAGATAATTCAATTGATGTATTTCTATTTTATCATTTAATTTCCTTCATCTGCCGTCAGTCCCTCAGCTCACCATCGGTGTCGCCAAACTGCTCCGTCTCCAAAATGTTCTTACGCATGCGTCAGAGATTTACCTGTCAAGTTTGTCTTTATAAATCAGGACTTTTGCGTACGCCTCTTTCAGGGCCTGTGTCGTGCGACGCAGCGGTTATAAATGAGGCCCAGGGTCCCATGATCTGAATAATGACCATTTTGAGGGTGCCTTGAGCTTCACTGATGGGTCTAATGGACACATGAGAACCGCTGGTCTCTATTCCCGGAAAGACTGGCCTGCTTCTCAATGCAGTAGAGGTAAAATACAGCGTGGCTTCTGTACATGACATCATAGGACTGAGGACGAGGGATCCCTCCCTCCACCAGGGTATCGCCAGCAAACCATTTGCAAGTTCAGTAGTGATGTTGTTGCCAGGCAACCGGCGTTCAGCATGTAGAGGTGCAGATCTGCTCATGGATGCCGTGGGTGAAAGGCACGGGCTGGGAACGGTTTAGGAAAACCCTGCAGCGAGGAGCACCTGAGCTCTGGAAGTTCCTCATGTGAATCTGCTCGACGCTGGATCTGATGACAGTGATGGTGAAGAAGACACTGGTGCAGTGAGGGTGGATCTGCATCTGACCTGGTTTCCTCAGCAGAACCTCTCGTGTGTGTGTTTGAGCTCTCGAGGATGCGTTGGGCTCTCGATGTTTGGCCCGAGACAGCAGTCAGCGTGTATCATGATGTTCTCCGCTGCATTGCATCTCTCGGCTGGAAACCAGCTTGATCATTTTGCCATGTGACTGAACATCCAGCCCTGAAAATGTCCCGGTTTAAAGCTCTGTGTTTGGATTACTGGCAGGTTTTGTGTCTGCAGCCCAATAGCACATTTTTCAAAAGGTAAGTGTGAGTTGTCTATGGTAAATCATAAACATTTTATATGCTAACAGCAGAAACAGAATTTATATTCAACATGGTGATGACAATTGCCCCTATTTACACAGTGTGTGTGTGTGTGTGTTTTAATCATTTGTTAAAATGACTTTTCCACTAATGTCACCTTGGCCGTGTGAGTTATGGTGAACGTTAAGCAATAGACGGATAGCTGCTGTTTTCAGCTGGTTGTGGTTGGTAAGGCTGTCCTTCTGTCTTGGAAATAGTTCATTCAATAATTTAACACTAATAACGTTATTGTTATCAAGGTTAGCGAGTATAATGCTAGATTTGAGATGAAGCGTTCCCATCAGGAGACGTGTTCATGCTGTCCCCGATCAGAGGAGTGTGTGTCAGTGGTGTTGAGGAGCGCACATTCAGCTCTGACTCCGTGCCGGAGCGCAATTCACACTTTTCATCTTCCAGTCAATTCCCGATGGAGAACCTCCAGTCTCGCCCTACATATTTTCTCATTGAATATGCGGTTTAACTCTGAAATATATCACATGGGCAGCAACACAAAAGGGGTTGTTTCTGGAGATCGCCCTGATCTCACACACACAC
The DNA here is from genome assembly GCF_029890125.1 of Rhinichthys klamathensis goyatoka. Classification (NCBI taxonomy): domain Eukaryota; kingdom Metazoa; phylum Chordata; class Actinopteri; order Cypriniformes; family Leuciscidae; genus Rhinichthys; species Rhinichthys klamathensis. The sequence goes on along the minus strand of NW_026606563.1, from coordinate 249,874 downwards.
ACACACACACACACACACACACACACACACACACACACACACACACACACACACCTGTGTGTAATGAGGTGCTCCTGCAGATCTTCATGAGCGGGCTCAGGTGTGTGTGTGTGTGTGTGTGCTCAGGGCTGGAGCTGAACTCTGTAGAGGTAGATCTGCAGGAACAGGATTGGACTTTCCTGGTGTAGGATTTACTTTGAAACAATTTTCACTCAGAAATTGCCTGGACGTTTAAGAAATTATTACAAAGAAACAGCATGTGAATTGACAAAGAGGAAAGGCTGAGATAGTCTTGTGGAACGTGCTCCAGTAACATGGAAGCTTGTTTCTGCCACAGAATAAAACTTTTTAAAAGATAATTGTGGCAAGTTTACATCTTGCAATTACGACTTTATTTCTCAGAATTGCGAGATATAAAGTCAGAATTATGAGATAAAAAGTCGCAATTACCTTTTCTTATAAATGCCTCATTCATTCTCATTCAGTCTCATTCATTTTCTATTTTTTTTTCTTTAAAAAAGAAACAAGCTTCCATACCAATAATCTTTGATTTATCTATAAGATAAAAAAATAAAAAAAACAGTTTTTACAGTTTAATTGTAATGTTATTTAACTTGTGAATACAGAGAAATGTGCTCTTCTGTGCTTTTGATCAAATGTAATGTATGTTGTGCGGTAACACCAGTAGTGTTCACTCCTGAGCGTGAGGTTAGGTAGGGCAGCTCCTGGGTCGTAGCGTTAGTGTATGATAGAGATTGTGGAAGCTTTATATTGTAATCGCTGAACACCTCAGAACAGTTTAGGCAGAGGCGTAACGGCCATGTTTTATTCAGCCTGAGGGTGGCGCTGTCAGGAGGATTGACAGGCTTTAAGTGATCAGTGTCCTGGGCAGCAGACGGAGACGCACCTGAGGGTGGACTTTCTCTGTGGATCAAACATCACTTCCAGAACAGGAGTCATTTGAGTAGAAGATGTCTTCTCTTGCAATGAGTTTTTCATCTTCCTGTTATTGACACAATATAAACTACATGGATCAACTATTTGTTTGCTTTTTTTGTTTCTTGTTCAGAATGAACTGCAGACTGAGATGGGCTTCTAACAGTGTTTGATGGACATCTTCAAAAGAGACCCATTAGTCAGAGGAGTGTGTGTGTGTGTGTCTATGGTGGAATATTTGACATGTTTTCTGGAGAGTGTGTCAGATAAGAGAGACACAGCAAACGTGCAGAACTAAAACTCCCAAATACTGCACATTAGGAGAAAAGGTTCTGCTGTATATGGAAGCCTGCCTAATGAAGCTCTGATTAAATGTGTGTGTGTTTGTGTGTGTGTGTGTGTGTGAAGAGCGCCTCAAATGCTCCAGTGATGTCGGGCTGTTAGACAGTGATATAGAGGTCACATCCTCACACAATGTTTTTGTTTTTTCTTGGTTTTAATATTTAATTAAAAAGAGTTTAGTACAACAATTACTACCATGATGTACTTATTATTTCTTGTTTACATCACAGTTAATTAGAAAGCTGATTTTTGTGCATTGTAATGAGAATTTGGGGGCGTTAGGGGGTTTAACTGTCATGAAAATGATGTCCCAATGCAAAAGATCATAATGGCTCTGTCCCTTCAACGGGAGCTTCTGTGAGGGAGAGGATGTTTTTGAGAAGGAACATGCAGCGTGACACCGGAGACCTCGGATAACTCGATCTGCTCTGATCTGAGACAGCAGACAGCATTACTTATTTAGGGGCCGTCCCGAGCCCAGCAGACGCACAGACGGTCCTGACGGCTGCTGGTGTGTCGCTGGACGTCGCTGGTCTTCTCTGAGCTCCTGTGTGCCTCTGATGTGCGTGAGTGAGCCTCTCTTTCCACACTCAGGATAAATGCTAAACTTCATAGACTTTAGGATCATGAAAAACAGTGTTCAGAGCTTTTAATTCAGTGAAGTAATTAGGTTAGTGAAGACATTAAAGTCTAAAGACCGTAGTGGGACGAGCCACCAAACACTGTTGTGCAAATGAACGGCCAGAACGCATTCAAAGTTTTCTGTTTTCTGTTAGAGCGGTGTCGTGTAAGTTAATAACTAATGATCGTCGCGAGGGAAGTGAATCAATCAAAACTAACTTTAGCTGGACAATAACTTTATTCTAGAGATGCTGTAAAGCCTAAACAATCTGTTACTGTAATCTCCTATTATCACTGTAAAGCTGCTTTGAAACAATCTACTTTATAAATGAAGGTGACTGAGTTGACTGATATAAAAGGAACAGATACATTGATTTGTTTTCTGTTCATTTGTGTTTATGTATGAGTGTGTGTGTGTCAGTAAGTTTGACTGATATTTGATCCCTGTTAGAGGTCACCAGACACCTCCAGGATTATGAGTCTGTCCTGAACCACCGACCGCCAGTAAACCAAACGATTCCTTCCTTACACATACTTTTATGAAAATTGTGAGGTATCGCATAAATAACACTGGATGAAAATGGTGATGCACCAAGATGCGCATCAAATCATAAAATGTGCATAAAAAACGTATGCGCTCAGTTGAGGCAGGTCATTTTTTGTATTCATTAAGAAAGAATTCGCATAATCTACGATGGAAACACATTTACTGGCTAAATCCCTCCTTGCGCAACAAAAACTCATGTGACTTTGCCTCAGCAGAGCATGTGATTGGACCAATCTCATTGCACAACACCATCTGAAATATTGTTTTAGTCATCTGAAATATTGTTTTAGTCATCTGAAATATTGTTTTAGTCGTCTGAAATATTGTTTTAGTCATCTGAAATATTGTTTTAGTCATCTGAAATATTGTTTTAGTCGTCTGAAATATTGTTTTAGTCATCTGCAATATTGTTTTAGTCATCTGAAATATTGTTTTAGTCATCTGAAATATTGTTTTAGTCATCTGAAATATTGTTTTAGTCATCTGAAATATTGTTTTAGTCGTCTGAAATATTGTTTTAGTCATCTGAAATATTGTTTTAGTCGTCTGAAATATTGTTTTAGTCGTCTGAAATATTGTTTTAGTCATCTGAAATATTGTTTTAGTCATCTGAAATATTGTTTTAGTCATCTGAAATATTGTTTTAGTCATCTGAAATATTGTTTTAGTCGTCTGAAATATGGTTTTAGTCATCTGAAATATTGTTTTAGTCATCTGAAATATTGTTTTAGTCGTCTGAAATATTGTTTTAGTCGTCTGAAATATTGTTTTAGTCATCTGAAATATTGTTTTAGTCATCTGAAATATTGTTCTGAAATATTGTTTTAGTCATCTGAAATATTGTTTTAGTCATCTGAAATATTGTTTTAGTCATCTGAAATATTGTTTTAGTCATCTGAAATATTGTTTTAGTCATCTGAAATATTGTTTTAGTCGTCTGAAATATTGTTTTAGTCGTCTGAAATATTGTTTTAGTCGTCTGAAATATTGTTTTAGTCATCTGAAATATTGTTTTAGTCGTCTGAAATATTGTTTTAGTCATCTGAAATATTGTTTTAGTCGTCTGAAATATTGTTTTAGTCGTCTGAAATATTGTTTTAGTCGTCTGAAATATTGTTTTAGTCATCTGAAATATTGTTTTAGTCATCTGAAATATTGTTTTAGTCGTCTGAAATATTGTTTTAGTCATCTGAAATATTGTTTTAGTCGTCTGAAATATTGTTTTAGTCATCTGAAATATTGTTTTAGTCGTCTGAAATATTGTTTTAGTCATCTGAAATATTGTTTTAGTCATCTGAAATATTGTTTTAGTCATCTGAAATATTGTTTTAGTCATCTGAAATATTGTTTTAGTCATCTGAAATATTGTTTTAGTCATCTGAAATATTGTTTTAGTCGTCTGAAATATGGTTTTAGTCGTCTGAAATATGGTTTTAGTCATCTGAAATATTGTTTTAGTCATCTGAAATATTGTTTTAGTCATCTGAAATATTGTTTTAGTCATCTGAAATATTGTTTTAGTCGTCTGAAATATGGTTTTAGTCATCTGAAATATTGTTTTAGTCATCTGAAATATTGTTTTAGTCGTCTGAAATATTGTTTTAGTCGTCTGAAATATTGTTTTAGTCGTCTGAAATATTGTTTTAGTCATCTGAAATATTGTTTTAGTCGTCTGAAATATTGTTTTAGTCATCTGAAATATTGCTTTAGTCGTCTGAAATGCTGTCATCAGAATGATTTGGTGTAATGCCCTCCCAGCAGGCATCCTCCTCCGAACAGTAATTTAGTTTAATTTTAATTTATTGCAAGTCATTTATTATGTAGGGTAAAAAGTCACAGCCTTCGAACTTTTATTTCCTTTGCACCTTGCAGTTTCACAGAAGTGACTATTCTGTTCTCTCGAACACATGGGATGGAAACTCAATATTCCAATGTTTTGCACGTTTAATTAGCAACTTTGACAGTGTCTCATATTTCCCCTGTCTGTACCAAACATTGCTAAAGGAATATTTATCACAATTTGAAACCAATGAAACGTATGGAACCAACCATGGAAATCCATGATGATCTGAGCTGTTCTTTGTGAAGTGATATTTAAACAAAATTATTCCATTTATTCCAAATGACGATGACTAAATGTCCTTCAGTGCTCCTTTTGCCATTTGTTTTCGATGTTTGGACTCATGAAGATGTGTAAGAGGTGTTTCAGCAGGTGACCGTATCTTTATCCCATATATCCGCTTGTGCTGACTGCTCAACCTTGCTTGTGATGTTCCTCATTTGTTAGTTATTTTTGATAAAGCGTCTGCTAAATTAATAAATGTAAAGGTAACTTCCATCAGGGGAGAGTCAGCGGGTCTCTGGGATCAGACGGGATGCGGGATGCTGGGTTGGAGAAGGGGCGGGGTCATCTGACAGGTTCAGAGAGCACAGGGATTGGCTGCAGGGAGCAGAGGGGCGGGGCTTTGATGTTGCGTTTCATCCCCAGTGTATTATTAGAGTCACTGAATCTCATATAGTCACACACTATACATATAGTCCTGATAGTCGTGTGTCTTTAGCACTGCAGTCAGCAGTGTTCAGCCTGACAGCCGGAAACACTTGTGTTGACAGCACTGTTAGACTGGTGTGTGTGTGTTTGAGAGTGTATAATGGAATGGACGCTGTAGGCTGGAGTAGATTGTTTCCAAATGAACAGAGACGGTCAGGTGTATTAGCACTCCATACATTATTGACAGTCCTAGATAAACTCCATCCACGTGCTGCTGATATCTCAGGTGTGTATGGTGCAAGGGCACATATTGTCCAAAGGTTGGCGTTTTAGTTTTTTTATACAGCAGGCCTTGAACTGTGAGATTGCAGAGAATGTTTCCCATCCAGCTACTGACCAGACTCAACCCTGCTAAGCTTCAGTGCAAACCCAGCCAAGAGCTGTTCATTTACTTCCATTACTAGTTCAAGAAATAGATGAAATGGCAGTTGTGTCATTGATGATGAAGTGTTGTATAAAAACTGCCAATAAAGTATCCATATTCAGCTGGAAATAATCGTTCTGAAAGTGATTCCAATGATATTGTTTCTCTGTGCTGTTATTGTCATACTTGTGGCATGGACTCTGCTGTTCTTCTACATTCAGAATGATTTTTATAGGGTGATGGCACGCGAGTAGCAGTGATGGCCGTTCATAAATGATTCGTCAATCTGTCTCAGAGTTTTATGCAGGCTATTAAGCTACGCGCTTGATTATACCTCAAATAAGTTCTCTACACAAGCTGTGTTGTGTGTCATTTTACCCAGACGCAGCAGAGATAGATCACATCATTTTACTGACCTGATTTGATGACTTTGAATTTCGTTTAGCAAAATTACATTTTCTGAGTCATTTTGTTCATTTGAGTGGAGTTAAAATGTCATTTTTCAGAAGCTAATTTCTCAGAACATGTCCACACAATCTTTGATCATATTCCAAATTAGGAAGTTATTATAATGCAGCCAAAGGTAAATTATGAGTATGATCAGCGCAATGAATGAATCTTTGATGAGCGACACACATCACCATCACAGAGACAGTTTCACCGCAGAGATACCCAGATACAGATGAAAGAAAATATTTAATTTCAGCCATGTTCACAAATAGTGAGAAATCATATTAATCTGTCCAACTGTCCAGTGTTGCTTATACAGTAGGTTATTAGATGTTTGTTTTTAGAAAACATATGAAACAATCATGACTATGCAAACTTTGCAAAGAATCCGCTATCAGAGAACAGATGTAGGATACAAAAACATGTAAAATAAATGGTTTCATTTTGCTTTTATAAATTGAGCATGCATGATAATATTACAAATCCTAAATTGATTTGTGTTAGCCCCATCTGTAAGATTATACAGCAGATTATGTTTTATTTTTGTTATCAACTTGTTCAAGTCAAGTCACCTTCATTTATATAGAGCTTTATACAATACAGATTCATTCAAAGAAGCTTTACAGTGATAACACGAAATTAATGGAACAAAGATTGTTTCGGCTGTACAGCAGCTCTAGAGGAGTCACTGTACAGTTTAAGTGAGTTTTTGATTGATTCATTTCTGTTGTAAAAATCAGAAAACAGAACACTTTTATTGCGTTCTGGCTGTTCATTTAAACGACAGCGGCGTTTTGATGGCCTGAGAACGCAAACTTTTAAATATATATTTTTTTAAACGAGTTTTGAAAACAATACACAATACCGTTATCATCTATGTGTAAACTTTAAAAACGTGAATCTGTGTAAACGGTGACGGTGTGCAGATGCTCACTATGTGTTTAGTCTATAGGCATGTGCGTTTGAATGCGTATGTGTGTAGACTCGTAGTCTTTCTTTACTAAGTGACATCACCAATAACTTGTCTGGCATGCATAATACAGCGTTTTTATTCATTTCTGCAGATTCGTGTGAACAGGAATCATTTTGATAACATTTTCATCTGTACAGAGAAAAAAAAAATGTTTGTCGTGAAAAAAAGAAAGACACTTTTGTCGTGGCGATGAGGCCTTCACAGGGGATGATGGTTGACACGGTCTCTGCTGACATTCAGGGATGCGTTGTGTAAATACCGGGTTAAAGACAGGGCTCTCAAGTTTTGAAGACAGGCAAGAGTGTAATAAAAAAATATTATTATTAGTGTTTAATAATTGCTCAGACTTGCAGAGGAAAAGATTTTTCCACCGTCTTTTCCTCTTCCACCTGCACCGTCTCCTCCTCTGTCTCTTCCGCTGTCTGCTCCTCTGTATCCTCGTCTGTCTCCTCCTCTGTCTCCTCTGTCTCCTCTGTCTCCTCTGTCTCCTCCTCTGTCTCTTCCGCTGTCTGCTACTCTGTATCCTCGTCTGTCTCCTCCTCTGTCTCCTCGTCTGTCTGCTCCTCTGTCTCCTCCTCTGTCTCCTCCTCTGTCTACTCCTCTGTCTCCTCCTCTGTCTGCTCCTCTGTCTCCTCCTCTGTCTCCTCCGTCTCCTCCTCTGTCTGCTCCTCTGTCTGCTCCTCTGTCTCCTCCTCTGTCTGCTCCTCTGTCTCCTCCTCTGTCTGCTCCTCTGTATCCTCGTCTGTCTCCTCCTCTGTCTCCTCCTCTGTCTGCTCCTCTGTCTCCTCGTCTGTCTGCTCCTCTGTCTGCTCCTCTGTCTCCTCCTCTGTCTGCTCCTCTGTCTCCTCCTCTGTCTCCTCCTCTGTCTGCTCCTCTGTATCCTCGTCTGTCTCCTCCTCTGTCTCCTCGTCTGTCTGCTCCTCTGTCTCCTCCTCTGTCTCCTCCTCTGTCTACTCCTCTGTCTCCTCCTCTGTCTGCTCCTCTGTCTCCTCCTCTGTCTCCTCCGTCTCCTCCTCTGTCTGCTCCTCTGTCTGCTCCTCTGTCTCCTCCTCTGTCTGCTCCTCTGTCTCCTCCTCTGTCTGCTCCTCTGTATCCTCGTCTGTCTCCTCCTCTGTCTCCTCCTCTGTCTGCTCCTCTGTCTCCTCCTCTGTCTCCTCCTCTGTCTGCTCCTCTGTCTCCTCCTCTGTCTGCTCCTCTGTCTCCTCCTCTGTCTCCTCCTCTGTCTGCTCCTCTGTATCCTCGTCTGTCTCCTCCTCTGTCTCCTCGTCTGTCTGCTCCTCTGTCTCCTCCTCTGTCTCCTCCTCTGTCTACTCCTCTGTCTCCTCCTCTGTCTGCTCCTCTGTCTCCTCCTCTGTCTCCTCCGTCTCCTCCTCTGTCTGCTCCTCTGTCTGCTCCTCTGTCTCCTCCTCTGTCTGCTCCTCTGTCTCCTCCTCTGTCTCCTCCTCTGTCTCCTCCTCTGTCTACTCCTCTGTCTCCTCCTCTGTCTGCTCCTCTGCCTCCTCCTCTGTCTGCTCCTCTGTCTCCTCCTCTGTCTGCTCCTCTGTCTCCTCCTCTGTCTCCTCCTCTGTCTCCTCCTGTCTACTCCTCTGTCTCCTCCTCTGTCTGCTCCTCTGTCTCCTCCTCTGTCTGCTCCTCTGTCTCCTCCTCTGTCTGCTCCTCTGTCTGCTCCTCTGTCTCCTCGTCTGTCTGCTCCTCTGTCTCCTCCTCTGTCTCCTCCTCTGTCTACTCCTCTGTCTCCTCCTCTGTCTGCTCCTCTGCCTCCTCCTCTGTCTGCTCCTCTGTCTCCTCCTCTGTCTCCTCCTCTGCCTCCTCCTCTGTCTCCTCCTCTGTCTCCTCCTCTGTCTGCTCCTCTGTCTCCTCGTCTGTCTGCTCCTCTGTCTCCTCCTCTGTCTCCTCCTCTGTCTACTCCTCTGTCTCCTCCTCTGTCTGCTCCTCTGCCTCCTCCTCTGTCTGCTCCTCTGTCTCCTCCTCTGTCTCCTCCTCTGTCTGCTCCTCTGTCTGCTCCTCTGTCTCCTCCTCTGTCTACTCCTCTGTCTCCTCCTCTGTCTCCTCCTCTGTCTCCTCCTCTGTCTGCTCCTCTGCCTCCTCCTCTGTCTGCTCCTCTGTCTCCTCCTCTGTCTGCTCCTCTGTCTGCTCCTCTGTCTCCTCCTGTCTGCTCCTCTGTCTGCTCCTCTGTCTCCTCCTCTGTCTCCTCGTCTGTCTGCTCCTCTGTCTCCTCCTCTGTCTGCTCCTCTGTCTGCTCCTCTGTCTCCTCCTCTGTCTCCTCCTCTGTCTCCTCGTCTGTCTGCTCCTCTGTCTCCTCGTCTGTCTCCTCCTCTGTCTCCTCTGTCTCCTCTGTCTCCTCCTCTGTCTCCTCGTCTGTCTGCTCCTCTGTCTGCTCCTCTGTATCCTCGTCTGTCTGCTCCGCTGTCTGCTCCTCTGTATCCTCGTCTGTCTGCTCCGCTGTCTGCTCCTCTGTATCCTCGTCTGTCTCCTCCTCTGTCTCCTCCTCTGTCTGCTCCGCTGTCTGCTCCTCTGTATCCTCGTCTGTCTCCTCCTCTGTTTCCTCGTCTGTCTGCTCCTCTGTCTCCTCCTCTGTCTGCTCCTCTGTCTGCTCCTCTGTCTCCTCCTCTGTCTGCTCCTCTGTCTGCTCCTCTGTCTCCTCGTCTGTCTGCTCCGCTGTCTGCTCCTCTGTCTGCTCCTCTGTCTCCTCGTCTGTCTGCTCCTCTGTATCCTCGTCTGTCTCCTCCTCTGTCTCCTCGTCTGTCTGCTCCTCTGTCTCCTCGTCTGTCTGCTCCTCTGTCTCCTCCTCTGTCTGCTCCTCTGTCTCCTCGTCTGTCTGCTCCTCTGTCTCCTCCTCTGTCTCCTCCTCTGTCTGCTCCTCTGTCTCCTCGTCTGTCTGCTCCTCTGTCTCCTCCTCTGTCTGCTCCTCTGTCTGCTCCTCTGTCTGCTCCTCTGTCTCCTCGTCTGTCTGCTCCTCTGTCTCCTCCTCTGTCTGCTCCTCTGTCTGCTCCTCTGTCTCCTCCTCTGTCTCCTCCTCTGTCTCCTCGTCTGTCTGCTCCTCTGTCTCCTCGTCTGTCTCCTCCTCTGTCTCCTCTGTCTCCTCCTCTGTCTCCTCGTCTGTCTGCTCCTCTGTCTCCTCCTCTGTCTGCTCCTCTGTCTCCTCGTCTGTCTCCTCCTCTGTCTCCTCCTCTGTCTCCTCGTCTGTCTCCTCCTCTGTCTCCTCTGTCTCCTCTGTCTCCTCCTCTGTCTCCTCCTCTGTCTCCTCGTCTGTCTGCTCCTCTGTCTCCTCGTCTGTCTCCTCTGTCTCCTCTGTCTCCTCTGTCTCCTCTGTCTCCTCCTCTGTCTCCTCGTCTGTCTGCTCCTCTGTCTCCTCGTCTGTCTCCTCCTCTGTCTCCTCTGTCTCCTCCTCTGTCTCCTCCTCTGTCTCCTCCTCTGCCTCCTCCTCTGTCTCCTCGTCTGTCTGCTCCTCTGTCTGCTCCTCTGTCTCCTCCTCTGTCTCCTCCTCTGTCTCCTCGTCTGTCTGCTCCTCTGTCTCCTCCTCTGTCTGCTCCTCTGTCTCCTCGTCTGTCTCCTCCTCTGTCTCCTCCTCTGTCTCCTCGTCTGTCTGCTCCTCTGTCTCCTCCTCTGTCTCCTCTGTCTACTCCTCTGTCTCCTCCTCTGTCTGCTCCTCTGTCTCCTCCTCTGCCTCTTCGTCTGTCTCCTCCTCTGTCTCCTCGTCTGTCTGCTCCTCTGTCTCCTCCTCTGTCTCCTCCTCTGTCTCCTCTGTCTCCTCCTCTGTCTCCTCGTCTGTCTCCTCCTCTGTCTCCTCTGTCTCCTCCTCTGTCTCCTCCTCTGTCTCCTCGTCTGTCTGCTCCTCTGTCTCCTCGTCTGTCTCCTCCTCTGTCTCCTCTGTCTCCTCCTCTGTCTCCTCGTCTGTCTGCTCCTCTGTCTCCTCGTCTGTCTCCTCCTCTGTCTCCTCTGTCTCCTCCTCTGTCTCCTCCTCTGTCTCCTCCTCTGTCTCCTCGTCTGTCTCCTCCTCTGTCTCCTCCTCTGTCTCCTCATCTGCCTCCTCCTCTGTCTCTGTCTCCTCCTCTGCCTCCTCCTCTGTCTCTGTCTACTCCTCTGTCTCCTCCTCTGCCTCCTCCCCTGTCTCTGTTTCCTCGTCTGTCTCCTCCTCTGTCTGCTCCTCTGTCTCCTCCTCTGTCTTCTCCTCTGTCTCCTCCTCTGCCTCCTCCTCTGCCTCCTCCTCTGCCTCCTCCTCGGTCTCCTCCTCTATCTCCTCCTCTGTCAGCTCCTCTGTCTCCTCCTCTGTCTGCTCCTCTGTCTCCTCCTCTGTTCTGTCTCCTCCTCTGTCTCCCCCTCTGTTATGTTTCCTCGTCTGTCTTCTCCTCTGTCTCCTCCTCTAATGGGCCTACCCTTGTCGCCACCTTCTCTGGGCCAGCATCCTCTAGCCTGGCCTTATCAGGGGCTTTCCTCTCAGGGCGAATGATAGGATGCTTAATTGCTTTTTACCTGACATTTTGCAAAGACAGATGCAATGATTAATGCATCCATGGCCAGGATATAATTATAAAATATGACATGATTTTAAAAGTGATCTATTACATCGACTATGCAATACACTTTAATTTATTTAGTGCTAATAAAATTATTAAGCCTATTTGGAGAGAGAGATGTTTATAATGTGACAATATGTCAGTCATCGTGTGATAACAAAAATATGACTAGGCCTAGACTACTTGTTCTGAGCAGGTGTTGTCAGTGAACAGGCTGTAAAACTGTTGGCTAAGTTACAGACACTCATGAAAAACTGATGCTAATTATCTGGGAATCATTCTCTAACAGCAGTCAAGTTGTCACTGTTTGTGTCAAACAAGTTGTGAATTTGTTGTAACATTAAAACAGGAGATCATGACTTACTCTGTGCTCAAAGTGATGCACGGAGCTCCAGTGGTTTCCTCTGTGGGTGAACGAAACTTAGTAGCAGAATCACGTGAACAATTTCAGCATATGCTTTTTTTTCATTAGTTGTTGCATTAAATCTTACCCAGATACAATAGTGCTCTTTTCTGATTGGCTATTGTGTAGCCCCTTTCTTTTTTTTGACTGGCTGATAAGTGGCAGGCTCGACTAAGAACTCCAGGGGAGACGCGCTTGATTCCTGCCGGTTCCATAGTGAGAGCGGCGCGGCCAAAGACATTTTGGGCATGAGAAATACAATGTGTGGCGGGAGTGCGTGACAAAAGAACGAAATGAGTGACTGTCATGCTTAATGCATGACACTTGAGAGCCCTGTAAAGAGATGTGTTTTTAGATTTTAGATTTTAGATTTAAACTGACAGAGTGTTTCTGTTTCTCGAACCATGTTAGGAAGACTGTTCCAGAGTTTAGGTGCTAAAAAGGAAAAGGATCTACCGCCAGCAGTCGATTTTAATATTCTAGGTATTATCAATTGGCCAGAAGGACTATAATGCGTTAAGAGCTCGCTCAAGTACTGGGGAGCTAAACCATTTAGTGCTTTGTAAGTAATTAATAATATTTAAAAATGTATACGATGTTTAATAGGGAGCCAATGCAGTGTTGACAGAACCGGAATAATATGGTCATACTTCCTGGTTCTGGTAAGAACTCGAGCTGCTGTGTTTTGGACTAGCTGTAGTTTGTTTATTAAGCGTGCAGGGCAACCACCCAGTAGAGCATTACAATAATCTAGCCTTGATGTCATGAACGCATGAACTAACTGTTCCACATTCGTCAATGAGAGCATACGACGTAATTTAGATATTTTTAAGATGGAAGAATGCGGTTTTACAGATAATAGACACGTGACTTTCAAATGAAAGATTGGTATCAAAGAGCACACCCAGGTTCCTAACCGACGACGGAGACTTAACAGAGCAGCCATCAAGTGTTAGACAGTATTCTAGGTTACTACATGCAGAGTTTTTTTGCCCAATAATTAGAAACTCTGTTTTTTTCAGAATTAAGTAGTAGGAAATTACTAGTCATCCAATTTTTTATATCAGCTATGCATTCCTTTAATTTTTTTAATTGGTAAGTTTCGTCGGTGAGCGAAGTGTAGAGCTGAGTATCATCAGCGTAACAGTGAAAACAGTGAAGGAGCAGAGAGATACAACCACGATCGGATGATAAGAGCAAATCATTTGTGACTCTAACGAGAGCTGTCTCAGGACTATGGTACGGTCTGAATCCGGACTGGAAATCCTTGCAGATATCATTTCTTTCTAAAAAGGAACATAGTTGTGAGGATACTGCCTTTTCTAGTATCTTTGACAGAAAAGGTAGATTCGAGATCGGCCTGTAATTGACTAATTCTCTAGGATCAAGATGTGTTTTTTAATAAGTGTTTTTGGTACATATCCTTTTAATTTTTGGTACATATCCTAATGACAAAGATGAATTAATGATATTGAGAAGAGGATCTATGACTTCTGGAAGCATCTCTTTCAGTAGCTTAGTCGGTATAGGGTCTAACATACAAGTTGTCGATTTAGATGATTTAACGAGTTTAGAAGATTCTTCCTCTCCTATAGCAATGAATGAATGGAATTTTTCCTCAGGGAGACTACAATGCACTGTCTGATGCGATACTGTAGTAGACGGTTGCATAGTTTTTCATAGTAAGTCATATTATCAATCTTGCAAGTAAAGAAGTTCATAAAGTCATTACTGTTGTGCTGCTTTGAAACGTCAGAAGTTGAAAGTTTATTTCTTGTTAATTTAGCCACTGTATCAAATAAATATGAGTTGTGTTTCTTTTCTTCTAAGAGAGACGAAAAATAAGCAGATCTAGCAGCTTTTAAGGCCTTTCTGTACGCAATCGTGCTCTCTCTCCACAAAATGCGAAAGACCTCTACTTTTGTTTTCTTCCAGTTGCGCTCCATTTTTCTGGCTGCTCTCTTAAGGGCCTGAGTCTGCTCGTCGTACCGCGGCGTTGGACTATTTTCTTTAGTGTTAGAAGTGATAGTTCTACCATATTTGTAACACAGAGTTGGCTTTGAACCCTTGGCTAAATGAAGTTTACATGAGACTAGATAATGATCTGAGATGTCATCGCTCTGCTGCAGAATTTCAACGGCATCAACATCTATTCCATGTGATAATATTAGATCTAGAGTATGATTACGACAATGAGTAGGTCCTGACACCTGTTGTCTAACTCCAGTTGAGCTTAGAATATCTTTAAATTCCAATCCCAATGCATCTTTTTCATTATCTATATGTATATTAAAATCACCAACAATTAGGACTTTATCTGCCACCAGTACTAACTCTGATAGAAAGTCAGCAAATTCTTTGATAGTCTGTATGGTGCCCTGGTGGCCTGTATACAGTAGCCAGCACAAATCTCAAACGTGATTTATCATTTACACTAGATAGTGTTACATTAAGCACCAACACTTCAAAAGAAGTATATTTGAAACTAGACTTCTCAGTAATACTGAAAATAAATTACTTTTCCTTTCAGACTAGGGTCATGTTTATAACTGTAATCTTGGGGGGTGGACTCATTTAAAGTAATGTAATCGGCTGGTTTTAGCCAGGTTTCTGTCACAGCACATGTAGGTTATAATCTGTAATTAAATAATTTACAATAAGTAAGAAAGGGATCGTATATTCAGCAACCCATCAGCAACCCAAACTTTATCATTTGTTCATCTGTATTATATCTGTTTTTTTTTGTTATATAATGTGTATAATGTCTTATCAAATTTACAGATGCAGAAAAGTGCCTAGATATTAAAAGTGTGTTTTGTCATAACTGCTCATTATCATAATACAAGATTACTTGTCAAATAAATAAATTAACTTGAAATCATTTTAGTTAACTTTGCAGAGTGATCCAGTAAAATGACTTCCAATAATCCTGAAAAAAGGTTAAAGGGATAGTTCATCCAAAAATTCTGTCATCATTTAATTACACAGGAATTTTTATCGCTGCTTGACTGCTTCAATCTCTCGCAATTGGTAACTGGCCCGACTCAGTAAAGGCCATACTTTGGATCTTGTGATTACAAATAGCTCATTTGTATCACAGTTATCATCTGTTGATATTGGATTATCTGATCATTCAGGTGTCTTTTTTTAATCTGGTATTGCAAAATTCTTGTGTGCCTTCCATCCGAACAGTAACATTTCGGAAGTGGAAGTCTATTGATCAGACTATATTTTCGAACTCTGTTGTTTCCACTTTCAGTGATCTGCACTTCACATCTTTGGAGGAGAAAGTCTCACAGCTGAATAACACTCTTGCTGTTAATCTAGACACTTTTGCTCCCCTGAGGTCACGCAAGGTTACTTTTGCTCGCACTGCTCCATGGTATAATGACAATCTGCGCACTAAGAAGGCTGCCTGTCGGAAAATGGAGCGAAAATGGCGTCTCACTGGCTTGAATGTTCATTATTTAGCCTGGAAGGATCTTCTAAGTGACTTCGGAGCATTAATTAAGATTGAAAGATCTTTGTATTTCTCTCAGACTATTGAAAACAATCAAGAAAACCCAAAACATTTATTTAAAACTATAAACAAACTCCTTCAAGTTAAATCTGTTACTACTATGCCTGTTTCTCAGCCGCTGTGTAACTCTTTTCTTCATTTCTTCAATTAAAAAAATTATAGTGTTCGTAAACAAATCTCTGTCTCATCTGTTTCTACTCTTACATTCCATTGTCCACCTGGGTACACTGGTACTTTTCTAACTAACTTTCCTCTTCTTGATACTGAAACTCTTAAAAGGGAGGTATCAAGCATGAAAGCTTCCACTTGCTTGCTTGATCCTCTTCCCACATGCTTATTTAAATCTTGCTTTGATGTCCTGTGCCCGGTTGTTCTCAGTATTATGAACGACTCTTTGCAGTCTGGGGTTGTTCCATCAGCATTAAAGATTGCTGCGGTAACTCCAGTACCAAAAAAAGAGAATGTTGCCCTGGATGATTTTAATAATTATCGTCCTATTTCAAACCTTCAGTTTTTTGCAAAAATACTCGAGCGTATTGTTGCCACTCATTTATGTAACTATCTCACAATTAATAACCTCCTTGAACCACTTCAGTCAGGATTCCGTAAATTTCATAGTACTGAGACGGCTCTGGTTAAAGTCACCAATGATCTGTTGATGGCTTCTGACTCTGGTGCAACATCTATTCTCATTCTTTTAGATTTAAGAGCCGCCTTTGACACTGTTGATCACAGTCTAATGCTTACACGTCTTGAGAGAGTGTCTGGTGTGTCGGGGACAGTTTTGAAGTGGTTTCGGTCCTACTTTGCTTACCGTTCCCAGTTCATCTCAATGGGTGACCATAGGTCCGAGATTAGCTCTGTTCTCAGTGGTGTTCCCCAGGGGTCAGTTCTGGGCCCTTTACTTTTTAACATATATCTATCACCACTTGGCTATCTCTTGAGATCGCTCGGCCTCCATTATCATTTGTATGCCGACGATACACAGATCTATATACATTCAAAACCAGATGAGCGCTCCGACGTTGATTTTCTTTCTGGTTGTATTACTGAAATAAAAACCTGGATGAGTAATAATTTCCTGTGTTTGAACAGTGATAAAACTGAAGTTATGCTCATTGGTTCTCGTCACCAAACTTCAAAAGTTGGTTCTCTGTCTTTGACTCTTGATGGCTCTGTTTTGTGTATCCAGAGTAAAATGAGGAACCTTGGAGTTATTTTTGATGCTAATCTTTCATTTGATTCTTTCATTCAGAGTACTGTTAAAACATCTTTTTTCCATCTTCGAAACACCGCTAGATTGCGGCCAATGTTAACTTTTCCTGTAGCTGAAAAGCTGATAAATTCCTTCGTCGTCTCTCGGATTGACTATTGTAACGCCCTTTTAGCTGGAGTTTCTAAATCTTCTCTACACAAGCTTCAACATGTACAAAATTCTGCTGCTAGGATCTTAACTGGGTCCAGAATATGCAACCATATCACTCCGGTTTTTGAAATCCTTACATTGGCTCCCAGTTAGGTTCCGTGTCGATTTTAAGATTATGATGCTCACTTACAAATCTTTGCACGGTCCGGCTCCAAATTATCTAGCTGAACTGTTACACCTCTACACTCCGAATCGCAGATTGCGCTCCTCACAATTGAGCATGCTGGTTGTTCTTAAAACTCGCTTAAAGTCTATGGGTGACAGGGATTTTTCCTTCTATGCACCTGTCCTTTGGAATTCTCTGCCTCTTGAACTTAGGGAAGCCCAGTCTTATGCCATATTTAAAGGTCAACTTAAGACATACTTTTTTAAACTTGCATTCACTTGTTGATGTGTTTGTTTTTTGTGATGTGATGTGTTTGCTTTTAACAATTGTCCATTGTATGTATAGCGCTTTGAGAAGCTGCTTTTAAAGGCGATTTATAAAATAAAGGTTTTTATTATTATTATATTTAACGGAGTCCTATTATGCTTTTTCACTTTTTTTTTCAACTTTAGTTAGTGTGTTATGTTGCTGTTTGAGCATAAAAAAGATTTGCAAGGTTGCAAAGCTCAAAGTCCACTCCAAAAGGAGATATTTTATTTAACAGATACCACTTTCTAAGAACTACAACGAATGGCTCGTTTGGACTACAGCGCGATATTTCTGGATCTTATGAAGTCACAATGTTACTCATTTAAATAATCCTGCCCACGGAAAACGCAAAAAAACGGGACGAGGCGAGGCCTGGTTGAGCTGCATTAGAGAAGACAGTGTTGTCGCTATGTCAAAGAGACACTGTTTTTCCACAACATTTCCAAAACTATTTTTGGTAACACTTTACTTGAAGGGGTGTGCATAAGACTGACATGACACATGTCATGAATATGAAGGAGGGTTTATGCATGTTTATGACAACTGTCATTGAGTGTCATTCGCTCAATTATGACATTTTTAATGCAAATATGACATTGTTTGAGATGTCTTGGTAATGACACCTTGACATAAACCAATACATCATAACCTGTCAGTGTCTTTGTCATGACAACTTGATATTACTAAGACAACACAACCTGTCATAAATATGTCACAAACATGACATAGCAGATTAATTATCTAACTTAAGAAACCACTTAGCTTTATGGGTTAACATTACATTAAACAGTCAGGTGGTTGGTTTTGACATTGGCTGTCATGAGGCCATTATAACATTTTAATGACAAATTAAATTTGTACCACTGTAGTTGAGGTCAAGAAACATATTCATGACACAGTTATAACGGCCTCATGACAGCCAATGTCAAAACCAACCACATGACAGTTTAATGTAATGTTAATCCATAAAGCTAAGTGGTTTCTTAAGTTTGATCATTATTCTGCTATGTCATGTTTATGACATTTTATGTTGTCTTGGTAATGTCAAGTTGTCACATCTCAAACAATGTCATATTTGCATTCAAAATGTCATAATTGAGTGAATAACACTTAATGACAGTTGTCATAAACATGCATAAAACCTCCTTCATATTCATGACAGTGATATTTTAAACACTGTTCCTGAATATTATAACCCCAATGTCTGTCTGTGCGCTGCACATTTTACGGAGAACAGCTTCCAGAAACTAAGAGCAATGCAGCTACGCACAAAAGCTTCTCCTGAAATGGATCATTTTCCATTTTGTCGAGACAATCTGATGTTTGTGAATCACAACTTGAAAGTATGTCTAATTATTTCTAGTTGTGTTTTCTCTTAACAGTTCCAACTATAAGTTGTATGTAGTTGCTATGATAAAGAAGGGCAAAGCTTTGCCTCCGCTAGCCTGCTAACTAACATTACAGTATTGATGTAGTGTTTACTGGAGCTTTTTTAAGCTCTTGCTTAAAAGACGGTTCACCACCCTTTAGGAAAATGATCCATGATTCTGTGATCGATTACTGTTTGTATTATCTTAGTTTTCCGGCAAGTATGATCATGGTGTATAACTTTGTTTCTAAATGTATAAGAAAATGACCAAAACCATATCACTCTGAAACGTCCTCTGAAATCCATGGTTGCAAAGTCCCGGCTTGAAATCCGTTTTGCACGGTCCTTAATATTTACACCTGAGCAGATGAAACTCTGAAGGGGCGGGACAATTCCCAAACGCGCTAACCGGTGCCAATCACAATACACTGGGCCAGTTAACCAATCACAGCACATTTCGTATTTCAGAAGGAGGGGCTTCATAGAAACAGGAACTAAACCTCGCATTCGAGACAGACTGTGGAGAGTGCTGTAATTATATAAAATATGTGAAAAATAATGTGGTTTTTTAACAATCATGCATGAAAGTATATTCTAGTACACCGCAAAAAGTAAGTCAAGACTTCAACCCTTAAATTAAATAGCACAGTGAATATTTAGAGCTGCTCCAGCAGGTTAGTAATATGCTCCTCATTTTACTTTCTTTGCTATTGACATATCTGATCGAATTTATTTATTATTTATAGTATTTCATATGAGCCATAAAAGCCTGATGTATTAAATATGATTATTAGATTTGTTTTATATAATTTGTCTAAAGGTTTAATAAACGGTTCCTTTTAAAAAATATAGTGTTTTTCCGAGTACTTTTTCATATGTCAAGTTTACAGGGTTAAGTGTCTTGGATGAAAGTTTCTCTGGGATTGAACCAGCAGCTTTATTACACTGCACCACTGTTGTTCAGTGCTGGACACTAGAGCTCAAATGTGAGATTGTTGCTCCATCTACCCCATCTACTGGTACAAAAACTCTTATATAAGCTGCTGATGACCAGTGGAAGTGTTGGGTGTTCGGTCAGAGAGGAAATGTGATATTCTCATGAATGATTCAGTGTCATCTCTCCTACAGGATGAACCTAATCAAAACCAGTCTTCCTTATGTAAATCCTGAGGAAAAGCCCAGAAGCTCAAAACATTGGCATCAAGTCCAGCATGACAGCAGAAGAGATCTCTGAGATAAGCTTGTGTCTGTCAGTTCTTATAGACCGGCGCAGCACTGATTAAAAGTGCTGGGAAAAACTTTGTAATACATGTTTTGATCATAATAATTCATATGAATTCAATGATCATAATATTTGTTTTCATAATCATAATTCTATTCATTCTGGTTTCATAAGCCTCAACCTCGCCATATAAAGGAATTATTAACTGTAACCTACAACTACTATAAGTGTACTATAATACTATAACTACTATCCGTACCTGGATACATACAGTACAGTCCCAAGCAGAAGATGAGCGGTGCAGTGTATAAGGGTTTGGGTAACTTCTTCAAGAGGACTGGGGAACGACTGGGATTGGGACTAAACCCTGCTGACAGTGACTCCTGCATGTCAAGTGCTAAAAGTTCATTAAGATTTTTATTTATGTATTTATTTATTTTTGGTAACACTTTACAATAAGGTTCATTAGTTAACATTAGTTAACTACTTTAGTTAACATGAACTAAGAATGAACAATACTTCTACAGCATTTATTAATCTTAGTTTGTTAATTTCAACATTTACTAATACATTATTAAAATCAAATGTTGTGTTTGTTAACATTAGTTCATGCACAGTTAACTAACATGAACAAACAATGAACAGTTAAAGGATTAGTTCACTTTTTAAAAAACTTTTGCTAATAAATTAACTCACCCCCATGTCATCCAAGATGTCCATGTCTTTCTTTCTTCAGTCGAAAAGAAATTAATGTTTTTGATGAAAACATTCCAGGATTTTTCTCCATATAATGGACTTCAATGGTAGCCAAACGGTTCAAGGTCTAAATGACCGTTTCAGTTCAGCTTCAAAGGGCTTTAAACGACACCAGACGATGAATAAGGGTCTTATCTAGAGAAACGATCTGTCATTTCAAAAATAAATAAAAAAGTTAAAGTTTTATAGGCACAAATGCTCGCCTTGCGAACTCTCCTGTTCGAACTCGTTCATCAAAATGAACGAATCTTTTTTCGAGTCATTGAATCGTTCATCAAAATGAATGAATCTTTTTTCGAGGCATTGACTCGAAAAAAGATTCGTTCATTTTGATGAACGAGTTCGAACAGGAGAGTTCGCAAGGCGAGCATTTGTGCCTATAAAACTTTAACTTTTTTATTTATTTTTGAAATGACCGATCGTTTCGCTAGATAAGACCCTTATTCATCGTCTGGTGTCATTTAAAGCCCTTTGAAGCTGAACTGAAACGGTCATTTAGACCTTGAACCGTTTGGTGCCCAGCAAAGTGCATTATATGGAAAAAAATCCTGGAATGTTTTCATCAAAAATATTAATTTCTTTTCGACTGAAGAAAGAAAGACATGGACATCTTGGATGACATGGGGGTGAGTAAATTATCAGCAAAAGTTTTTTTAAAAGTGAACTAATCCTTTAAGAACCTTATTGTAAAGTGTTACCATTTTTTTTAATTGGAAATAAATTAATACTTTTATTCAGAAGGAATGTTACAAAGATTTCTATTTGAAATAAATGCTTTCTATTAATAAAAAAAATACAATCTATCACAATTTCAACAAAAATATGAAGCAGCACAACTGTTTTCAACATTGATAATAATAATAATGAATGTTTTTGAGCATCAGATCCTCATATTAATGATGCTGAAAATCACAGGAATAAATTACACTTTACTATATATTCACAGAAAACGGCTGTTTTACATTGTAATATTTCACATTATTACTGTTTTTACTGTATTTTTTTGCAGCCTTGATGGGCAGAATAGACTTCTTTCAAAAAACAGTAAAATCTTACCGACCCCAAACATTTGAACGCTCGTGTTTATATTTTAACTCAGCTTTACACCTGTCAGGTTTGTTCTGTTATATGGACTCTTATTTTGACATTCTGTTCTGTTTCCTTTAGTTCCTTTTCCCCTGCTCTGTGTAGCTTCGGTTTCCGTGGTTACTGATTATGTTCTCATTTGTTTCTATTAGTTTCACCTGTGTCTGGTTTAGATTCCCTTGTTCTACCCCTGTATTTATAGCCCAGTGTTTCAGTTGTTCATGGTCAGTTCTCTGCTAAATTTACACTGTGGCCTCCAAAAAAGTATTTGTAAACTTAGGCCACATTAGATATCGAATATCAAACAGACAAGATGTTGATTTGACTCAACCGCTCCAGACAGGAAGAGATCGTTTGTTAAGAGCTGACAGCAGAGTAAAATGTGCTTTACTGGCTGACATTTGTGAAACCAGTGTTTTCATATTTACAGAGGATTTACATCAATCCCAGCTTGGATTGGATTGGCTATTGCTATATCAGATAAAACTGCAGCATTAAATGGAGTTTGTGACATCTGACTGTCAAGTCAAGTCAAGGCACCTTCATTATATAGCACTTTTTACACTACAGATTGTTTCAAAGCAGCTTCACGGTGATAACAGGAAGATAATGCAACAAAGTTTGTTTCTGCTGTACAGTAGATCTAGAATAAAATAATGTCATTTCAAATACAATAAAGATTTTATTTTATTTTTTCACTAGGGTTCACCTGCCCATCCAGGCCTAACGAATGGATTTACAGGAAGGGCTCCCCATTTAGTCACCCTCATGCCTTTAAACCTATACATGATTTTTCTTTTTTCATGCCAAATAAGTGATATAGTGGAATATCCAGGAATATTTTTTTCCGTAGAGTGAAAGTGAATTGGAATTGGAGCTGTTAAGCTAAAATTATTCCACGTCCAATAACTGATCCACTTCCCTGAAGTTCCCTCTCTTGGGTTGACATTGACTGTGTTTCTCCTGAATCCATGAGTCTTGCTATTCCAGCTGATTACTACAATACAACGCTGTCAAAACTCTGGTGTTGTTTTTAGTTAACTGTTAGTCAAAAAGGGTAGAGGTCAAACGTTCTGCAGGAATGCACACGAACATAGTGACAGTCTGTCGTGTTTCTGTTTCGTTTTCAAGGACTTTGTTTTTGTTTTTGTCTTTTCCTGCATTATTGGCCGGCTCCTATAGTCAGTCACCTTCATTTATACAGCGCTTTTAACAATATGGATTGTTTCAAAGCAGCTTTACAGTGATAATAGGAAATTAAAGTAACAGTGTTTTGGCTTTACAGCAGCTCTAGAATAAAGTTATTGTCCGCATAGGGGCCGCTTACACGACACCGTTTTAACTGGAAACTTTTAAAGTGTTCTGGCTGTTCATTTGCACAACAGTTTTTCTCGAGAATGCAAAATTTGAAATAGATTCCAAGGTGCAAATTTTGACAAATTTTGAAAACGTTATCTCCTTGTAAACTTCAAAAAACGTGAATCTGTGAAAACGGTGATGGCGTGCACATGCACACCACGTGTTTAGTCTATAGACCCCTTTTCAGTTAGTAAACATTGCGATGTTTTTTTTGTGGGCGGAGCTTAGGTGGCGGCAGAACTATTCCCCTGGCTAACGTCAGTTAGCAAGTTTTGTTAGCTTGTTTTTTTAACAATGACTGGAGAAAAATCCGATTTTATCTTAATGTGTAAGGTCACTCACTGTCCAGTTAATGTTACCTCCGGTTGAGTGGCCTGACATTTACACCTACCTGATAGAGAAGCCGAGCGAAAAGAGAAACTGAGGGCATATAAATCTTTAGATGCCGATAACTATGTGCTGAATGGTCATGTACACGACTTGTGTGGTACGATCCGCAGTTCTGCCAAGTCAGCGCCAAGGCCAGAAGACAACCATGTAAAGAGTGACATTAGATTACAAATTTTAAAGATGTGAATATTTTCTAGAAATAAAAATCCCAGATGCAGCAAATTAATTTTTTAACTTTATGTATTTTCTTTCTTACCAGGTTCTTCAAAAAATGTAGTAACAATCAATCACATCAATGTATATTCGATCACAGATGATTCACAAATAATCACAATAGTTTAGAAAACATTATGCGATAAAATTTCAAATTGGGCATCAATTCATTGAGAGCATATGGCGTAATTTAGATACATTTGTAAGATGGAAGAATGCGGTTTTACAGATACTAGAAACATGACTTTCAAATGAGAGATTGGTATCAAAGAGCACACACACACACACCCAGGTTCCTAACCGACGACGAAGACTTAACAGAGCAGCCATCAAGTGTTAGACAGTATTCTAGGTTATTACGTGTGGAAGTTTTTGGTCCAATCATTAGAAACTCTGTTTTTTCACAATTAAGTAGTAGGAAATTACTAGTCATCCAGTTTTTTTATATCAGCTATGCATTCCGTTAATTTTGTGAATTGGTAAGTTTCGTTAGGTTTTGAAGAAATATACAGCTGAGTATCATCAGCATAACAGTGAAAACTAATGCCATGTTCCCTAATGATATCTCCCAAGGGTAGCATGTACAGAGTGAACAGCAACGGTCCTAGTACTGAGCCTTGTGGTACGCCATACTGAACTTGTGATCGATAAAACATCTCTTCATTTACTGCTACAAACTGATAACGGTCAGATAAGTATGATTTAAACCATGCTAATGCAATTCCACTAATGCCAACATAGTTTTCTAGTCTATTTAAAAGAAGGTTGTGGTCAATGGTATCAAATGCAGCACTAAGATCGAGTAACACTAATAGAGAGATACAACCACAATTGGATGATAAGAGCAAATCATTTGTGACTCTAATGAGCACAAAAAGTTTTCTCGTTGCTTCATAACATTAAGGTTGAACCACTGTAGTCACATGGACCATTTTAACATGATTTACTACCTTTCTGGGCCTTGAAAATTGCAATAACCTCAGAAAGCTCTCGGATTTCATCAAAAATATCGTCTTATGGGTTTGGAACGACATTAATAACAGAATTTTCATTTTTGGGTGAACTAACCCTTAACATAGTTGTTGTAAATAAATATAGCCTACATTTTCTCAACTTTATCCAACTTGCACACATAACAGGTCTGCTTTCAGGAAAAGCGCTTTAGAATCAGAAAAATTGAACGATATTGGTTTCCGCTTTTTCAGGGGTGCTGTTGCTTTTCAACACCCTTTTTCTCTTTTCACATTTTCTGGTCAGTTCTTGTTACACCATAACTCTTTGAGATGACTTCAGGCTGGATAATGAGAAGCGGTCGTGGAGGGGCTGGTGGGAGTTAGTCACCGAAGGCTTGTGCTTTGAGTTGAAGCAGATGTTTTATGGAGGGCCAGTTGGAGTTCCCGGATCTGACATCAACCTGTCGGACAGACTCCTTCTGTGAATAACAGCCAGTCAAACCTCCAGTGTGCAACTCATCTTAGTGAGATGGTCATGAAGTGGACACATTCAAGATCTGCTGTTGAATCACACTGTGTCCTTTTGAAGCTTGCTGTACGCATGGCTGGGATTGGGAAGTTTGCTGTGGGAGACGACGCTTGCAGAACTTGACTGTGACGTCTGGAGGAGGGACAGTGAAACAGTTGACACATCAGTTGTCAGTGTCATTCTTTCTTTGTAGCTGTTGACTAATGGATGTTTGTAACGCTTCACATGTCTTCTCTGAACTTGTCACGTGTTCCCTTCTTGTGCAATGCGAGGTTTGAAGTTTAAGATGCAGCAAAGCAAAGGAAGCAGTCATCTTCTCCACAGGGAGGGAACCGTCCCGCTTGTAATGAGAGGACGCGGTCACCTTCATCCAGCAGTCATTGCTGTCCTTGTACAGGAACAGTTGGCCATCTGGTAGTTATTTTCTCTTTGTCCTGTCACCTCAGATGGCATTATTCAGAGCGGCCAGTGTCAGTCCTGCTGCTCACGCCGTCCTCCTCTGCAGTTTCATATAAATTTCATATTTGAAATCACCAATGAAATCTGACAACTGCCTCGTAAATGTTGTTTCTTATGCGTTAAAAAAAGATCATTTTTCAGACGCAGCCGCAGTAACACAATGACTTTACCAATCGGCAGATGGCTCTTTTATTCAGAAGGCGGGGCTTATTCGGCCATGTTGTGTGTTGCACTTTCTCCCATTCATAGTAATATGAGTGAACTGTGTTTCTATATCTAAAGTCTTTGGTGATGCACTGATCTGTTCGGTGAAGCGGTGCTTTATCATAAATAAAACATGGCTATTGACCAATCAGCATCAAGGACTTTTAAGTTTTATAAATTCCCATATAAACTCAAAGAGAGGTCACTCAAGCAAGGTCAAAGAATACTCAACCTCTTTTTCTCAAAAAAACCATGCCGCATGTTTTATAATACTGAGAAAGAGTGTGCATGTGTGTTTCACATGAATCATAAACACTTGATCGTCAGAGAAGAGCAGCAAACGCTGGAGAGTTTGAACAGGACAATCTCTCTCTCTCTCTCTCTCTCTCTCGCTCTCTCTCTCTGAAAGGCTCTATTAATAGAGGTGCTTCCACATTTTCCCACTTGCATTCCTCTGCCGCCCGTGCAGAAGTCAGTGTTCGTTCCTTCCCGCCTTCTCTCTGCTTCTTTCAGAAGTACAGCCTCTTACATGTAAAGCAGGGTTTGTGTTTCGACAGCTACTGGCCTCAGATCTGCTGGTGGAGTTCCTCCGGGTCTCTGAGAGAGAGAGAGAGAGAGAGAGAGAGAGAGACCGCAGTCGTGGGTCAGTCTCTGAGCACTAGAGCTGCTGTCGTGCGTTCGGATCCAGTGATGGTTGAGTTCGGCTCTTTGTGGACACGCATTCTTCCGCAGACATGTGGTGTTTGCAGTGCAACTCAGAGAAAACACAGTCTCTGCTTGAACTGGAGCTGGACAGCTGGTAAGACTGGACTATAATAGTGTGTGTGGGAAAGTTGAGGTCTGAACTAGTATTTAAGCAATGCAGTTTGAAAATAAGTATGCATTTATTAAAACTGTATGGCACTAAAGTCCAGATTATTTGTTTATGCTGGAGTATTCAGTGAAGTGGCCATTCTCAAGTCCCTGGATTCAGAAAAGCAGTGGAATATGCAGTAATGTGTGTGTTAAACGCTGTACCTACAGAAGCACACACACGATGTTGACCTGGTTTCACTGGGTCTCTCTGGTCTCTGTAGCACTGGTCTACTTGCTCTATATTTATGAGATGATCACATGAATGGAGGTGTTTTTAGCCCATCCAGCGGAGAGATCCAGTGTTACATGACAGTCCCTCTCGAACACAAGAGAAGAGACCGTGTGAAACTGAACATATATGGGTTATTTATTAGTCAGCGATGTCCTCAGCTGAAGGTAGACGTCTTACTGGAGGTTTTCGTGCAGAGGAGCACTTTAAAAGCTCATGTTATGGTTTATTCATAATGTCCACTGTTGTTGTGGAAGAGGTCTCTGTTAGATATTGGAAGCTTCATTGCGTAAGGATTTTCACATTAAAGTTGCTGTTTGTTTTCTAACTTTAGTGGAGTTTGCCTGTTTTTGTCCTGTGGTGATGGACACCGGGGCCTGAGCTTTGAGTTGTTGTGTAGTGTTGTGTAGTACATGTCACATGTGCTGAGCCAGATAACAGAGAGATCAGCAGGGACCGGCTGCTTCCTCTGCTGGAGGACACACACACACACACACACACACCTCATTTCCTCTGCCAGCGGTCAGCAAACCCTTTAACTCGGGACAGTCTCTCTAACAGTGCTGGTTATCTGATGTCTGTGTGATTCTTTTGAGTGCCAGAGATTGTATCATCCAGTAATTCAGTGATCAACTGCAAGAGGTCTTATATTTATACAGTAGAGGCTTCAGAGTATTACAGCTTTTAAGTTGCACCCGTAAACTAATTCTGCTAGAGATTTTTTACTTTTCAAAATCACCCTTGCACTGACTTTAAGCAACCAGTGTCGAGCAGATCCGTCCGTTCACACACAACAGAGCTCATCACAACACAGCTGCGGATGGACATGTTCTTACTAACGTCTGACAACAAACAGTGTCACGGTCAGCCTCTGCGTTCACATGGACCCAATAATCAGACTAGTAGCACAGTGGGAATAATAGACTCGCATGTAACCAGAATGAGTTGGCCAAATCCGATTGTAAGGGGTGGTTTAAACCTTCTCTAATCCGATCGAGAGGATGTGTAAACACTCGATCGCATTGAAAACTGGAACTGCGCATGTGCAATGAAGTAGACATGACGTAATGACGTACTGTCCCGTCATTTTAAAAGTCTGTGAAGAGGAGCAGGACAGCATCCCTGTAGTCCTCCTCGTTTCGGACTCCTATCCAGACACCTCGCTTTGGGTCCGGGAAGGGTCTTTTTCTACTACTTGATAAATATAAGCAGCACAGCTCTTCATGTGCTCTTCGTCTCTAATCAGGGCCTGAAAGAGATAATAAGTGCTCTTTGAAACAGAAAAGAAGCAGTATAGAAGAGTGGTTATTGTGCGAGTATTTGTGCAGTGTGATCATTTATCAGCGTTCATGTTACACTACAATGAATTCATGAATCCAGTCTGAATGAAACAAAAGGTATGCATGTAAACGTAGCTATAGTTGGGTTACAACACTATGGTACATAATCATACACACAAACACAGATTCAGTGTTTCTCAAAATGAATAAAATCTGCCAAAGGCAAACTCAGAATATTACGCAAACGTGCAGTAGTTAAATATGTTAAATAACACAAATATACTTTGTTTTTAATCTCACTTTATTAACCAATGTCTTTGCTGCTGACCTTCGATAATCCAAGTCCACCATATGAATCACGAAAACGTCTTTTTTTGTTTTATTGCTGAAGTAAGAGTGTTGCATTTCTTCTCCTGTGGTCCAGAAAGACAGCAGCTGAAGGGTTGTGTAACTGCGCCCTCTGCTGTGCAGGAGTGAATCTGCATCCTTCAGCCTGAGGATTATTCAGGTCACTTCTGGTGTGAAAGGGTTTTTACATTTGACAAAATACAACTTTTTTAAAACAAACAAACAAACAAACAAACAAACAAACAAACAAACAAACCAACAAACAAACAAACAAACCCAGCCCAGGTGAAAGAAAGTACTGCAAAAGTAACATAGTGCATTACTTTCCATAAAAAGTAACTAAGCAACGCAGTTAGTGTATTTTTTTAGGGAGTAATGCAATATTGTAATGTATTACTTTTAAAAGTAACTTTCCCCCACACTGATCACAATTATTTATTTTTTCTTTCTTTAAATAACAAATCAATTTGCATTTATTCTAGTTATCTTATTCACTTGACTTTTAAATGTGGCTTTGTGGCTAAAGTATCCAGATAGTTTTGGGGCCTTTGTATGTGTTATATGTGATGTTGTGTTTGGCTGGTTCATTCTTAAGCCGTCTACAGTAAAACTACAAATGGGTCTCTGGTCTGCGGCGTGGTGCCGGCACATATGGAAATCCACTTGAGACAACCGGCATGCACACACACACACACACACACACGAATGAAATCTGCTCTTCATTAACGTGATGGACTCCCAAAACTCCCAAAGATTTTTCCTGCCCTTTTCTCATCCACCTTTACACTTGGAATGCAGGAATCCTGCTATTCGTCAGACACCCAGCGGGGATGTTTTGACAGACACCATGTCGTCCTGCACTCTCTCTCTCTCACACACACACACACACACACACACACACACACACACACACACACACACACACACACACACACACACACACACACACACACACACACACACATAAACATCACAGAAAACTTTCTGCATTTTTACATTTAAAAAAACATAACTTAGTGTGATTAACCAAAACTGGCTGTCCTTGTGGGGACATTTGGTCCCCATAAAGAAGGGTTTACCAGGTACACACAGACACACATGTTTATCACAGTTTATTACATTCAGTCTGAATGCTCATGTGAGACTCAAAAAGAACATTTCCTTGAATGAACTATTGACAAAAACAAAACAAAAAATGCCAAATTCTGGATCTAGTGTTTATGGTGGCCACTCTTGATTTACTCTAAGAAACTCAGTTCAGACTGTGGGGCTTTTGTCTGTATACTGTAATGAAAACCTGAAGAGGAAATGATGTCATCTCACACTGTTCTTCATTTTCCCCTCAATCATACAACAGCTGTTCCTTTTTACTGTGGCCTGTGACGGGGAAATGACTTTACTACAAGAGTCATTCACTCTATAGCACACACACAGACACTCAAGCGTGCGCTCTCCGCACAAACGCTTGGATATGCCCCTAATAATAGCCACATTTGTGTTAACATTAGAGCGAGTGGACTTGTAAAGTTGCTGCTACTTACATGTTGAAGTGATGAGCCATATTTGAGGTCGAAAAACAATAGGCGAATTTTTGGATTTCCTGCCGTTAACAATCTGTCAGTCACAGCTTTCGTGATTTCACCAGTTTCACCAGATTTCAGGTTTTTTTTCCCTAGGACTAACCAACTAATAAAATCCTAGTCGACCGAGCCTCTTCTAGTCGACTAATGGTGAGTCAGCTATTGGGGGGCAGCCCTATCGCGCACAAAACGTTTTCTCGTCGCTTCATAACATTAAGGTTGAACAACTGTAGTCACATGGACTATTTTAACAGTGTCTTTACTACCTTTTTGGGCATTGAAAGTGTCAATGACATTGCTGTCTATGGAGGGATCGGAAAGTGTCGGATTTCAACAAAATTATCTTCATTTGTGTTCTGAAGATGAACGAAGGTCTTATGGGTTTGGAACGACATGAGGATGAGTAATTAATGACAGAATTTTCATTTTTTGGGTGACCTAACCCTTTAAAATATGATACACATAATGGCCATAGAGTTTCTCCAGCTAATTTTGATACAGATGATCAGAAACTACTTTGAGAAAATGGGACCTGTCCCGCGATCTCGACTCAGATGAGGATAGAGGATAGGCATGTGTAAGCTGGTAAGAGCTGAGTTTGTAGTCAGGGAGTCACGCAGTCATTCCCACTGTGTGCATTAGAGCTCTGCTGTGCAACTTTGTCACGTGTGTCACCAAACATTGAAGCAGCTCTTGTTGAAAATGAATGGCATCCAGTTGCTCCAGAAGCGACAAAAGTTGGTCAACGAATGACAGGGTCTGTGGTCATTTGTGTCATTTAAAACTAAATTTTCCTTAATAATATTTTGGATTCTGCATCTTTATCCTTTACACGTTACAGTCATCTCTAAGTACGATATAAATCATCATCAGTTATGGTTGTTCCTCATCTCACCCTCGCTGATATGACACTGAGTGCTGGCACTTGTGTGTGAACACTAGGTAGACTCGCCACCCGCGCGAGAGGAACGTGGCAGTGTTTGCCAGGACAGATGGTGCGTGAGATTCATCTCTAGAGATATTACGCAAGAACTGTGAATTTCACCATGACTGCATGTACTGTACGTGTTGACATGTATGTAAGTGTGTATTTGTGGACATGCCACTAGTCCTGCTGTCTTGGTCACTGAAATCTTCACCCTGTTTCCTTTTATAATATGCTGACATACATCATAATTAGGAATAAACAATCCTGCACCGTACTTGTATTGACATGGGTTGTATGAGGTATTGGAAAGTGGAGTCTGATAGCCAGCGTTGATATTTCAACACCACCACTATTTACTCACTAATGCTATCTTATAGGATACCAGTGTGTTTATAGAAGCCATTTATTTAGCTTCATTCATTCTGTTAAACATATCAACAAAATATTAAACTGAAGATGTGTAAAAGGCTTGTAATCAAAGATGATTGTAACTTAAAGCTAAAGAAGACTGAAGGTATATTTAGGATGAAGTGCCACTAGTGTGTATTTGATTAGTTAGAACAGCCTAATGTCAGTACTTCACAAAAGCTGTGCATACAGTCCACTGTATTTCACGTGATGGCATAAAGGTGTGCTAGGTTTACATTAGAGGTCCGCCTCTCCTGTCTGTTTACTGTTGTTTGTACAGTGCTGCATGTGACTGCAGGCATGACCTGAAGGAGGACGTTGTTGAAGGAAGTTTCTTTTCTACATGAACAATCGTTTTGCATGCAAGCGAGTTTGTGGCTCTACGTCAAGCGTGATGTGCTGGTTTGTAAATGATTGGTTTCATCAGAGCAGACTTTGTCTCTGTTCGGGAAACTGAGCTGACCTTTGAACTTGTGGCTCATAATGGCAGATAAGCAGAAGAAACTGGACTTCTTTGGCAAGAGATCTTTCTTTGGACGACATTCACATCGAAAAACTGCAGAGAGTAAGAGTTAGTGAGTAATGTTCATGTAAATATGCTCTTACTGTGGTCTAAAATCTTGTAAATATACTGTAGGACACATGCCTGACTTGCAGTGTAAACAGGTCTGCTGTTCAATATATTTCAATATCACTTCAATATATCACTTCAATATATTTATATTTAATAGAATTTGAACGGATCCGTTCTGGTTAGGCCTCTAAACAAAATGTAATTTTACCATAAATGTTTGTTTCAGTTGTTCTCTGGGATACTTGAAGATTTTCAAACAAGTCTGCTATTAAAAAGATGTTTTAATTGATCCATTTATATTCTTACTTTTCCCCCTCAGTTGTTGGATATTGATATGAATTTATTATACATTTCCACCAAAAAACTAACCCTAGCTGTGCAAACTCGCCAACACAATGCTAAGTTGTCGCTAGGTTTCCTTTTGGTGGCTAGTGGCTTATTAAGTAGTTGCTTACTGGACCAAATGCAAATAGACCCAAGCCAGAATATCGCTCTGATATTTTGGTTTGTCCATCACTCAATTTAAGCCCATTGTTTCATCTGACTGCTTTGAAGAGTTACTCAGCTCTCGTTCACAAGCTGCATGATTTGTGTTGTCATCCAGGTCTCTGGGACAAACAGTGCAGGACCAAGCGTGAGCAATAAATAATAATATTGATGCATTCCTTAGCAGTTCCTTAGTCTTGGAAATCAGGCCATATGTGCTGTTCAAACGCTAACAGAGCGGAAATCAAGACTTTTTTTAATAAGTAATCAGCAATAATCTCACAAGTGTTGAATATGAACAAAGCGAAAGTGATGGCATGTCCATGCTCTTAACAATATCTGTAGTGGCTGGCAAACCATCAGAAACACTGCATCTCATTCTTCGATCGGTGAAGCATTGAACAGCTTGATTTCTCTAACTACCTGCTAGTTGTGATGGAATAGTGACCTGGTGCCACAGATTGATCTAACAGGAGTGACATCACTGGAGCGGCATAAACAAGGGGGATGTTTGCACAGAACGGCTCTTGCTTTACACTGCGCTGCTTTTACATTGTTTACTATATTAACACTAGACGGATGTTTCTGGTTTACACCAAAACAGGTTTAGTGTGAATGGCCTCTGGGATAAGTTCAGCATGAAAATGCAATCACAGAAGAAGTATATTAAGTATATTTTTATATCTCAGCTGGTACTAGGAATGGGATACTTGGTTTAACTTGAAGATCTTGGGTAAGAGTGCATCTTTAGAGAGCACAGAGCAGTGTTTTCCAACCCTATTCCTGGAGCCACATATTTTGGATATCTCCCTTATTTGACCCATCAATTTCAGGTCTTGAAGTCTCTTCTAATGAGCTGATGAGTTGAATCAGATGTGACTGATCAGGAAGAGTTTGAAAATGTGTAGAGTTGGTGTGCCTCTAGGAGCAGGTTTGGGAAGCATTGACATAGAGATCTGCTAATGACTGTACACTTGGATGGATTCATCAACATTAGTAAGGGTAAGAAAACAGGGTACACATTATTTTGATAGTCCACTTCAGACATTCTACTAACTATAAGTAGCTTTGCAACTACATGTCAACTAACTCTCATTAGAGTATTAGTAGACTGTCAGTTTAGGCTTAGCTTTAAGGGTTTGGGTTAGTAGAATAAGTTGACAGTATAAGTACTTGCAAAGTCCGTAGAATGTCTGTTGGAGCATCAAATAAAGCAGACAGTCTACTAATACTCTAATGACTGCTATTGACATGTAGTTGCAAAGTTAGTAGAATGTCTAAAGTGGACCTTCAAAATAGTGTTACCAGAATTTTTTTTGCATAAATAAGCACATGCTCTGAAGCCAGCAGAAAGTTTGCATGAGAACCTTGCAAACCTTGTTAGTGATTGAAACCCAGTGTACCATGTCAATGTGTATTACATGTCTTGCTTTCCTGTCTTGTCTAGTGTGGAGGGGAATATTCAAAACAGTGAGCCTGGCCCTTCCTTGGACACCAGCATAGGATATGGCCGTGGCCCTGTCCCGCACAGTTCTTCCTTGAGTCCTGACCAGTTTGAGGGCTCAGTGTACAGCCACAGCATCCAGTCGGGCCCACAGCGCCCACAGCGACCCAAACTACAACACTCTCAGTCTATCTTCCGCAAGCAGGCAGAGGAGGAGGCCATCAAACGCTCACGCTCCCTCTCTGAAAGCTATGAGCTCTCCACAGACCTGCAGGACAAGAAGGTACAGTGTCATGGCTAATCAGTACTGGACCAGATATACTGCATTTTGTAGTGTCCACAGTCATGAGTATCACTAAAGTTGTGTTTTGGAACTGGCCTCATCTTGTTTAACTCTAAACACTATTGTTTATGTGTGTTGTACCCCCTAATTAACCCTAATCACTTTGTTGTGATACTATCTAAAACGTATATTTCCTGGTTTTTCCAGGTGGAAATGCTTGAGCGGAAATACGGGGGCCGTTTCATAACCCGCCATGCTGCACGCACCATCCAGACAGCTTTCCGCCGACACCAAATGAACAAGAACTTTGAACGCCTCCGGAGTTGTATGTCGGAGAACCGCATGTCCCGCAGGATTCTTTTGTCCAA
Organism: Rhinichthys klamathensis goyatoka; assembly: GCF_029890125.1. Lineage (NCBI taxonomy): Eukaryota > Metazoa > Chordata > Actinopteri > Cypriniformes > Leuciscidae > Rhinichthys > Rhinichthys klamathensis. The sequence continues at coordinate 215,486 of NW_026606563.1, read as the reverse complement.
CATGAGGATGCAGTTTTCCTTTGAAGGAGGAGAGAAAGTCCACGGCTCTGTTTTTGAGGGCAAGCAAATGTCTCTCCTGGAGGATACCAGCCAAGTAGGAGCCATGGCTCAAGCTGGAGAGATGGTTCCTGTTATCTTGGAAGCCCCAGAACCTCAAAACGATTTAACAGATACAATCACAGAGCTAGAGGACACTTTCTCAAGGCAAGTAAAGTCACTGGCGGAGTCAATTGACGATGCACTGAACTGCCGTAGTCTACGCAAAGAGGAGATCCAGCCTGAACAAGCAGTTTGTCTGCGCCAGGAAGATGAGCTCCCTCAGCCTGATGAGCAGCACAAGCTGGATGAGATCTGTGACGTGACACTCTTCATCGATGAAGAGGAGCTCTCCCCACCGGTCCAGCCTTCCTGCTGCGCTGACCAGCCCTCCAGCACCCAGGCTGAGCAGTCCGGCGGCTCCTCGCAGGAGTACTGGTCCACGGGGGCCAAGGAGGACAAGGTGGACAGGGACACTAGCTACAGGAGCCCTCCGTCCCTCGAAGGCCAAGGGCCGCAGCTCTGTATGGACTTACCCCTGTTGACCATCGAGCCTCCCAGTGACAGCTCAGCAGATACAAGCCAGGGCTTGGGCCAGCCACAAAATAACCACGAACGAACCGTAGCAGGACCACAGGCCAGTCCCAAAACCATCTCACATGGACTACCTCCCAGAGCTCCCTTGCTTTCTCAAGACGAAGAGCCCCTTAGACACCGGCAGGTGGAGAGCCACCTTCCTACCAACGGCAACCGGCAGAGCAAGACAGAATCAGACTTTTCAGATGGAGACAATGACAGTCTCAACAGCAATTCAAACTCCATTGACACAATAAACTCAGAATCCTCATCTCGAGATAGTCTCAGCAAGCAGACCTACCACAAAGACACTCGCAACAGCTGGGACTCTCCGGCCTTCAGCAGCGATCTCATGCGGAAAAGACAATACCGCATTGGCCTCAACCTCTTCAATAAGTATGTATTTCAATGACATAATATTTACACAAAATACACATTTTATCACCAGAAGAACCTCTGGTTTGAGGTGCATATTATCTCTGTGTGAATGCGCTGAGTGCTAATTCTAAATAACTGCATTTCTGTTTCCTTCTGCATGTCCAGTATCGGCTATGATTGAGTGTTCAGAAGGACAAGACGTTAACTTGAGCTGCTCCTCTGCTTTCAGAAAGCCAGAGAAGGGAGTGCAGTACCTGACGGAGAGGGGCTTTATCCCCGACACTCCCGTGGGAGTCGCACACTTTTTCCTGCAGAGGAAAGGCTTGAGTCGACAGATGATCGGGGAGTTCCTGGGGAACCGGCAGAAACAGTTCAATAGGGATGTTTTAGAGTAAGTGTTTTCATACTACTTACCCATTGTGTTATTAGATAAATGTAGTTTTTCCTTTTATACTGTGTTGAACAAAAGGCCACCTGCTGTAAGCCACAGGTTTGTGTAGACGTGGCATGTGACGTGGTGTGTGTCTGTGTCAGCTGTGTGGTGGATGAGCTGGATTTCTCAGGGATGGAGCTGGACGAAGCTTTGAGGAAATTCCAGGCTCAGATCCGTGTTCAGGGAGAAGCACAGAAGGTGGAGCGCCTGATCGAGGCTTACAGGTGCTGTCGCATCACCAAACACGCATCTACTTCACTGAACCATGCAGGTTTTATCTCTGACATAATTCTGAAGTAAATTAGAAACAAGGTAAAAAAGATAATCAAGCAGCCAAAGATGCTACAGCACTAATAGTCAAAAGATGATGTTCATTGCATTCAGAGATGGAATGATGTGTGTTGTGTGTGTGTGTTTAGCCAGCGCTACTGCATCTGTAACCCTGATGTGGTCCGTCAGTTCAGAAACCCTGACACCATCTTCATCATGGCATTCGCCATCATCCTCCTCAACACAGACATGTACAGCCCCAACGTCAAGCTGGAGCGCAAGATGAAGCTCGAGGACTTCATCAAGAATCTGCGAGGTTTGGATGGAAACTCACTGTTGCTTTCACTCTATTCAATTGGTAACACTTTACAATAAGGTTCATTAGTTAATGTATTTACCAACTAGTGTTGTAGTACTCGAGACCGGTCTTGGTCTCGAGACCGGTCTCGAGACCACTTTTTGATGGTCTCGGTCTCGTCTCGGACTCGACCGCATTTGTACTCGGTCTTGTCTCGGTCTCGGACATTGAGGACTCGGGATTTTTTTTTTCAAGACCATAACTGTGGAAATATCACTAAATTTCCAGTATATTGTCTATTTTTTTTGTTAACATCCTTGCTTTTATTGTATGTAAAACGTACTGATTCAAATCCAAGCAATAACGGGACTCATTGCTAATTATGTATTTTTGTTACCGCTGTCACCCATCCCCGCCCCCTTTCACTCGCAATCCCAAGAAAGTGAGCTGTTGTCTGGGAGAGGGAGAAGATGTCTGCATCATCTATCATAGTCTTATTTGATGGGTGAATAATGTAGACGAACTGCTGCGCGTGTGACGGGCGCATGTTTAACTGAAGAACGAGCAGAGAGAGAGAGAGAGAGCCCAGGTCGCGCGCGCGCACTCTCTCTCTTCGGAGCCAGGCGAAAGTGTAAACAAGGCTTCACCGTCTCCTAAGCGCTGTCTTGCTCTCTCTCCCTGGCACATATTAATCAAAATAAATCGACACGATGGTAAAAGGTCGGAAGACCACATTTTCATGTGGAGCATTCGGATATATTTTTTTCCTGAATTACCGCTGGGTGTGAATTGTGCTAAAATACCTTATCTTCTCTGAAAAGCGTTCCGCACATTCAGCTGACATAAACCATGCACACTTTAAATAAACGAAAAAACCTATCCAAACCTATCTTGGGCATTTTTGCACACTGTAAAAGATGCTGGATATAATGTACTGTAGCCTACATCAAATGGTCAGTCAGTCATGTTTTTGTGGTGTTGTGCAGTGCTACTCATCTATGTGTTTATCCATTGCAGTGAGCTTGCCTTGAACTTATGAAGAGTGTTTTGCCACTGCAGTTTGTTAAGGTTTGGCATATGATGAAACTGCTCCCAATTAAATCAATTGAGTACTTTTATAAATCACATGCAGTTAGGCCACTGACTTTCTGACCTCTTTGTATTAGATATCTTTTGTTGCTTTGATAACACATAAAAGCTATAAAAGACTCTTACTTACAATAGTTGTTCCTAAACATTAACATTTCACATAGAATTACTGTATTCATTACAATACACTGCTTTTCTGCATTTTAAATGTTGACTGTTTGGCATTTCTTTACACATTTAGCTATGTGGTTAAAAAAAAGGATTATTGTTGCTTTAAAAACAACATAACTTTATGTATTGTATATAAAAGGCGGAGAAAAGTGAAGACTTTAGTGATGAACAATGAATAGTGTTTTACATTCTGTACTGAATGATGGAAGTCACCCAGGAGTATTGAATAAAGATGGTTAAGTTTATTTCAGCTTTAAATGTTTAATATCTAGGTGTTTGATCAATTTGAGAAGCTCTTTTGATCATGTTTCACATTTTATTGTGTCATGTAGTGTGGGGCGCTGGTCTTGGTCTTGACTCGGTCTCGCCCTCCCTGGGTCTTGGTCTCGACTTGGTCTCGGCCCCTAAAAGTCTTGGTCTTGTCTCGGTCTCGATACACTTTGGTCTTGGTCTTGTCTTGGTCTCGGGTTAGGTGGTCTTGACTACAACACTATTACCAACATGAACTAACAATGAGCAATACATTTGTTACTGTATTAGTTGATCTTTGTTAATGTTAGTTAATAAAAATACAGCTGTTCATTGTTTGTTCATGTTAGTTCACAGTGCATTAACTAATGTTAACAAATACAACCTTTGATTTTAATGACGTATTAGTAAATGTTGAACTTAATATTAACTAAGATTAATAAATGCTGTAGAAGTATTGTTCATTCTGAGTTCACTAAAGTAGTTAACTAATGAACCTTATTGTAAAGTGTTACCAATAAATGGGCTGACGTCACAGGCGTACATCAGATCCGTCGAGGATGAGTCCATGGCTTCAGCTCAGTTGGACTTGATACATGGTCACAGAGAGTCCAAATATAGAACGACATGACATGCCAGTTCAGTAGCTGTAGTGTGTGTTATAGCCTTGTGTGTGTGTGTGTGTTGGAAGGGGTTGATGATGGAGAGGACATCCCTCGGGAGATGCTGGTTGGGATTTACGAGCGGATCCAGAAGAAGGAGCTGAAAACGAATGATGACCATGTGTCTCAGGTGCAGAAGGTGGAGAAACTCATCGTGGGCAAGAAGCAAGTAAGCTCAAAAGTTGCTAAAAGTTGCTAAAAGATACAGACTTCCCCAGATACTGCCCATGTAATTAATGATGAAGATAATGAGAGTCTGTCAGGTGTAGTTTAAGAGCTCTTATCATTTCTCAACAATTCTGATACAACAATTTTGAATCATCAACAGTGAATTGCATGATTCACTCATATATCTCTTGCATTACAGATTGGATCGCATCACCATGGCCTCGGATGTGTAAGTATACTTCATGATGTGTGTGGCAAGCCATGAATGTGTGTGTGTAGAGAGAGAGAGAGAGAGAGAGTGTGTGTGTGTGATTTATGAGGACAGAAATTCGTATAATGTCAAGTCAAGTCAAGTCACCTTTATTTATATAGCGCTTTTTACAATACAGATTGTATCAAAGCAGCTTCACAGTGATAACATGAAAATAATACAACAAAGTTTGTTTCTAAAAGAAAATTGCGTCAACGTCCACCTGAAGTAAGGCAGATCAATAATATTGTTGAATATTAAATGTCCCCAACTAAGCAAGCCAAAAGCCAAGGCAACAGTGGCAAGGAACCAAAACTCCATCAGTGACAGAATGGAGGAAAAAACCTTGGGAGAACCCAGACTCAGTCGGAGGGCCAGTTCTCCTCTGGCCAACGAAGGAACAGTGCATGATTCAGGCAGCATTACAAGTCAAATTGGATCGGAACATTTAGAGTATTTATCCATTTCCATCTGTTTGGAAGTCGAAGTAATCACGCCGGTATTGAGACCAGTTGTTGAGGATCAGTGCCGTCCACCATAGAGGGTCCATATCGCCGGCGTTGAGGCGTCATGAGTATTACACTGGTATTACAACGTGAACATGATTTATGAGGACATTTCTTGAGTCCTTGTATTTCAAATGGCTTTAAAAACATACTAAGCAGTGTTTTATTAAAAATGAAAAAATGCATAAAGTTTTGTGTGATGGGTAGGTTTAGGGGTAGAGTTGGTGTGTGTGTGTGTGTGGGTGTGTGTGTGTGATGGGCAGGTTTAGGGGTAGAGTTAGTGTGGGTGTGTGTGTGTGATTGGCAGGTTTAGGGGTAGAGTTAGTGTGTGTGTGGGTGTGTGTGATGGTCAGGTTTAGGGGTAGAGTTAGTGTAAGGGGTGAGAATATACAGTTTGTACAGTATAAAAACCATTACGTCTATGGAATGTCCTCAAGTATAGCAAAAGAAACCTGTGAGTGTGTGTGTGTGTGTGTGTGTGTGCGTGCGTGCGTGAAATTAGCTACATTGTGGGGAGTAGCCAACAGTCCTCATGAAAAGAATGGCTTAATAAACATAACTAATGTCTTTCTAAAAATGCAAAAACACAGTCTGTCTATGGGTTGCATTTACAGTAAGAGCCAAGTAGAAAATACCATAGTTGAGTATAAAAACCCATAGCCGTGAGTGTAACGTGTGTGTGTGTGTGTGTCAGGTGCTGTCTCAGGCTCACCGCAGGCTCGTGTGCTACTGCAGACTGTTCGAGGTCCCGGATCCAAACCGACTGCAGAAACTCGGGCAGCATCAGCGGGAGATCTTCCTGTTCAATGACCTGCTGGTGGTGAGAGCAAACACACACACACACACACACATGATCACATGACCTGCTGGTGGTGAGGGCACGCACACACACACATGATCACATGTGTTATTCTACAGATATCAGCAAACGTTAGATGCGGCCACTGATCACTGTGGTTGTTGCTTTTCTGTGACAGGTTACCAAGATCTTCCAAAAGAAGAAGAACTCAGTGACATATAGTTTCAGGCAATCTTTCTCTTTGAACGGGATGCAAGTGATGCTGTTTGAAAACCAGTGTAAGAAATATATCCACAATCAGAAATGAATACGAAACAAAAACTTGTCTTCCTGTAGTGTCATTTAAAAATGAAGGAATCAGGAATTCACCAGCAAAATATACAAATAAATCACAGATAGATAAAGTCTATTTAAAGTTGCAGTATGTGATGCATTTATGTAGCTTAATTCAGTGATTTATTGACATTTTTGTTTTTGACTTAATAACAAAGAATAATATGTTATTCCTTCATTTCATGGCACTCTCAGTCCTGCATAGATGTACTATAAGAATCCATTTAAATATATAATTAATTTTTTCTGAAGTAAAACGACGTGTTCTTATTTTTCTCAGTCTATCCGAATGGTATCCGGCTGACTTCAGCCATTCCAGGTGCGGACTTCAAAGTCCTGATCAATTTCAATGCGCCCAACCCTCAGGACCGCAAGAAGTTCCTCAGCGACCTGCGAGAGTCCATCGCCGAAGTCCAGGAGATGGAGAAGTACCGGATAGAGTGTAAACAGACCTTTATTCTTCCTGATCCTCATCTTTTCCAGACCCGGTTCTGTGAGATGTAGATTTCGGACATCACTGAGCATCATGCTCTTTGCAGAGCGAGTGAACGGAGGCAGGATTACAGCTGTTAGGATTAAGGAGAGCAGAAACTGCGCAAATGACTCGTTCAGAAACCCTCACAGTAAACAAAAATCTGCTTTTGCAGGAATGCATATTTAATGTCATGTGCATGTTTAATTGTAAGGGTCAGAGTTCAGAGGTCAGGTTCCACTGCGTTCCAATCTTTCACATGTGAATATCAATCAGATGAACGTCAGATAACACTTCATGTTATTTTACACATTTATCCTAATTTCTCGCTTGGCTTCGCTGTTGTCGCCTTCATTTCTGATGGACATGCCAGGGTCATTTAGATTTTTATGCTTTATTATGTTATGGAAGAGTAGTATGAGGTATGACTGTCCGCTAAAGCAAACCGCTGTCGTTTGTTGTCCGAGTGGAAGTGTGTGCTATATGAATGACGTGTGTGTTTGGCTGTTTGCAGCGGAGCTGGAGAAGCAGAAAGGGGTGGTCCGGCCCAGTATGTCTCAGAGCATGTCTGGCCTGAAGAAGGAGACGGGGAACGGCAGCATGGGCCGCACCAGCCTGGACGACTCCTACGCCATGGGCGAGGGCCTGAAGAGGAGTGCGCTGAGCAGCTCCTTACGGGATCTCTCTGAAGCGGGTGAGCTCACGCGAGCAGACACTGGACAGCGGGTACACAAATAATGGCACCCTTGAAAACTGAAAATCATTCATTCAAAATAGTCACAATAAATCTTTGAATTAAAGTCAAATAGTTGAAAGAAACAAAGTAAACATTAAGGGCCCTATTTTAACGATCTAAGCGCATGGTCTACAGCGCAACGGCACAAGTCTCAATCCACTTCTGCTAGTTTAACGACGGGACAAATGGTCGGCGCTCCCGGCGCTGGTCTAAAAGGGTCGTCCCGATTCTCTTAATGAGTAATGAGTGTGTTTTGAGCGTAACATGCAATAAGCCAGTCAGAGTCTCATCTCCTATTCCCTTTAAAAGCCAGTTGCGCTCGCGCCGAGGTGGATTCACAATTTACATTAAAGCTGTGTGTGTGTGTGTGTGAGGTTAAAGCAGCAGATCATCTACAGGACAAGCCGGATTCCACCAAATCTTTATGTACACAATAATAATCTTTTACATTGTAATCCTTTTATTTTTAATATTTGGCATGTTTGTGGGCTGCTGCGCGTGTGTGTAATAAGCAGAATGTGTGTGTAATAAGCAGTGTACGCGCGTTGTGGACCCGCCTATAGGCTCACATTACTAACGCACTCTTTAAATAACAAATAAAATACTGTGCCATTGACTTTATCCCAGGGTTCGGTTGGTCAACGGCTCAGTCTATTTCAGTTCCTCAGAATAGCAACGCTCCAGCAATGCTCCTGAACACACACTCGTTCTCAGACCAGCAGCCCATGGGCCACAGATGGGCGCAAATGCATTTGCTATTTAAACAGCGTGAGGACGTGAAGGGCTGAAACTAGCAATTGTGTTTTTTTATGTGTTCTGAAAAAAGAGGAGGAAGTGAAAGAGTAGAATATGGTCATGGCTAGAGAACAGAGGCCAACATGGCATGCCAATCTTGCAATCTGATCTTGAGGTAATGGTTTTAACTTTTAGCACCATGTCGCATTGATCAATACAGCATTTCATGTTGCAATTTTATTGGCTAGTCAGTAGACGTAGGTCGTAGCACAAACACACTGTGAGATGATCATGCTAAATTTCTGCATGAAATTCACAAGACCGTAACAACAGCCGTCTTTGGACCTCTCTCTCTAACTGTACGACAGAGGGCCAGCGTTCAGGAGCCATGACCCCAGAAACTGCCAAGGTTGGTCATCTTTCATCTGGGACAGCCAGACGAAAGACAATGTGTACCGGCATAACAGGAGAAATTGCAAACACAAAATTTTACCAAGGGTGCCAATATTTGTTGAGCCCACTTGATGTTTTTCTTTGTTTGTTTGATTCCCTGTGTAGAATGATATTCTTGAGGTTTAAGAGGTTAATACGGTGGCCATTCGTCACTTATTGGGTCTCCTGGAAACATTTCAGTGGTGGCCTGTGCTATTTGCTGTGCGTTTCTGTATTTGGTTGTGTTGTGAGTATTTGGAGCACAGATGTGTTGTGAAACTGATGAAGATGTTTTTCTATTTGCATGTGTTTTCTTCAGTTGCAGCGCGTTGAGCTCTCTCGCCCACCGTAGAAGGTTAAGCTAAAATGTAATATTTTCACATATTAATATATTATACATTTGGAGTGTCACTGGTCCAATTCGATGAGTGCAGTATGACTGCTCCTACAGGGTTTGCAGTTTGTTTTCACAGAGCCAAGAATGTAGGCGTGCAGAAGTTCAGCCGTGGTGTGCATGTGTCCACAGGAATCCACCGTCTGACTGTAGATCTGTTTTCACCACTAATGTTTGTGTCAGAGCTCTCGGGGGACTGAGGAAGGTTGAGCAAGGGGCATTCACAATCCTGCTACACCCATCTATTATTAAAATAATGTTCTGGGTTCAATACAAATTACGCTCAATTGACAGCATTTGTGGCATATTGATTGCCACAAAAAGAAAAAGAAAAAAATCTGTTTGAAGTTCACTTACAAAAGAAATGTCATTTTGAAGGTTTTAAAAGCTGAAGTGTTTAAGTTTATAAAAGCGCTTGCGCTATTTTTTTTCTTAGAAATTTGTATTATTTGAGCTGTAAAGTTGTTTAAATCATCACTTTTACAGTCTGTACAGAAGTTAGATGTTATGGGAAGAAGGAGGCGGGAACCGGCGAACATTCAACAAGATTTTAATCAAATAAATAAACAAATACAAAAACGAAAGTAAAGACGGCATTCCCTCACGGTCGACTGCCGCCACACATAATAAAACTAAACATCAAATAAAATAGTCCAGGCCTGGCCTCTCTCGCTCTCCACTGTCGTCGCTCCTCCTTTATGCCTCCGCTCCTCCTCGGCCTCGTCCTGCTTCACACACGCACACACACACACACACACACACGCACACGTCTGTAATGAGGTGCTTCTGAAGATCATGAGCTGGTTCAGGTGTGTGTGAGCTGAACTCTGCAGGACGGTAGATCTCCAGGAACAGGATTGGACACCCCTGGTGTATAGGGTTTATAAGTTGTCAAATTATGTAATAACTTTACACAAGTTACTAAGTGATTACACACTAAAATAACAACACATATATTGCCTTTTTCCTTGTTGCTATAATATTGAAACTGAGTATTTTAATGTTTACAATTTGACCCTATTAATTTTCATCTAAATGATTGAGTGTAAAGCTGCGTTCACACCGCCAGCTCGTGGCCGTTCCTAGTGTTGCCACTCAAATGTTATTGATAGACTGCACATCTGGACATATCTTTAGAAAATAAAATGACAGATGATATATATTTGTGGTAAAACTAAGATATCATTTTAATTTGACAAGGAAATAGTTCATTTTAGCTACTACAAAGTAGCATTGTGCTGTCAGAGACTGCTGTTATATAAACTACAGCAGTGTTAGTGCACTAAATCATTAAGCAGATGAATAATTTATCAATATACAATTTCACATGTACGTGTAATCAGATATCAGGGTAAAGTATGCCCTATATTTGGTGTGCCGTCCAAGGGGGGATTTGGCCCAAACCCAGAGTACTCCCCCATCCTTAACTGGGATAGGAACCAGCAGAGAGTGAGGAGTGGTGGAGGGATGCTGCAAAACTCTCAAGGGACAGAATAATTAATATTAGACTTTTTAATAAAAGTAAATAATTTTATAATTTGAATGATGCTAAAATTAAAACAATACAAGCCAATATATATATATATATATATATATATATATATATACTACTGTAATATATATATAGTACCAATAATATATATAGTACTGTCAAATTTGCACTTTCATTCCATATATTCACACTTTCATTCTATAGATATTCAAAGTTTCATTCCTATTTTCACTCCTTTTCATACATGTTGGAGTAGTGTTCATCGAGCAAAGACTGAAGTCAGACACAAACATGTGTGCTCTTATTTATTTCTCGATATGGTTTTCTGTTTTCTGTTAGAGCAGTGTCGTGTTAGCGGCCCCTAAGTTAATAACTAATGATCTTTGCAACGGAAGTGAATCAATCAAAAACTAACTTTAGCTGGACAATAGCTTTATTCTAGAGCTGCTGTAAAGCCAAACAATCTGTTACGTTAATTTCCTATTATAACTGTAAAGCTGCTTTGAAACAGTCCATATTGTTAAAAGCGCTTTATAAATGAAGGTGACTTGACTTAACATGCAGCGGCAGCACAGAACAGTGCAGCACATGCGGTGTTAAGCAAAATGTGCACAGCAACACAGTCAAAGGGACACTCGCAAAATATGCAATAAACTCAACCCCTTCGCCAAGGTATGTAAATCAAAACAACCTGTTATACGTAGAACTGTACACACAGTGGACAATACATGCATCTTAGAGGTGGATGAACTGTGTTTTGATGCAATTAACACAGAATGTGAACAGGATTTTGAGGAACTTAAATTAGGACCTCAAGCAAACAAAGTTAGCTTCAAGTTGGATACTGAGGCCCAGTTGATCATTATTCCAGCCAGTAAATTTAAAAAAAATTTCAACACAACAGAACTGAAACCCATGATCGGCCGTCTTAAAGGCTATGGCGGAGAGTCACTTGATGTAAAAGGGACATGTAAAAGACACAGAAGCTTTGCTGGAATTTTACATAGTGAATACACATGCACCTCCCATGCTTTTGAGAACATGCATGGGCATCGGGCTGATAAAGAGTGTTTTTTCAGTTGATGCAGATATAAACAAACCCGGTGGTCTCATGCAAGAGTTCAAGGATGTCTTTCACGGGATTGGTCAATTTCCAGGAGAATGTCCTATACTCCTGGATCCTGCAGCCTCAAGGAGGAGCTAGACAGCATGGAAAAAGCAGGCGTTATTGTTAAAGTCACGGAACCCACAGACTGGGTTAATTCCCTAGTGGTCGTTGAAACCCTGCACTGGAAAGCTCAGGGTATGTTTAGACCCTAGAGCAGGGTTCCTCAAACTCGGTCCTGGAGGGCCACTGTCCTGCAGAGTTTAGTTCCAACCCTGATCAAACACACCTACCTGTGAGTTTCTAGTGATCCTGAAGACCTTGATTAGCTTGCTCAGGTGTGTTTGATCAGGGTTGGAGCTAAACTCTGCAGGACAGTGGCCCTCCAGGACCGAGTTTGAGGAACCCTGCCCTAGAGACTTGAATAAGGGTGTACTCACACTAGGCACGGTTGCCATGAACCGGGCCCGAGTACGATTGTCCCCCCTCCCCACTCCCCCTCTGGCCTGCACTCACATAGGGTTTCAGCATTCGTGCCGGAGCACGCTTACGTCATTATGGTGCGTGCGACGGTTTCGGGATAAACAAGAAGAGCGGCGCTCTCTGAACACAATGAAGTCCATCGCTCTGTTTTCTTTGTGGATAATTTTGTGTCGTTTGGTCCACGGTGGTCCACAGCCTGTTGTTAAACAGATGCGTCGCCTTAGTGGCGCGAAAATTTTCACGTAATCGTGCTGCTCGTATGAGGAGGTTTGCAAGGTACCAGCTGAAGTGCAGCAAGGACTTTGCAGCTTTGATTACGGACTGTGTTGGTTTTGGAGCGTCGCAAAACCATGACGCCACGCGTCCTGTTCCGTGCTCCAGCACGGTTAGCGCTCACACTGCATGCGAACCGCGCCCGAGTCCAACTGAACCGTGCTCTGGCCCACCTCTTCCAAGCGGGCCAGGGCCGGCTAATCGAGCCGCGCCCGGGCACGGTTCGGAGCACTCACACTAGTCAAACGAACCGCGCTTTGGTGGTCAAACGCACTCGGGCACGGTTCAAACTGGCTAGTGTGAGTACACCCTAAAGCAATCAAAAGGCCGCATTACCCCCTGCCGACTCTGGACAACATCACCCCAAAACTCGCTGGAGCATAATTCTTTAATGAGCTTGATGCAAAATCTGGATGTTGGGCAATCAAGCTGTCTGAGGAGTCGTCAAAACTAACAACATTCAATATTGTAGTGGGAAGGTACAGATGTCTCCGTCTACCTTTTGGACTGATCTCCGCTCAAGATGAGATTCAGAGAAAAATAGATGAGACTTATAAAGGGCTTGACGGTGTTGCAGCCATTGTAGACGACATACTCATCAAAACAAAAGACGAACATGATGCAAACTTGCACACTGTGCTAATGAGGACCCATGAAAAAGGCGTACGCCTTAACCCAGAAAAAACTGTGATATGCGCGATAAGAGACATGAGCCCTCCAAAGAATAAGTAAAAACTGGAAACCATCATAGGTATGGTCAATTACTCTTCCATATCTGTCTGAAATAAATGCACCTCTGAGGCAGCTCTGAAACAGTAGTGAGTTTGTGTGGGATGTGACTCAGATGAAAGCATTTGAAAAGACTAAAGAGCTGATCACAGGAGAGCCTGGCCCTGTCCTGTCTTACTATGACCCTGGTAAAGAGCTCCGCATGCAGGTTGATGCATCAAAAAGTTGCCTGGGTGCTGTACTGCTTCAGGACCACAAACCCATTGCGTATGCTTCAAAATATTTTTTTAAATGATGCACAGTTTGAAAAGGAATTGTATGCTGAGACGTGTGTGAAAACATTTGCATTCGAACACCAATGGCAGAAAGTTTATTGACGAGTCTGATCTCAAACATTTAGAACCCATCCTGAGAAAGCCTCTTGCAGCCGCTCCTCCACGGCTTCAGAATGGTCTTGCAACTACAGAGGTACGATATCGAAATGGTGCACCGTCCAGGAAAAGACATTCCAATAGTGGAATGCCCTATCCAGGAAGCCCATCTTATACAGACTTGAATCACTGGATGAGGATATGGATGCACAAATTCACACAGTTGTAGCTAATCTCCCTGTAAGCGACAGGAAGCTAACGAGCATCTGAAAAGCAACAGAGCAAGACCCACAGCTTACCTCCCTGAGAAGTGTCATGAAAGCCGGATGGCCTGATGTGAGGAAGAAGTGCCCCTCCAGCCTTGCTGGGTACTGGAATCACAGAGATGAGATTTCAGAGATCGAAGGACTTCTGTTTAAGGGTGAGAAAATCATCATTCCACATGTGCTTAGGGTAGAAATGTTAGTGCATACACACTGCACACATGGGAATTGAGAAGAGTAAGCAAAGAGCCAGAGATATTTTATTTTGGCCAGGCATGATGGCCAAACAAATTGAGGAAATGGTGGAAAGATGCACCACATGCTTAGAGCTCCGAAAATAAAATCCAAAAGAGTCCATAACCAGATCCCAGAACGACCGTGGCAGATTGTTGCAATAGACTTGTTCATGTGGAGTGGAGAGGAATATTTAATAGCCGTAGACTACTACAGCAGATTCTTCGAGCTGGAGAGACTCCATTCAACCACATCATCCACAGTCATCCGTAAACTGAAGGCCATCTTTGCTAGGGGCGCGGTACCTGAAAGAATAATTTCAGATAATGACCCAAAGTACAGGTTGCATGACTTCAAAACTTTGCAATTCAATGGGACTTGTAACATCTACTATACTTTAGCAAAGCACATTCTGAGAAGAAGGACCCTTACCTCAGCTTACTCGAACACAGGAACACCCCTGTTGACGGATTTAAGTCTCCCTCACAGTTGCTGATGAGCAGACGTCTTTGCTCCATCCTGCCCACGTCAGGAAAACAGCTACAGCCTTAGGTTGTGGATCAAAAACTGGTGAATGTGAAATGGAAACTAAAACAAGCAAAACAGAGACAGTGCCATGATCACACTGCACAGCCATTGTCAGCATTGGCACAAGGGGTCAATGTTTGCTTTCAACAAGGCATTGGTCGATGGATGCCCCACCTGCGGAGACACACTGGTCATACTTTATCCGCACCCATGATGATCAATGTTCATGACCTATGATGACCTAGAGACATTCTTGGTTTATAAATCATGAACTTCTGACATTCGGTAAGATGTAAAACAAATGTTGCAGTATTATAGATGCTAGTCTGAAGATTGTTTTGTTGAATGTATGTTCTGCTTGTCATTGGTTACGACACTTTAACTAGTTACTCAAGGTATTTAATAGTTCATATACCAACATGATCTTGGTATTAGGGAATCATTGTTCATCTGTTATATATAAGTGTAGTGTTAATTATTCTGCCCCCTCATGATGTGATTTGGATTATAAATGCTGATTTGTTGTTAACTCTCTGTATGTTGGAGTTGTGAATTATTGGATTCATCATGTTTCGGCACCCCATAATGTCCTTGAAGCATGAAAACGTTGCTCATAATAATAATAATTAATAATAATTCATTACATTTATATAGCGCTTTTCTAGGCACTCAAAGCGCTTCGCATGGAAGGGGGAATCTCCTCAACCACCACCAATGTGCAGCATCCACTTGGATGATGCGACGGCAGCCATAGTGCGCCAGAACGCCCACCACACACCAGCTTACTGGTGGAGAGGAGACAGATGAAGCCAATCAGTGTATGTATATATGGGGATGATTAGGAGGCCATGATGGACAGAGGCCACTGGGCAAATTTGGCCAGGATGCCGGGGTTACACCCCTACTCTTTCGAAAGATCGGGATTCTTTCGGGATTTTTAATGACCACAGAGAGTCAGGGCCTCGGTTTAACGTCTCATCCGAAGGACGGTGCTCTTTGATAGTATAGTGTCCCCGTCACTATAATGGGGCGTTAGGACCCACACAGACCACAGGGTGACCGCCCCCTGCTGGCCTCACTAACACCTCTTCCAGCAGCAACCTGGTTTTCTCAGAAGGTCTCCCATCCAGGGACTAACCAGGCTCAGCCCTGCTTAGCTTCAGTGGGCAACCAGTCTTGGGCTACAGGGTGATATGGCTGCTGGATAATGGCTGCTCATGTCCACAATGTCATGATCACAGCAGGGTGTGCCTCCAAGGTATATGTTGGGCCCCTCATATTGAGTTAGGTTGTTCATTTTCCCTTTTTGGGTTGCCCATAATGTTGTGGTTACCACAAGGTGTGCTCTCTCGTTGCATGCTGGGCCCCTTATATTGAGTCACGTTCGCTATGTTCTACATTTCGGACCACTATACGTGTGCATTTTTGGCAGTTTTATCACTTGTGCTTGTAACAATGCCCTCGGAGGAGTTTTGCTGTAGTTTACATGACCATAATGTTGTGGTTACAACAGGGAGATATTTGCACATAGAGAGTTGTGTTCTAAGTCTAGAAGATCTCTAGTATTCTATCCAGTGTTGGCCATGCCCACTTCACTTTAATGGAGGTACTTTCGGGAGCAGGAATTCATTCCTAGTTGGAGAAAGTGGCCATAGAGGAAGTGCCTCCTTTCCAGAAGGAATCCGGTATGACAGTTGATATTACCTTTTGCTGAAAAAGGATGACGGTTTGCAGCCAATCCTGGACTTGCATCTGATGAACTTGATCTGAAGGATGCATATTACATTTTCAGATAGTCTAGGGCAGGGGTCTTGAGTTCAGCTCAAATCCTAATCCAAACCACCTGAAGCAGATAATCAAGGTGTTCAGGATTACTTGAAAATTACAGGCAGGTGTGTTGGAGCAGGGTTGGAAAGGAAGTCTGCAGGAAGGTAGCTCTCCCGCATTGAAGACCCTTGGTCTAGAGACAAAGGGAAATCCTCAGGTTTGCTTCAGGCAAAGCTAACCAATTCAAGGTTGTTCCTTTTGACCTTGCCTTTGTGGCTTGTATGTTCACAAAATATATGGATGCGGCATTGAGGGTCTAGGGCGTGTGGGTGTTAAATGAACTCGATGATTGCCTGATTCTAGCGCATTCAGAGGAGTTGGTAATTCGACATCAAGACTTAGTTCTCGATCATTTACCGAGGCTAGGTTTAAGGCTAAAATCTTTAGAAAAGTCTTTTGTTTCTGAGGCAACAGACAATATTTGTTCATGCCTGATTGCCCGAATCAGTTCAGAGCAGGACAAGAGATCCACAAACTCTTGGGTCTTATGGCAGCGTCCCTGGTGATACTATTGTGTACCTTTGGACCTACTCCATTTTAATGGTGGATAAACAGCTAAAGAGTTCATCCCTATTGGCATGCTCACCACAGACACAAAATTACACACATATGATATCAAACTCTGTTGCAGTAAACCCATCCCCTGTTTTATTCAGGGTGTGTTTTGGCGAAATGTATCACAACGAGATGATCACAAAAGATGTCTCGTTAGCAGTTTGAAGCAGGATTTTGATGGGCACCCAGCCTATGGAGTGCTGTGGGGTGATGATCCTACACATGGCACATGCACTGCCTGGAGAGGATGGCTGTTTTCTGGCCTAACCCATGTCCTTCCTGCCGTACCAGTGCAGGATCTCTAGATCGCAGTCTGCCCCCTCACCCGGACTATCCTGCCCCCAGAATGTGAATATAGATTTTAATGATGAAATAGAATAGACTATTTAACAAAATCACAATTGCTAAGTGCAGAGGCTTTCTAGCATTAATATTATTAGGCTACTATAGCAACATTTTAGTTAAGGACAGTTTTTCACAAAACTTTCACAAAGTCACATTTTGGGCTCTAGGCTGAAGCATTTTTTTGTTTAGAGGGCTAGATAATTGGTTGTAGTTAGTTGACTATTTCACTCTGTTGTTATTGTTTGTCACCGGTTGCAGTTCAGGCTGTTCTTATTTACAGTAGCATAAAATTATGCATCTGTTAAACGGGTCGCAAAGAGTGTGTTAGGTGTTAGTGAAGTGGTCGCAATGTGTGTTTTATAGTAAAGCAGACACAATGAATTACTTTTCCTGCTGGTAGTATCACGTTGCTCTAGTTTGTGTTAGGTCATCGGCCCGCTGCCTGAAAGGCACATTATGCTGACTGGAACTTCGAACACTGGGTCAGATCAAGAAAAATGTGGATTTCAGTTTGGGTTTGTTCATTATATTTCATCCTGTCATTTTGATGGATGGATGGTTTGAGTCGGCCTATATCGATTCAAAGTAGATTGCTGCTTAGTTCTTCTTATTCTTACTTCATCCATCCAAAATATCTAACATTTGGGAATCAAACAATGTAATCGTCTGTCAAAAATAAAGAAATAAGAGCTAACCCAAACACTTTTTCTTTTTTCTCTTCTATTCTATATATTTTTTTTTATTATTATTACATGTACTGCGTTAGACTAAACTGGGAAGGGTCACAGCACTTACATATTGTTGTCCTATTGTTAGTTTAATTGCTTCTATTGCTCTCCTCATTTGTAAGTCACGTTGGATAAAAATGTCTGCTAAATGATTCATGTGCAAAAAGCGGACTGAAAAAAAAAACTTTAAAGTTACATTTTATAAGACCATACTGGCCAGAATTCCCGAAGTGTCAGTGTTGAAGTCTCTGATCTGAAAGGGAACTTTTATTAATGCCTGTGGAGAAAATGAATATGAAAATGTTGATGTGTGGTCCACATCTCTCTCCCCGCAGGACTCCATCTTTAGCAGTCCTCTGGGCCAGAGAGAAGCTTCCTTCCGGGATCATCTGTTTCCTGACAGACTTCCTCCTCCTCCTCCTCGGGTCACTGTCTGGCAGTGCTCAGGTCCAGCACCCTGTGTTGCCCTCCCCCCTCCACACGCCACATCTGTTAAACCTACACCTCACACACACCACTCTCAGTGATGTCACTTCCTCCTCCTCCTCCTCGGGTCACTGTCTGGCAGCGCTCAGGTCCAGCACCCTGTGTTGCCCTCCCCCCACCACACGCCACATCTGTTAAACCTGCACCTCACACACACCACTCTCAGTGATGTCACTTCCTCCTCCTCGGGTCACTGTCTGGCAGCGCTCAGGTCCAGCACCCTGTGTTGCCCTCCACCCCCCACACGCCACATCTGTTAAACCTACACCTCACGCACACCACTCTCAGTGATGTCACTTCCTCCTCCTCCTCCTCGGGTCACTGTCTGGCAGCGCTCAGGTCCAGCACCCTGTGTTGCCCTCCCCCCTCCACACGCCACATCTGTTAAACCTGCACCTCACACACACCACTCTCAGTGATGTCACTTCCTCCTCCTCCTCCTCGGGTCACTGTCTGGCAGTGCTCAGGTCCAGCACCCTGTGTTGCCCTCCACCCCCCACACGCCACATCTGTTAAACCTGCATCTCACACACACCACTCTCAGTGATGTCACTTCCTCCTCCTCCTCGGGTCACTGTCTGGCAGTGCTCAGGTCCAGCACCCTGTGTTGCCCTCCACCCCCCACACGCCACATCTGTTAAACCTGCATCTCACACACACCACTCTCAGTGATGTCACTTCCTCCTCCTCCTCGGGTCACTGTCTGGCAGTGCTCAGGTCCAGCACCCTGTGTTGCCCTCCCCCCCCCCACCCCCCACACGCCACATCTGGTAAACCTACACCTCACGCACACCACTCTCAGTGATGTCACTTCCTCCTCCTCCTCCTCCTCCTCGGGTCACTGTCTGGCAGTGCTCAGGTCCAGCACCCTGTGTTGCCCTCCCCCCACCACACGCCACATCTGTTAAACCTACACCTCACGCACACCACTCTCAGTGATGTCACTTCCTCCTGGAGCTCCACCCATCAGCACACGCCGGGATCAGCGCCATCAGGACGCTGGTCTGAGCCGAACGTTTAAACGGACACTTAATGAGCCATACCAGCCAGACCTGAGCAGAGCGAGAGCAGCGACCAACAGCATCTCTCTCTCTCTCTCTCTCTCTCTTTCAGCGCTCTGCCCACGGGTGACTGACACAAGATTAGAATTAAGAAATCATATTTTGCTTAAAGAAAATCAAGGACCATTAAGATCTATTGCATTGTGACATATATTTTCATGACAATTTGCACAAAAAAAATATTACTGTAGTGCATTTTAAAATTATTATTATTCCTTTTTTGGTATCACTTCATTTCGATGGTCCACTTTAAACATTTTGCTAACTATAAGTAACTTTGCAACTACATGTCAAATAACTCTCATTAGAGTATTAGTAGACTGTTCGGTTCAGGATTCACATGCAAAGCTACTTATAGTCAGTAGAATGTCTAAAGTGGACCAGCAAAATGAAGTGTTACTTCATAACAATTTTTAAATGAAAGCATACATAAAACTAGTAAAACAAATATTATCATGCTGTATAAATCATTTTAAATTCAACTAATATTGTTTTTCACATTGTAGTAATATAATTCTAATAGGATTTAGTTTTTTATTTAGTTTGAGAATTTAAGAAGTGTGCAAAATTATGCTTATATGAATCTACAAATAATCTCAATGGTCCTAAAGTAGGCTTGGTTGCCTTCATGCACAGTATTTTCTTGATGCTGTGGATGGGTTTGGTTGGATTCCCCCCTAGAGCATATAAACACACACAGTAGAAGAGTAGGTCTGCCTGTAATCTTGTGTTTTTGAGACTAACATTCATTCAGACTAGCAGAATGACAGATAGATGTTCTAACGCTGTATTTGTTGTAGATGACAGCTCTATATGTTGTCTAACAATCATAAATGAACGTGCCAATGGCCATTGCACCAGTCATCTCTCTGTGTGTGTGTGTGTGTGTGTAGTATTATAGTACAGTAGTGCAACTGAAACCATTGTAAGCAAAAAGCGATGTTATAGAATACTGTAAAAAATGAACTTTTTAAGAACAATATCTTGTTTGAGTCAAAGTCATATTTAAAGAAGAATGCTACTAGAAACTTCCACTGGGATCCGATACGAGGGGATTCTGAAGCACAAATGCAGTATGATGAAGCTTTGAGCTGCTATACAGCGTCTCACAGACGGAGAGCGAGGGTTTGAGGAGCTTGCATGCCTTTAACTGGAAAGAACTTTTCGGATTTTCCCCCATACTTTTCTTTTCCTGTGGAGTTACGCACAGGACTTCTGAGGGCCAGAGACTGGATTATTTTTCTATCTATTAAAGATGGGTCTTGTTTCTTCATAAGTGCAATATGTTGGTCATGATGGGCTAAAGCATCTTCACTCTTACTTCAGCATAGTGGCGTGTAGATCCTCATCAAACCAGTGTTTTCATCCAATGCAACGTCTAAGTGATCGGCTAGGCTTTAACTGTGATTTGTTCTCGATGTTGTTTTTGGGTGTTTATTTATTATAGAAAATAAACCAGTGTTACCATGACAATGAAGTGCAATCATGTAAAAAGTACTTTTGTTTTTCTTTTATTTAACTTTTAAACAACCAGGAGATTGTTTCAGGTGAATATTCTGCTATATTATGCAAGCGTCTGTATGTTTAGAGGAATGTTTATCTAGAGAAAATAACGTCTGGTCTGTGAAACGAAGCTGTTGTAAAGATGCATTCTGATCAGATATATAAGCTGAAAACTGAAGAACAATACTTCAGTTTTGTAATTATGTTTTCATGCCCCCGAACCAAAGCATTAGGTTTTATTTTGAACATATCACATCTCTTGAGTGCAATATTCAGTCTGGTGTTTTAAAGTCAACATGAAACCAGAACTCGCCGGTTTACTTTCGGAAGACGGTCCTGGTCTTGTTGTGCACGATTCATTGGTGCACATTCATTTCAAGAAAAAATAAATAGTCTTTTTAATCTTTTTAGTTTAAACAAATACTTGCACTAAGTCCCCACATGTTTAATATCCTGCTTCACTCACAATAAAAAAGGAAGTAAAATGGATTTGTGAACGTCGTTTCATGTTGACTTTAACAGGAAATTTAAAAGCTTTTATATTTATATTACTTCAGTGTCACACTTTCCAGAGATTTTTTTTCTGCATAAAATGTTAATAACTTAATAATAATCTGATTGACAGGCGAGACCTCAACAATGTGCACTGAATGTTCAAATACAACACTCAGCCTGAACTCTTTATCTCACTTTCTTATTATACTGTATATTTCATTCCTCTCAGCATCCCCTCACGTGTCCGCCCTGTCGTTGCGGTTCAGTACTGTGTCGTGTGTTACTGCAGTGATTAATCAACTGACGGCATGAAACACCCACTCTTAGGCCATGTAGAGACACATTTGAGCAGTTATAATTATATTAGGGACCCGTCAGTAAGTCATTGTGTCTATAGTGTGTCCAGTGTCCTGTCTGTCTGTTTCTCTCCTCACAGGCTGCTATCATCACCGTCCACATCAAACACTCCCAAAAACGGCTAACAGAAACGGGCATTTCGGGTTTATTTAGTTGTTGTAGAACAGAGAATGCTTGTAATTTGAGATTTTTTTTTTTATGTAATGGTTATCTATGTCAGTGTACAGTCAATGTAAAACTCAAACTGTGACGACATTCAGAGCATAAAATAAAATGAATATACGATGTTGTGTTTTTATTTTAAAATCATTTATATATAGACTACAGAGCTGTATGACTTGGCCAAAATTTTATTTTGTTATATATTGTGATTTGATGAGCTATGACTTCATGTCATACGACACTGTGTAATATTGCTACTGGAGACATCCAGACAGAGAGAGCAAAGACGGCTCATTCTCTCAGCTGGGTTCACTCTTTACAAGAATCAACAAACTCTACAAGTGACAATACAAATATTTATGTCATAAAATCTTCACTTTCAAAGGTTAAAACCCTCAAACTTTTGAAATTCTATCCATAAAAATGTTGGAAAGTTTATGTAATGACATCTACTATAATTACACTGTTGAATACCTTAACCCAGCCTTAAACCTCACCTACCACACCAACTAACCTGTGCTAACCTTACCATACCTTACCGTATCCACCTCAATACCTTAACCCAGCCTTAAACCTCACCTACCACACCAACTAACCTGTGCTAACCTTACCATACCTTACCTTACCGTATCCACCTCAATACCTTAACCCAGCCTTAAACCTCACCTACCACACCAACTAACCTGTGCTAACCTTACCATACCTTACCTTACCATACCTTACCTTACCGTATCCACCTCAATACCTTAACCCACCCTTAAACCTCACCTACCCACACCAGCTAACCTGTGCTAACCTTACCATACCTTACCTTACCATACCTTACCTTACCTTACCTTACCCGTATCCACCTCAATACCTTAACCCACCCTTAAACCTCACCTACCCACACCAGCTAACCTGTGCTAACCTTACCATACCTTACCATACCTTACCATACCTTACCCGTATCCACCTCAATACCTTAACCCAGCCTTAAACTTCACCTACCCACACCAGCTAACCTGTGCTAACCTTACCATACCTTACCATACCTTACCCGTATCCACCTCAATACCTTAACCCAGCCTTAAACCTCACCTACCCACACCAGCAAACCTGTGCTAACCTTACCATACCTTACCTTATCATACCTTACCTTACCTTACCCGTATCCACCTCAATACCTTAACCCAGCCTTAAACCTCACCTACCCACACCAGCAAACCTGTGCTAACCTTACCATACCTTACCTTACCCGTATCCACCTCAATACCTTAACCCAGCCTTAAACCTCACCTACCCACACCAGCAAACCTGTGCTAACCTTACCATACCTTACCTTACCTTACCTTACCTTACCTTACCCGTATTCCACCTCAATACCTTAACCCAGCCTTAAACCTCACCTACCCACACCAGCAAACCTGTGCTAACCTTACCATACCTTACATTACCTTACCCGTATTCCACCTCAATACCTTAACCCAGCCTTAAACCTCACCTACCCACACCAGCAAACCTGTGCTAACCTTACCATACCTTACCTTACCATACCTTACCTTACCTTACCTTACCCGTATCCACCTCAATACCTTAACCCAGCCTTAAACCTCACCTACCCACACCAGCAAACCTGTGCTAACCTTACCATACCTTACCTTACCTTACCTTACCTTACCCGTATCCACCTCAATACCTTAACCCAGCCTTAAACCTCACCTACCACACCAGCTAACCTGTGCTAACCTTGCCATACCTTACCTTACCATACCTTACCTTACGTTACCTTACCCGTATCCACCTCAATACCTTAACCCAGCCTTAAACCTCACCTACCCACATCAGCAAACCTGTGCTAACCTTACCATACCTTACCTTACCTTACCCGTATCCACCTCATTACCTTAACCCAGCCTTAAACCTCACCTACCACACCAGCTAACCTGTGCTAATCTTACCATACCATACCATACCTTACCGTATCCACCTCAATAGCAGTCCATTGTACCAAACTTTTTATTTTATTTTAACAAAGCAAAAGAGTTATAGAACAAAAATGGTACCGGTTTTACCAGTCAATGAAAGCTTTAGTGTAAGTTCTGCCAGGAAGACTCAATCAGTGCGTCACATATACCTCACTTATATCCAATCATGTGCTAACACTCACAGTATAAAAGATTGGTACTTACATTTGTCTGAGTTCGCAGATACTGACGCTGCCAATTACCTCCATCCTCCCCAACATCCTCCCCAACCACCACCAAGATGGTCCCTTCCTTTACCTCCAGGGGGGTCGGCTGCGTCCCTGCCTTCATCTACAGGCAGGACATCCTAAATGGAGGAAGAACCCTTACTGGGTGAGCAAACAGAGCCAGGGCAGAGCCCAAGGTCTGGTGATGCCAGTCTCCCTGACAGGCATTACACTAAGGGAATACTGGCAAAGAAGAAATTAAGTTCTCCTCACCGGTCACTACAGTAGGGGGATCTGGTTCAACCCCTGAGAAACCCCAGGGGAGCTGAAACCCTCATGCTCAACCCTGCATGACTCGAAGTCTCTGGGCCAATATTATCTAATAGGGCCTGAGACGGGTCTACTCAAAGACCGTTCACCAAGGCGGCCCAAGAGGACAGAACACTTGCCTCCTAGACAGTTCAAGAGGGCAGAACGACTCTCTGAAGCAAGAGGAGGCCAACAAAACTCAATGCTCGATCCTGCTTACAAATCAACAAATTGAAAAAATCACAGCGCCCTCATCACACAACATCATCCCTCTGGAGTTAAGTGTGCTATTTTGTGTTTATACACTTTTCCCCAAAGTGTCTTCGGACGCAGTGCAAGCGCCCATTCGAAAGGGAATGTGAATTTGTGAAAGAGGACGTCATGTTACATGTTCAGTCTACAGGTGCGTAGTGTCTCTTTACACAGTGACATCGCCAACTACTGGCCTGGCAGCAGAATACAGAATGAAGACCAAACACAGAATATAAACCATTTTTAATTGTTTTCGCGGATCAGTGTGAACGGGGAATCGTTGGGACATTGTTGTCGTGTAAATGCACTCTGAAGCAAATAAACTAAATGCAAAGAATCAAACTAAACAGGCAAAACGTGGCAATATCTCACTTCTTCAGTTTTATTTTAAGTAATTGTGCAGCTCCATTTGTTTATTTTAATGTTACATTTGATTAAAATAATAACTACTTTTCATCAACTCATGAAGCCCTGCAGTTCCCGCACAAACCCTCATTTGGGAAACCCAGCCGTAGTCCATCATGATCACATTTAAATTATATTTTATACATACCTTGATATATTTACATTTATTAGGGGTTGTAGCTTTTTAGTAAATGTAAGTAATAATTAGTATGAAATGTAATGAGAGTCATGTACTGAAAGTCACTTTTGCTGTGGCATGTACCCGCTGCAGATATAAACACGCAGGCCATGTCTAATGTGCTCTGGGCAGATAGTGTTATCCCCTGCTCACACAGCATGACGATCACATGACCCTGACATGATCCCAGGGCTCTCATTGGGCAAGAGAATATCAGACATGGGAAAAACATTTCCAGTGGTTAAAGGTTTACAGCACCAGTTATACCCATTATAACATACAGAAACGCTTGAAAGAAGACACGTGGATGTTCCTCTCCGCCTACAGCCAAGATGATAATCAGACAGCCCCACACATGCTGAAAGGTAAGTCCTACAGCCATTATGCAGACACAAGTCTGCCTACTTACACTTTTTTACAGTGTGACTGAAGTGTTCAAATAAGGTACAGTATGTTGTTATAGAGTGCTGAATTGGGCACTTCTGCTTAAAGGCTAGATCCATGAAAATTACAAATTAGTATATATTCACATCAGCATTTATAACTGTATGCACTTTGTCTTATTGCTCTTTTTATCATCGTTTCATGAATTAGTTTGATAACAGTTTCAACCCAATATCTGTCACTATATATTAACATCACATTCTCACTAAATTAATAATAAAAGCATTTTAAAAATGATTCTGATTTGAATTCTTATTGATAATATACCATGAAATGCTCTTCTTACAGCTGATGTCTGACTGAAAGTGGTCAGATGACGTTAACACGAGCGGGGTGATCATGGGCCTGTTAGCTTTTTAGCTTCGATGTTTTTAACACCACACACGCGGCTAATTCAGGTTCTTAAACATCGATTTAGTTTATCACCTGTCACTTGTCTCAAATTTTCGTCTCAATTGCGGTATTTTCCACACTAATTCCACATTTTCACTCATGCTGAAAGTTTTACTAGTCTGTTAATAACTGTAATTAATAAGGGCAATATTTATCTGTATCTCTTAAACTGTCAATAAACACTGAGGGCTACATTTCCATGACTTTTATTTTTTAAACCATATCTGTCATAGAGCTCATATACCTGTTATAAATGAGCCGATATAGTTAGTGTCAGCACGGCACAAGCACACTAGACAGCGCGTGGCCACAGTCCTCGTCAGCACCCTTTATAATGTTTGACCTCTTCAACATCACTGATAGACAGTGCTACTTTACATACTGATCTCTTTTTTGTAATATTTGTTTTGTTTTATTGTTGTTCTTTATTATTGAACTCCAATTCAAATTCAACACAAGTTAAGCTCTATGGAAAACATCTGTGACAAACAACAACAAAAGTTTACAATAAAATGTT
Source organism: Rhinichthys klamathensis goyatoka (assembly GCF_029890125.1). Lineage (NCBI taxonomy): Eukaryota > Metazoa > Chordata > Actinopteri > Cypriniformes > Leuciscidae > Rhinichthys > Rhinichthys klamathensis. The sequence goes on along the minus strand of NW_026606563.1, from coordinate 188,831 downwards.
GAGAAAGATAAAGTGCTGATTTGAACTCTTCCAAAATGTTTTTCAATTTTAACATTTTAAAGGCCATTTTGGTGCATATTAGTTGTGCAAATCATGCTAAATGTACAGTAATTACGGGGAGTTGTGCATATCAGTGTGTGAGTGAACTGACAGAATGTATCAAACCCAATCACAAACAATTTCAGGACATTTTGCAAACTTATTTTACTGATTAGATCAAAAGAGTTTCATTTAGAAATTTGCCAAAGTAACTTTTAACTCTAATTAGCTAATAGAAAACAGACATCACGATTTCTGAAGCAGTATCCGGGAGAATGAATCTCAGGTCGGTGTACAGTAGTCTCCAATGTCAGACAAGATACATGTTTAGTAAAAAGTGTGTAGTGCCGATCCTGCTGCCCCAATTCCACTGTTGTGCATTAATGAACAAGACATATCTGCTTGTTTCTACACACTTAAGGTTAGGTTGAAGTTATTTTCTGTCATACTCACGCAAATCACAAGTGATTTCAGTAGAGTTTAATGTTAGCATTTAGCTAAACTGTTCAATTTATCAGTATAAAAATACACATGCCCCAAATACGGGATTTATTTATTACACTGAACATTTGTCATTGATTGTTTTAGGTAATTGTATTAATAATTATTGTTTTATCTGTTATCTTGGATTTATTTAAATGTTGAAATTAATATTAACTAAGATTAATAAATGCTGTAGAAGTATTGTTCTTTCATGTTAACTTACGGTAAGTAGTTAACTAATGAACCTAAAAATTGCACTGTAAAATAACAGTAATCTACTGGCAGCTGTGGTTGCCAGCAATGTACTGTTAATTTACAGCCCTTTACCGTTAAAATAGAGCCCTCCTTTTTTACAGTATGTTACCGTAAAAATACCATGGAAGGTAACTCATATAATTTGGGAAACCGATTGCTTCAAACAGTTCGAGTTTAAAAACTAGTATTTATACTGATAGTACTGTGAAGTTACTAGATAGGAGAGATCTGTTAGTTTAATGAATGAGTTTTGTGGGTCACCATTGTACTGTGTCATCCTGTGCAAAACACATAAAACACTTCAGTTTAATATTTACTCTCCTTATCAGTTATTGACTTTGCATACCTTTTTTCTATAAATGTTTACTAATATTTCAGGGAAATTAACTTCTTTTGTTTAGTATGTGACTGTTAAGTTTTAACAGAATATTACTGTTTTTCCTTGATTTTACGGTAATCTACTGACAGCTGTGGTTGCCAGTAAATTGCTGTTTTTCTACAGTTTTATGCCGTAAATTAATTTACAGTTGATTACCGTTAAATTACGCTTCGCTCTGTTTTTTTTTTTATTTGACACATTTAACCCTTTTACCACTGCAAAATCTTCAGTTTTAAATGAACACTTGTGTGTCCACGCTACAGTGTTGGAGTAACACAGAAGCAGTGTTGAAGTTAATGATATAATTCAGTGATTAATTAACTGATGATTGAGCATTAGTGATGAACACCTGATGTTAACAAAATGAATCAATGAAGGACAGAGGAACAACAAGAAGACAAAAAAGCGAAAAAAAAGAACTATAACTTTTTTAGAGTTGTTTAATCCTCCTCTGCTGATATCTTGAGAGATTTAATGTCTTCTGTGGCTGAAGTCAGTTATAGTTCTTGTGTTTCGCTTTTTTATCTTCTTGTTGTTCCTCTGTCCTTCAGTGATTAATTAACTGATGATTGAGCATTAGTGATGAACACCTGATGTTAACAAAATGAATCAACGAAGGACAGAGGAACAACAAGAAGATAAAAAAGCGAAACACAAGAACTATAACTGACTTCAGCCACAGAAGACATTAAATCTCTCAAGATATCAGCAGAGGAGGATTAAACAACTCTAAAAAAAATAAAATACTAGCATTACTAGCTTCACTTATTACTGACCAGATTGACTATTTATTTTTTCATATACGTTACAGAAATTCTCATTGAGAATTAACAGAGGTTTAGATGTTGTTTTGTTTCATTTGGCGTTGCCATTATGGAGATCAGTGTTTGCTATAGTTGGGCTCTTGACCCTTGACTTTAACATTAGTTTTTCTCTGGCTGCTGTAGCTGTGTTTTTTAAGACACATTTGTTGTGGCAGAAACAAAGCCAATGAAAATGAAATCAGGTGTTGCTGAACTCATCATTCACTAAAAGATTTTGAACTATGGCTTCAGTTAGACACACACAGACATCAAGAATCAGCCAATGAATCTCAACAATGGTGACAATCAACAAAAAAGATAACATCAAATCTGAACATCACAAAACACACTACTTAAAGTCAACACAAAACCAACAGCAAAAATAAAAGCAAAAAGTAAACATTAAAGAAAATAACCAGACAATTCAGCTGCATAATTTATTCATGCCGCAATGCATGCTGGGAGTCATGCACGATTTTTGTACTATGCTGGTACCCAGCATGCATTACAGCATGAAACTTTTTTGATTGTCACCATTGTTGGGATTCATACGCCGATTCTTAATGTCTGTGTTCAAACTGTTCTGAGCAGAAACTTTTTATAATCCTTCATGTTTTCTGGTTGTCAAAACTACGATAGATCCCGATTTGTAAAATCACGGTGATACCATAATCAAAAATACAAAACATCACCCATATAAATACATTATACAATAAAAGAGATCAGTGCAATGGGCCACTAGATGATGATTGTGACCATTAACAAATAGTCACTGTCATCTAATCCTGTTTTCTTTCAGCTTTTTTGCAATAGCAAATGTATTTTAAAGACACAGCAACAACAGCCAAAGAAAAGCTAATGTTCAAAAGTCAAGGGTCAAGAGCCCAACTAAAGCAAACACTGATCACCATCATGGTAACATCAAATGCAAATAAAAAGACACCTAACCCTCTGTCACCTTTTAATAAGAACTTCTGTAAACGTCTGACAGAAATAAAGTCAGCCTGGTTAGTAATAAGTTAAGCTGGTAATGCTGTTTGTGGAGTTGATAATCCTCCTCTGCTGAGATCTTCAGAGACTTAATGTCTTATATCTTCAGTTGATTTCATCTTTTTTTCTGTTCTTCTTGTTTCTCTTTCCTTCAGTGATTCTTCTTGTTAACAGCAGGTGTTCATCAGTGTCTGAGTTAACTTTGAAATATAACTGAATTAACTATGAAATTATTCACTTCGTCAAGTAGACTATATAGTGAACTAATGTAGGGAATAGTGAATGAGGGTATAGGGTGTGATTGGGAGCACAGCAAATGAGTGTTGACTTTGAGCGCTGTTAATTCAAAGTATAATCCTGTAGGGTATTTTCTCAAAAACTACATATATCACCCAGAATGCATTTTTTCCTACGGTATATTGCTGTTTTACTGGAAAACAGCATGTTACTGTCAAAATTTGGCCGTTCTTTTACAGCAATTTTTTACCGTGTAGAGTGTTATCAGTAAATATGAGGTTATGTACCCAAAGACTAGGGTTGGGTAGCGAAACTCGGTGCCAATAGGGAACCGGTTCCGACGTAAACGGTAGTAACCAGACCGAATAAGAACGACAATTTCGGTGCCTGATTTCGGTGCCTGACTTAATTAGGCACACACACACACACACACGCACAGTCTCTTCTGTCTCGCATGCGCCCTCTTGCTCGCAAGGTTTGGCTGCATTTCACGTGTAAAATTATGTGTCAGAACGCCCTCTGGGTGTGCCGATAGTCTGAATCCATATAGAATCAAGCCAATTCATTGGCTGATGGCGCGGGCGCCGCCTCTACGCACTTACGCCGTCATATTATGTTGGCGCGCACGCGCCATCTGCTCCTCAGATTTCTTTGCCGAAAAAGGAAGCTGGTCGGCAGCGCAAGGAGCTTTGCAGCGTCTCGTTCCCTATTGAGAGAACATAGGTTACACCAGTAACCAGAGATGTTCTCTTTCATAGGTTCACTCAACGCTGCGTAGCTAAGAAGCAGTGGATTTGTAGGCTGCTGTATCACGTGCCGTTTGAACTGACGCGCTACAGCGATCTGTCACATTTCAAAGAGCCAAAACGTTATTTATTGTGTGAATCTCATAAAAATATTGACAGAATCTGACAGCTGTGGATTTGTTCCATATCAAAAGTAACCTTGTCTGTCGGTGTCAGTGTCCTCTTTGTCCGCAATTTTTTTCTGCGTGAGAAAATGCATGTGTGGCGTGAGAGCGTGTGAAAAGGGTCAATTGCGTGAGTCTCACGGTCAATGCGTGAGAGTTGGCAGCTCTGCCTGCTAGTAATCTCTATTAATCTCCAGTATTATTACATTGTTTGATACAATATTGTTTTATTTGATATTATGTAAATGTGAATTTTTATTTTATATTGGTTTTATTATTATTTGTATTTATATTGTTTAAAGATTTAAGTTAATATTGTGTCCAGTTTGGCCCTGTAAATAAAAGGGTATTATTTTTTGATAAAGTGTGTGCGGTTTCGTTTTCTTAAGTACCGTTTCAAGAACCGTTTAGGCACCGGAACCGTTTAAAAAATACCGAGTAGGTACTGGTATCGGATAAAACCCAACCGATACCCAACCCTACCAAAGACAAATGAATGTCAGAAACTACTCAAGACTTGTAGGATTTTAGGAACAGTAGTTAGAATAATCTTAATGCATTTGAATATGTACACATCTGAAGATGTGTGTGTTTCCTCCACAGACAGGATGCTGTTTTCTCTGGTCCTGAGCTCAGTGTTCGCACATGTCAGCTGTGACTCCTGTCGGTGCACGGCTGTCCCGTATAAAGGTGTGCGTGTGAACTGCAGCTCGCAGGGCCTGAGAATGCTCCCTCCGCTTCATGCCAGCACCACAGATCTCCTTCTGCAGGATAACCTCCTCACGGCCGTATCTCCAGGGAACTTCGACATGCTCACCGGCCTGCAGCTGCTCAATCTCTCCGGGAACCCCTTCCACTGCGACTGCAGGATCCTGTACCTAAGACAGTGGCTTCAGAGGAATAAAGCGGTCTCTGGGAGTCCGGTGTGTGCCAGTCCTCCAGAACTGGCCCACAGGTCCATCGCTGAGCTCACGGATGCCGATCTGCGCTCCTGTGCCTCTGAGTCCTGCTCCGAGTGGCTTTATAACACCACCGTATGCTCAATGCTCTGCTTTCTCATTGGTTTGCTGCTGTGGTGCGTGCAACTCGCAAGAAACTCGACCTTTATTTTGGGCATTGATGAGAGACACATTGGATTTGAGGCCGAATCTCTTCGATCGCTCAAACCCAAGCACAGGGCGAGGGTGAGATGCAGTATTGGGGATGACATGGACAAGCCTTTACTCAACATGGACATCCTCCCTCAGATACTGGACGTCCTGCACAAGCAACACAACATTAAGATTAAAGTACCATGAGAAACTGAACTCTACACTAATCCCTTCACTTGCTTGTGTGCAGTGGCATACTGCAACTGTGCTTTGATATGATTTGTAACATGGACTGAGATATTAGAAATTGTAAATCCTGCCAGTTACTTACACTTTTGCTCTGTAAGGTGGATTTTAGTCAGTGTACTGTGGTAAAAAAGAAAAGAAAAGAAAACAACCTCTGATGAAATAAACATTAACTGGGAAGGGAAAAACTTATTTTATTTTTGCTATTTGCCAAGACAAGCACTAATATAACTATAACTGAAATAAAAATTAATTAAAAAAACAAAACATATACATATTTTATTAATAAAAAACCATAACATAACAACAACACAACAAAATTAATGAAATTAAAAATAATTAAACTAAAATTAAAATGAAAACAAATATAAAAATAAAAGCTATAATAATATTGTTAGATTTATGGACTAGTTTTGGCAACTAGATAGCCTGACTACGTCAGACTTCGTACTTCCGCTCTATTTCAGTTCGCTTCTGTACTCAGTCTGAGACATCGTCATGTCTCTCAGTTTTTCCTCCGGCCTGAAAACAGCCGGCCAATCAACGAACAGAGGGCGGGCTGAGAGCCGTGACGTAGACGCTAAGCGCCGAGTTTAAGATTGGGGAAATCGAAAACGACCGCGGATATGGAGACACGAGATGCAATTCGCTCTGTTGTGGAGAATATTCCTGGCATTTGCAAACTGAAGGCCGAACAAGAAGAGTGTTCGTAGAAGTCAGCTTCAAGACTCACAAGGAGTTCGTAGGCCGCCCCGTTACAGTTACAAAGATCACAGCAGTTATACCCTTCATCAAGGTCTAAGCTACGTCCTTGCTTCCGGTTGAATGATTCTCATTGGCTAAGAAATAGATAAACATAGTAATTTTCCACACAGATAGACTGAAGCATATCTCCATCGATTATGCAGCTGACACTCGGACCCTAAAGTTAGGCACGTCGTGACCTTCCAGGTCGCAGATCTGAGTTGTTGGGTGCTAGCCTGTCCCGAACAACACTCAGTCAATCTCCAATAATGCCAGTGGTTCCTTAACCTGTAACCGAGAAGACTAACACACACACCAACACACAGCTTTTTCAAGGTTGGATTTGGCCAGGCTCTAACTATAAACAGGATAGTCGTCTCAAAACATCAAGATAATGTCTTTCTCTCAAGGAGAGGACACTTTAATATAACACAGTTCTCAAGGAAAGGACACTTTAGTCTAACGCAGTAAAGTAAAGCTTTAACAAAGAAATGGTCCCTTAAACTATTAGTTCCAAAGATCCTTATATGTTTTAACACGTTGAAGACCTTTCTCAAACAAAACGAGTCCATATTTCACTTCTGGAAGCCGGGGTAAATGAGCAAGCACTGTTCCTGCATTCCTGGCATTTGAGCCTCAGTCACCTCTCAGATATTTTATACAGACTTTGAAAGAAAACAAGAAAGAACATTTCAGTAATCCCACTGGTAACTTCTATAACAAAGTAAAATCTCATAAGCCTAGAGAAGTCATTCAACTCATGTGATGTTTAGAAGGAAAAATATTGATTAATACCTTGATTATAATCCCTCATTACATATACATTGAAGCAGCAGTGGATTCCAGAATCCACCCCTTCAACGGTGTCTGAAGCATGTGTGTGTAATCACACCTAATCTATTAGCAGATTATGATGACGTGTAATGACCAACACCATAAAATGGCATCTGCGTCATCACATCTTCAGATTGTCCTGTCTGAAGGAAGATGCGCAGGCATGCCTGGAGTATGGCAACGAGACACAGCATCAGGGAACCAGGGTTACATGCGTAATCGAGACGCTATTTTTCAATGCTGTGTCATGTGCTGACACTACGGGAACTGTATACCCTCTATGCCATACTGCAAAATGCTTGCCCAACAAAACTGTAAAAAGGAAAGCTTGCAGAGGTTTTGAAAGGAAATCAAATAAATAAACCTAAAAAAGACCTTGGATCCATGTTCAAGCTATAAAACCTGATAAATGTGTGTGGTGAGACCCAGCCTTCTGCAGCACAAATATCTTGCAAAGACATGCCATGGCAAGCATCTTAGACAAGGCCGCAGTAGAGTGGATCTTAACTTCTAGGGGTAAAGGATACCCCCGATCCCATAGGCTAGAGCAGGGATGGGCAAACTCAGTCCTGGAGGGCCACTGTCCTGCAGAGTTTTGCTCCAACCCTGATCAAACACACCTGAACCAGCTAATCAAGGTCTTCAGGATTACTACAGGCAAGTGAGTTTTATCCGGGTTGGAGCTAAACTTTGCAGCACAGTAGACCTCCAGGACCGAGTTTGCCCATCCCTGGACTAGAGCAATTGCATCCTTGATCCAATGCAACATGCAGAACCTGCATCCACCAAAGAACACCAGTACAGTAACTGACCTGATTTACGCCACTGAGCTGAGCGGTCCACGTAAATCTTCAGAGCCCGAAATGGGCACAATAAATTAAGCTGCTCCGGCAGCTGGAACGGCAGAGGGAAGAAGGGCTGTACAAGAGGGAATCTTCTAAACGTAATCTGGCCACGGGTGCAATAATACTTTGCCTAAGTCTAAGCAGAATGAGGCAACTGAAAGGGCTACTCCTTTAAGGGATTTAAAGAACCACATTAAGGATCAGAAGTTTCTCAGACGCTGACTCTAATGCCGAGTTCACATGCCACGATTTTAGCCTCGATTTTCACTCGCAGACAGGTTTTGAAAAATCGCAGACAAATGCCCGAAATCTGATGCAAATCGGCACTTGTTCACGCGAGTGACAATCACGCAGTGTGCAATGCATTATTAAAGACGCGATCTGCCATGAGATATTTGGCATGCTAAATATCTGGACCTGTCTGAGATTCAAAATCCTGCTGTGTGAAATGTTTTCTGACTAAAAATTACATCTGCGATGACCTACAGCCAAGGAGAGAGCAAGATACAGGGCAGCGGGGAGTTCAGGGAGGAGTTATAGACCAGAATATAAGTATTTTAATAGATATATTTACAATTATATCATTCAGAAACAAAGCAGAAACATTTGCTTGACCAGCAGCAACAGCACCACATTGCAAAATTATTTACTTACCACCAACTCTCTTTGCAGAACACACAATCCTTGCTCCCCGCGTCTCCCCAACCATTTCCTCCTTAATCTGTTTTTCTTTTTCTCCTTTTCACTACAAATCAGCGCACAGACAATTTAGATCGCAAGCTTCTTGCGGGCTACCATTTTTAATAACAATTCCAGTCTCACGCGTGATCTCGCGTTATTTCTTTATCACTTCTCACGTGTCTTTGGTTGTGAAACGTTGTTTGCGGACCAGACAGAAATTGTTGCCAATTCTTTCTATTGTAAAGTCATGCAATGTGAAACCCCCTGTCGGCGATCCATGCAATGTGCACACAGCAGCAACTGAGTGCTATCCCAGATAGTCGTGCAGTGTAAAGAACAGTGATCCGACGACTTTGAAAATCGTGCAGTGTGAACTCGGCATAAGGGTTCAAATGGACTGCATAATAATCCTCAGGACTATAGAAATGTCCCAGGAAGGAACTCTCAATGGGCAGATAGGCCTCATCTATCTGGCTCCAGGTAAGAAGCGAGATATTCGGGAATGCCTCCCTAATGACGTGCCATCAATCAGCACGTGTCCTGGCCGCTGCATACACCTTCAGTGTCGCAGGAGCCAGCCCTGCCGAGAGACGCTCTTGCAGAACTTCCAGCAATGGGCATCCGGATGCCAATGATCCCAATGACACTGTTCGCACCACGCTGCCTTTCCTAGCGTACAATCTCCTTGTAGAGGGAGTTTTAGCAATCAAGATGGTCTCGACAACCTTGGTTGAGAGAGCAGCATCTACAGTGGGCATCAAACCCCACCTTTCCCATATCTCGGGTCAGGGTGCCGTACTGAGCCCCGACACCTGAGACTGGAGGAGAGCCTCCAAGAGAGATACCAATACAACAACCATACTTGGGCTGGACACAATGGAGTTACGAACAACAGGTGCACTCCGTCCTGCCAGATCAAGACAATTACGTGATCTAATCCAATTTAAGAATCCTTTTTTTTAACACCAAATTTTCAAAATTTGATCCAAACCGATAGCCGCAATTTTACCATACACCACCGTCAGTCCAAATCCAATTATATGTGTATCCGATTGGAATCTGATCTAAATGAGTGACTGAATGATTGTGTATCGCAACTGTTCAGATCCGACTGTGTGTTCCGTGGCGCTCTTTCGTTTTCCAGAATATCTGCATTGGTTTCTATGGTAGTGACATTGCATTGGTAGGCATACGCCAAAAACAACAACAACAACATGGAGGGGTTTGCAATACAGAGGTCCTGTTTACTCTGTTGTAGTTAAAAAGGGATGTTGTTACTTTAGTGAGTTCTCAGTTTGAAGATCAGGGGCGAGTTGCATAAACTGCTAAGCCTAGTCTTACAAGTTAGTCATCCAATTTACATAAAAACGTACATTGGTCTAATTTGATACCGAACAGTAAGACTGATTACCCCTAACTAACTGCTAGTTGGTCATACTAGTTCTTAAGACACTGTGTTAACATAATGGCTATGTTTATGCAACTGGCCCCAGAAAGAAAAAGGGACATTCTTTATGTCAAGTTTGTTGATTTTACATCAGCTAATTTATTTACTTGCCTCTTTTCACACTAATACATTACAGTTTTAATGCTTTAGAGATTAGTGGGGGGTTTTTACCTTTCAAAGAGGTAGAAAAACTTGAAACTAAGCTAATAAGGTATGTTCAATATAGATCTTTAACTTAAGGAATAGAATGTTTGTTTTATAGCTAATTTGATTGCATCTAATAATGCTTGATAGGGGCCTTGCAAGAGTGTTTAATTACAGAGAACTAGTATTTTTGCTCTTTTTATGTTTTCTTAGATGTTCTCTTATGTTTTACTCAACACTAGGGGTCAAGTCACCTTTATTTCTATAGCGCTTTGTACAATACATATTGTTTCAAAGCAGCTCTACAGTGATAACAATAATGCAACAGAGTTTGTTTCTGCTGTAGATCTAGAAGAAAGTCATTGTCCAGATTAAGTGTTCAGCATTGATTAATTTCCGTTGTAAAATCATTAGTTATTAATTTAGGGGCCATTTACACAACAACGAGCTTGTTAAAGGGAAATCAATCTTCCTTTTTTGTAAAAATGAAAAAGCACAATGTTTCACGATTGCCCTGGATGAAAACTTCTGGTCAAGAGATAAAATACTTTTCTCTCATGGTAGTAATCAGTCAACGGGCATTGCTATACTTTTAAACTAGTTTCCTGGAAAGATTTTAACCACTGTTAGGGATACTTGTGGTCATTGGACAATCTGTGTTTTGAAATAGATAATAATTCTTTGATTTTGGGAAATATATATGGATATCACTACCATAACCAAAACAAAATCTTGATGGCTGATGTAAAGGATTTATATCTTAAAATGATTTATGTCAGAGGTACAATATAATTGGAGATTCAAATGACAATCTTCATTTGACAACATTTATGTTGATAAAGCCAAAGGAGCATAAGATCGAGAGTGAAGTGGATAGAGAGCGTAATGCTGTAAAGACTCTACTAAATCAATAATGAAGGACACATAGACCCTGATACGAGGAAGGACATGTACTATTTCTACAGTAAACTCCTCCTGTTATTCACACACATACGCCGATACTCTCTCTGACCACACTGAGGATTGGATCCCAAAAATAGAGGAGTTTCAAAAATGTATGTGAAGCAGATATCAGTATGGATGAAGTGGAAAACGCCATGAAAAGGTTCTCATTAGACAAATCAATGGGATCAGATGGATCAACAACTTCCATAGGCATTTTGGGGAGTATCCTTATTTTTCATGTTAAAAGAAATATCTGAATCCTGCACTCTTCCTCCTGCTTCGAAGCGAGAGGAAAGTTCCCTTTCGAACGGTCACTTCGTATTGCGTAGCTATACGCAGTGGGAAAACTCCTTTTCCTTGATTTTACTGAACCTTATGTAAAACGCATTTGCAGCTGCACAGCTAGCACATAGAGCGTCTTGCTCGCTCATAGGCTGTGCTGCAGCAACTGCACATCCAATGGCGCGGGCGCTCCTGACGTGTGACCAATGAGATCGCTCCACGTTATCACACGTCAGAGCCCGTCATAGGGGCGAGGCCTAGCCTATATAAGCCCCTGAACTCGCCAAAATAGCAGATTTTACTCCTTCAGCGACAAACTGAATGTCTCTGACTGTTTCACTGAGCCTTCGCCGTCGAACAAGCCCTTCAGCTTGAGCGAGCATTATTCAGCAGATTACGTCTTCTCAGCCGTTCGTCTCCTGACGCCGTCTCACCTGTGGCTATCTGGCGATATCCTTTTTGTTCTACAACGACGAGATGTCTCGTAACTGCGCCACGTGCGCACGCAAGCTGCACGAGGCCGATCACCACGCACGATGCATTTCATGCCTGGGACTCGACCACGCGGAGAAGGCCTTCTCCTCCGGCGGATGTGCGGCCTGTGAGAGCATGCCCATCTGTTCTCTGCGGTCTCGGCTAGCTCTCGCCAGGGATGAAGACGCCGCTTCGTCCGCGCCTCCTCCCTCGGCCCTTCTTCAGCCTACGAAGAAGAAACGCCGCAGCCAGCGGCAGCCCGAGAGCATGGATGTAAGTGATCGTACGCCGGCCATGTCCCCGCGTGCCTCGCTTTCTCCCGCTCGGTTTTCGCCGGTCTTGTTTGAAGGAGATCAGCGCCCCCGTAGCCGCTCATTTATGCCCGAACACGGCCGCTAGCTGGCGGACCAGAGCCGTGCACCCTAACAAACCGTGCAGAAGCACGTCAGCCCTCCTCGGACGCGCGTATTCCGCTTCCGGGCAGGCTGCTTCAGCCCTGCACACGATGGCCGTGCTACAGGTCTACCAGGCCAAACTCCTCCGGTCTATGGACGAGGCTGGCCCGGATCCGGAGACTTTTCGGGACCTCCGCAGCGCGACGGACCTAGCCCTGAGGGCTACCAAGGCTACAGCGCAGGCGATCGGGAGGAACATGGCTAGCTTGGTCGTGGCTGAACGCCATCTCTGGCTGAACCTCACCGACATTAAGGATTCGGAAAAGTCCAAGTTCCTCGATGCACCGGTCACCAACACCGGTCTCTTCGGCCCAGCGGTGAAGGGGTTCGCGGAGCGATACACCGAGGCACAGAAGGCGTCCCAGGCCATGCGACACTTCCTGCCGAAGCGCTCTAGCTCTGCATCGAGCAAAACGAAACCAGCTCCGTTTACGCCTCAGCCAGCGAAACCGAAACAGCAGGCCTCTCAGCCCAGCCCTGCGGCTGATGCCCAGCGCCAGACAAGAGCTGCGAAGCGTTTCCCAATGCCCCGGCGCCAAGGCCCGCGGCCCAGCGTTGCGCCCGCTTTATTTCTGTAAACAGGCCCGTAGTAAGCGCGTCTTTACAACCAAACGCCGTTTTCACGGCGACCCAAATAAATCACAAAAAGAGCATGTTTCACAAACACAATACACGGGTTCACGGCCCCCCTCAGATAGGTGGCCCCTCCCCTGTGGTAACACTGACTTCCCCACACGCAAATGCCTGTACAGTCGGTCAAACATTCAATGTATGCACAAATCACATTATAAGGGTTTCAGATCCCCCTACGTTAGGTGGCTCCCCCCTTTCAGTGTGTCAGTCCCTAGCCACACGGGTTCTAGCCTGGCAAGCTATCCCCAGTGTGTCGAGTTGGGTCATAAACATTATAAAGCGAGGCTACTCGCTCCAATTCGCTCGCAGACCCCCAAAGTTTCAGGCGGTTGTCGAGACCTCGGTGAGAAGCGACGTGGGTCACGTGCTTCGCACCGAAGTGCAGAAGTTTTTAGCAAAAGGGGCGATAGAATTAGTCCCCCCTGCGCTAAAGCACGCGGGTTTTTACAGCCGTTATTTTCTAGTTCCAAAGAAAGACGGCGGTCTCAGACCCATACTAGATTTGAGACATTTGAACAAGGCGCTCATGCGACGTCCCTTCAAAATGTTAACTATCAAACAGATCCTCGCGCAAATTCACCCGGGGGATTGGTTTGTTACAATGGATCTGAAAGATGCTTACTTTCATATTCAAATAAACCCTCGTCACAGGCCATTCTTGAGATTCGCCTTCGAGGGACAGGCTTATCAGTACACAGTTCTGCCGTTCGGCCTGTCTCTGGCACCCCGCACTTTTACGAAGTGTGTGGATGCAGCGCTGTCTCCTCTGAGACAGAGAGGAGTGCGCGTACTGAATTACCTCGACGACTGGCTGGTGCTAGCGCAGTCGAGAGGCGAACTGATAGCTCACAGAAATCTGATTCTCGGCCACTTGGAATGCTTGGGTCTCACGATCAATGTTTCAAAGAGCAAACTATCACCCTGTCAAAGCGTGATCTTTCTGGGCATAGTTTTAGACTCGGTGTCAATGAGAGCGCGGCTCACTCCAGAGCGCGCGCTCTCAGTGCGTGCGCTGGCATCCTCGTTCAGAGAGCGAGAGTGCGCGCCTCTGAAAAAATTTCAGAAACTACTGGGTCTTATGGCAGCAGCTCCGCATGGGACTGCTGCGCATGCGCCCGCTGCAGCACTGGCTGAAACGCCGGGTGCCAACGTATGCATGGCAGTCAGGCAGCCTACGCATCAGAGTGAATCACGGTTGTTTAAGGACCCTGGTTCCCTGGCGGGCTCAGGGCTGGTACCAAGAGGGTGTGATAATGGGGACAATTTCCAGAAGGAAAGTGATCTTTACGGATGCATCCAACCTGGGTTGTGGGGCATTACACGAGGGCATGCCTGCTTCCGGCCTCTGGTCGAGTGCGGAACAGAGCTTACACATCAACTGTCTGGAAATGAAAGCAGTTGGTCTGGCCCTGAATGCTTTTCTATCGAGCATCAAAGGTCATCACATATTAGTCCGCAAAGACAACATGTCAGTGGTGGCCTACATAAATCGCCAGGGGGGCGTCAGGTCAGGTGGCCTGCATGCTATGGCGAGGAATCTCCTCTTGTGGTCACAGAGAAATCTGAGCTCTCTGAGGGCTACACATATCCCGGGCGTCCAGAATCTGGGCGCGGATATGCTCTCACGGGGCAACACTCCCCTCGGCGTGTGGTCCCTAAACCCACAGACGGTCAGTCTGATATGGGAAGTGTTTGGCAGGGCCGAAGTCGACCTGTTTGCCTCGGAGAACAACACCCATGGCAATCTGTTCTTCTCGAAGGACATGCATTGGCCCACGCCTGGCCCAACCGCCCCCTGTATGCATTTCCCCCTGTCTCGATGATTCCACAAGTCATCAAACGGGTCAGGGAGTGCGGGTGCCCGGTCCTTCTGGTGGCTCCTCTTTGGAAGTCCAAGCCGTGGTTTCCGGAGCTGGTTCAGATTTCGGATGCAGCTCCATGGCCTGTTCCGATGAGGAAAGACCTCCTCACGCAGGCAAAGGGGTCGTTGTGGCATCCGCAACCCGACCTGTGGGCCCTACATGTGTGGCCCTTGAACCGGTATCCGGGAACCTTCCTGTGAAGGTGCTGAATACTATATCTGAAGCTAGGGCCCCGTCGACTCGGCGCCTTTATGCTTCGAAATGGGGGTTTTTTTCTGGCTGGTGCTCGAAAAACCGTCTAAATCCGGAGTCATGTGACATATCTGCGATTCTCTCATTCCTACAGGAGCTGTTGGACGCGGATCGCTCCCCGTCCACACTCAAGGTGTATGTGGCAGCTATTGCAGCACACCATGTTCTGGTAGCTGGCCAGTCACTGGGAAGAAACGACCTGGTCGTGAGATTTTTGAAGGGTGCTAGGAGGATTAACCCCTCCAGACCTCCTTCTGTGCCGTCCTGGGACCTATCTGTGGTCCTAGGGGCTTTGAAGGGTCCACCTTTTGAACCACTCCAGTCGGTGGATCTTAAACTTCTCTCGCTGAAAACTGCTCTCCTGTTGGCGTTGGCATCTATCAAGCGAGTGGGAGATCTGCAGGCTCTTTCTGTAAGCCCGGCATGTTTGGAGTTTGGTCCTGGTGATTCCAGGGTCATCCTCAAACCCAGGCATGGTTATGTACCCAAAGTGCTCTCAACGCCGTTCAGAGCACAGGTGGTGACATTGTTAGCCCTTCCCCCTTCCACGGAGGGTGGGGAGGTTAACTTTCTCTGCCCTGTCAGGGCGCTGAGAATCTATCTGGAGCGTTCTGCATCGTTTAGGCAATCAGAACAGCTTTTTGTCTGCTTTGGTGGTCGATCCAAGGGGGATCCGGTCACTAAACAGAGACTGTCTAGATGGATAGTGGAGGCCATTTCGACGGCTTATACCTCAGCGGGTCAGGTTTGCCCTTTAGGTGTAAAATCCCATTCGACCAGAGGCATGGCCTCGTCGTGGGCGTGGTCGTCTGGTTTTCCCATCCAAGACATTTGTGAGGCAGCCGGGTGGGCCTCGCCGTCCACATTTATGAAATTCTATAATTTGGAAGTACCCTCCCTACAGGCTAGGGTGCTTTCTGTATGATTAGGGCCTTGACTATGTCTGGTCCTTCATCATTTGTTCCGTGCATAATCACATTCACATATATATGTATATAAACCCGCTTCTGGCCGGTAAAAATCTTTATATTATAAACCCGCTAAGGCTGGTGGTATTTTCATATTCTTGACCCTATCGGGTAATTCTGATGTATTCACCTGGACCTGACGGTGTCGGCTCTAGTGTATACATATTAAGTGGTTTATGGCTTGTTCTGTATGCTCAGGGTTCCTGAGTTGCAGTGGCAACCAGTTATTCAGTGGGGCGTTTTGCATAGCGTTCCCACTGCGTATAGCTACGCAATACGAAGTGACCGTTCGAAAGGGAACTACTTGGTTACTCACGTAACCTCAGTTCCCTGAGTTAGGGAACGAAGTATTGCGTAGCCGGCCGCACTATTTTAACTGGGTATTTGTCGCTTCAGTCGTATAAACCTGCTATTTTGGCGAGTTCAGGGGCTTATATAGGCTAGGCCTCGCCCCTATGACGGGCTCTGACGTGTGATGACGTGGAGCGATCTCATTGGTCACACGTCAGGAGCGCCCGCGCCATTGGATGTGCAGTTGCTGCAGCACAGCCTATGAGCGAGCGAGACGCTCTATGTGCTAGCTGTGCAGCTGCAAATGCGTTTTACATAAGGTTCAGTAAAATCAAGGAAAAGGAGTTTTCCCACTGCGTATAGCTACGCAATACTTCGTTCCCTAACTCAGGGAACTGAGGTTACGCGGGTAACCAAGTAGATCCTAACTTATTAGACAATCTTAGATCCATAACCCTGCTTAATAACGACTATAAAGTTTATGCCAACAGATTAACATGACAGATAACATGACGCTCAATTCACAATAATATACCATTTGCGCCTGATATACTGGATTATAATTATTTAATTCAGTATGAAGCTTTAATTTTATTTTTTAAATTTGTTTAAAGCTTTTGACACAATTGAACAAAAATGTGGGTTTTGTACTTAAGAATGATTTGGATTAGGAGAACACTTTATTAATCTAGATAAATTAATTTATAAGGACACTAATAGCTCAGTTGTATTACCACAGGGTCCATCTTCAAGATCTTCATCTGATAAAGGCATCAAGCAAGGTTGTCCATCTCTCCATTCCTATGAAACGAATCTGAATCTGCAGTAGTGGCAGTGTTCGGCCGACAGCTGTGGCTAATGACACAACCGTATGAAAAATTCGAAAACTCTCCAAACTATAACGCTTTTCTCTAGTAGAGAGGGCATATGGTTTAAAATTAAATCTTAAAAATGTGAATTACTACTGGTTCATAACTCCCATCAACTTTTTACATTATTCCTGTTAAAGATAGTGTTAAATACCTATAAACACATTTCAAAGAATAATACCTCACCTAATCATCTCAACATCTGGATTAATCTAGACAAGTGAAAATCTGATTTAAATGTTAATTCATGGTCTCAGAGATATTTCTAGTATTGGCCTAATTTCTCTTACAAATATGTAATGCATTTCTTGACTCATCCAGCTCATTCGCAATGAATGCAATAAAAGCCATAAACCAGGCCAATATTAATGTTATCTGGAAAAGAAAAACACTACATTAGAAAAGGAGTTTTGTTCAAAGAGTATGAAGGAGGGCTCATCGACATACATTGAATGTATTAATGGGACTCTTAAAACGAATGGGCTAAGATTGTTTTTGAAAAATAAAATAGTTTTTGCTTTCTTATTCCCAGCCAAACTCGTGTGAGGCACACATCTCCTCCTCAGATGATGAAGACCTTAACTCCAGCTAACTTATCAGTGTTTCATCAACAGGTTTCTACTTTATTGATCTAGCATTATCTCAGTCCTCATAACACCCCTTTATGGAGTTGTAGGTATGAGGATTTAGAAATAACTCTTATTCCCCCAGAACTGTTGGGATTCAGGAATACGGCCTGTGATGCACATATTAGAGTACCGGAACTGTCTTTTGAGATTTTCTGTTCAAAATGTAATTTATTTGACAGAAAACCATAATTTACCTCAAAGTATCTATAATCGAGTTGTCTTACAACTTATCTCAAAGTAATGTAGAACCGATACTGAGGGACTCTGGGACTCCAGATGTAGAGAAAAGCCGCTCCTGAGGGACTCTGGGACTCTAGAAGAAGAAAAGAGCCGCTCCTGAGGGACTCTGGGAGTCCAGAAGCAGCTGATGTGGAGAAGAGCCGCTCCTGAGGGACTCCAGAAGAAGAGAAGAGCCGCTCCTGAGGGACTCCAGATGTAGAGAAGAGCCGATCCTGAGGGACTCCAGATGTAGAGAAGAGCCGCTACTGAGGGACTCCGGATGTAAAGAAGAGCCGATACTGAGGGACTCCAGATGTAGAGAAGAGCCGATACTGAGGGACTCTGGGAGTCCAGAAGCAGCTGATGTAGAGAAGAGCCGCTACCGAGGGACTCCAGATGTAGAGAAGAGCCGACACTGAGGGACTCCAGATGTAGAGAGGAGCCGATACTGAGGGACTCCAGATGTAGAGAAGAGCCGACACTGAGGGACTCCAGATGTAGAGAAGAGCCGACACTGAGGGACTCCAGATGTAGAGAAGAGCCGCTACTGAGGGACTCCAGATGTAGAGAAGAGCCGACACTGAGGGACTCCAGATGTAGAGAAGAGCCGATACTGAGGGACTCCAGATGTAGAGAAGAGCCGACACTGAGGGACTCCAGATGTAGAGAAGAGCCGACACTGAGGGACTCCAGATGTAGAGAAGAGCCGACACTGAGGGACTCCAGATGTAGAGAAGAGCCGCTACTGAGGGACTCCAGATGTAGAGAAGAGCCGACACTGAGGGACTCCAGATGTAGAGAAGAGCCGCTACTGAGGGACTCCAGATGTAGAGAAGAGCCGACACTGAGGGACTCCAGATGTAGAGAAGAGCCGACACTGAGGGACTCCAGATGTAGAGAAGAGCCGACACTGAGGGACTCCAGATGTAGAGAAGAGCCGCTACTGAGGGACTCCAGATGTAGAGAAGAGCCGACACTGAGGGACTCCAGATGTAGAGAAGAGCCGATACTGAGGGACTCCAGATGTGGAGAAGAGCCGATACTGAGGGACTCCAGATGTGGAGAAGAGCCGATACTGAGGGACTCCAGATGTAGAGAAGAGCCGATACTGAGGGACTCCAGATGTAGAGAAGAGCCGCTCCTGAGGGACTCCAGATGTAGAGAAGAGCCGATAATGAGGGACTCCAGATGTAGAGAAAAGCCGCTCCTGAGGGACTCTAGAAGAAGAGAAGAGCCGCTCCTGAGGGACTCAGGGAGTCCAGAAGCAGCTGATGTGGAGAAGAGCCGCTCCTGAGGGACTCCAGAAGAAGAGAAGAGCCGCTCCTGAGGGACTCTGGGAGTCCAGAAGCAGCTGATGTGGAGAAGAGCCGCTCCTGAGGGACTCCAGATGTAGAGAAGAGCCGCTCCTGAGGGACTCCAGATGTAGAGAAGAGCCGATACTGAAGGACTCCAGATGTAGAGAAGAGCCGCTCCTGAGGGACTCCGGATGTAGAGAAGAGCCGCTACTGAGGGACTCCGGATGTAAAGAAGAGCCGATACTGAGGGACTCCAGATGTAGAGAAGAGCCGATACTGAGGGACTCTGGGAGTCCAGAAGCAGCTGATGTAGAGAAGAGCCGCTACCGAGGGACTCCAGATGTAGAGAAGAGCCGACACTGAGGGACTCCAGATGTAGAGAAGAGCCGATACTGAGGGACTCCAGATGTAGAGAAGAGCCGACACTGAGGGACTCCAGATGTAGAGAAGAGCCGATACTGAGGGACTCCAGATGTAGAGAAGAGTCGACACTGAGGGACTCCAGATGTAGAGAAGAGCCGACACTGAGGGACTCCAGATGTAGAGAAGAGCCGACACTGAGGGACTCCAGATGTAGAGAAGAGCCGCTACTGAGGGACTCCAGATGTAGAGAAGAGCCGACACTGAGGGACTCCAGATGTAGAGAAGAGCCGATACTGAGGGACTCCAGATGTAGAGAAGAGCCGCTACTGAGGGACTCCAGATGTAGAGAAGAGCCGACACTGAGGGACTCCAGATGTAGAGAAGAGCCGATACTGAGGGACTCTGGGAGTCCAGATGCAGAGAAGAGCCGATACTGAGGGACTCCAGATGTGGAGAAGAGCCGATACTGAGGGACTCCAGATGTAGAGAAGAGCCGATACTGAGGGACTCTGGGAGTCCAGATGCAGAGAAGAGCCGATACTGAGGGACTCCAGATGTAGAGAAGAGCCGATACTGAGGGACTCCCGATGTAGAGAAGAGCCGATACTGAGGGACTCCAGATGTAGAGAAGAGCCGATACTGAGGGACTCCAGATGTAGAGAAGAGCCGATACTGAGGGACTCCAGATGTAGAGAAGAGCCGATACTGAGGGACTCCAGATGTAGAGAAGAGCCGCTCCTGAGGGACTCCAGATGTAGAGAAGAGCCGCTCCTGAGGGACTCCAGATGTAGAGAAGAGCCGCTCCTGAGGGACTCCAGATGTAGAGAAGAGCCGCTCCTGAGGGACTCCAGATGTAGAGAAGAGCCGCTCCTGAGGGACTCTGCATAGCTTAAACGCACTCAGACAGCAACGACAATATATCGCAATACAAAAATCCAACAATATGTGTCATGGATAGTTCACCCTAAATACAATTTCTATGTGAGAAAAATTTAGAGTGTCAGTACTACATTAAACGACTGTATATGATGTTGAGTATAATGTATAATAATGCAATGGGGGAAAATCTGTGGGTCCCGATAATGGCAAACGTCTGATGTTACCAGTGAAAGTGGCCTACATTATTATAAATATATCTAGTCAGTGAAAGAGTGCAAGCATATTCATCTAAAATAATTCTGTATTTTCAGCTTCAGGATATTGTTATTCTGGTGTCTCTATAATCCTGTGCTTTGGGTTTCAGCACCAAATCCAAGCCCATTCATTTACACCTTTTTTGTTCATTCTGTTCGCCTGTTTGTCGATTAGCAACTCAATATACAATCACAATGTTTTATTTAAAATATTTCCTTGAGTAGATTTTCTTATTTATACTTCACTGTTCTTCTTGTCTGCATGTTCTATAGGGATGTACACTGAATATCACTGCAGTTGTGCAATGACAATAACAAAAGTATATTAATACTTATACCAGATTTAGCATTTTAATCAAAAGTACATTTTTTGTTAACCTTTTATCACGTCTTGGAGTATTGCAATAATATCGTATCGTGACATGAGGGTATCATTACACCCCTACTAAACTTTTCAGCGCACGTTATCTACTAAACGGGCCAGTCGTGTCTGAAGAAAATGAAAAATCAGTGTTTTTTACACACTTAAGAAATTAAAGTTGCTTGTGAAATCTGAGAGCTAATAGAGGGCTCAAAGGAGCACTAGATGAACATGAATGAAAGCAGACAGACTCCCCATCCTCCTCCAGCTTTATTGACAGTTTAAAATTACACATCTATGCTCTAGGACTTAAGTTGCAATTTCCTCCGACTTAAAAACTGAGTACAAGCACTGATATTCTTACAGTAGTCCAAGTGATATTGTACAAAAATATCTGATTTCTGTGAAAACATTCTTTTTGCAAATTGTTGCTAATTCCACGTGTCTCTTTATTGTTCCGGATAATTTAAAGGTAGAAAGGACTAAAATTACTCTATAACTTCCAGCATTAACAAGCATCGTTTGATGAACCTGCAAACATGACTTTAGAAAAACGTCAAACAAAATAAAAATGCAAAAAAAATGCAAAAAAAAAAAAAAAAAAAATGACTTCTGATATTCAAATTAATCCAAAATACCAATATAACCTTTCATAGTCGAGACACTAGCCGTAATGGAGCTCCTGCGATCGATGAACATGGTTTGTCTGTCCTCTTAAGCCAGCTTACACTTTTCTCCATATAACCACCAAAAATAAAACAAAACGGCCGAGTTGAGCCTTCACCTGACTTCTCTTATTTCATCTAAGCTTCATCTGCGTGATCCCAGAGGTCCCGTGCGCACGACGTCCGGTCGCGGATCCGCTCACCAGCGCATGGAAAGGGCTCTTTAACCAAGCGTCATGCGGTGCACCTCTACCTACCTAAATAAACATCTCATTTAAACGCAATATGATTTTTTTTTACCCCTCTTCTTTATAACAAAGGAAAAACACAACTCAAAGCTGCTCACGGGCCTGGAGAGGCCTCTGTTTGCCAGGCGTTGGCCAATGAAGAGGATTTAGAGAAGAGAAACAACCATCAATCAGGAAAGGAGGGGCGTCGAGGAGGAGTTACGCGGACGCTTCGATGGTGCACTCTCGGGCCAGGTGACCGGTCTTCCCACAGTTGTAGCAGTTCACCTCCGTGGCCTTGCTGCACTGCACCGCCACGTGCCCGATCTCGCCACACCTGCAACACACACACACACGTCAGGGAGCTGGAAAACACTACACCTGCAACACACACACACACACACGTCAGGGAGCTGGACAACACTACACCTGCAACACACACACATCAGGGTGCTGGCCAACACACACACTACACCTGCAACACACACACACACACACACACACGTCAGGGTGCTGGACAACACTACACCTGCAACACACACACACACACACGTCAGGGTGCTGGACAACACTACACCTGCAACACACACACACACACACACGTCAGGGTGCTGGACAACACTACACCTGCAACACACACACGTCTGGGTGCTGGCCAACACTACACCTGCAACACACACACACACTTCAGGGTGCTGGACAACACTACACCTGCAACACACACACGTCAGGGTGCTGGACAACACTACACCTGCAACACACACACACACACACACACACTTCAGGGTGCTGGACAACACTACACCTGCAACACACACACACACACATCAGGGTGCTGGACAACACTACACCTGCAACACACACACACTTCAGGGTGCTGGCCAACACTACACCTGCAACACACACACACACACACTTCAGGGTGCTGGCCAACACTACACCTGCAACACACACACACACACACACACACACTTCAGGGTGCTGGACAACACTACACCTGCAACACACACACACACACACACACACACTTCAGGGTGCTGGACAACACTACACCTGCAACACACACACGTCAGGGTGCTGGACAACACTACACCTGCAACACACACACATCAGGGTGCTGGCCAACACTACACCTGCAACACACACACACACACACACACACTTCAGGGTGCTGGACAACACTACACCTGCAACACACACACACACACACACACACTTCAGGGTGCTGGACAACACTACACCTGCAACACACACACACACACACACTTCAGGGTGCTGGACAACACTACACCTGCAACACACACACACACACACTTCAGGGTGCTGGACAACACTACACCTGCAACACACACACACACACACACACACACACACACTTCAGGGTGCTGGACAACACTACACCTGCAACACACACACACACATCAGGGTGCTGGACAACACTACACCTGCAACACACACACGTCAGGGTGCTGGACAACACTACACCTGCAACACACACACATCAGGGTGCTGGACAACACTACACCTGCAACACACACACATCAGGGTGCTGGACAACACTACACCTGCAACACACACACGTCAGGGTGCTGGACAACACTACACCTGCAACACACACACACACACACACACACACACACACACACACACACACACACACACACACACACACACACACACACACACACACACACACACACACACACACACACACACACACACACACACACACACACACACACACACACACACACACACACACACACACACACTTAAGGGTGCTGGACAACACTACACCTGCAACACACACACACACACACACACATCAGGGTGCTGGACAACACTACACCTGCAACACACACACACACATCAGGGTGCTTGACAACACTACACCTGCAACACACACACACACACACTTCAGGGTCCTGGCCAACACACTACACCTGCAACACACACACACTCTTCAGGGTCCTGGCCAACACACACCCTGCTGTTCAACACACACACACACACACACACTCTTCAGGGTCACACACTTAGGGGTGTGCCGGTTTCTGAATTGGTGATGACGGTTATGACGTGAGTCCCGTCGGGGGGGGATAGGACGTTCGGTTGAATAACTGTTCGTCAGTTATAGGACAACTTAGTTTGAATAAACATGCAGACACTGATTAGCTACTCGCTCTACGTTTATTTAAAATGAACAGCAAGACAACTAGAAGTGAATGTGCTTTACATTAAATGAATCCTTAAAAAAAAAGTGCTTTGCAATGAACATGCTTTGTTTGAAATAAATCACACACAGTACACAAAACTAGGGATGTCCCGATCAGGTTTTTTTGCCCTCGAGTCCGAGTCATTTGATTTTGAGTATCTACCGATACCGAGTCCCGATCCGATACTTATATAATACATTAAAAAAAAATAAAGAAGAGAGAAAAAACAGATCCAGGATGTTCCTTATTTTTTATTTAATTCACCTTATTTTAACATTCAACAACTCTGTTAACAAACAGAGCACTTCTGTGAGGCAGCTTGAACAATCAAGTAATAAATAACATCAAATCTTCACTTTTGGACTTTAGTGCAACAGTAAATATAGAAAAAGTCTAATATAAAAACAAATAGCAACTCAACTTAAAATACCCGGCAGGCATGTAAACAAAAAATAAAAATGTTTTAAAAGTGTATAAAAAATAATGAGAATATAATATAGGCCTACATTAGGGGTGTAACAGTTCACAAAATTTGCCGTTCGGTTCGATACGATACAGCAAAAAGAAAGAAATGCCAGAGAAATTTCCTATTAAAAGAAAAACTATTTTTGTAGTTTTCCTACATCTTGAAACTTTCAGGTTTATAAATGGGGACAATCTTTGAAGGATGAACAAATAATGTTTTGGTAATCACATTAAAAATAACATTTAAATATATATTTATATAATATTTGAGTTTTGAAGTGCAACATTAAATCCATGTTCATTCACGGCACAATGTTTCTCCTGGTGTCCACATCAGCGCTGTTTGATCTAATAGAGATCTACGGTTAATAACGGAGAAATGTGAACGCTTCACTAGATCTCGCAGTGATGTTATTACTTCAGTGGCGAATTCAAATGTTTTCTTCACTGGATCTCTCAGCACAGTGTCGCTTGATCTCGCGCTGCACAGATGTTGCTGGTCTGAACTGAAATGGTCCGTTAAGCACAATATAATGAGAAGCGCAGTTTCGTTCCGCTTTCATTACGTTTGCCATTTGATGTTGCGCAACGTCGTGGTGATCGCGCCAGCGCCGATTTTGTCTGCAGGAAAAATGGTCCTGGAATCGTTCGGTATATGCGTACCGAAACGGTTCAATAATTACGAATACATGTTCCGTTACACCCCTAATTTACATATATCCGAGTCCTGATCGGGAGGTAACGTCCGATTCCGATCGAGTCTGAAACCACTTGATCGGGCCCGATTTCCGATCACGTGATCGGAACATCCCTACACAAAACCTTAACAAAAAAACTTTGCAATTTAGACGCGCAAACTGTGAGCCGGTGCGGTGAGACGTAGCCTACATGCTCGGGCAGATTCGGCTTGAAGTCGGTCATCCTCGGATGCGGCGCCGCGCGCTGTTACAAAAAAGCTGTGCACACCGCCAAGAGAAATGGGGTCTTGCCGGTCTTGCGCACCCAACGCGTCATTTTTGCCGCGCACACCTTCGCGCTCATGCGGACGAGTCGAGTTAAACAAGGCTTTACTCCGTGTCAGCGCGCGCTCTGATCGGTAAAGGGGGAGAGACCTCTCCCGAATCATCTCCAGCACTCAGCCTCTGAAGCACCACTAACTCCGCCTCCGTTTCCCTCGTAAGATGATATTAGTATTTAAACATTCTCTATGATAAAACATTTTTGTAAAAAATATTTTAATAGCACGGTTTTGGCGGTTATAGAGTTCTGACGGTGTTCAACTATAACCGTCGGTCTCACGGTTATATAATAACCGTCACACCCCTACACACACTACACCTGCAACACACACACACACTCTTCAAGGTCCTGGCCAACACACACCCTGCTGTTCAACACACTCTAGAAATGGGGGTATGAGTCAGTAGGGATGAGTCACGCTTCTTGAATATTGAATTAGTTGATTTCATTATGGAATATCGAATAGGTTGTGGGGTTTTTGTCTTTAAAAAAGTCCCCATGTTTTGGTTGCGCTGATTCATCAGTGTATAATGTTACCATTAGAGATGCGCGCGACCGTCGCCGAGTCGCTGATGAAGGCGACGATCATCCATTTATAATCACGCGTAACACAGGATAATTGTAATTTGACACGCATGACGACCCTGTTTCCACATTCATGTTTTCTAGTTTACACAGAGGTGTAAAGTGATTAAGTAAATTAGTGAAGCCATGTAAATACGTTTTTACTAATCACTAATTTACTTAATCACTTTACACCTCTGTGTAAACTAGAAAACATGAATGTGGAAACAGGGTTGTCATGCGTGTCAGTGCTCAGCCTACAGGCGCATAGGGCTTCTTTTAGGGCTGGACCCGGATATTCGAATATTTGTTCGGTGTGTTGGTATTCGATTTGAAAATGTGACATTCGAATATTCTTCTTTTTCTTTTTGCACACCTGGCATCCCCCTCGAAACGGTTTTCATTCGCGCTTGAATATGTTTTACACTATAAATTCTGGTGAAATATAATACTTAACATATAACTTCGTTATATCTACATAAATATATTTGCTTCTTCTTGGACTACTAAACGTGTTCCTGCAACGGGAGTATTCTCTGGCTAGAGCGCAGAACAGCGGAGTGTGTGTGGACAGAAGTGCATGCCTGAGCTTGTGTTTTGGGTTAAGCTGCTGCTTTGACATTGTGGAACATAATAATAGAAACAATTATTTTTATTTTTATTTATTTAAATTTCGTTTTTCTTTATTTAAATCTACCCTACTTTGTCAGTGAGAAAAATATTATAAGACTACCTTAAAAATATTGCTTAAGTTAACAGACCTGTGTGTGTGTGTTTTATATCACTAACGCAGTGTCCATTCTCGGAGCATAAGCCCTGCGTGCGAGGTGCGCCGCTTCTTTATTTAAATCTACCCTACTTTGTCAGTAATTTGTTAGTGAGAAAAATATTAGACTACCTTATTAAAAATATTGCTTAAGTTAACAGACCTGTGTGTGTTTTATATCACTAGTGCAGTGTCCATTCTCGGAGCATATAAGCTCTGCTCGCGTGAGGCGCGCGCTTCCCGCTCGTGCTGTTCTGTAGTTTATTAAAAGTTTATTCATTCTGAACGTGTCGCGTCTCGCCTGTCTATATCTATATTGCACCAAATACACACTGCACTCCTTGTGAAGTCGTTTGAATGAACGGTTCTCGAAATAATCAAAATGCAAACGGACAGACATAGGCTATAGAGATTCCGAAGCTTCGAATATTCGATGTTCGTTACTACCGAAGCTTCGAAGCTCAAAAAATGGTATTCGGACCAGCCCTAGCTTCTTTACAAACCGCATATTGAGTGTTTTTGCGGATGCTTGTGAACAGGATCGCTTGGACAACGTTGCCATCTGTACGTGGGAACTCTTCCACTTCTTCCCCATTGCTGTCGTGTAAACGCACCCTTTGTCAGTTTAATTCTCTCATTGGTGAACGGTTTCTTTGAGACGGCTACAGCATATGGGCGAGTAAATAACTCTTATATTGGGGTGAACTGTTTGTTCAAAGCAGCCAGCTCTGAGCTCGGACTCACCGGTAACACTTGACCTTGTCACACAGCTTCTGGATGTGTCCGAAGCCCCCGCAGGAGTAGCACTTCTGCTCGTTGGCGTGGTCACAGTCGCGGGCCACGTGACCGGCTTTCCCGCAGTTATAGCAGCACTGCTCCCGCTCCTTTTTGGGCTCTTTACAGTCTCTGGAAATATGCCCACTCCTGTGGCAGTTGTAGCATGCTGGGTTTAAACAACAAGACAACACTTAATCAACCATGTAGAGGACCAACGGTGATGCAGAACAGGGCTCGACACTAAGGACTGCAGCGCTAACCAGACACCGGCCGGGCCAGGCTTCTTCAGCGAGGCGGATCATTTACGCCTTGCCAATTTAAATATTCAAGCGCATGCAGACGCGAGAGTGCCAGCAACACATATCCAAAGTGCACACGCAGAAATCCACACGAAACTGTCAAATTGAGTATCATCGTAAACAGTCGGCTCTGTCTTCAGTGATCAAACATGCGAGGTAAGATGCGTAACATTACACTGGATGCGTGCAGCTCTTAAAGGGATACTCCGCCCAAAAATGAAAATTCTGTCATCATTTACTCGCCCTGAAGTTGTTGCAAACCTGTGTGTGTGTCTTTCTTCTGCTGAACACAAAGGAAGATATTTTGAAGAACGATTGGACCTTTGGCACCATTGACTTCCATAGTATTTTATTTTCTACTATGGAAGTCAATGGTGCCAAACAACTGTTTGGTTCCAATCGTTTTTCAAAATATCTTCCTTTGCGTTCAGCAGAAGAAAGACACTCACACAGGTTTGCAACAACTTGAGGGCGAGTAAATGACAGAATTTTCATTTTTGGGTGGAGTATCCCTTTAAAGTGACAGCAGGCTAATATTCCTGCTTTATGTTAATCAAACGAGAGACAAAACAACTGCGCAATGCTCTTGACTGAATAACTTTAATGAGGGTTATTCTATATTTATACAGTGAAGACTATGGTGATATTTTACAGTTGATTACTAGTTCTGTACCTGAACATCTAGTTTAGACCTACATGAAAAACCTGAAAAGAACTGTTTATTTCATTTTTATGAATGTGTTTATTTGTACTATTGCGCTTAAATTAATTATTTCTTCACATTACACGGCTCTGTGGAATCCTCGATTCTGTCACGCCATACAGCGCTATATTATTCCCCGATAACCACCTCTGAACAGAGACACGGGCTCATCCGGGTCACTGGAGCCAGCAGCGCTATACGCTTGAGCTAATGAAATATTAAAACTCAAATCAATATTTTGCGTACAGTTATTTAATTATGCAGTCCAGTATCGTGGACTCGCTCTCTCGTTTCTATCAAACGCAGCCGCTGCCATTTTGTGACTATTGTTTTATACGCTGTAAAGGATTATAAGACACAAACAGGTACGATTTTAAAACGGCTTAATCTGAAATAACCATAATTATTTATGTGTGAAATGCTGTGTAATAAGTGCTATGACTGTCTCTCTTAAATGTCCGTCTAGTCCGAACTCGCCGCTGAAACTTTGCGTTTAAACACCTAATGACATATTACAACTAGATCAATACTAATGAAGTAAGGGATGAGCATCCAGCTGGTTATCTCAGAATAAACCCCTTCAGGTGTGTGTGTGTGTGTTATCTCAGAATAAACCCCTTCAGGTGTGTGTGTGTGTGTTATCTCAGAATAAACCCCTTCAGGTGTGTGTGTGAGATCTCAGAATAAACCCCTGGATAAAGAACAACCGGCTGGATGTACATCATCCCTTACTTTATCAGTGACTGTCTTTAACAACATTTAACATTTATATGAGTTAGCCTAGTAGTTTGTGGTGTCATAAACGTATTAATAAGGTTACATGGATCCAAAACAACTAAAACAATAATCAGGCCTATTTTGATTTTATGTATTTATTACTTTTTTTGTGGTGGGGTCGACCGGGCCAGTAGAGCAAACCCTTGGTGTTGAGCCCTGCAAAAGATCTTCAAGTGCTACCAAAAGGAAGTGTGATGAGGCGCAGCATCTTACCATCCTCGGTCTGCTCACAATCCCTGGCGATGTGACCCTGCTCTCCACACCGGTAACAGAACAGATCTACTGAGACCGAGACACACAGAGAGAGAGAGAGACACAGAGAGACTTCATGAGTCAGCTCCTGGACAGATGCGGCGTGTTTAAATAAAGCCCTGCGGTCCTCCTACCCTTTCCTCGGCCCCGACCCCGGCCACGGCCCCGGCCCGCGTTGGGACAGTTCTTGATCCAGTGTCCGGAGCGGCCGCATCCAAAGCACTCGCTGGTACTCATGTCCATTCTCTGCGGAGATTAAAACCTCATTACCTCTGGGACAAGGTTCAACAGTTCACTGGGAACCTCATGCTGCAAACACTAACATCATGCAAAAAAGGCCTAAACATAGGCTAGTTTATGGTTTTAGACACTACTGTTTTTGTTAAAGACATTAATAATTAAACAAGTGTTTCTATATTTATACACCCTTGTAATCTAAGTTCATTCTCAAAAAAAAAAAAAAACATTTTCAGTGACAAATCATGAGACACCATATTTCCAGGACAGTCAATCTAATCTAACTTAGTGTTTATTTGCAGTGTGAGCTTGCTAGCACAATCGTTAAGTTACACCCAACTTTAATAACTTAATTAAGTCAATGGCAATAGTCCACACTCATATGGTGTGAATGGGAAGGCTGAAGGCACATGGCACGTGTCCTAGCCTCACTGCTACTGCTAAAGACAAGTCTGACAGAGTTAACAGGGCTGACACTGACAACTATCAATAACTTACTCATAAACGTATTTAACCAGAGGAGTTATGAAGGCATAAACATCTGCATAATGGTTTAATACATGTACTAATCGTTAAATCATACATCAGCCCGAGGAAACGCAGCACAACAGAGTAACGTGAACTGCTCTCGGCTACACTAGAGTATATTCATACTGCATATAAATGAATAAATCAATGTATGCAAGTTTATAGGTGTAACTTCCAGCTGATAAATGACACGCGATTGAAGGAAAGTCACATGTTCACCGTCCACAGCCTTACCACCTCAACACTGGGCCACACCATGCAGATTCACCACAAAACTTCACAAATACACTCAATTCTATCACTAATCTGCAGTGGCGTGAGTATTTATGAACTGCTGTGTGTTTTATTTCTGGAATTGCACACGTGCACGTGCACTTCTACGAGTCTTTCCCGCGCAGGCACGCGCTGCTGCAGGCCTCGGCTAGCTCAACGCGCGTGAATAAACACACTCACTCGCTACACACGCTGCGGTCTACATATTCAAAGCCAGCATTAAAGATGTAACTGATCATTAAGTTAATATGAACAAAACCAGTTGGAATTGAGAGTTTGTCGCTGATAATGTGTGTACTCACCTATAACAGAACACTAGCCTGTTAGCTGTGACTCACTGCTGTTTACTCCTCCCTTCAGCACTGCGCATGAATGCGCTGAGCGACAGATACAGTAGCCAATAAGACCTCACGATTTAGCGCGGGGGCAACCAATGAGGATCGAGTGCCTGGAGACACCCCTCCATTCTGTCCAATCGCTGATCTAAAAGAAACACTTGTCCTGCCCACGCAAACAACACTGTTGGAAATATTCAGAAATGGAATATTATCGTTGTGCTTGTTTATATACCATCTATTATAAAAACAGAGAACTACTGGAATATATAACAAGTGTTATTTCCAAACATGTTTTTCCAAGTCTGTGGTTACGTTTATGCAGATCCTACAACATTTTAAAGTTTAGTTATGAGGGAGAACTCAAACTGACAGTGAGTTATTAATACTCATTTGAATAAGCAGTTCAGAACAAGAAATCGTGCAATAATATGCAGTCGCGACTGTCTGCTTTTGCTATAGCCGCTGGTGCAGTTTTTCAAATCTAGTCGCCAAATCGGATTAAAAAATATTAATAAAAGTAGAATAGTAGAACATATTTACGTGCCATAAATAGTAAGAGTAGTATGCTACTTTGAATTCTACCATATTAATTATGGTTAGCAAACGACAAAATGTGTCTTTTAAAACTGCATCCATGTCCACATTTATTTCATGGAAATCTTGTAACATAATGTAAGAATATTTGCTCTTCATTTACTGCAACTCAAACCTATCTGCATTCATTCATCCAACTATTCATTATTATCCCGGTTTTACATCATATAAAGCAACACATATTCATAAAGTAATGAACGTAATGTGACTCAACGTAAAATAATTAATAATAAAAAATACAGATCATGGCTCATACAGGTGATGGTTGTTTAATATTCATTTCAGTACACGAGAGTGATTCAAATATCAGTTATATTCTTTTACTTACTTAACTTACTTACTCTACTTTACTATATATTTCATATATTGATATATCGGTGTGTGTGTGTGTACATGTTTTTCAATCCCGGTGAGGACTTAAACCTGAATGCACACAGACTCATGGGGATTTAGGACCTAAATTGAGGTCCCCATGGGTAAACACTAAATCTTTTTTTTTTTTTTATGTAAAAATGCAGAATGTTTCCTGTGATGGGTTTAGGGGTAGAGTTAGTGTAAGGGGATAAAATATACCGTTTGTACATAAAAACCATTACGTCTATGGAGAGTCCCCACAGATATAGTAATCCAGACAAGTGTGAGTGTCTGTCTGTGTGTGTGTGTGTGTGTGTGTGTGTGTGTGTGTGTGTGTGTGTGTGTGTGTGAGTGTGTGTGAGTGAGAGAGAGAGAGAGAGAGAGAGAGAGAGAGAGAGAGAGAGAGAGAGAGAGAGAGAGAGAGAGAGAGAGAGAGAGAGAGAGAGAGAGGTTCCACTCGTCTTGTGTCGGTGACGTCATCGTCGTTTCTTCAGGTTATGGCGGAGCTCAACTCTTCAAACTTTCTCTGGTGAGTGTTGATCGCTCCTAAAATGCATTATGAGTTTTGTAATGACCGTGTTACATCTCATATCAGCTTTTCGTCTAGTGATTATAAAAATATAACTGGCTTGTGAAATGTTGGTAGAGTTTGCTGTTTAACGTTATAGATAAAGAAATAGGGCCGCAGATGTAAAAAGATCTGCTCAACAACATTCATGCCAGTGTGTGTACTGTGTAACCAATGCCTTTTAACTGCATGTAATGACTGCCCTGCGAATAAAGATCATCATATTAGCTTAACATGTTTTCCACGAAGTTTACACCCCTTTTCCATCTTAGCGACTGCACTTGTGTTTGTTAATGAATGTCTTCTGCTCATAAACACACACAGAACATGGGTTATTAAACACAGTCGAGCAACATCACGAGCTTGCGTGAAACATAGCGTTTGATGGGGATCTTTATGAAATGTACAAACTCTGATAACAACACTAATCATTTATTGCAGTTAACGTGTTCGGCCTAAACTTACATGATTGTGCTATTTTGACAGCTTTTTAGGTTTTCCTGGAAAATACATTTAAAAGTTACAGAATCTGGATTGCCTGTATGTTTGTTTGTTTCATTATTATGACACATGATTTATACAATTCCAGTAAGTGTCTGTATTTGAGAAGAGATGTCACTGCAGTTGTGTGTACAGTTGTGTAAAGCCCAACAACAACAGTTAAAGGCAGGGAAGGTGATTTGTTCCAGAAACATGTTTTGTTATGCTGGTTAATAGTCTCTTCATATCTTAAACTAAAAGCAATCACTAAGTTAAGTGGTCTAAAAGTATTTATATATCGTCTGTGGAAGGCGTAGGACCATACAATGCTCGTCCAATCATTGCATTGGGTCCTGCCTGCCTGTCAGCGCATGTATACACACCTCCGCGCAGACATCACACGCCATCAGTGCGTCTCATGCGGAGTTGTAGACAGACTTCAGTCACAGAGCAGCGCAAACGAAACAGCCTTTTACCATAGGCGGAGTTTGACATTCGAGCCAGGGGGGGCAAAAAAAAAATCATTGTAGCATTCATTCATTCATGTAGTAATCATTAGGCGCGTTTCCATTACAGATTTGCGCAAAACTTTTGCGACTTTTTCTAAATGTCGATAAAAAACTATTGCGAAATGACGGCGTTTCCATTAACCGATGTTATGCGACTAAAATGAATTTTTTTCCTCTCGCGATAAGTCATTCCAAAAATCATGGTAAACGGATGTTGGTAGGTTTATCACAGCCACCGCACTCAAGGCCGGACTTACCATTGGGCTTGACTGGGCTGCAGCCCATGGGCCCCGCCCAGTAGGGGGCCCCCTCCCTTACCCGTTTTCGTTCGTTTGTTTTGTTCAGTTAAACTTGTATATGCCAGATATCCCGAAATTATTAGCCGTATTTCCACTGTCTGGCCATGTGCAAGCGAGGGCTATAATCAGCCCAAAGTAGTGACTTGAGTGCTTGAAAACAAAATCCAATACACTATAGTGCGCGCGCACGCGCCGAACGCGTCTTTCCGCACTCACGGAGTAGAAAGGCTATAGTTTGAAAGACGGAGGGGAGCACGGAATAAAATACCCGGGCCTTAATATCCCCCGACTGAGAGCTTCGAGGCTATAATCAAACGGCACAACCTGATATTTATCACAAAGAATAACACGCGTGTTGATCTGCATCATTGCGATCGGTGTAGGCTACTTTAAACAGCTTCAATTGGGCTTTTAGTTACTTCAATTAAGATTTTAAAAATCTTGATAAATTCTCATGTTCACGTCTCGTTGCTTTAAAGAGAATGATAATTTCTATTTATTTTTTTTCACAAAATTATGTGCTCTGGAGAATTTTGAGCGCTCTCTCCACTGCCATCACAATATAGGAATATGTCATCAAAATGATAAAAAAAAAAAAAAAAAAACATTTAGGCCTAACGAGTTCCCGTTTAATATATTTAAAACACGAGCCTATGATATGTGAGTTATCACACCAGCAAGAGCGCTGATTTTCCGAACATCTGCACAATTGCAAATGTGACATCAGTTCAATCAAAGAAAACAGAACAAACAGCTGAACCGCTGCGCCTCCGAGTAACACGTGTTTTGTTCCTCAGAAAATCTTCATTTTTGATAGAATCAGATAAGTAGGCTAAATGGTTCAATTAGGCTACCCATTCATACATACAGTCGTTTGCTAGATTAAACGAATTAGGATTTTTGAACGAATTGGTTGAATAAAGGATCCAACTCCCTCATTAAGATGGAGACTTGCCGCCACCTACTGGCGGTGTTAGTTTGATAGTTAAAATGGTTTCATAGTTAATTTTTCTCAATCATTTCATATTTCTACAGTAAAAAATTTACATTTAAAACATTAATCTCTTAACATAATTTATGCAATTATAAATCCATACATGCCCTGTCTAAACAGCCTGTGTCAATCCAAAAATGGATTTTATTGATACCGACTTCCTTTTATTTGGTCATAATAAGGCATACACCGTGTCTTTGTATTCTGATTGAATTTGTTGACTAAATTTAAGAATCTGACAGATAGCTATGACAATGAATTTAAAAAAATACTGTTTTCTCTTGGCTTTATTATTAGAGTTTTGATCTTATCTCAACCTAGAGAGCACATCCTGCATTATATTGTATTATATTGACTATTTAAAATTAGCCTACCACTACACTTTGACTATAGGCATGTTGCATATTAATTGTTGTAGGAACCTCAAAGCATATTTAAATTTTTGTGTAATTTGTGCTTCTCCATGATGTTTGTATACCGTATAGGGCCCAAACATAAACTCAAGCCCAGGGGCCCCCAGCCCCCTAAGTCCTGCCCTGACCGCACTAGACATTATTATTATTAATGGAAGGAGACGTGGTGTTATCCAAGCATTAATGGCAGACCCTTATACTGCGAACGGCACATAGCCTATAGCCTAAGAGTTCCTGGCTGTTTCTCCCTCATTTCTGCTCCGAGGTCGTGATTGTGGCATTTCTTTGAGGTTTAGAATCCAGTATTCCTGTAATTATTGTTTCTTTTATGAATTTGATAAAGAACTCTGTCTCGTATTATGTCCAAACGGTCAGTGTACTTTTGTGTCCATTCGTTTTTCCTTATTTAACCCGTAATTGCAAAACGAAAAATAAACGGTTGTATTTTTAAAACGCAAAGTCGAACACCAAAATTTTAATTTGAACTGCTACACACCAAATGCTGCGCAAAATAAATAATATGGACGAATTTTCAGATTTTTGTTTATGACTTTTTGCCCCTTTATTAAACATTTAAAATATTGACAAATTAATATGAAAAAAATGTAGATTTAACTGGTTTTCTAAGGCCAAATTAGAACCTGGAAATTATATTTTTCCCGTATGTGCTGAATGAGAAGATAACCACAGGCTACAGAAAGGGGATTTATAGGTGAGTTATAGGCTATACTAATTAATAAATGTGTCTGAAAAAATAACAAGGCATTTTAATTGTTTATTAATAAAAAATCAGTGTCGGCTAAAACATATCTCCATCTCCGCTCTATACGGCGGATGCACCTTTAGAGAGAAATGCACCTCTCATACGGATTACATAATCAGAAGGTATTAGCTTTCGATTCGAATTTGTTCGTTTTAAAGTGGACATTTTAAGCTTTAGCTTAGGCTATTTTGTTTCAGTTATAGCGCTTCAGTTCACGGAGACCATGAAGCGCGCCTGATTGTTTTATTTTATTTTACAAAAGCACAACGTTTTCTTGTTATTGTGAGTGTACACAAATAAAAGTAGTTGCGAATAATGTATTATTATTTTCTGTATGACCAGAAATGATAGAGTAGGCTAGCCTATTTTAAGTTGTTTCCACTGTTGATAGGAAAATGCAAGTGTTCGCGCCCGCGCCCCGCGCCTCCGTGCCATCCAGTGCGCGCTCCACATTCCGCACACACACTTGGATATGCGTCAAAATCTTGTTTAGCCCATTTGTGATCATCTTAGCCCTGTATTATGAATGATATGTGACGAATCGCTTTGTTCCTTTTTTTGATAAGCGTCTTCTACATATGTAGCCTAATAAATGTTATAATAATGATGATAATTATTATTATTATCCCCGCGTCTTCTCTAAGTCAGCTGACTGTAAATGCGCAAAACCTGTTTCCATTGCAGTTTTTTTTTTTTACTAAAGCAGTATATAAAATCAGATGTGTATTACCTACCACCATTTAGTTGTTTTGTGTTATTTAAAATATTTATAATATGTATTTTTTTTAACAATGCAAAAAATTTTTTAAACGGGTTTCAGCCACCAATGCTCAGGGGCAATGCTCCCCCTGCCCCCCGCAAACTCCGCGCCTGCCTTTTACAGCTCCTCCTGAAGCGAAACAACCAGCTTATGCTGCCTCCACGCCATAACTACTGACATTCGGAAGATATGGAAACCCATGACATTATATACTCGGAGCTGTTCATGACGCTAATTTATGCGTTTCTGTGTCAACACAATCAATGCCGAAATTAACTGCAGCAGTCAGGTGATACAGTTCAGGGCTCTAGAAGTTGTTCATTATTACTGTAATGTTGTGTGCTGTGAGACACGAGGTAGTTTAACACCGTCTCGTCTCGTGACGTTTCCCGGCTCTGCTGTGTGTGTTGATGTGTTTGGAGGAGGCTTTGGAGACGCTCTGGAGGGAGGGTGGGACCTCATGCTTTCAAAGCTAGCTCGCTATTGCTAGCATCTCCGAAAATCGCCTACCCTACCTTTAAACTGTGATTCAAATGTTTTTATGTTTTTACTGGGTGATCAGCCCCACCACAAACGAACAAATTAATAAATATTGGTTTCATTGTTTTTGACCATGTAACCATGTACTCTGACAAACAGTTTTGTAAAAAACAAAATTAGATACCAGTGAAATTTCACAATTGTCATTTTAAATTTCTATACCACAGCTAAAACTATTAGCTGAACTAATATAAAAATAACTCAACCAGAGATCCCCGGCGAAATATTCTGATTTTGACAAAAACATTTCTGGTGAAAGAAATGCATAAATGAAGAAAAAAGCTAAAATATTAGGCTAAATGTCATGGATGTACATTTTAGTAATCCACTATTCTCTATAGGGGAATCAAAATGACTATTTTCACCTGAGATTTGGAGCCAAATTGCAAAACGTTACTTTTAAAAGATGGCAGCATCATTATTGTATTTGTCCACGGAGATTGGTGGGTGTATTAGTCAAACCTGTTTACTTCTTTTTTGCATTATATGCCAACAGTGACAGTTCAAAAATGGGGGGAAAGCACTTCCTGTGTGTTTTGCCCCAAGTTTGCATGCCTGTAGCTCAAGAAGTCTTAAAGATTTCTAAATATCCTTTCAGATTCTGGTTCTTATCAAACGTTTCTTTTGGGCTCTTCATTTTAAAGGCCCCAGATGGTACAAAGCCAGAGATATGGAGGTCCTAATGCGGCTCCATGAAACATTTGGAACACTTTTTTAGTGGTCAAAAGCCAAACAGTAATGAAGTTATATTCTGCTCTAGACTTATGTTTTGGCTGTAACTCAATCCCAGGTGACTGAAATTGTACAATTTACTAGCCATTTGCTAATTAAAGACATTTTTTAGTCGCCTAGCATGAAATTTGCTTGCATAATATGCAAGTGATTTACTCTTTTGTCTTAACCATACTGAACCCAGCAAGTTGCCCTCTGCTGGTATTCATGGCCCAGTCTTTAAAGCTGCCTAATGAACTGAAAGATTTCTTGTTTGCTTTTCTATCTTGTGTGATTATAGCAGCATTTTACACACACAGTTCAGTTATAGTGATAGTTTATTGGTATTTGGTACCTCAAGCTGTGCTGAAGAGTTCCTTAGTGATTCAACGCATTACAGTGTGCTAATACCGTCCTTTAATTGAGCAGACCTCCGCTCACTGGTGTGTGTCTGCTGTTTCCCAGAGCGAGTGTGAGAGGGCATCGAGATGGAGCAGCTGCAGGGAGCGTGGAGAAGCGTCACCAACGGCCTGGGGACCAGGGAGTGTGTGTCTGAGAGCTCCTGTGTGACCCCGTGTCCTCAGCGCCCGTCCTCAGACGAGCCCAGAGCCAGCCGGACCATCCGCGTGTTCCTGCCCAACCAGCAGAGGACAGTGGTGAGCGCCCGAGACTGCAGCTCATGACAGCGCGTCTCCCACAGCCGCCTCAGGGCTCGTTTCATGGGAAAAACTGCTATTGCGATTTTTAAAGATCATACTCACCCCCTTCATCCTACTTTTGAGTTGCTCCCATCTGGGCGTAGCCTCAAAATTCATTTGGCCAGAAGAAACGAGTATAAAAAATCGTTTGCCC
This sequence comes from Rhinichthys klamathensis goyatoka, assembly GCF_029890125.1. Taxonomy (NCBI): domain Eukaryota; kingdom Metazoa; phylum Chordata; class Actinopteri; order Cypriniformes; family Leuciscidae; genus Rhinichthys; species Rhinichthys klamathensis. Next base: position 149,728 of record NW_026606563.1, on the reverse strand, counting down.
CAATGGCAGTGATTACTTTTCTAAAGTGATGCAATAGAATGGCTGGCATTATAGCGTGTGGGTTTTTGTAATGGTGGGAACAGTGTTTAATTGTATAATTTTGTTAATTCTGTGTTTGTGTTGTTAATGTGTGATGTGTTGTTGAGCATTAATGTGTGATGTGTTGTTAAGCATTAATGTGTATCTATGTCACCAGTGTCAAAGACGAATTTCCGCTCTGTAACAACAGAAACCGACATTACAGAGCGGCGGGAAAAAGCATTTGAGTCATATTCCACAGATATCACAGAAACACCAGACTTCAGCTGGTACTAAACGTTCAGTGGCGCACATACACCACTGGCAGAAGAGTATGGTCTAAACTGTTGTGTGATTATTGATGTTTTTTTAGTAATGAAGTTGCAAGACATTGAAACAATTTCCTCACAGTAATCTGCCTCAACTTAGTTATTATTGTTGCCATGAATTTTGAGGACTATCAAATCCAGTGGCCAGTTCCTCCTTGTCTTACATGAAAGGGCGATATAACGGTGTGAGTGTGCGGGCCGGCGTGTGTGTTGGCGTGTGGCGGTGTGTGTGCAGGTGAGTGTGCGGGCCGGCATGTGTGGCAGTGTGTGTGCAGGTGTGTGTGCGGGCCGGCGTGTGTGTTGACGTGTGACGGTGTGTGTGCAGGTGTGTGTGCAGGTGAGGCGACGTGTGGCGGTGTGTGTGCAGGTGAGGCGACGTGTGGCGGTGTGTGTGCAGGTGAGTGTGCGGGCCGGCGTGTGTGTTGACGTGTGGCGGTGTGTGTGCAGGTGTGTGTGCGGGCCGGCGTGTGTGTTGACGTGTGACGGTGTGTGTGCAGGTGAGGCGACGTGTGGCGGTGTGTGTGCAGGTGAGGCGACGTGTGGCGGTGTGTGTGCAGGTGAGTGTGCGGGCCGGCGTGTGTGTTGACGTGTGGCGGTGTATGTGCAGGTGTGTGTGCGGGCCGGCGTGTGTGTTGACGTGTGGCGGTGTATGTGCAGGTGTGTGTGCGGGCCAGCGTGTGTGTTGACGTGTGGCGGTGTGTTTGCAGTTGTGTGTGTGTGCGGGCCGGCGTGTGTGTTGGCGTGTGGCGGTGTGTGTGTGCAGGTGAGTGTGCGGGCCGGCGTGTGTGTTGACGTGTGGCGGTGTGTGTGTGCGGGCCGGCGTGTGTGTTGACGTGTGGCGGTGTGTGTGTGCGGGCCGGCGTGTGTGTTGACGTGTGGCGGTGTGTGTGCAGGTGAGTGTGTGGGCCGGCGTGTGTGTTGACGTGTGGCGGTGTGTGTGCAGGTGTGTGTGCGGGCCGGCGTGTGTGTTGACGTGTGGCGGTGTGTGTGCAGGTGTGTGTGCGGGCCGGCGTGACGCTGCACAGCTGCCTGATCAAGGCGCTGAAGGTGCGAGGGCTCCAGCCGGAGTGCTGCGCGGTCTTCAGTCTGCACCCCGGACACCGCAGGTCAGTCACACCTCGCTCCAGGAATACCAGCACAATCTGTTTTCTTTATCTTACTATATTGATATTTATCACGATATTTATTTACCATTAATGGGGAAGGGAATGCTTTCCACATATTTGTTAGACCTTGAGTATGAATATAAACAGAGTAGCTACCTTTTAATTTAGGATTCTGTGTTTTATGATTTAATCATCCTTGCCTCGCGTTCTGTAACAAATCCCTCCCTTGTGGGTCAAAATGGCCCGAAGCCTTAAAATTATACTTAATTTTTTTTAGTAAGTTAATTAATTAGTAAGTAAATTATACTTAATTTAATAATTTTTTCAGAAAGTTTATTTTATGTTGATAATATTTTTTCTATTTTTAATAGTTTTAATAGTACTTTTTTTGTTATTTTTTATTTTATTTACTTTTAAATTACTAGATTTGATCAATAAATAATAAATAAATAGTAAGTTAAGCACATTCCTCACATTCTTTTAACATAAATTCAAAATAACTCACATTGTGTGTCTTTGCCGACCTCTTGTGGGAAAAAAATAGTATAACATGATATATCATGACTCTATCCACTAGATGACTTTATAGCTCTAAATGGAGCAAATGAGCTGTTCCTCTGGAACGAGCCAATGTTTCAGTTCACTGTTCAGTCAGTGTTGCCGTGGTCATTCCCCTGTGTGCTCCGGCACTGTTGATGGGTCCTATTTCCTGAAAGAGTAACACGGGTGCGTTTGCGTCTTTTTCAAGATGTCATTCCACCCGTGCGTTTCTGGATGCAGTCGTTCCCTTTTCCTCTCTGACGGTCACAATTGTTGCATCACTTGTTTGGGCTTACAGCACGCTGAAGCAGCTTTTGTAGACGGTTCATGTTCCCATTGCGGGAATATGACTGTCGCGGTGTTGAGATCGAGACTCGCCTTCGTCCGCGAAGCGCGAGTCCCCATTACCATGCCCCATCGTGTGGGATGGCTGATCGGAGGATAGTGATGGATGTCTCGCCCGGTAACCATTCCCTGTGGGCTCCTCACTCCTCCATCACACCGCAGCCGATGGAATTCCTGTTAGACGTGCTGGTCCCTCTGTAATGGATCGATCAGCCGTTTCAATTGGGGTTCCCCCAGAGGATAAGATGTCGATAGCAGCATCGGAGGGTGAGCTGGCCTCTGGAGATGACGACTCGGCTGTGTTATCTCCCTCTGGGAGTGTAACGTTGCCCGAGCCAGATCCAGAAATGTCAGCTATGCTGAAACGGGCGGCCCAGGCTGCCGCGCTCGAGTGGAACCTCCACCGTGTCCCGTTCAGTCTCGGTTGGAGGACTGGTATCCCGGGGCAGGCCGCGCTGGTTCTCAGCACGCCGCCCCAGTGCTTTTATTTCCTGAAGTGCATGGAGAGCTTACCAGGTTGTGGACGGCACCTTTCTCTGCCAGAAACTGCCTGAATAGCTTTTCCCCCTCAAAACCCTTGATGGAGGAGCGGTGAAGGGTTGCGAAGTTATCCCTCCAGTGAAATGGTCTGTCGTGACACTGGTGCACCTGTGTCCAGCGACCGCTGCCTTTTGGGATCCTCGTCTCCCCCCAAGGCCTGTGAGTTCTCGTCTGTTCCGACGGCCAGAGCTTACAATGCCTGTGGGCAAGCCGCCTCCTCTTGCGTGGCATGACGCTGCTACAGGTCTGTCAGGCCGGGGCACCCATGGACATGCACGAGGGTAGCCCAGACTGTGCGCTCATAGGTGAGCACCGCAGTGCTTCCGACCTCACCCTCGAGTGTTGTGGCGTGCGCGATCGGTCTGGCGATGTCCACCTTAATGGTCCAGGAGCGCCATCATTGGCTCAGCCTGGTTAATATGGCGGATGCGGATAAGGTTCGGTTCCTGGTCTCCCCAATTTCCCAGGTTGGGCTGGTCGGCGTCACGGCGGAGAACTGCGTCCAACAGTTCTCTGCCGCCCAAGCACAGACGGAGGCCATCCGGCACATCCTGCCCCGGCGGCCCGCTGCTGCCTCCACCCCGCCACCGGTGGCAGTTCCTCCGCCTGCTCGTCACCGAGGGCGTTCCCCTGCCGCCGCTCCCGCTGGGCCTCCAGCCAGGCCTCAGCATGGAGCCGGCCGCAGTAGGGACGCCCAGCCCGCTCCAGGCACGTCTCTTAAAGAAGAGTGTGTTCGGCTGGTGCTTGAAGTGAGAAAGGGTCTGTTACGACCCTGCGTTTCCCTTGCTCGCCTGCTGGGGGCGGTGTTCTTCAGGAGGGCATGGAAGATTGCACACTCCTGTTACCTGCTTTCAATTTGATTGTGGAGAGGATAAAACCTTGGATCCTACCCTCTCCATACCACTTCGTCCAGGGGATTGGCAGCCTCTGGAGGAGTCACTTGTTTTGCGACATTTATATTTGTTTACAGACCTTACCAACCTTTTCTTATTTCCCATTTGGATTATGATTTTGTCCCCTTATGATTGTGAACCCTAGACTTTGTTATCTTAAGTTATTTACACTTTTGTTGTAAGCTAATAAAAACTTCTTGCAAGTAATTTTCTTGTACTTGTATCCCTTTATGTGCGGTCAAAACGAGCTGGCCGTAACATAAATTGGGAGTCTCGTCCGCGATCCTATGGGGGTAGGAAACGTTGGTAAGTATGGGTTGTATGTGTGTATGTTTTTGTGAATGGATTCCTTTATAAATGAGAACTCTGGTGAGTTAGAGTGTTTCCAGCTGGATTGTGAATACAATCCTTCCGTCGGAGCACTGTTTGTTGTTTTGTTTTGTTATTTTGCCTTTCTTGTTTTTGGAGGTTATCCTGGGTGGAGATTAACTCTCTGTAGGGGGTACGCTTCCGGACTTTCAGTTTGACTGATAGTTGCGGAGTTCAGCGTTTAATGTCGCCTCGAGCCCGGTACATCTCTGAAGACCAGGTAGGATTTAGTTAGTGTTTTTCTGAGTTAGGAGCTGGAGTTTTCTCATATTATAAACGGTAAATCCATTTTGCAAAAATAAATTGGATAAATTGTCGCTTTTGTGTATAGTGCGGTTTATTTTCGCGCGTACACTGTGTTTTGACTTGTGGGAAGTCTTTAGAAGTTTTTTTTGAATGAGCATGCGTTGCGTAATACAGTGACGTAGTGTTTTGAAGTAGTGGCTTATGGGAGTTGTATTTCGGGTAAACAGCGTTTCACGTGTGGTAGTTAGTGGTCTCGTTTTGTAATTGTGCGTATACATATACGAACAAAATGTCTTCGGTGATAGAAGATTTCTTTGCGTGTCCATCAGAAGCTTTGCTTGAGAGTTGTACAAAGGAGCAGTTGGTGCAAATTGCCGAACGCTTCAGTGTCGATTTTACTTCTCAAGAGAAGAGGCTGAAGGAAACAATGGTGACTACTCTGAAGCGGTCACTTGTGGATAGAGGAGTTATAGAGGTAAGCACTGAGTTAATTACTCCCAGTGAATCGTTTGTGTCTACTCCTGCTGAGGTTTATGGTGAAAGTGAGACGAAATTTCCAGAATTGTCTTTGCAAGAGAAGCAATTGTGTTTAGATGCCGCGAAAATTCGTGCTGAACGTGATGATCGCGCTATGAAAGAGCGAGCGGTAGAGAGAGAATTCGAAGAGAGAAAATTAAATCATCAGTTAGCTATGAGGAAAATGGAGCTTGAGTTAGAGAGGGAACGTGACGAGAGAACGCTTCAGTTAGAGAGAGAACGTGACGAGAGAGCATTTGAGATAAAAAAGTTGGAGTTAGAATTAGCAGCAAAGACGGCTGAAGCTTCACAAGCGACTGTGCCTCCTGTTCCACAACAGCATGCGAATGCAGGTGAACCTGTGTTTGATGTTCACAGAAATATGAGGTTAGTGCCGCCATTTTCTGAAAAAGAAGTGGATAAATATTTCTATCACTTTGAACGTGTTGCTCTGTCCATGAAATGGCCTAAAAGCTTTTGGACTTTATTATTACAGTGTGTGTTCACAGGTAAAGCTCAGGAAGTTTATTCAGCACTCTCATTGGAACAGAGTGGTGAGTATGATGTTGTGAAATCTGCTGTGTTACATGCATATGAACTCGTGCCTGAGGCATATCGTCAGAAATTTAGGAATTTGAGTAAAGCTGATGAATGTACTCATGTTGAATTTGCAAGAGAAAAAGAGAACTTATTTGATCGTTGGTGCACTTCAATGAAAGTTACAACTAAAGCGCAGTTAAGGGAATTAGTACTCTTAGAGGAGTTCAAACATTGTGTTCCTCATGCTGTAGCTACACATCTCACTGAACACAAAGTGAATACACTTTCTGAAGCTGCTATCATGGCTGATGAATTTGTGTTAACCCATCATGGGTCATTCAGTTCAGTCGGTCTTAAAACCAACAATATGAGTAAGTCTAAGTCTTGTTTTCAACCTAAGACAAAGTCTCCTGTGTTGAGTAGGAATATTAAGTCGACAGATGCTGAATATTTTAGTAAACCTGTACTCTCACGAGACATGGTTTGCTTTTATTGTAAAAAGCCTGGTCATAAAATATCTGACTGTCTGATACTCAAGAAGAAAGAGAGATTGTCGAAATCTGTTGCTTTGGTTTCTACCTTACCAGTTATTGTTGACATTTGTGATGAGAAAGATTGTCATTTATCTGGTTCTAGTGATAAATTTGTTAATCAGGGTATAACTTCTGTTGATTATACACCCTTTATCACTGAGGGAAATGTGTCATTGCCTGGTTCAAATGAAACGGTGCCAGTGCGTCTTCTTCGAGATACAGGGGCTGCGCAGTCATTTCTGTTAGAGGGAATTTTACCCTTGACTTCTGAAACCGCTACTGGAACTCATGTACTAGTGCGAGGTTTTGAGATGAGGTTCGTTGAAGTGCCTTTGCATCGCATCCATCTTTCATCTGCCGTTGTATCTGGTGAAGTAGTAGTTGGTGTTCGTGCTGCACTGCCAGTGCCTGGGATTACATTCATTCTGGGAAATGATTTAGCTGGTGGGAATGTTTGGGGACGGAGTGATGTGGCAGCTCCACCCATAATAGCATCTACACCTAGGAAATCTGATGTTGGAAATGGCAAAGAATTTCCTGATTTGTTTCCAGCATGTGCAGTTAATCGATCAATGGCTAAACCATTATCTGAAAGTCAAGTTGAAGTTCCACTGCATGATACCTTCTTCTATACTGTTCATACAGGTGATTCCGGATCAGATGTGTCTAAATGTCCTGAGCCGAGAGATCTGAAGTCCTGTTCTTCGTTGTCTTCTGACCAGAGAGGGTCGACAGTGTTGCGACATGAATCTAACGATACATCAGAGGTTCTGTCCACTCTTGAGAAAACCAATGTTGATCTCTCTGATGTTGATGATTGTTCTCTGACTTCTTTGTTCCAGATGTCTCGAGAGGATTTGATTAGAGCTCAACAGAGCGACGACAGTCTTAAAACTTTATTCTCTGAAGTAGAGCTTAAGAAATGTTCTGATCCTCTCTCCTCTTCGTACTTTCTTGATGATGGTCTGCTTTGTCGGAAAGTGGTCCTGCATAAAGATGTTTTTCAAGAACCTAAAAGTCAGATTGTGGTTCACAATCATAAGGGGACATGAAATTAGTGAGAGCCTTCAAGACAGATTTTGTGGTGATGGACCTTAACGGATAAGCAGCCGGATAACGAGTAGTCTGACACATAACGGTTAGAAGATTGTGGTTCCTTTTATAATGAGGGATTCTGTGTTGCATTTGGCTCATCAAGGACTTTCTGGTCATACAGGAGTTCGTAAAACGTACGATCGAGTCTTGCGACAGTTCTATTGGCCTAAGGTGAAACGGGATGTGGCGAAACATATTCGATCTTGTCATACATGCCAGATCACCGGTAAGCCAAACCAAAAAGTTCCTGTTGCTCCGTTGCAACCTATTTCCGTCGTGTCCACTCCTTTTGAACATTTGGTAGTTGACTGTGTTGGTCCTTTGCCCCGGTCTAAGACTGGTCACCAATACCTTCTAACCGTTATGTGTCAGACTACTCGTTATCCGGCTGCTTATCCGTTAAGGTCCATCACCACAAAATCTGTCTTGAAGGCTCTCACTAATTTCATGTCGACCTTTGGAATTCCTAAAGTCATTCAGTCCGATCAAGGTTCGAACTTCATGTCGAAACAGTTCTCAAAAGCCCTGCGTCAACTTCGAGTAAATCACAATATTTCAATGTGGTAAACCTTTGTGACTCTCTTTCAGAATCATCTCCTCTCTCACACAAAACGAGTGGAGATTCTTTGGAGAATGCTGATGAGGACGAGGGTTTTCTTTCTCGAGAAAAAGTTGACGGGCGACTGAAAAACTCAGAGATTCTTTTTAACCTGTCCTCTCATCTATCTTATTTGACAGAGAAGGAGAGGAGTGATGTCACTGAGTTGGTGATGTCATTTCCCTCTCTTTTCCGTGATGTTCCTGGTCGTACTTCTATCATAGAACATGATATCGACGTAGGAGCCTCGTGTCCTGTTAAACAGAACGCATATCGAGTCAATCCTTTTAAAAGAGATTTGCTGAAACAAGAGGTGAACTATCTACTTGCTCATAATCTGGCTGAATCTAGTTTCAGTTCGTGGAGTTCTCCTTGTGTTTTAGTAAATAAACCTGATGGCTCATATCGCTTCTGCACAGATTATCGGAAACTTAATAATCTGACAAAGCCGGACTGCTTCCCGTTACCTCGAATTGATGATTGCGTCGATCATGTTGGCTCTGCCTGTTATGTCAGCAAATTCGACCTCTTGAAGGGGTATTGGCAGGTGCCTTTGACTAGTCGGGCGAAAGAATTATCTGCTTTCGTTACGCCTGATGCTTTCCTACAGTATACGGTTATGCCTTTCGGGGTTCGAAATGCACCTGCGACTTTTCAGCGACTCGTAAACCGTATACTGTATGGAATGTCAGGATGTGAGGCATATCTTGACGACATTGTGTTGTATAGTTCATCTTGGTCTGAACATCTTGACCAGATCAAAGAACTGTTTTCTCGTTTAGCCAAAGCTAATCTTACGGTTAATCTCGCTAAGTCCGAATTCGCGAAGGCAACCGTTACCTATTTAGGTAAGATAGTGGGAAATGGTTGTGTAAGACCCATTGAGACTAAGGTCGAAGCTATCTGTAATTTTCCCGCTCCCACCACTCGTCGTGAACTCCGACGGTTCCTTGGAATGGTGGGATATTATCGGAGTTTTTGCGAAAATTTTGCCAGTGTAGTTTCACCTCTTACTGATTTATTGAGTCCGAAGTTGTCTTTCCAGTGGACTGAACCTTGTCAGCAAGCTTTCGAAAATTGCAAGGCTTTGCTGGCATGTGCCCCTGTTTTAACAGCTCCAAACTTTGCCAAGCCTTTTATTCTTGCAATAGATGCAAGTGCTTGTGGTACGGGTGCTGTTCTCCTGCAGGAGGACTCGAACCAGGTTCAACATCCTGGCCCAGAGGTGTTGAGAAATGAAGAGAAGACGACGTACCTCTAGATCACCAGAACTTTTATTGTGTTTGTTCTGGGTAGTGCTTAACTGTCTTTTCCCTTTGTTTTTGTTTTAGATTCGTTGCCGAATCTTTTTTTTTTTGTAGGGAGGTGTTACGACCCTGCGTTTCCCTTGCTCGCCTGCTGGGGGCGGTGTTCTTCAGGAGGGCATGGAAGATTGCACACTCCTGTTACCTGCTTTCAATTTGATTGTGGAGAGGATAAAACCTTGGATCCTACCCTCTCCATACCACTTCGTCCAGGGGATTGGCAGCCTCTGGAGGAGTCACTTGTTTTGCGACATTTATATTTGTTTACAGACCTTACCAACCTTTTCTTATTTCCCATTTGGATTATGATTTTGTCCCCTTATGATTGTGAACCCTAGACTTTGTTATCTTAAGTTATTTACACTTTTGTTGTAAGCTAATAAAAACTTCTTGCAAGTAATTTTCTTGTACTTGTATCCCTTTATGTGCGGTCAAAACGAGCTGGCCGTAACAGGTCCCAATGAAAGATTTTCAGAGGCTTCTGGGGCATATGGCAGCTTTGGCTTCCGCTTTGGCTTCCGCTTTGGCTTCCTCCATGTGAAGACCGCTTCAGCACTAGCTTTATGATCGAGTCCCGAGGTGACCGTGGCAGAGCGCGCCCTGTGACGAGATCACCCCGGCCTGCTGCCAAACCCTCAGCCCGTGTTCAGTCCCTTCGTTTATCCGGGCCAAACCGCTCCTAGAACGAGGTCTACTAACACCGACTGAGGGGCCATGTACAAAGGCCTGAGCGACCTCCGACTACATTGGTATTCGTTACTTCGAGTTGGCAGTTCACCTCGCTCTGAGCCACCGCTGCTCAGCCAGCTGGTACTGGTCTGAAAAGCTTCCCTTGCATGTCACAATTCGCCTGTCACCTCCTCCTTGGAGTCAAAGCTTCTGAGGTCACTTCATTCCACTATAAATTTCTTCCGGCCTGCTCAATCATGCCGCCAACAAGCCTCACGACAGCTATGGCCAGGGAGAGTGGAGGCTCCATCCCCTGGCGGTCCAGCTGGGCAGGGACCACTTCGCTGACAGATATTCTAGAGTTGGGGGCTGAGCGACACCTTAGTCGAACCGCTGCTTCCCGTGGGCTCCCTTCACATCAGGCCAGTTTCACTGTAAGCCCGGTTCGTTGTGTCGGCTTGCTGCGCCATTCCCCTCCTATGGACTGGATACGTGCGCAATTTTTTGCTCCAGTTGAGTTCCCCTTTTTTTAGCCGAACACTGTCGAGTTCCTTCATACCCTTCGGCAACGGACGTGGCGGAACGTACGAAGTCAGGCCTATCACTCGTATGCACTGGTGGAACCTGTGTTAGGCTGGGTCCATATGCTGTGATCCCTATGGCGATCCCATATAATAATAATAATAATAATTCATTACATTTATATAGCGCTTTTCTCGGCACTCAAAGCGCTTTACATAGAAGGGGGGGATCTCCTCAACCACCACCAATGTGCAGCATCCACCTGGATGATGCGACGGCAGCCATATTGCGCCAGAACGCCCACCACACACAAGCTTATTGGTGGAGAGGAGACAGAGTGATGAAGCCAATTAGTATATGGGGATGATTAGGAGGCCATGATGGACAGAGGCGGCTTGGCAAATTTGGCCAGGATGCCGGGGTTACACCCCTACTCTTTCGAAAGACATCCTGGGATTTTTTGTGACCACAGAGAGTCAGGACCTCGGTTTAACATCTCATCCGAAGGACGGTGCTCTTTGACAGTATAGTCTCCCCGTCACTACACACTACATATGTGTATTCTTCCACGGTAAGGCTCCCTGCGGCGAGTAGGCCTGCCTGCTCTGCCGTCACTGTCCGGTTGAGTCTCCCCCCTGTTATAGGCTGGAGCCACCCCAGTGACATTCCATATGTTGTACTGCCCGGTCATCCACTCAGTTCATATGTGTATTCTCCACATGTTATCTCCCTTCGGGCAGGATGTGGCTTCCGCAGCGTCCCTTCCTTGTACAGGGAACGCTTTCCCATTGGTCCTGTAGGAACAGCCGTGACTTCCCTGGCCTAAGCCCTGTCCCTTCCCGCCTTAAATTGCCGGGGGATCTGGAGGCTTTTGTCTAGGCACTGGAAGGTGGCAGCTTTAGGGGCGTGTTCAATGGTTATCCCCATTCAGTCGACGTCGACTACGTCTGACGTTCTCGACTGAAAGGGAACGTCCTGGTTGCGTATGCAACCCACCGTTCCCTGAAGGAGGGAACGGAGGACGTAGTCCCCTTGCCACTACCGCTGGACCACCGCTGACTCCAAGTTACGCTCGACTCCTCAGCGAAAAAGCAACTAGTGCGTGCATCCACTTTTGTATTTATACCCGTGCCGCAGGGGCGGAGTTTGAGATGTCGTCACGCACGCCAATTTCCATTGGCTCGTTCAATAGTACTCGAAGATGCTTGGCTCCCTGGCGTGATCCCCATTCAGTCGACGTCGACTACGTCCTCCGTTCCCTCCTTCAGGGAAAGCATTTTACAGCTAAATACTGTACTGCAGTTAGTGCTAATTTCACGTTTTGATATAGGATCTGTTGTTGTCAAGTAACGTTCATTCATAATGTGTCCACATTGGTGTTGTCCCTCATAATTGGTTAACGTATGTGTGTTTTTGCAGCAAGAAGTCGCGTATGGACTGGAGCACAGACTCTACCTCGCTCATCGGAGAGGAGCTTCTGGTGGAGGTTTTAGACCATGTCCCCTTAACCACACACAACTTTGTGAGTGCTACTCAGGCCTGTTTGTGCACACCTGAAGAATCCTGTTCATAGTTCAAATAAAAAAAGATTATTTCATTTTCAGGTTCGAAAAACATTTCTGAAATTGGCTTTCTGCGACATATGCCAGAAGTTCCTGTTAAACGGTTTCCGGTGCCAAACGTGTGGCTACAAGTTCCACGAGCACTGCAGCACAAGAGTGCCCACAATGTGTGTAGACTGGACCAACATCAGACAACTGCTGTGAGTCGCGCTCTCGGTCTTCATCAATACCCAACGACTGGTATTAGGGGTCACAGCCGATTAAAAAGTATCTAATTGTTTACATGATATGCTGATTTATTGATCAATTGAACTTTGAACATGCCATCATTGTAAAGGAGGAGTAAAAAGCAAGAAGTGCCATGATTGTTTGTGTCTTTATCCTCGTCACTGGCCTACATTCCACATCAATCTGTTTTTAGATGAGCTTTATGTGAGGTCGTCTTACTGGCTGCTTATACAGGACTTCCCCATTCAGTCCCAGTAATTTCTCAATTGTTTTCCATTGCACATATGAGTCTATTTCACACTGAATGCCGCTTGACTGCTATGCGTTTGGCAGATTGTTTCCCAGTCCGGGTGAAAGTGGGACTCTGTCTCTACCGACTCTCACATCTCGCAGAATGAGGGAATCCCTGACTCGAAACAGGTAACTCATCATTTCAGATTACATGATGGAAACCACTGTTTTTCTGTAAGTGTACACACACCGTTCAGCGACTGCTCGTGGTTTAATGGCTTGAGGAAAGCCTAGGTTACATATAGTCAAGTCACCTTTATTTCTACAGCGCTTTATACAACACAGACTGTTTCAAAGCAGCTTTACAGAGATAACAGGGAGATACTGATTCAGTGATGCAAACAGAGTTCAGCTGTACAGCAGCTCTAAAAGCATAATAGTGAACAGTCGTTATTCAGCTGAAGTCACTTCCGTGTTGATTCGGTTCAGTTCAATAACTGTAAAGTTCATCAAACTGGAATGAGTTTATTTCGGCTATACAGCCGCTCTGCAGAAAACAGTGATGTCTTCATCAGCTCAGCTCAGTTCTTATATAATGGTGTCAGTGCCGTCAGATCAGTGATATAGTTGAATATGAAGTGTCCTCAACTAAGCAAGCCAGAGCGACAGTGGCAAGAACACACACTCCATCAGTGACAGAATAGAGAAAACCCTTGGGAGAACCCAGGCTCAGTCGGGGGAACAGTTCATATATTTCATCCAGTTCCTTTTGCTCAGACAAAACTGTATAATAAACATTACCCTTTCTAATCCTTTACATACTTCAATAATAATTTGTGTTGAGAGGTGCTATTACTTCCCTTGGCAATCAGATTTACCTTTTGCCTGGTGGATAGTACAATAAAAAAGAAAATATACATGGATTAAATAAGAGACCCAAGCAATATATGTTGGCTTGGCCCGTTCAGCAAACACTCAGAACACATGGACCGGTGGTTTTGCTGGGGTAGACGCCACTAAAGTTTTCTTCAGGAAAATCTAGGAATCTAGTTTTGGTTTTATGCGAGCTCTTTAAATTTCATTTGTGGATTATTGGACCTATGACATATAGTGTGTTTTTGGTAAGGCCATCTAGTGGGATTTTGCTTTATGAAATTTGAGTAATAAATTGAAATGAAACTTGCTGTTTGTCTCCAAGTTCCCCCATCCCCTAGTGTCTGTGATGTTCTTGTTTCTCGATACTGCCAGGGTCCTCTTTAGCAGAGCCCTGTCCGTGTATATGCAGTAGTGTTTCCATTAGCTCAAACCCTCATGTGTTCAGTTACTCCAGCCCTTCAGCTCTGACACCCAGACTGCGCTCCACCTCCACACCCAACGTCAACATGCTCAGCACAACCCTGCCCGTACACACCAGCCAGATCCAGGTGAGCACGCACCACACACACTCCTGTCTCGCTCCACATCTCTTCAGCGCTACTTCCATCTGTGTGTGTGACAGCTGTCAAACTCTCAAGCTCCTATACACATTGATTGGATTTGCTGTTCTCCTCTCTTTCCCTCCACTGTTTCTTCCGTGTTCTCTGTCATGTTGTTGTACCGTGCTGTGAGTAGCCAGACACGTCTGCGAGCTCCTGGTGCCATCAGCAGTGTTGTCTGAAGAGAAGAGTAGGTGTTTTCTTCTGCTCGGTGTCTAACGCTGCCAGGCGTGAGGTAGTGCTTGACTGACAGAAGCTCTCTCACACTGCCTGAGGTGAAGGGCTTTCTCACCTGTTTGTTTCAGAGCCTGGCTCGTTTTCTCTTTGGTTCGGTTCGTTGAGACGCGTATGAACACGGCAATCACGCTTGGATCCGCACAGAAACCATCGCTCCGAGATCGGCTGAACGAGGGCGTCTCGGCCCGACTTACACCACCTCTGGGGCGGCTCGGTCGAGCTGGGAAACAGGGTTCCCACAAGTTGCTTAAAATGCTTGAATTTGACTTTTTGAAATTTAAGTCTTGGAAAATCCTAGAAAACAGCCATATTTATGAACAGGTACTTGAAAAACGCTTGAATTATTGAAAGACAATATATCCTTTCACACAAAATGAACGCTGCAGCCCGTCTGATATATAGAGCCATTTCACACAGCTATGAGTGTGATATTGCTAATAAATATCCAAGTATATGATACAGCTTTTGTTCTTCAGCTCAATCATATATTCATGGGGGAAAAAATCAGTTTGAATAAGGAAAGCGATATCTTTGTCATCGTATCCTTTCAGTGGTGAAAGTTGCCACAGTCATCGCATCAGCTGCACTTTATTTGTACCATTTAGTTTTATTGGTTTATTTTTGTTTATCTATTTACCTTTTTAAGTTGAAAGATAATAAAGATATTGTTTGATAAGTGAGATCTCTAATTGAAGTCCTTTAGAAAACCAAAAAGTCCTGGAATTTAATTTGACAGTACTGTACGAACCCTGTGAGAAAGCAATCGCCCTATAACGGACCAACGAACTAAGCGCTATCATAATTCATAACGGGAAATGTGCTATATAAAGAGCAGCAGTGTCTGATTCTGTGATTCTGCACATTAGTTATCGCAGTTGAAAACCAAAGAGAAGCCTCTTCATCTTTAAATATTGTGGAAGTGATCTTCTCCATGCGTTGCCAGAATGTTGTCCCGACGAAGCCTTGATTCCCGCTCTAACTGAGCATGCATATACAGTTGTATAAGTGTTTGGTGTGTCTTGACAGATACAGATAAAACCACGAAAAGCTTGCGGAGCGAACTCGTCAGTCCATCTTGATGGATGAAGCAGAGGAAACTGGCCAATAAGAGGACAGCTTAACTCACATGTGGCTTGAAATAAACACATTGGTATGCTATGCATTGAAGTGTTGCGTTGTGAAAGCGAACCGAACCAAGAAGACGATGCACCACTGTAATAAATGAAGCCCTGATTGGGAGATAAGCAGACGGTGTGCAGGCGGGACACCCTGAGGCCGCAGTGTGTGTGAGTGAGCTGGGTCAGTCTGTGAGTGGCTGTGCCTGAACACACACTCGTGCTGCGCTGAAGCCTGCTCCACAATACACACACACACGACACACTCATGCTGCGCTGAAGCCTGCTATTGCGTTGGAAGGATTATAACATTTCTAATTAACATTTCTGTGAAAGTTTTATACAGTTTATATACTGACCCGGACCCACAGTCTCCGGGTCAGCTGCTGTGATGAACAGCAGGGATATTGTGACAGCGGTGGGGTCAGAGAAAAACTGATCAGACATGGTGTCTGTCTTAGCAAGCTCTAAAACGTTCTTCTTTTGCTTCTGTTCTGTGCATTGAAATATGACTTTCATGTAGTGTGTTCTCAAAAAGCCACTCTAAAGAACATTAAGAAGGGAGTTTGAGGATCGTAAGTGTTGATAATGATCAGCCTAGTTGTCATAACATCATAACTTTAGCAACACTACAGGAGATTGTGTAAACTGCTCAAGCAACACGCTTCTGTCTTGCAGACTGAAAAGATTGAACAGTTGTGTGTTGTTTCTTGATATTGTTTTCTTCTGTTTGCGTTTCATCTAGGATGCCATGCGTGTTCACAGCTCAGGTGAGAATGAGACATCGGAGCAGACTGATGTGAATGTCTGTGCTGTGGTTTAGTCATGGCATGAGTATGGGTGATGTATATATGAGTTTCCCGTGTGTCTTCAGCTGGCGGTTCTCCGGCTCAGAGCCCCACGGCCCGGACCCAGCCCGCCGTCCCCAGCGCGGCCGCGAGGGAGCGCACTCAGGAGAAGCTCACCATCGTAAGCCAACTCTTCTTCTGCTTGCTCTGTACACAATAGTGCTGAAGCTCGGAAGAGAAGAATCGGGTACGTCTTCTGCAGGATTATACATGTGTCGTGCTGCAGTCTTCAGGCCAGAGGAACATTGTAGTTTAGAAACATGTCAGTCAGCGTTGGGAAATTTTAAAATGAACTAGTTCAGTTCATAGTTCATACTTTGCAATTTTGAACTAAGTTCACGGTTCCCAAAAATGAACTAGTTCAAAGTTATTTTTTTCCATATGTTGCTGCGAGCTATTTTGTTTTTTAAATTATTGCCACAACCCATATACGTACAACCACTACAGCAATTATTTTATCGGCGGGCAAAGTGTGCACAGAAATGTACGATTTTTCCCATCCTCACCGACCTTGTCTTAAAACTGATCATACGATGCGACGCCTCCTCGCTGCTTTGTCGAGCTCATGCTGCTTATTGTCTTGATGACGCATGCGGCGGCCGCGGTGCGACACTGGTGGCTGGTGTTGCCAGATTGAGTGTTTTTTTCGCTACATATTAAGGCCTGTTTTCATGTGTTTTAGCCGGGTTTTCGCCTGGAAGACTCTATAGATATCTGGCACCCTATTGAACGAAGTTAAACTGAGAGAGCGTGCGTTCACAGACACCAGAATGAACGCGTTCACAGTAACATTCATCAGGCAGTAATACAGTACGTTCAGTTCACGTTCGCCCAAAATATGAACGAGTTCATGAACTATCGTTCAATGAACGCGTTCAGGCACAACACTGATGTCAGTGGACAGTGCTTATAAGCGGAGGCAAAGCGCTCAGGTTTCG
The DNA here is from genome assembly GCF_029890125.1 of Rhinichthys klamathensis goyatoka. Lineage (NCBI taxonomy): Eukaryota > Metazoa > Chordata > Actinopteri > Cypriniformes > Leuciscidae > Rhinichthys > Rhinichthys klamathensis. The sequence continues at coordinate 132,931 of NW_026606563.1, read as the reverse complement.
ACCTAACCCGTGGCATGCAGATGTTAGCAGTTACAGGAGCCCATCCGGACTCAGCAGTTTCACAAGCCCATTCTCTTACTTATGGAAATTAACCATGGTTTTATTATAGTAAAAGTGTAGTAACCATAGTTTGTTGGCAGATTGATTACCATTTCTATAATTCAGTGAGGATAGGAGCAGGCTTCACTCAATGTATATACTGATGAATTTTAAGAGTGCTGGCCTAAAATATAACATATAAAATGGAAAAGAGGCTGCACTATGCATATATTGTTTATTTTTGCTCACACGCCGAAACGCGTCTGTGCAAAAATAAACAATATATGCATAGTACGGCCTCTTTTCCATTTTACCATTTCTATAACCACATTTACAACTACATTTTACTATGGTTAAACTATGGTTAGTGTAGTAAAACCATAGTTAATTTGTAGATACCATGGTTTAACTATAATAACCATGTTTTTTTGGTTTTATTTGTAGTAAAACCATGGTTAATTTTCGTAAGTGTATCATAGTGATAAACGCCCTGGTAACGGTATTATACCTGGTATTAAGATGTGTTTTCAATGGTCCCATCACAAGTGGTCAGCATTACAGTTTACACCTGGGGCCGTCTGTATAAAGCTTCTCAGAAATGCTCTTAAGAATAGTCTTAAGCTTTGACTTGAGTGTCAAAACATTCTTAGTGAAAAGTAGGATTAGTCTAAGAGTAGGAGATGTTTATAAAGAAGCTAAAAGCAACTTTCAGCAAAGTCGAAGGCTGATCCTTAAGTGCTGACTGAAGTGGGACTGAAGTGCTGTGAGCTAAGGACTACAATGATGGCCGCCCTCAACCTCTGAATCAGCCAATAGTGAGCCTTGCAAGGGTGAACTCACAGCACATGACACCAATCATTTAATCAAATTATAATCAAATCATTTAATTAAAACATTGAAACTGAAACTAGGATGTTTCTCCATATAGTGACTTCAATGGGGTCCAACGGGTCGAAGGTCCAGATGTGAGTTTCAGTGCAGCTTCAAAGTCTCGACACGATCCAGCCGAGGAATAAGAGTCTGATCTAGACAAACCATCCGCCATTTTCTAAAAAAGAATAAACATATATATACTTTTTAACAACAAATGTTCATCTTGCACTAGCTCTGCGATACGCCACACATGACGTGATCGGGTTGAAAGGGTCACATGCGCATCTACACTATGAAAGCAATCTGGTCAAAAGCGTTGTCGACTACCTATGAAAGTGCTTTTCACAATACTGAGTGTATCAAAGCAGCTTCACAGTGATAACAGGAAAATAATGCAACAGAGTTTGTTTCTGCTGTACAGCAGATCTAGAAGAAAACAGCGTTATACTCCGGTTCATCTTTGTTGTATACAGTTATTAAAGTGGTTGAAAGCTGACAAGCTATAAACAGTGTAGACCCCCTTCTCACCTGTACTTGCTTGACCTGTACTATCCACTTGAGGAAAACACTTCTTATTACCAGGTGTAAACAGGGCCAAAGAGAAGTCCACTCCTGTGAACGACACCAAGAGACATCGCAGACAAAAGCCTGTTTTCAACTGTGGTGAGCAGGACGATGCCGGTGGCGTGAGAGCGGCGCGAGGCCGGTGGCGTGAGAGCGGCGCGAGGCCGGTGCCGTGAGAGCGGTGCGAGGCCGGTGGCGTGAGAGCCGGTGGCGTGAGAGCCGGTGGCGTGAGAGCCGGTGGCGTGAGAGCGGCGCGAGGCCGAGGGACGTGAGAGCGGTGCGAGGCCGGTGGCGTGAGAGGGGCGCGAGGCCGGTGGCGTGAGAGCGGCACGAGGCCGAGTGACGTGAGAGCGGTGCGAGGCCGGTGGCGTGAGAGCGGCGCGCGAGGCCGGTGGCGTGAGAGCCGGTGGCGTGAGAGCGGCGCGAGGCCGGTGGCGTGAGAGCGGCGCGAGGCCGGTGGCGTGAGAGGGGCGCGAGGCCGGTGGCGTGAGAGCGGCGCGAGGCCGAGTGACGTGAGAGCGGTGCGAGGCCGGTGGCGTGAGAGCGGCGCGCGAGGCCGGTGGCGTGAGAGCCGGTGGCGTGAGAGCGGCGCGAGGCCGGTGGCGTGAGAGCGGCGCGCGAGGCCGGTGGCGTGAGAGCGGCGCGAGGCCGGTGGCGTGCGCGAGGCCGAGTGGCGTGAGAGCGGCGCGAGGCCGGTGGCGTGAGAGCGGCGCGCGAGGCCGGTGGCGTGAGAGCGGCGCGAGGCCGGTGGTGTGAGAGCGGTGCGCGAGGCCGGTGGCGTGAGAGCGGCGCGAGGCCGGTGGCGTGAGAGCGGCGCGAGGCCGGTGGTGTGAGAGCGGCGCGAGGCCGGTGGCGTGAGAGCGGCGCGAGGGCGGTGGCGTGAGAGCGGCGCGAGGCCGGTGGCGTGAGAGCGGCGCGAGGCCGGTGGCGTGAGAGCGGCGCGAGGCCGGTGGCGTGAGAGCGGCGCGAGGCCGGTGGTGTGAGAGCGGCGCGAGGCCGGTGGCGTGAGAGCGGCTCGAGGCCGGTGGTGTGAGAGCGGCGCGAGGCCGAGGGACGTGAGAGCGGCGCGAGGCCGGTGGCGTGAGAGCGGCGCGAGGCCGGTGGCGTGAGAGCGGCGCGAGGCCGAGTGACGTGAGAGCGGCGCGAGGCCGGTGGTGTGAGAGCGGCGCGAGGCCGAGTGACGTGAGAGCGGCGCGAGGCCGGTGGCGTGAGAGCGGCGCGAGGCCGGTGGCGTGAGTGGGAATGAGCGACACCTGTGAGACGCACCGGTCTCGCATCTCTCACATCACTCGGCCTCGTCCTGCTCGCCACACCAACCGACTAGATCATAATCATTCAGATGACGTCATCATCTTCACCTGAACGCCAAACACCGTGCGCATCACTTCATGTGGTGAAAGGGACTGTGTAACACTGACACTCACGCCATCCCAGCACCCACTGCTACTGGCTCTGAACTGACATCTTGTTTATTGCATTTTAATACATTTAAAATACTACAATGATGTATTCTGTACAATTGTACTTCAAATATGACTGTTTTAAAGGGGTCATATGATGCGGTTTCTAGTTTTCCTTCTTCTTTAGTGTGTTATGGAGCTGTTAGTGTAAGTATAAGATCTGCAGTGTAACAAAGCTCAAAGTGTCAAGCCTAAAGAGATATTCTTTGTAAAAGTTAAGGCTCAGCCAAGCCTTCCTAAAACACTTCGTTCATTAAACACGCCTCCACAGATCTACGTCAGTGTGTGTGTGTGTGTGTGTGTGTGCGTGTGTAGAGTTTCACACCGCCCAAATGCACACGCTAAGACAGAAGGCGTGACTTTTATTCTCGCTCTGTTATTGGTGCCGCCATGTTGTGGAGACGCAGTGTTTTCCGTTGTTTTCCGCCTTACAAAAGAGGACACAATTAGAAAACAGTGGTTAAGCTTTATTTACAACACTGATCCAGAACAGTACAACCCAAATAGTTTCCAGAACCTGCGAGAGCACAAGACAGTATAAGTCATTATAATCAGTAATTATGTCCCCAATGAAATAAAACCTTACCAATCTGATACGATCTGGTCCAGTCGCGCTGGCAAAGTTGATGGATCAGCTTCGGTCATCTGCATTTCCCGGATCAGATTCGGGCTCAAATTGATAAGGTAGAAACGACATTATCACCTGTCATTATTGCTTTGGGAGCTGATGCTTCAAATATGGTAACAGGCGTGACATTTCCGTCACACGCTTAAGGTTTTTGGGCCAATCACAATGCCGTGGATCGCTGGCCAATCAGAGCACACCGCGCTTTTCAGAACGATGAGCTTTGTAAAAATCAACGCGTTTCAGAAAGGCGGGGCATAGAGGAGCAACAATAATGTGCAGTATGTGTAAAATAATGACTTTTTTAACCTAAAACCACGTAAACACATTGCATTAAACCATTAAAATACACAAAATAATGTTCTTTTTATAACCAGCCCATGACCCCTTTAAGTGCTAACAACAGTTATTGTTTTTTAGCGGCCGCGGGATAAGAGAGACTCCAGCTATTACTGGGAGATCGAGGCTAGCGAGGTGATGCTGCTGAGCCGCATCGGCTCCGGCTCCTTCGGGACCGTATACAAAGGGAAATGGCACGGTAAGCATCGGTTTAACCCCGCCAGCTTCAGTCTCTAATGCCCCGGTTAACTTGCGCTGTGACTCGCTGTAGGAGATGTGGCTGTGAAGATACTGAAGGTCACCAACCCCACCCCGGAGCAGTTCCAGGCCTTCCGCAACGAGGTGGCAGTTCTCAGGTGAGATGCGGACGATGACTGCTACCTGCCCTGAGGTCATGAGGGAGGGCTTTAGAGCAGTGGCCATGGCTGTGTGGATTGGCATATTACAGTAATTGCTTACCCAGAAATGAATATTCTTGCCCCATGTACTCATTTAATGGTTTAATGATAGTTCCTTTGAGTGCCAGTACAATGTAACTTACTGTAACATTTAACACCACTAGTCTTCTGATTGATTGCAAACACACAGGAGAGCAATTGCTTGTAAAATTGTTGACAAAATTGGGTTGATTTTCTCCATAATTGTTAAGAGCATGTTGAAAATGATCAGCGACCCACATAACTCATGTATTATATAATGTGAAGCTGTTTTTTCCTTGTTGCCAGACTCATCATTATAAATAATCATGGTAAAAAAATTTGGGGTGAGTGTCCTGCAATGCTGATAGAATATTCATGCTTTAGTATTTTACACGTTTGTCGTTAGCGTTTGATCACTGATTAATCAATGTGCATTACTGTAGTACATTATATTCGCCGCTTTCCGTTCATAGGATCTAATACACAGTCTAAAATGTGGCATTAAATGGTCGAAACGTCCAGGGGCCGCATGTATAAAGCCACTCTGAGTGAAATTATGTGTCTTGAGTGTGTCAAAATTCTAATGATGACGTAATTTTACTCTAATTCCTAGACTTATGAATAAGTGTTATTCATAAAAGGTTCCTAAATCTGAGACTAGGTCTCAGCCACCATTCAGATCAAAAATAAAGTCGAAAGCATTTAGAGGCATGAAACTTCTTTTAGCGTTAAATAAGTGCCTATTACCAACATAATCAATTCTGAATTAAATTAATACATCGTTCGACCGGACATAGCTGTTTTATATATATAAATATAGGTTATATGTGTTTGCGCAGGTGATATCAGGAAGCAGCGTAACACACACATGACGACAGGAGTGATGGCGGTGTGTAAATCGAGTTACTCTCCCACTTCTGCTGGTTTACGGAAATCTCTTATCCCGTGAATTGGCCATTATTATTACAGACGTCCTGTGGTAAAATAACATTACTCCATCTACCCTTGTAAAGCTAATCCTGTCCGAATTCTGTTAATAAAAAACTGTGTAATAAAATTGTTAGGACTACTACTGAATGAAGACCTAAGTTGTTAATAGTTAAAAATATGATTTTACCAACCATCTCATTATTATACAGTAACTGTAATTGTAAGTGAATGTAATTTAAAGCCCATAAAAAAAAAAATGTTTTCAACCAGTAGTCGAAATTGCCCGCACACTGAAAAAATGCAATCAGACCAAAAAAAGACCATCAAATCTTTAACTTTACTTATGCATGTGAAAAAATGTGCAAAGTGTGTTAAAAATAGACCAGAGAGCAGACGTTTCAGCCCACGCTTTCTTCAGTGCTCATAGAACATCACATCACTCTTTTGTAACCACAATTACAAATTGTCACCAGCTGAGCTTAATCAGTGAGGGGGAAATACTAAAACCAATTTCAAGAATACAAATCTAAAAAAAGTATATTACTAAACAAAAACAAAAATAGCACAAAAAAGTAGCTTCTATTTTTAAAACACTTTGCACATTTTTTTCACATGCATAAGTAAAGTTAAAGATGCACGTTTGATAGACTTGTTTTGGTTTGATTGCAGTTTTTCAGTTTGCTACTTGGCTGACATCTTTCTTTAGTTCTACGCACCCGAGAACTGATTGTACACAAACGTGTCACTGCTCCTGATATACAATGACTGATGAACATCTTTGGTTTTAATGAGAAGGGGGGAAAAACGATACGAGGGCAGATTAGGACCTCTGTAAGGAAAGCTCTACCCCCAGACCATAAGGGCACGCATAAAGTCCAAGCGGATTTACGGTATATATTTATTCAGTGACTTGAAGAGTCTCGGGACTTACACTATATTGTATTATAGTAGATTTTATTTTTAAGGATGAAACTATCATTTTAAACATGGCTTCTATGTCAATAAATTAATCTCAATGTACTATTGAAATGTAACATTATTGTACATATCTGATATAGGATTGTATTAGCACCCCCCCCCCCCCCACACACACACACACACACACACACACACACTCACACACACTCCTCTCCCACCCACTTTATTTTCAAGTTACGGCACTGCTATAGATACAGATATTGGCTCCGCTGAACAGGTTATACGTGTTATATGTTGTATCTTAGTCTAGCCTAGACTAAATATTTTTAACAGCAGCCCACAGTCTCGGTAACATGGTCCAATCTCGGGCCATGTTACCCGATCTCGGTGGGCCATGTTACCCGATCTCGGTGGGCCATGTTAACCGGTCTCGGTGGGCCATGTTACCCTCTCTCAGTGGGCCATGTTACCCGCTCTCGGCGGGCCATGTTAACCGGTCTCGGTGGGCCATGTTAACCGGTCTCGGTGGGCCATGTTAACCGCTCTCGGTGGGCCATATTAACCGATCTCGGTGGGCCATGTTAACCAGTCTCGGTGGGCCATGTTACCCGCTCTCGGTAGGCCATGTTACTCGCTCTCGGTAGGCCATGTTAACCAGTCTCGGTGGGCCATGTTACCCGCTCTCGGTAGGCCATGTTACTCGCTCTCGGTAGGCCATGTTACCCGCTCTCGGTGGGCCATTTTACTCGCTCTCGGTAGGCCATGTTACCCGCTCTCGGTGGGCCATTTTACTCGCTCTCGGTAGGCCATGTTACCCGCTCTCGGTAGGCCATGTTACTCGCTCTCGGTAGGCCATGTTACCCGCTCTCGGTGGGCCATTTTACTCGCTCTCGGTGGGCCATGTTACTCGCTCTCGGTAGGCCATGTTACCCGCTCTCGGTGGGCCATTTTACTCGCTCTCGGTAGGCCATGTTACTCGCTCTCGGTAGGCCATGTTACTCGCTCTCGGTAGGCCATGTTACTCGCTCTCGGTAGGCCATGTTACCCGCTCTCGGTGGGCCATTTTACTCGCTCTCGGTAGGCCATGTTACCCGCTCTCGGTAGGCCATGTTACCCGCTCTCGGTAGGCCATGTTACTCGCTCTCGGTGGGCCATGTTACTCGCTCTCGGTGGGCCATTTTACTCGCTCTCGGTAGGCCATGTTACTCGCTCTCGGTAGGCCATGTTACTCGCTCTCGGTAGACCATGTTACCCGCTCTCGGTAGGCCATGTTACTCGCTCTCGGTAGGCCATGTTACTCGCTCTCGGTAGACCATGTTACTCGCTCTCGGTAGGCCATGTTACCCGCTCTCGGTAGGCCATGTTACTCGCTCTCGGTAGGCCATGTTACTCGCTCTCGGTGGGCCATGTTACTCGCTCTCGGTGGGCCATTTTACTCGCTCTCGGTAGGCCATGTTACTCGCTCTCGGTAGGCCATGTTACTCGCTCTCGATGGGCCATGTTAACCAGTCTTGGTAGGCCATGTTACCTGCTCTCGGTAGGCCATGTTACTCGCTCTCGATGGGCCATGTTACCCGCTCTCGGTGGGCCATGTTAACCAGTCTTGGTAGGCCATGTTACCCGCTCTCGGTAGGCCATGTTACCCGCTCTCGGTAGGCCATGTTACCCGCTCTCGGTAGGCCATGTTACTCGCTCTCGGTAGGCCATGTTACCCGCTCTCGGTAGGCCATGTTACCCGCTCTCGGTAGGCCATGTTACCCGCTCTCGGTAGGCCATGTTACTCGCTCTCGGTAGGCCATGTTACCCGCTCTCGGTGGGCCATGTTACCCGCTCTCGATGGGCCATGTTACCCGCTCTCGGTGGGCCATGTTAACCAGTCTCGGTAGGCCATGTTACCCGCTCTCGGTGGGCCATGTTACCCGCTCTCGATGGGCCATGTTACCCGCTCTCGGTAGGCCATGTTAACCAGTCTCGGTGGGCCATGTCTCGGTAGGCCATGTTACCCACTCTCGGAACAATTGTTTCAAAAGTTAATGCACTTTATAAAGTGAATATCATTTCTTTTCAATAAAAGATGTGATGCTTGATTTGGTTTATATTTGGTTATTGCGCTCACTTGCGCCCTCTTTTGGGCATAGGAGACAATACAGTACTTTTTTCCTCTTAACATTAAGTATTGCCTTTAGAATTCGAATATAATTCGAATTTTGCTACTGTTTAAGAAAAAAAAATTAATTTATCTTTTCAACTATTTTGACAGCCCTACTACACGACTTTGTTGGTATATTTTCTCAACCTATCTGTCTAATGCTGTGATGATCCAGTAGTGTTTGCACGGCATCTGGCGGTCATCTGGAATTCACAGGAACCACAGTTACACGTGTAACTGACGTTTTCACTCAATAAACGGGCAAATAACAAATTAACAAATGATCAGACACTATATGAATGATGGTTATGGTATTTATTGTTTGAATTTAAAAAATGACAGAATTTGTCTTTGTTTTATACCACAGTTGCCTGCTCTGTCTTGTTTGTCGGCGCGATGTCAGTGTCCTGTTTGCTCTGTGATGTACTTTTCACTTCTAGAGAACATTGGCTACGTTTACATGTGCACCAATAATGCAATTATTTCCAACAATTAGAGTTAGGACTTAATCGCAGTAAGATGTTTACTTGACATGAGCAAACTCCTGTTAACATGCAATTTTCATTATTATGATCATGCGATAATTATATTGATTATTGTGATGATAGTTTACTAGGATTATGAGGTTTAATTTGTTAACCTTTTCAGCATTGTCCTGAACAATTTACTGCAGCAAAAGTTAACAAGCTAATGGTGGCACATATGCTCTCAGGAGTGCATTTGCTAAATTCTTGCTAATTTCCTGACCAGTCATTTGTGGTTAAGACCATTTAAAGGGATAGTTCTCCCCAAAATGTAAACTCTGTCAGTAATTACTCTCCCTCATGTTGTTCCAACCCCGTAAGACTTTCGTTCATCTTCGGAACACAAATTAAGATATTTCTGATTAAATCTGAGAGCTGGATCACTCCTCCATAGGCTTCTAAGGGATTAAAACTGGCCGGCCCAGAAAAGTTATTAAAGACATTGTTAAAATAGTCCGAGTGACTACAGTGGCTCAATCTTAAGTTTATCAAGCGACGAGAATACCTTTTGTGCGCAAAAAACAAACAAAAATAACGACTTTATTCAACTATTCATTTCCTTCTCTGTGGGCCTCGAGTGAGTTCCCGTAGTGTAACAGCGCAGCGCTTCTGGGTCGTACGTCACATGTTGGCTCACTATTGGCCGACGCTGGTCATGTGTGTGATGTGTGTGACGTACAACCTAGAAGCGTTGCGCTGTCACACATGTACATGATTTAAGATTTTGGCCACACTGCTCACCACTATTGCATTGCATAAGCAGCACATTTGCGTTTGATGCATTGAATTGTTGTGTCCTGTTGTCTTTTTTCTGCCAACAGGAAAACCAGACATGTCAACATCCTATTGTTCATGGGCTACATGACAAAAGACAACCTTGCGATAGTAACGCAGTGGTGTGAAGGCAGCAGTCTCTATAAACACCTCCATGTGCAAGAGACCAACTTCCAGATGTTTCAGCTGATAGATATCGCGAGACAGACTGCTCAGGGCATGGAGTGAGTGTCACGTCCCGGGATTGAGGGATTCACCTTCCTCGAGTGTGTATCACTTCATTGTGAATGTCTCAACAGTTATTTATGATGTTTGCTTTCTCTCACAGCTATCTACACGCAAAAAACATCATCCACCGTGACATGAAATCAAACAGTATCCTTTTTATGTGACATCATTTCCTCTCCACTTTTGCTTAGGTCTAAAGGCAGATGTGGTGGTTTTAGCTGTTTAGCTAGTCACAGCTACAGCACTCAGTCTCTGTCCACTGTTGGAGCATCTCATACATATCTCATACATCTCATACATATTGCACAAAAAAATCCAAAATCACAAGCTCTGATTGGCTGGCTTTACACATGGTTGGCTTGTGCCTATAAAGGAAGTCCCAGGTTTTGTCAATGTTTGCAATGCTTATGACATTGAATATTTGAATGACAGCAAAACTTTGAATATTTCAGTTAACTTGTATCAATGTACGGTACCGATTAGGGGTGTCACGATTCTCCAAATCCTCGATTCGATTAAGTTTTCGATTCTAAGGTCACGATTCGATTCGATTCTCGATTTAAAAAAAAAAATTAAAGCGCAGATTGCTATGCAATTTTTAGACTACACGTTTATGCATTATGCAATATAAATTTGTTCACAATGTACACTACACCATTGCCAAATTTAAAATATAACAAAAACAAGTAACATCATAAATGTAACAATAACTTTATTAAGGCTTCTATTGGGGTTTTAGAATGAAGCTTTGAATGTCTCTCTCCGTATTTATATATGGTACACGCACATAGCAGAGCTTGCAAACTGTGGCTTTTTTGTCGACAACGCGAACGTTGTCAACATACCGCACTGCAAATCCAAAATACCTCCACACCGGCGACTTCAGAGAAGCAGGAGGGTGTTCAAGTTCCGTTGATGGGTCTTCGATATCTGCAGTTGCCATGATGTGTCAGTTAGAGGACTCGCAGCCTTTCAACAGGTGTTTTGTTTTCCGCACCGTGACTAGTCGTTCATCATGAATGAGTCATTCATCATAAACGATCTGTTCATTCCCTCTGTCACGCGACAAATGAACAAAAGACTCGGAAGGTAAAGTAATTATTTGTTCCCTGTAGTGTAAATTATTTTTCACTGCATTCATTATGTACATCTTCTTAATGTTCGGGGAATTTGCATGTTAATAGTATAACATTTAAAGCCCCTGAAATGACTAGAAAAAAAGTTTAGTTAATTTTGATGAACGAGATTGAACAATAGAGTCTGTAAAACGATCCGAACTTTCCATCACGGACGCGACATGGGGCGTGGCAGTATCGACGATACCATTTTTTATTTCGATTTCGATACCATTGAATTAATTTCGATCGATTTCGATTTAATATCGAAATCGTGACACCCTTAGTACCGATACCATGAACTTTATAGGTCTCAACTCAAGCTGCGATGTAAGCATCTGAAATTATCTTTTACTCACGACAGCCACTTTTGACTGCTAAATGTTTTACTGACGATTCAGAACTTCTACTAGCCAAAACAAACATATCAGAATAAACCTGATTGTCATTCACTGCTAACATTTTAATATATCTAGGAATATTATGCAGTTTGATTGTTAAAAATGTAGTAGTGACATGAATGCTGCCTGTTACCCGTTATGGTTGATTTTCACTCGCACTTGACTAGTTGTCGGATGTTCATTTTAAACCCTGGTTATATCGTAATGCTTCAAGTACTCTATTACCCCTTTTCCACCAAGGCAGAGCTGGTGCTGGTTCGGAGCCGGAGCCTAGTTTCAATTCGGTTCTTTGTTTTTCCACACGCAAAGCACCAGCTCCGAACCAGGAAAAGTGGTTCTTAAGTAGCACCAAATCATTGCTGGTCTAGAACAGAGCCAAGTAAGAACCGCTTGCGTCAGGGACTGGGGGCGGGATTACCGTGTGACCGCCATTTTTAAATAGCAGCTAGTCGAGCTAATAGCAGCTTGAATATAATATCCGTCTATGTAAGTTACGGCGAGCTGCACAAACGCGTTGGATTCTGATGTATTTTTCCAAACCCATGAGCATCCATAGTAACGCAACGTCCGTTATTGTTGATGGCTTGTTCGAGATGCATCGGAGCGGCGCGGACCGATCGGATTTTGTGGCTCTCTAGCCGGTGGAAAGGCAAACCGGTTCTTAGTAAGCTTGTCAGTCGAACCAACTCCGAACCAGCTCTGGCTCTGGCTCTGAACCAGCACCCGGTTCTTGTTGGTGGAAAAGGGGTATATGTAACTTTTGGCCCTCTGGCAGTAAAAAACCCAAATGCTTTTAATAGGCTTACCATAGTGAATCAGGGTAAGACAAAAACATGTTTTAGAGGAAGGATTGATGATGCATTTACTCATTATTTAGATTGTGTTCATTTTGAACAGAAAACTATTTGCATATGCATTATTAAACCGGGGAATTAATAAATGTCAAATTGTTTTTTGATGTTTTTTATGCCACTTACTGCCATGCATTTCTAATAGTTTGATCTTTTACGAAGGGTTGTCTACATCCAGGGGCGGAAGAGCGTCGGACAGACAGGCTTTCTCAAGAGCACTTGATTTATATAGTCATATTGGCAAAGGGCGTGTAGAGGAAAGCGTGACATCATCCAGTACTTCCAGTGAGCATAAATCTGAATGCGTGTAATGGCAATTATGTGCAACAAAATCTGTTCCAAAATGACGCCCCATGTGGACACAGCAAGGTCCATATCTACAAGAACTACTCAGATGAACATCACTGACCTCCAGACAGCCCTAACCTCAACCCCTACTTTCCTTCATATCTAAAATGATTCTAATGGCTCATAGGGAAAAAAGATTCATAAATGTGTCTTTATGCCTGAAGAAACATGGCTACCGTTTCCTCCTGTCAGAGCGAGCTGTTCTTGCCAGTAGATGCTCGACTTTGACTTTAACTCCAGCACAGACATCTTCTTACACGAAGGGCTGGCGGTGAAGATTGGGGACTTTGGCCTGGCCACTGTGAAGGCCAGGTGGACCGGTTCTCAACAGGTGGAACAACCTTCGGGGTCCATTCTATGGATGGTCAGTGCTGTGCTCAAATTCTCCGATTCTGCTGGCTTTAATCCATCTTGAACAAGCATCTGTGACTGAGCCTTTACCCACACCTGTGCTGTTTCCCCGTCAGGCCCCCGAGGTGATCCGAATGCAGGACAACAACCCGTACAGTTTCCAGTCGGATGTGTATTCCTATGGCATGGTGCTGTTTGAGTTGATGACCGGAGAGCTGCCCTACTCGCAGATAGCCAACCGAGATCAGGTAACGCACGCTTGGCTTTTTTCTTGGTCAAGCCACATGGTTTACGCATGTTTTTCAATAGTTCACTTGAAAGGGCAGTCATGAAAGGACTTGAAATATATTACATTTATATGCAACAACACTCCAGCAAAGTGCCTTACAAGCCTTTCAGTAACCATGAAGCTATTCTGCAGCTAATGGTTAGCCCAGCATGACTGAACATGGATCTCTCTCAGTCGTGTGCGCGTGTGCGTGCGTGTGCGCGTGTGTTTTCTTAACAGTTAAGCACAGTCCTTGTTCCCATTACAGTTATTAAAATAATACTGTCAAGACTTCTTTTTCTTTTTAATCAGTAGAAATGTACACTGCCACGATGTATACTTACCTGTACATGGCCATTTTATGTATTAATAAATAATGTGTGTGTGCTTAATTGTCATAAAAATCATCATTATTTGTATTTGTCAAAATGTGACCTGAAAGTTTTTTGACTGACCATTTTTGTGAGATTTATCAGTATTGTGTTAAGATTATGAGAAACTTCTATCTATTACAGACCATTAAAGGGGTCCTATTATGCTTTTTCACTCAGTCAACTTTAGTTAGTGTGTAATGTTGCTGTTTGAGCATAAAAAAGATTTTACTGCGTGTTTTTTCTGGATCTTATGAAGTCATAATGTTCCTCATTTAAATAATCTCCACCCACGCAATACGCAACCAAGTTGGCGAGGCCTGAGCTGCATTAGAGATGATGAAGAGTGCTGTCACTGTTTTACACCCTGGACATAGGCTGGAGAACCTCAACATTATTACCTCAACATGAAGCCTCCGCTAGCCTGCTAACTAACATTACAGTATTGATGTAGTGTTTACTGGAGCTTTGTTGGTAACACTTCACTTGAAGGGGTGTGCATAAGACTGACATGATATAAATCATGAATATGAAGGAGGTTTTATGCATGTTTATGACATCTGTCATTAAGTGTCATTCGCTCAATTATGATATTTGTAATGCAAATATGAGGTTGTTTGAGATGTCTTTATGACAACTTGACATAAACCAAAATGTCATAATTGAGCGAATGACACTTAATGACAGTTGTCATAAACATGCATAAAACCTCCTTCATATTCATGATATATATCATGTCAGTCTTATGCACACCCCTTCAAGTGAAGTGTTTCTGCTTTTTTAAGCTCTTGCTCTTGTAAGACGGTTCACCACCCCTTAGGAAAATGATCCATGATTTTGTGATCGATTACTGTTTGTATTATCTTAGTTTTCCGACAAATACGATTAAATGGTGGATAACATCGTATGTATAATCTATCTCAAACACAAACACACACCACTCTGAAACGTCCTGTGAAATCCATGCTTGCAAAGTCTGTGCTTGAAATCTTTTCTGCACAGTCCTCTTGTTCGCTAACATTGTCAGGGTCTGAAACCGGCTCGAATGGTTTGAAATTGATGGCATTGTTAATATTTACATCTGACTAGAGCTCGCCGTTATGGAGGGGCGGGACAGTTCCCGAACACGAGCCAATCACAACACATGCACAGAATGCATGTGTTGAATGCATGTATATTACAGTTCCAGAGGAGCTGTAATATATGTGATCAAATAATTCGTTTTTTGAACAATCGAGCGTGAAAACATATTCTAGTACACCCCAAAAACAAAATCAAGACTACGTGAAAGGGCATAATAAGACCTTTAGCTATTATTTAATGAAGTCCTACAGTAAATATCTGCGCTGAATCAGTGTTTCCTCTGCTTCAAGCTCTGCATTTACTGTTTTATGCAGATCATTTTCATGGTAGGTCGGGGATATCTGTCCCCAGACCTCAGTAAGCTGTATAAGAGATGTCCTAAGGCCATGAAGAGACTGGTGGCCGACTGCATCAAGAAGTGCAAGGACGAGAGGCCTCTCTTCCCTCAGGTGTGTGTGCTCTCCTTTAACTAAACACAGATCACACTAAATCAGTGACGACATAGAGGTGCTGCTTGTTTTCCAGTATACTTAGCAATGACCAAGATGAGTATTTATATATATTAGATTACATCAGAACAGGTAAAGATGGCAGCCGCCCAGAACGATGTTTTTGCCGCCGCCGGAACCGCAGCTGTTTCTGTGCATGTGTTGCTTATGGCTAATCCATGTACTGGCAACATGCTTGTTTAAGTCATCTGGGTAAGGGCCCAGTAAGGGTATGAATTATATCCATATCCGGATATCGGAGAATAAATAAATAAAAATTGGCAAACACATGTCCGCTGTCAGCCTGTGGTTTTGAAGGGTTATCGCTGCGCTGAGAGAGATCTCGCCTTGACCACCGCCAAGCCAAACTGTGTGCTAATGGCAATCATCTTTGACGATAGTGATCCTGACAAAAATGTATGTTTTGTATACAAAAAAATGTATGCAAGTGAATATCGATCAAATTTTTTATGGACCCCAGCCGACAGAAAAGGGTCTTCTCTATCGAAATCAGTCATTTTCAGGGGGAAAGAAATCAATACTTTTTAACTCCGGAAGTGTGTGTAGGTCCAGCTCTGCAGAGCGCTTCATGACGTGGTTGAGTGAACACTGTCATGTAATGTACAGCCGCTTTCCAGTGTCGGGACAATCTGTTCTCGCTGATCCGGCCCAGCCGCTGCGGTTGTTAACTGTGGGACTGATAATGGAGCTCTTCCAAGCTCACACACACGTGTCAGTCGTTCCCTTGGTAACGCAAGTGTTTACAGAGGTGTGAGATGTAAACTGTGACCATGTTATGGAGGATGATCAGATATTTCTTTTCATTTTATTTTTAATTTGGGTTCACACCCCCACCACCCCCACCTTCACACAATGAGAATTATTTTATTGGAAACTTGCTAATACATTAGCAAACCAAATATAAACACATCTTTGTTTGTTTCCATGAGCAAATGATAAGTGGGCTAAGTTATCATACCCATACGCACCAAATGCCCCTAAAGCATTTTAACATGTTTCAGTTCACATCTCAGAGTCAGACAACCTTCTAACAATCATCAGAAACGCTTTGAGCAACTCACATAGTGCATCAGAGAAACACACATAGTGCATCATAACACTGTAATGTACATCACACACCCGCTATATTGCTAAATGTACATGATGTTTCATATCAAATGAGAGAAATATACCGTGATAACCTGGCTTCTCTCGAGACTCCCTGCTTCAGAGTGGAGTTAATAATATGCGGAAGCGCGCCGGCACGATGATCTGATTGGTTACAAGGTAGTGTGTGACGTCAGAAACACCAGCGATGTCAAACCGTGTGTTTGAGACTGTCTTTGGTTCACTGCAGTTTTAAGGAGAAAATACTCAGCAATGCTGTCGACTTATGAACTTACACACGGTTTGTCTGAAAGCATATTAAAAACACCACATAGAAACATAAACAACATTAAACGCTGGATTTACACCACAGGGGGACTTTAAGACTATTCATATTCACAGGTGCAAATATAGCACTTTTGAGTTTATTATTTGAATGCATTTTTATTTAGAACAAATTCAAGCAACATAGTGAATATCCAGACTGTGAGCCTATGCTTATGATTTACCTTCGGCTGCACAGTACTCGCAGTACTGCGGCGTGTTTTAGATTTCACACATTTATCATGTGTTTTATTAGTCTTTCCATAAAATAAAGTGGTTTTGCATGGGAACATTAAAAGTGGTAGCCTAATATTATCACTACATTATTTAATATGCCGTCACAAATACAATTGTTTGAAACTTGCATTTAATAATTGGCTTCTCCGTTATTACTTCTGTGTCCTTTGTTCATGACATGCAGAATAAAATAGGCCTGTATATCTCTCCATGAATGAAGAAATCATTGAGCACTTTAATTCTTACCTTTCCTTTAGTTAAAACATGAGCACATTGGTATAGTTTGTTTCCATTATATAACTACAGATAAATTAAATGTGGCCACAATTGAACTTAAACAATAGAACTGAAAAACAAAGGGACAGATTAATAAAACATCCTTACGTTTTGTTAAAACTGTTTAATTCATTCATTCATTATACTTGTAAGCTGTGTTATTATCGTGTTACTATAATGCTGTGTGAAATGCTGTGTAATAAGTGTTATGACGGTTATCTCTTAAATGTCCGTCTAGTTTGACCTTGCCGCGCTGCAACTGTAGCCATGTAATAAACGGATAATGTACATCTAGCCGGCTGTTATCTCAGAATAAACCCCTTCAGGTGTGTGTGTGTGTGTGTGTGTTATCTCAGAATAAACCCCTTCAGGTGTGTGTGTGTGTGTGTGTGTTATCTCAGAATAAACCCCTTCAGGTGTGTGTGTGTGTGTGTGTTATCTCAGAATAAACCCCTTCAGGTGTGTGTGTGTGTGTGTGTGTTATCTTAGAATAAACCCCTTCAGGTGTGTGTGTGTGTGTGTGTGTGTGTGTGTGTGTGTGTGTGTGTGTGTGTGTTATCTCATAATAAACCCCTTCAGGTGTGTGTGTGTGTGTGTGTGTGTTATCTCAGAATAAACCCCTTCAGGTGTGTGTGTGTGTGTGTGTTATCTCAGAATAAACCCCTTCAGGTGTGTGTGTGTTATCTTAGAATAAACCCCTTCAGGTGTGTGTGTGTGTGTGTGTGTGTGTGTGTGTGTGTGTGTGTGTGTGTGTGTGTGTGTGTGTGTGTGTGTGTGTGTGTGTGTGTGTGTGTGTGTGTTAGTTATCTCAGAATAAACCCCTTCAGGTGTGTGTGTGTGTGTGTGTGTGTGTGTGTGTGTGTTATCTCAGAATAAACCCCTTCAGGTGTGTGTGTTATCTCAGAATAAACCCCTGTAAGGATTCAGGGCGGATCTAATCCGTGGGGAATTTGCATATCATAATTAATAATTGGTAATTAATAATTATTCATACATGTTTGGATTAGATCAGTCTTACATGTTAATAAATCTCCCGATAAGGGAGGATCTGTCATTCTACCTGCATGCGTGCATGTGAATCCCTGAAATTAACCACAAGTTGATTGCAGTTAATTACACGGACCATGTTTCACAAACAGGTAAAATGAATTAGCTCAATTGTCAGGATAATATTTGTGGGATCCACAATATCATCTTACTTTATAGGATTTCAGGAAACGCAATTCTCTGGCCAGAAGAATTGGGTTTCCCGCCCTATCAACACATACTCTTTAAAGTATCTTTAATTCGTAAAGCTTGTAGCATAAGTTAGACCTTTGGCACTTAAGGGACTTGAAATTGAGCAAAGAGACAGCACATCAATCAAAATGAATATAATGGATTTAATAAAGGCATGTCTACTTATATATTTACTACGGTACAGTAATATATATATATTTACAAACAAAAAAGACATAAACAACACAATAAGACATCAATGAACGAGAAAGTGTGTGAGATAGAGATATGGATAAATTACACGCGTGAGAGCGAGTAAGAGAGAGAGAGAGAGGGTTACGTTCACCTAGACAGTCAACTTTCCTGAAACAACACGAAAACACATTCTTAATGCTCTGAAAACAGGGGAACCCAAATTTACTTGCATGTGGAAGGGTTCTCTCATGTGTTGCTGCGTTCCTTGAGCGGCCTGCATGGTCTAGCCGCGTTTTGGACGGCAGATCTTTTGTTCTCCGTGCGCGTGCGGCCCGCATGGTTTAGCTGCGTGCGTGAGCTGAATCCTTGGTTCCGTGGAGTCACGTGATGCGGCGCGAGTCTTTGAACAGCGGTCGGAAGTCTTTTAGGTCACGTTACCAACGGAAATAGTTCGGCTCAGGTCATTTCACTTCGTGGAAGTGAAACAAGTTGAGTACAGAAAACAGATCTTAGGCTAGAAAGTAAAGAAAAGATCCAGGATAGGATCTGATCCCTGAGGGGACATCCGCGTGAATTACATGTTTCTGACGCGCTGGAAAGTTCAAGAGAGAGTTGGGCGGAGCCGCGCTCCTACATTTATCACCTCGGAGAAATCCATCCCCTTCCTGTTCACTGGGCCAATCGGGGAATGGATGTTGCACGCGGGAACCCTCGGTTTATTGTCCTTTGTTTGGGAGAACGTGCCCCTCGTGGTACAGGGGTGTGTTCAAGGAGGGTGTATAGTTTAACAGTTTGAATCTTCAATGGCGGTAAAACCTATTAAAAATACACTTTACTTTATATCTCTGTGCATATTCAGATAGCCCGTTCCATGAGCATTTTAGAGGTGTCAAACACATCAAATGAAAGTCAAAGGAAAAATACTTATTTAATATGCATAAAGAAGGTATTTCTAATGTCTATTTATGCCGTGGCCAAACAAAGATATTTCACTGTGACATGGGGAAAAACACATACATTTAACAAAATATATTTAATGGTTTTTATGTCTTTACCCAACAGAAATGTCCGTCTCTTTGTTCAGAGACATTCTGCGACATTCCGATGGGTTATAAAGTCTCGTAACAGTAGCTTCCCTCATGTGTTGGGGGAGGGAGGGGCTCGTGTGTGTGTGTGTTTGTGTGTGTTTTTCAAGTTCCAGGCCTTTTGGGGCTAAAGGCTTTGGGATTTTAGCACGGAGGTATTTAGTTATTCCGATTCACCCTCGCCCAGTCCTTACACCCCTTCAGGTGTGTGTGTGTGTGTGTTATCTCAGAATAAACCCCTTCAGGTGTGTCTGTGTGTGTGTGTGTGTGTGTGTTATCTCAGAATAAACCCCTTCAGGTGTGTGTGTGTTATCTCAGAATAAACCCCTTCAGGTGTGTGTGTGTGTGTGTGTTATCTTAGAATAAACCCCTTCAGGTGTGTGTGTGTGTGTGTGTGTGTGTGTGTGTGTGTGTGTGTGTGTGTGTGTGTGTGTGTGTGTGTGTGTGTTATCTCAGAATAAACACCTTCAGGTGTGTGTGTGTGTGTGTGTGTGTGTGTGTGTGTGTGTGTGTGTGTGTGTGTGTGTGTGTGTGTGTGTGTGTGTGTGTGTGTGTGTGTGTGTTATCTCATAATAAACCCCTTCAGGTGTGTGTGTGTGTGTGTGTGTTATCTCAGAATAAACCCCTTCAGGTGTGTGTGTGTTATCTCAGAATAAACCCCTTCAGGTGTGTGTGTGTGTGTGTGTTATCTCAGAATAAACCCCTTCAGGTGTGTGTGTGTGTGTGTGTGTTTGTGTGTGTGTGTTATCTCAGAATAAACCCCTTCAGGTGTGTGTGTGCATTTTATTACACGCTTCAGAGATTGATCTAATTGTTTGTCGCAGAGCCTGTCCACGAATGCCAAGGTCTTTCAGCAGTCTGATGGTAGAAGAAGCCACAAAACCTCTGCATCCCACTTCAACCGGATAGACGTTCGCTTTCCATCCTCGTTGTTGACCGTCTGCTGCCAGTTCTGTATAGCGCAGTTTCTTGCGTTCATAGCCCTCATCCGTTAAATTCTCCCATGGGACTGTGAGCTCAGTGATGTAAACAGACTTCAATGAAGGGGACCAGAGAACCAAATCTGGCCTAAGAGTGGTGACTGCAATCTCAGGTGGAAAGATTCTCCTCTCCAGGCCTTCCCACCTCATCCATTGTCCCTGCTTGGCAAGAGAGACAGCCTTTCCACTTCTTACCGCCTCCTCCTGACGGCGCACCTCCTCGACCACCATATTCCTCCTCTCTGATGTTGAGGCCTTACGCCAAGTTGGCTTGCTTGCCGTAAGGCCAAGGCCTCCTCTTCCCAACTGGACGTGCCCTACAATGTCGCTGTGCCTCAGGGCTGATGTAGCTTGCTGCACTGCGTCGGATGGTGTCCATTTCGGTCCAGTTAACAGAGATGGAACGGCATTGCTGATGGTCTGGTCTCTGGAGTCCTTCAAAGTCATCTGGAGTCTCACTTTAGAACACTTGTACTCTTCGGTGAGGCTCGTGATAGGAAGTTCAAGGACCCCTTTGCCGTAGAGGCTGATGTTAGTCAGACAGCGTGGGACGCCGAGCCATTTCTTCACGTATGAAGTCATGGTTCGCTCCATCTTCTCCACAGTTGTTATTGGGAGCTCGTAAATAGTAAGTGGACACATTATCCGAGGGAGAAGTCCAAATTGCAGGCACCAGAGCTTGAGCTTCCCTGGCAGAAGGGTACTGTTGATGTTTTCTAGACTGTTGGTAATGTCCTGCCTTACTTGCTGCACTTGGTCTTTGTCCCTGAGGCTTGCATTGTACCATCTACCCAGGCTTTTGACAGGTTGCTCAGACACTGTTGGTATTGGGTCATCACCAATGCAGAACTTCACATCTTTAAGCTGTCCCTTAACTATTGAGATGCTTCTTGACTTGTTTGGTTTGATTTTCATCCGGGCCCACTTGATGTTCTCCTGCAGTTTTCCAAGTAGCCGCCTGGCACATGCTGCAGTAGTGGTCACGGTGGTCATGTCATCCATGTATGCTCGGATAGGTGGAAGGCGAATCCCGTTCTTAGTTCGCTCCCCCCCCCCCACCACCCATCTTGAGGCCCTGATGATGACCTCCATGGCCATTGTGAAGGCCAGGGGTGAGATTGTACAGCCTGCCATGATGCCTACTTCCACGCGCTGCCATGATGTTGTAAAGTCGGCTGTTGTAAAGCATAGTTGCAGGTCTTCGAAGTAGGCTTTTACTAGACTAGTGACGGATGATGGAATGTGGAAGAATTTGAAGGATTCCCAGAGGAGGTTATGGGGAACTGATCCAAAGGCATTGGCCAGGTCAAGGAAGATGACATGGATATCTCTCTTGTCTCTCTTCGCCGCTTGGATCTGGTGCCAGATCATGCTGGTATGCTCCAAGCAACCAGAGAACCCAGGAATGCCGGCCTTCTGTACGGATTTGTCAATGTACTTGTTCTTTTCCAAGTAGGTAGACAACCTCCGTGCTATCACGCTGAAAAAGTTTTTTCCCTCAACGTTGAGAAGGCAGATTGGCCGGAATTGACTAATGTCTATCGCATCCTTCTCCTTGGGAATCAGCACCCCTCCAGCCCTTCGCCACACCTTAGGTATTATTCCCTTCTGCCACACTATCCTCATGAGCCTCCAAAGATAGCGTAGAACATCTGGTGAGTTCTTGTAGAGCTTATACGGTACTCCATTCGGCCCGGGGGCTGATGCTGATCTGCTGATCTTGCGCGCCGTACTGTACTCTCTACTTCCTTCCATTTTGGAGGGCCAGTCTCCAGATTGATTGAATTCGGGAGGTTGAATAGGTGGGATGTCATGTGGGATAACTATTTGTTCATGCCTTTTTGGGTCATGGTTGACCTTTTCTAGATGTTCTTCCAGTTCCTGCTTCGGAATTTTCAGGATTCCGCTTTTTTCCTTAGCGAAGAGATCTTTAATGAACTTGAAGGGGTTTTTGTAGAACCTAGTTCTTGTGTGTTCCTTCTTCTTGCAAAGTTTCCTCAGGTTCTCTGCTCTTCGCAAGGTTGCCAACTGACACTTGATGTCCCCCTGGAGTAGCATGAGACCCTCTCTCTCTGTATCTGAGGCCTTCTTCCACTGCTTTCTCAGCTGCCTTCTCTCTCTGACCAGCATTTCGATCTCTTGCTGCCTCCTGGATTTGGCTGGTGCTGGTATTGCTTTGTCACTTCTCCTTGTATTTACTCCAAAGTGCTCTTCTCCGTAGTGGTAGATGATGTCACCCATCCTTTCCAGCTTTTTTTCTGCTGTGCCCACTTGTTGCTCCAAGATTTTTGTCAGGTCGTTGTTGACTATTTCCCACTCTCTCTTTTCAACAGTTTTGGGCCACTTTACACTCGGTTTGTGACCTTTGATCTTTTCCTCCTTGGGAGGTCTCTGTGGTTGAGTGGGTTCCTCCACCAACATTTCTGTGCTTGTTTTATCATCCTCAGTGACAATGGTGCTGATGCTCTGCGAACTTTGGTTTTTATCCCGTCGCTGTGCTTCAATCGACTGATTTGACTGGTTGCTTCGTAAGAAGTACTGGTCAATGCGAGGCCCTTGTTTCTGCTCTCTCAAGCACTCTCTCTTTCCTTGGTGGGTCCTCAACCCCCTGTATGATGTTTTTTTCGCCCAGCCACAGGTGCACACTTGAAGAGAGTGTCCAGCTGCTGTTGTGGTTGTCTCATGTGCCATGTTCTTGCTCATAGTCATGTCCGTTCCTGGGTCTGTAACCATGTTGTCAGTCATTGAGCCATCTTGCGCCCCCGCTCTCGCAGGCTCTAGGGGTATGTTCCTTTGTTCACTTTCTGTAGCATTTGGCGGGTGTCTCCAACAAACTGAAGCAGTGTCGGAGACTGCCGCCATGGGTAGCTAGCCCATGACAGCCCCAGTGGGGACTATTCCCTCCAGTCAGCTGTCTCTCCAAGCTGTCACACAGGCCTCTACTTCATAAACGCCAGAGGAGAACTGGCCCCGACTGAGCCTGGGTTCTCCCAAGGTTTTTTTTTCTCCATTGGGTCATCTGATGGAGTCTTAGGACACCATCGGGTCACTTGATGGAGTTTTTCGGTTCCTTGCCACTGTTGCCTTTGGCTTGCTCAGTTGGGGATATTCAAATTAAATGACCCATCATACCACTAATCAGCTCTACCAAACTTGGATGTCTTTTCCAGTAATAAACAAACACTGTTAAGTTGTTTTGATTGATACTGTGAAGCAGCTTTGATACAATCTGTATTTTGAAAAGCGCTATATAAATATATTTGACTTGACTTGACTTGACTTTCCTATGTTGTCAGCTGTCCTTTCACAGCGGTCACTGGACAAGTCCAGATACTCAGAATCATAAACACGGGACGTGATGGTAAACTGTCCATTGTGCCAATGGATGATATGCACATGATATTTGCCTTGATGTTGAGAGTGGCGTGGGAGCTGTACCCCTGTCATGGGAAAGATGTAAATTTTGGGACACATCATCAGTAATGTACCTTTGAATCAGGGGGTGTTTCGGCCTTTCAGCACTAGACACCCTCATCAAAGGTGGCCAGCTACAGGGTGATCAAACCTGAGCTTGTGTCCCATGCCCAATCATGAAAATTGCCTGGTTTGTTACATGGCGCTGCCCATGGGACTATGCAAGACAGGAGGCGTCCTCTTCCCTGAGTCAAGCCTAAGGCTGACCACATACCTTGTTCAGCCTCCTCATGGAGGGTTGTGACATGGGTTCTCAAGTGGGTTATAGGGTGGGGGATTAGTGAGTGGGTCATGTTGATGCTCTTTGAGCCCAACAAGGGTCCTTCCTCCTAATCCATATCCACTGGCTGCTTCTTTCGGCCGCTTCAGGGATTGATCTAATTGTTTGTCGCAGAGCCTGTCCACGAATGCCAAGGTCTTTCAGCAGTCTGATGGTAGAAGCCACAAAACCTCTGCATCCCACTTCACTTCAGAATAAACCCCTTCAGGTGTGTGTGTGTGTGTGTGTTATCTCAGAATAACCCCCTTCAGGTGTGTGTGTGTGTGTGTTATCTCAGAATAACCCCCTTCAGGTGTGTGTGTTTGTGTTTTCTCAGAATAATTCCCTTCAGGTGTGTGTGTGTGTGTGTGTGTATCTCAGAATAAACCCCTTCAGGTGTGTGTGTGTGTGTGTGTTATCTCAGAATAACCCCCTTCAGGTGTGTGTGTGCTATCTCAGAATAAACCCCTTCAGGTGTGTGTGTGTCTGTGTGTGTGTTATCTCAGAATAAACCCCTTCAGGTGTGTGTGTGTGTGTGTGTGTGTTATCTCAGAATAAACCCCTTGAGGTGTGTGTGTGTGTGTGTGTGTGTGTCATCTCAGAATAAACCCGTTTAGGTGTGTGTGTGTCATCTCAGAATAACCCCCTTCAGGTGTGTGTGTGTGTGTGTGTGTGTGTGTGTGTGTGTGTGTGTGTGTGTGTGTGTGTGTGTGTGTGTGTGTGTGTGTGTGTGTGTGTGTGTGTGTGTGTGCGTGTGTGTGTTGTGATCTCAGAATAACCCCCTCAGGCTGATGAAGACCGGATCCTGATCACCCGTCGGGTTTATTCTGAGAGAACAACCGGCTGGATGCACATCATCCCTTACCCTCGCTTGTGTCACAGCACTGTTGAATGCTGTATTCTGGTTGGTAACTGAAAAATGTAGACGAACAGTTTTTCTGAGAGCTGTGGCAGTTTCAGGAAATAACACACTCTTGATGGCTTTCTGTCATCCGTGTCCACAGATCCTGTCCTCCATTGAGCTCCTGCAACACTCGCTGCCCAAGATCAACCGCAGCGCGTCTGAACCCTCTCTGCACCGAGCTTCCCACAGCGAGGACATCAGCCCCGGCACACTCGCCTCCATGAAGCTGCTGGCCTTTTGAAGCCGCCACGGGCCTTATGGAGGTCATCTACTGTCCTGCCCAGGGTCTCTCCTGGACCTCCGCCCAACAGCCTGTGTGATCCTGCTCGATCAGCCGCTTCTCCTGTGCGAGGACAGTGACCCTGAAGAGCTGGATCAGCCGCTTCTCCTGCGTGAGGACAGTGGCTTGGAGAGCTGGATCAGCCGCTTCTCCTGTGCGAGGACAGTGATCCTGAAGAGCTGGATCAGCCGCTTCTCCTGCGTGAGGACAGTGGCTTGAAGACCTCTGATGCTCTCACAAACCAAGGCTGTTTTCTGTTTGCACGCCTGGGACAGATGCAGGGACTTTTAGATAATAAGATTTGCTACAATCCCTCATTTTTATGTGTCTGAAAAGATGTTGCCCTAATGCTCAAAGAGTGATGATGTTTATATATTATATACACAAAAAGAGCTCCATAATTTAGTCAGTATTGAGTTGCCATTGAGTGGTGTTCAAGATGCGACTTAGTCTTACGCGATTTGAGATCTGTTTTGTGATGTCAAGTATTTTGAAGGTGTTCTTGATATGTATAGAGTACATACTGTTAATCAATTATTTTAATAAAATTAAGTTAAATACCCTTTTCTATCACTGTATGTCTTCTTATGCTGGGTTAATGCTTTTTTAACCATTACAGGCTTTATACAGTTATGCTCTTTAAGTTAAGTTGTTGTTTTTTTAGCTGCTTTGAAGAAGCACAACAGATATTTAAATATATTCCACAATGCAAAAGAATGAGTCTTGCACAGATGATCTCTCATAGGTTCTGGTGCTGTCGATCATGTGTCAGCGTGTGTTTTCTCTTGAGCGTCTGCTGACTGCTGTTGGTTTCAGTGAGTTGCGTGTGAATCCCTCAGTTGTCTTCTGTGTGGCCACAGATCCAAGCGCCATTTAGAAACCAAACACCCGACACTCAAAGACAAACCCTTAGATTTTATCAAATTAATGTTATCTTGCCTTGCACAACAGAAACGCAACATCAGCAAACACACATCAGTGTCTAACAGGTGTCTAAAACACACATCAGTGTCTAACAGGTGTCTAGGTGTCAGGTCTCCTTCCACGTCTCGCAACGAGTTGCCAAATTAGAAAAACCTCACACAATTGCAGAGGCGCTGATCTTACCTGCTATGTTTGGAGAGAATGTCTCAGCACAGATCAGTGACATCCCTCTTTCTAACGACACCGTTAGCCACCGCATATCTGACATGGCAAGCGACGTTAGGGAGTGATTGCTAGCTAACATCATGCAAAGCCAGTACTGTGCCCTGAAGCTTGATGAGACGACTGATGGGCAGGACTGGCACAGCTGCTTACGTCACATATATCAAAAATGGCAATACTGAGGAGGACGTTCTTCCAGCGCACACAACTGGCGAGGCATTGTTTGAAGTTCTGGATGGGTTTATACGGGATGCAGGCATGTCGTGGGATAAATGCAGGACAGGGCCTGTTCAATGCCTGGGAGGGTCATCGTCTGGTCTCTCGTGTCCAGCATTCAGCCGCTTTAGCCAAGTGGACCCACTGTATGATTCACCGCCAATCTCTCGCACCAGAGAAAATGCCTGAGTCTCTGGAAGTCGGTTTAAAGGCAGGCAGTGCACATGGTCGATTTCATTAAACGCACGCTTGTTTTCCTTGCTTTGTCAGGAACTGGGAGCCGAACATGAGCAGCTCCTGTCTCACACTGAGGTTCGCTGGCTCTCCAGAGGTCGGGCTTTACATCGCCTCTACGAATCGCGTTCAGAGGTGGACGCTTCTTGTTGATGTGAAGTCCGATGTTGTGGCGGTACCTGGTCGACCCCCTGTGGTTAGAGCCGTTTCACACCTTTTCCGCAGGTTGAATTTGTTGAACACATTGATGCAAGGGAGAGATGCCAACATCTTGCTTCTTTCAGAGAAAGTCAGTTCATTCGTTTGGATCTTTGGCTCGATCAGCTGATTAATGAAAATGTTGACATGTTCCCCAACTTAGCTGACTGTGTGCAAGAGACTGTGTGCTCCTTTGATGAACAGAAGCTCAACATGTTAAAGGACTTAAACAACAATTCGGCCGTTACTTCAGTGAGGATTTCAGTTCATTTGCCGATCAGAGATCCCTTCAGTTGCCCAGGAAAAGACCTTTCCGTTGACATGGAGGAGCTCTACAGCTCTTGGTTGCTCTTGTGTGATGACTGAATAATCCTCAGTTGTCTGACGCCGCCCTAAAGTTACTTCTTCCATTCGCCTCATCTTATCTGTGCGAGGTCGGATTTTCAAAATTGACTGCCTTGAAAACCAAGTACCGAAACCGGCTCCAGGTGGAGGATGACATCAGGCTTGCGCTGTCCAACATTGAACCGCGAATTGTGCTTCTTTGTCCCTCTGATTGATTATGTCATGGCTAACGAGACAGGCGCTTTGTCCCAATTTGCACAATTCATATGTGATTGTTTTTACAATGCAAGATGAGTCTAATGCAAGATGTTTGACATGAAAAATAGTATATTATTACAACCTAGTTCTCTTGTTCAAAGTGTTGTTTAGAAACATTTTTAATAATTCATGTTCCATACCTGTCCGTTATATAGTTTAATAAAAGTAACAAAATTTCTTAAAAAGTTATGAAAAGTAATGAGCTAGCTAAGCGCTTCAGTTTACCAGTGTTCATTCACTTGAAACTTCAGATCAAGTGGGGACAATCCATGCGTTTTGAATTTGATTGGGAAAAAAGCCATTTTGGCCACTTTAACCTTTTCATCTGGCATTGATAGAATTTTCTGGCAATCCATACCGGTGTGATGTGATGTATCTCAATCTTCAATCAGGAGGAGCTGGATGAAATGCTCTGAGTGATATCAATCCACAGTCTGATTTCTGACCTGTGTTACTGCCTGAATCATAATCATACACTGTTGGTTCATTGGCCAGAGGAGAAGTGTTCCCCGACTGAGTCTGGGTTCTCCCAAGGGTTTTCTCTATTCTGTCACTGATGGAGTGTGTGTTCTTGCCACTGTCGCTCTGGCTGGCTTAGTTGAGGACACTTCATATTCAACTATATCACTGATCTGACAGCACTGACACCATTATATAAGAACTGAGCTGAGCTGATGAAGACATCACTGTTTTCTGCAGAGCGGCTGTATAGCCGAAATAAACTCATTCCAGTTTGATGAACTTTACAGTTATTGAACTGAACCGAATCAACACGGAAGTGACTTCAGCTGAATAACGACTGTTCACTTTTATGCTTTTAGAGCTGCTGTACAGCTGAACTCTGTTTGCATCACTGAATCAGTATCTCCCTGTTATCTCTGTAAAGCTGCTTTGAAACAGTCTGTGATGTATAAAGCGCTGTAAAGGTGAAGAGGTGATGGCATATAAATCAAAATTCATTACCATATGACGTGGAACCAATGAAGAGGAAACGACTGTGAAGCTTTGTGGGTGTTGGACTCGATCCCCTCCATCTGTGTTCTGATCATCGTTCTGAATCCCATCCGTACGAAGTCTTTGACCAAAACGTGATTTTCTCAGCGTTTTGTTAAAAATGTTTCTTGATGAAACTTACCCACATTCAAGTGTTGATTTAAGAATAATGCATAAAGTTATAATTTTGTTTATTTTGAAGCAGAATATGTATGTTGGACAGCTAGTGGTTGAAATGACTGACAACATGCAACAGGAACGAGCGCAATTGACAATGGAAGATGACGAGGTGACAGTGGGGAGAACAAGTATTTGATACACTGCCGATTTTGCAGGTTTTTCCACTTACAAAGCATGTAGAAGTTTGTAATGTTTATCGTAGGTACTCTTCAACTGTGAGTGACAGAATCTAAAACAAAAATCCAGAAAATCACATTGTATGATTTTTAAGTAATTCATTTGCATTTTATTGCATGACATGAGTATTTGATCACCTACCAACCAGTAAGAATTCCGGCTCTTACAGACCTGTTAGTTTCTCTTTAAGAAGCCCTCCTGTTCTCCACTCATTACCTGTATTAACTGCACCTGTTTGAACCCGTTACCTGTATAACAGACACCTGTCCACACACTCAATCAAACAGACTCCAACCTCTACACAATGGCCAAGACCAGAGAGCTGTGTAAGGATAATGAAATTGTAGACCTGCACAAGGCTGGGATGGGCTACAGGACAATAGGCAAGCAGCTTGGAAGGAAACAACAGTTGGCGCAATCATTAGAAAATGGAAGAAGTTCAAGATGACGGTCAATCTCCCTCGGTCTGGGACTCCATGCAAGATCTCACCTCGTGGGTCATCAATGATCATGAGGAAGGTGAGGGATCAGCCCAGAACTACACGGCAGGACCTGGTCAATGACCTGAAGAGAGCTAGAACTACAGTCTCAAAGAAAACCATTAGTAACACACTACGCCGTCAAAGATTAAAATCCTGCAGCGCACGCAAGGTCCCCCTGCTCAAGCCAGCGCATGTCCAGGCCCGTCTGAAGTTTGCCAATGATCATCTGGAGGATCCAGAGGAGGAATGGGAGAAGGTCATGTGGTCTAATGAGACAAAAATAGAGCTTTTTGGTCTAAACTCCACTCGCCGTGTTTGGAGGAGGAAGAAGGATGAGTACAACCCCAAGAACACCATCCAACCGTGAAGCATGGAGGTGGAAACATCATTCTTTGGGGATGCTTTTCTGCAAAGGGGACAGGACGACTGCACTGTATTGAGGGGAGGATGGATGGGGCCATGTATCGCCAGATCTTGGCCAACAACCTCCTTCCCTCAGTAAGAGCATTGAAGATCGGTTGTGGCTGGGTCTTCCAGCATGACAACGACCCGAAACACACAGCCAGGGCAACTAAGGAGTAGTTTCAAAAGTGGGCCAAAATCCTGCTGCAGTGTGTGCAAACCTGGTCAAGAACTGCAGGAAACGATCTGCAATTGCAAACAAAGGTTTCTGTACCAAATATTAAGGTCTGCTTCTCTGATGTATCAAATACTTATGTCATGCAATAAAATGCAAATGAACTGCTTAAAAATCATACAATGTGATTTTCTGGATTTTTGTTTTAGATTCCGTCACTCACAGTTGAAGAGTATCACACTATGATAAAAATTACAGACTTCTACATGCTTTGTAAGTTGGAAAACCTGCAAAATCGGCAGTGTATCAAATACTTGTTCTCCCCACTGTATCTGCGGTTTAATATGCCTCTGGTCAGAGTTTTTCAGATGGATTCTGGGGCTTGTAGTCGGGTGTAATCTGCGATCTCTGACCCAGTATGTTTGCTGGCTGCCATGGCTGCAACACTCTGTGTTTTCCTCCAACTGGCGACCCGGGGTGTGGGAATGCTGGCACTGGGCGGAGTCACACAGACCACAACTAAAACACACGTTCCCACTCGGAAATCACAGTTCCCAGGGGAATAACTGGCTGTAGCTGTAACGCAACTCACTGATAGACATTGTCAGGACACAGGTGTGTTTATTAAAGCAAACACAGGACAGTATACAGGAGTCACCACAGGCAGGTGTTCGCTGGGAAACTGCTGGCCATACACAGAACACACACACACTGGGAAGCACATCCACAGAAGGATCGCAGTCATGCCAGCTTCCAGGAAATATCTCAACAAAGGACAATCAGTTTGTTCAGGGCTTCAGGTTAGTATAACACATTGTACACAGAATTACCATTATCCACAGGAGTAAATCACAAACAGAAACATTCATCACATTTCCTTGAAGCGGGGTTAACATCAAACAGTCCCTTAACTTAAAGTCTTTCTCCACACGGGTCCATAGATGGGTAAATACACAAATAAAGGTTACAAGCAGAGTTCCAGGAATCCATGAGACAGCAGCAGTCCCACAGCTCAGTAACACGAGGCGAGTTCCTGAGGAGAGCGACAGTCCTTCGAGACGTTACGAGGCCAGACGGTAGCCGTGTCCCGTTCAGAGCCGTGTCCCGTTCAGAGCCGTGTCCCGTTCAGAGCTGTGTCCCGTTCAGAGCTGTGTCCCGTTCAGAGCCGTGTCCCGTTCAGAGGCGGCATCCTTCCAAGGCCACGAAGCTCGCACTGAGCGTCGGTAAATGGGCGGTCTATTATTATTCAACTGTACTGTGTATATGCATTTTAAACACATTATGTTCTTTGTCCTAACATATCTAATTCAACAGCTCAGGTAAAGTTAACCATATGACCCATTTCCTCACTCAGCTTCATGTTACGGGTAGACTACTTTCCTTGATCGCCCCAGCAAACCCAACCCCCCCCCCCGATTACAACCTTATTTCGCCCCTAAGGTTGTATTAAAAATTGTAGATGACTGCATTTGTCAAAGTCAGCCATTCAACACAAGATACTGTAATAAAAACACTTACATTTTTCTTCATTACACTTTATTTTACAGTGTCCTTGATACATATTACATTACCATAGTAATAACAGTAAATTATGCATAATTACATACAACTAACCCTCAACCAAATCCTAATCCTTCCCTAACCTTATAGTACCGGTAAGTACATGAAGTTGTAAGTGTTACCCTTTATTTTAAGGTGTCTTTGTTACAGTTTAATTATACAATTAAGTACTAAGTAATAATTTCGAACAGAGTGATGACTGTGATGAAGATGACGATGATGAGCGAGAACAGAGTCAGACTGACAATATGATCAAGGTTTGGCTTAGTTGCATGTAATTATGTAGAATACACTTATTACTATGATAAAAACATGTAACTTGCAACAAGGATATTTTAAAATAAAGTGTTTTCGTAAATTACTCAAAACGTCTCAAAATGTGATAATTTTGTTACTTTGTGATTTTTATTTAGTGTTTTCATTGATAAATTAGGATGTTTAGATCACAAATTTTGTTGACGGGGTTTGTGTATCATGAAATTAATAGACGTTAAAAAATATAGAGTGATCAGTGGTTGTTCAGAGTTATATTTTTATTGCTTATTATTTATTTAATTTGCTATTCTGCAATAATATTGTTAACAAGAAACAAATTGTTCACATTTTTGCAACCCAAAAATGACAGATGTCCAGTAATACAGCTTTCATTCAATGTAGGAAATATATTTCACCATATTTTATAACACATTTACAATACTAGAGTGCAAGAATGATATCTATTATTTCAACAGTGATCACAAAAGAAAAACACACACCTCACCGTTCAACACACAATGACACACAATTTCGATCATGCAATTAAAGTATTCATTTACGTTTTATAGTCTCCTTTCTTTCATGTACACACACACACACACACCCTTTGTCCACAATTTACTGAAACATAGACATAAGACAAGAAAATATATATATAAAGTACAATTGAGAGAGCACTAGGCACAATCTGCTGTATCACCACACACAACAGCCCTGAAGAGAAGACCGCTTCACACAGAAACAAAAGCAACCGTCACAAGCGCACAACAGTGAGCGTTACACAGTACACACTGAAAGACAGATCAGGCCCAAACTAACACTTCTTACCCATTATTTGTTCACTCGCACCCCAGGCCACTGTTTGAATGTTCGAACACAACCTGTCAGCAGTTCTTCATGGTTGTGTTAGTTTGCCTGCACTAGCTTTGGTCCCACAGCAACACCATTACAGTCGAGAATATACTGCAAACAGCCTTGAGGAGGAGCTTTCTGCGGCGGGCCGTTCTTCACTTCAACCAACGCGTCCTTTTCAACAGTGACCTGAAACACACACACACACACACACGTCTGCTCATACATGTGACGTGCACAACAGAGCATCCCAGCTGTTGACACGCTTGTACTTTGTTTTGCACTATAGAAAACATTCAACTTGCAAAATGTTCTCCTAACAAATGTGATGAAGCTTGAACATAGATTTTGTTTTTAGTTGGAGGAGTAATTTATTATTGTATATAAACAGAACTAATGTATGTTAACATACAGAGTTCAAATTTCTTCTTCACTAATATTTGTTGATCATCATTCATTCATTAGTTTTTGAGATTTGTAAGGTACATTTGAGGTAAATGTGCCTCTCATTGCACCTTTTAGATTTCATATTTGCCTATCAAGGTAATAGTTTTGCCTCAGTAGGCTTTGAAACAGTAGGGGGAAACCCTACATATTGTTGTTCCTTGCATTGCTAAATTCTTAACAACATTTAGTTGCTTAGGCATAAGTCTTTGTCAGTTACCTATTATATGAACAAAATATTTGAGTTGTCGGAAACCAGGGGAATGAGTACAAAGGGTTGCTTCGTCTCGTCTTGTCTTTACAGTGTGTTGTTACATCATGTACCTGTTTTGGTTGAGTAGCAGTTGGTCTTTTGGGATTTTGGGACATAACATGATTCATTTTGGCGATGACCATGTCTGCTATGAGCTGCTGGTCCTCAGCCTGATGGTCCCCCTCTAAAGGCATAGACGAACCCATTACCTACACAAACAAACACAGGTATTAGTGAAATTACGTGAAGAGTAAAACACAATGGTTGAAGATACAGACCTCTACAATGTCTTTATATATCACATCTGTACAACCTGTATGCAACTCTTCCAAGCCATTTTAAGTACAGCACATACCTCAGTAATGTAATCTTTTCCATCTTTTCCATGAATGGCTTTTACAGCACAAATTTCAAGGCCTCCAAATATTTCGCAGCAGGTGTCTACCCAAAGCTTATACCTGCAAGACAACGCGACATGCTTAGCCATGTTAAAGCAGATCTGCTTACCGGTAGCAGAAGCTGCAAGGCTTGCCGTTGCTGTGTGTGTTACCTGTCCGTCATGGCCACCTGCTCCACCATGGCAGTGCCAGTGCTGGACTTCCAGTCACCTGACACCGACGTCCTCCTAGGAAACGAGGAGCATTCTTCATCTGTCAAGAACAGCATTAGCTGAATCTGAGATGTGTTCAGAAACTCTACAGAATAGCATCTTTACTCACATGTAAGCTTTGTAATCATTTCCAATTTTCTGGATCCTGATGTCATACTTGGGTTCGATGAAAGGTTCACATGTGCTGTATGTCTGAGTGATGGCCACCACACTAGCGATGTCCTGAAACTTGGTGTGGTTCTCCACTTTCACCTTAACAACACATACGATTAGATTAGATGCTTAACTACATAATCACAGAGCTCTTCTTCTACAGTCATTGTTTGAGTCTCAGCGTTACCTTCCCCACACCAGCGTGAGCGTGCCCGATTTTCACCACAACGGGGAATGCCGGCATGGTCACCTGGTTTGTTTTCGCACAAACAGATTATGTATTCATTTAATTATGCAGATAATAGTAATTGATCACATTGCTGAAAAAAAAGCACAGTTTATGAAACAATCTCTTACCATTTCTTTATAGTTGGGGTAGAACGTCTGTTCAATTAATGGGAATTTCTCCAGTCCGAGTCTCTTGTATGTGCTGATCAGACACGCAAACTGCAAATAAGTTTAGAGAGATGAGGTTGGAGATATCAGATACCTATCAAACGCCATGTCCTGAAATAAATGCACTGTGGAGACCAGAAAGGCAAAATCATATTATTTTCTTGATAAAACTACAAAAAAATTCAACAAACTCTAGGAAGTTTTGGAGGAATTTCAAGTTCTTAACTGGTAATAAACCACTACAGACCTTCCTTCCAGTATAATGAAAGATTCCATCAAAATTGTAGCTAAAAAGCAAATGCTTGATAGTTTTAATACAATTTTTATCATATCAGGGTCTTTATTTAAAACAAATAATTATATAAATTCAAACGTAGAATTTCTGGAAGCAGAAGAAAGTTTGCTTTTGAACAAATGATTTGCTCTGATGTCTGTTCTGCTTTAAAAGAACTGGATGGCAATAAATCTCCAGGTCCTGACCATATAGCTCCGTTGTTTTTCTGATCTTATTTCTCCCTCACTGACGTATTTGTTTAACCTTTCTTTATTAACTAACAAAATTCCACGGATCTGGAAATCAGCATTTGTTGTTCCTCTGTCCAAAGGGGGTGATCCCTCTTTAATGGACAATTATAGACCCATATCTAAACTCTGTATTCTTTTGAAACTCCTGGAAAAATTAGTTAGTGAGCAATTGACACCGTATTTAAATAGTCATAATATTTAGTCTATTAACCAATCCGGATTCGGTAAAGGGTACAGTACGTCTACAGCCGTTTATAAAGTCTTAAACGACATAGTGGAGTCCTTAGTTGACAAGAAACACTGTGCATTTATTGACTAATCAAAGGCTTTCGACACTGTGGATCATGATATGTTATTAACAAGGCTTCGATCAGTAGGACTATCAGAACATGTTATCTTATGGTTCACTTCTTATTTAAAGGGAAGGACCCAATGTGTTCAGGTGGAAGGTGTTCAGTCAGATCCACTGGAGGTTGTTAAAGCCTAGTTCACACTACATGATTTTAAAACGTCGGGCTGAACTGTCCGGTTCACACTACATGACTTGCTCTCTGTGAAATCAGGAGTGTTCAAGTTGTTGAGCTAGTTCACACCACACGACACAACGTGATTGATCTGCAACAGGAGGTAACGCACTACACGAGTTGACAACAACTCTGTCACCCAACGATTCAATCTTGTCTACAAACCACGTTTTGTCACACAAAAATCACGCAATAAAACGAACCGGAAATGACGCGAAACAGCACGCGCGCCAATACCCAGCGAAGAAGACGAAGACCCATGCCTTGCTCTGATTGGAGCAACCCATGCCTTGCTCTGATTGGCTGTAGCTCATGACATCACTGAGGTTGAGTCGGGAGACAGCTCTGGATATCTAGCATGCTAGATATTTTTCTGGGCTCGGCGACGCGTCTGCGAGGCGTCTGCGAGCGTCTTTGAAGCGTTGTTGGCTCTTTCATACTAACAGATTGTCGAGCGTTCATCGTCCGCTAATCCCCCGCGATTTGCACGCGATAACACCCTGACCTGTCGGCGAGCTCAACAATTTGCAAATCGGGCTTAAATCGGGTTTATAATCCTGTAGTGTGAACTAGGCTTAAGGGAGTCCCTCAAGGATCTGTGCTAGGGCCGCTATTATGCAGCATATAAATTGTCTGGATTTTAATATTGATAACTCAAGGTTTCATTTTTATGCAGATGATACTATTATATAGTGTTCATCTTCCTCTAGTCTAAGCAACAATCTGTGGATTTTTTACAATCTGCTTTCGATGTAATCCAAAATAAGTTTTGTGCCTTGAAGCTGCTTTTAAATGAGAAAAAAACTAAATGTATGTTATTTTCAAACTCAAAAATTTCTACTGAAAATTCAATCTCTCTTCGGACTTCTCAGGGTAGTCTGATTACATCAGTATCGGAGTACAAATACCTCGGTATTATTATCGATAACACATTACGTTTTGGTTCACATATCAACTATTTGAGGCAAAAACTCAAGAAAAAATTAGGATTTCATATTAAAAACAAGTCATGCTTTTCACTTAATGCGAGGAAGAAACTAGTGTCTGCTACTTTTTCAGCAGTGTTTGACTATGGGGATGTAGAGTATCAGCTCTTATCTTCTCGTCTCTCTGGAAGCTTTGTACCATTGCTCTGAGATTCATAACTGACTGTAGATTTTCAACACACCATTGTGATCTATACAAAATGGTTGGTTGGCCTTCGTGGAATATTAGAAGAAAAATGCACAGGTATTTGTTGATTTACAAAGCTATATTGGGTTATCTGTCCTCTTATCTTTGCAGCCTGGTAATTACTCATTACGCTCTAAATCGATCCACAATCTGTGTGTGCCTTGTGCCAGAACCGAGCTGGGTAAACCTCTTAAATATGCCTCGGATGGGAATCTTCTCCAGACTGAGATGGAATTAAAAAATGTGGTGTCTTGTAGTCAATTAAAATTTTTATTAAGCAATCATCAGAGTAAATTAATGGTGTGTAAATGTTTTTAACCAGTTGTATGTTTTATGTTTATGTAATGATGTTTTTATTTTTATGTTTATGTATGTCGTAACTTTGATGTATAACTGTCTATGTAAACTCAGCTGCCTATCTTGGCCAGGACACTCCCGTAAAAGAGATTTTAATCTCAGTGAGTCTTCTTTCGTGGTTAATTAAAGGTTATATAAGATTGAATGTCCTCAAACTTACGGCCCAGGGTTTGTCACAGAGGTTGTAGATGGACTCCAGGGAGTTGATGCTGGGAATCCCAGCGTACTGCAGTCCGATGATTAAGTTACGGAAGTCCTCGTTCTCTGTCATGCTGAAAGCATGTTGTCGGATCAGGACAAAGTCGGGCTTAAATGACCTGTAGGACATACAGTACACAGACACAAGGCATTTGTTCAGTGCCCCATCTGTCAGACTGACAGGCCAATCATGCCAGCGATCAGGGTGTCCCTGCTGCACTCTTCTCACACTCTTCCCGTGAAGATTTTGCAAACTGCACTCACGGGGCATTATTGTATTTACCGTTTTGCCGTTTATAGACTGAGCTCGTCCTGTAACAGCTGGTGCTGTAAATCCTGTTCTGCTTTTGGCTGGGCGAGTGTCTTTTTGCAAGAGTGGAAAACAGCCGTGCCAAGGTGAGTTTGTCCATTCGTATGAATAGGCATCCTAATTTTCAGATTTAGGAGAGCAATAGAAGCAGTTAAACTAACAATAGGACAACAATATGCAAGTGCTGTGACCCTTACAAGTTTAGTCTAGCGTAGTATACGTAATTTAAAAAGAAAATAGACATAGAATAGTAGAGAAAGAAAAGAAAGTGTTAGTATTAATGCATCAAGGGTTGCCGAAAGAGATGCATCTTCAGCTGTTTCTTGAAAATGGAACCAGCCTCAGCAGCTCGGGTTGAGTTAGGCAGCAGAGGTGAAGGTATGTGAAAGAGATTTTGTGCCTCTTTGAGATGATGGCACCACGAGGCGACGTTCACTTGCAGAATGCAAGCTTCTGGATGGCACGTAAGTCTG
This sequence comes from Rhinichthys klamathensis goyatoka, assembly GCF_029890125.1. Classification (NCBI taxonomy): domain Eukaryota; kingdom Metazoa; phylum Chordata; class Actinopteri; order Cypriniformes; family Leuciscidae; genus Rhinichthys; species Rhinichthys klamathensis. The sequence continues at coordinate 94,585 of NW_026606563.1, read as the reverse complement.
GAATATAAAGGTTTACAGGTATAAAGGGAGCAGAGCCAGTGGTTGTTCTGCAGGAAAGCATCACTGCCTTGAATTTGATGCGAGCGGCAACTGGTAACCATTGCAGGTTTATGAAGAGAGGAGTGACGTGTGTCTCTTCGGCTCGGTAAAGACACTCTTTCTGCAGCATCTGGATCAGTTGCAGAGGTTTGACAGAGCAAGCTGGAAGACCAGCCAGGAGAGCATTACAATAGTCCAGTCTGGATAGAACAGGCGCTTGAAGAGGAGTTGTGTAAATGGTAAATGGACTGCATTTATATAGCGCTTTCACAGACCCAATGGTCACCAAAGCGCTTTACATTTTGCCTCACATTCACCCATTCACTCTGAAGATTCAAAATTTCATCTTTTAATATTATTTCATTATTAAATATTATGTATCTGTATTATTATTCTTTATTAATATTCATAATCAGTTGTATCATCTTATGAAGTTTCAAAAGCATGAGTTTGAATGCATGAGGGGCTATAGATAGCATGGGTCCATGGGATGATCATATGTCAGACAGGGGGAAGATATATTTTGCTTAGAGGGTGTGTACAATGTAACATGTTCCGCTGATGTGAGTGTATCACAGATGTAAACAACAAGGATAGTTCTTAATATGGAAGTGAATTGTGACATGTTAAGCATAACGTATACGTATGACATACGTTCTAATTTTAAGAAGCTCAGAGCAACATGTTTTGTTACCTTACAAGGAAGCTGTAAGACTCTCTGTGATGTATAAAAACTCAATCTTACTGTACTACCTCAGAGAAACACGGAAACGCATTGACCTGGCATGAATACAACATCTTGAAGTTTCTCTCCTGACATATAAGAATAAAAATCTTCCTTGGCAAGATAACTGGTGTCCGGTCCCGTAAATCAAATAATAACGGGGAAACAAAAGAGGCTTTAATTCCAAGTCTACATTTGGCGTCACGAACAGGATTGCATCTTCAGGCATTTGTCTCAATCATTCAAGGTAAGACTTTTTCTATTCTAAATAATTCCAAGTCTGCCTGATGATTAGACATTGACTGAAACTGCTTAAAAGAACTGTGTTATTTAAAGTACCAGTTGTTTTGCCAATGAATATATGTGTCAGAAAAAAAAAAAAATAATAATAATAATTAGAATTTGATGTGGCTAATTTGAGTTGCTCTGGTCAGTAAACCTCTGAATATTGAATGATGCTGGGGAAGTCTTTTTCATTTTTGAAAAAACTTTAGAAAGTGGATCTTTTTTAGAAAAAAGACCATCTTAGTCAAATTTTGGAAAAAGCTGTAAGGCGATTTAGCAATTAGCTTGTAAGGTGGTTGGAAAATTGGGAAACTGCGATAAAGGGCAGATTTATCTCTAAAATATATCCAATACACGAAGAATCGTTTCAGAAGAAGACGAGGATAGTTTGACAAGCAGTGATTTATAGCGGTTTACAGTGGCGGGTCTGTGCTTGAAGTTAGTACAGTGCAGTATTAAAAAAAATACAATAAACCCTAAAACGTAAATACGCAGAGGATTGAACCCTTAGAAGAAGGGTATCAATGGAATAGAAGCTAAAATTGCATGCATTCTGATTTTGACAAGAAAGCTGTTCAGTGTTTGGAGGAAAAGACTGATCTGAGAGCAACTTTAAAATACATATATATATATATATATATATATATATATATATATATATGTATGTATATGTATATATATATATATATATAAATTGATCTGAGTTAAGACAAACAAAAAAAGGAAAACAGAAATTATTAGAGTTGTTTTTTGTTTTGTTTCCCCAACCCCTTCTTTGTTCTTTGAGAAATTAGAGCAGGTGGAGGGAGAAAAAGCAGAGTGAGGGAAGCAGAGAGCCCCTCCCTTTGGAATTCACTCCCCACACACACTCACTCACAAAAATAGCCCTGCTGTTTGAGCACACAGACACAGAGTGACAAATTATTTTCAATGGCAGAAAGTGGATTTAACAGCAGAACAATATCTGCTTGGTACTTAGAAAGAAAACAGAAAAAGCAAGCTAAGTTTTTGAAAAAAGGACTGGACATTAACACATCTCTTGATGTACAGTTAAGCTGGCTTGAGTCTCAGAAAGACTCTATCAAGTCAAAAGTATTTCCAATCCTCGCCGCACATTGGATTTTGAAACAAGGTGGAATTTGTTGCGGTTTCAATGGGTGCCCAGTCCCACTTGTTGAAGCAATGAAGCCTCAAATTGAAGCATATAACAAACTGAACAAAATTATGTCTATTAAATGTTCAGATGGAGAAAATACAACCAATGACGATTCATTTGATCCAGATTGGACAAATATAATAACTGAAGCTGAAAAGAAATATTCACAAGCACCAGTGAAATCTGCAACAACTGTAACGCCTCCTCCTTACAACCCAAGTTATCCAATTTTGCCTGAACAATATACAAATTCATCTAAACCTCTGACACAGCCTCAAGCTTTGAGATCAACTGGAGGCCCAGTTGACAAAATGTATATTGCATCTGCACAAGCAGCTCCGGTAATAACAAGATCTAAAACAGTTCAGCCAAACAGAGACATGCTGCGATGTACACCAGCTCGGAATTATGATTCTGACTGGGGTGATGAGACAAGAGATGACGACATGATCACAATTGACAAGATCGGTCCTGAATTTTCTTCACCTGTAATTAAAAGGGAAGGATCTGAAATGATGACAGAAGAGAGACCATTCACACCAGGAGAACGTCAAGCCATTCTCACAGCCTTGCCTCCTCTGAAGAGACAAGATCCAAACACAGAGTTTTGGCGAGAATTAGACTCATTGATTGAAGCACATCAAATGTCATTAAGAGACATACACACCATTGTGAAAGCTAAAATCCCAAGAGACAGATGGGAACGCTTGCCAGCTTCGATAACAACCGCCCAATGGATAGATTTGTGGGTTGATAGCCAGGGACGACCCCTGGGTCTTTGGCAAGCATTAGATGTGTTCCGAAAAGAAATCCAGGAAATCTTGGGCAGTGGTAAAATTCCTTTCACATTAGTGACATTGATTAAGCAAAAGGATGATGAATCTCCAGATGAATATGCTCTACGTAAGTGGAATGCTTATGAGAGATGGGCTCTCTGTGCCAAGAAACAACCTGACAGAGATGATGTACAGTTCACTGACACACTTGTGGATGGACTTAGCGCAAAATACCAACAAGCCTTATCACTTGGAGTCAACCCAGGTGAGACATTTGACCAAATTATGCAATGGGCTAGCCGCTTAGAGATGGCTATGAGATCAAATAAAGAAGAAGGAAACAAGCCATATCGAAGAGGAGTGGCAACAGCTCAATACAACAAGGACACAAAGAATAGGGTGATTTTCTGCAGCAACTGTGGAAAGCGTGGACACTCCAACATAGATTGTTGGGCTAAAGGAGGTGGAGCAGAAGGTCAAGGTCCATCATTTAGACAGGTCAGTGCAAAAAACCATAATGAAACCCCTCAAGGGAAGACATGGACTGAAGCACAAGTCCGTCAGCTCATTGAGGGAATTATGCGTCCGCAATAGGAATCAGCGGCCCCCTGTATTAGTAAGAAAAGAGACAATCGCCTTTTCGTCAATGCATTAATAGGGGGCCACCCATGTGACATCCTGGTTGACACAGGAGCAGCTATTTCAATAACAGATCTGAACCTACCTACAACAGATGAAACTATGGAAGTTGAAGGAGTTGGAGGAGGTATCACAAAATTTCGCAAAAGTATTCAAGTTCCACTGCAAATACATGAAGATGAAGTCTTATGGACATCTTTCTGGGTTGGGCCGAATTCACAAGGAAGCCTTATTGGCATGGACATTCTTCCATTGTTGAACATGATCATATTCACTGACAGTCGTCAAATCGCTACAACTGCTGGGATAATACCACACGAAGATCGCACATGTAATCTAAGGTCTGTTGGTACAGCAAAACCAATTATCAGAAACTGGAAAAAAGACGGTGTGTGGGGTCTTCTGTGCAGTTTATATCCGGATGTTTGGGCTAAACACAAATTGGATTGTGGCAAAGCCAACATTGATCCCATTGTTATTGAGGGACCGATACATGCCCCTCATAAACAATACCCCATCCGACCTGAAGCAAGACGAGCCGTGGAGGAGATAGTGGCAGACTTGGAAGCTGAAGGAATCATCAGACAAACTTCATCTACCACTAATAGTCCTGTCTGGCCTGTCAAGAAATCTGATAACTCATGGCGACTTACCATTGATTACACAAGACTTAACAGTGTAACACCAAAACCGCATCCTATTGTGGCCAATCCTGCCACCATTCTGAATGATATTCCAGGAAATGCTAAAATTTTTACGGTACTGGATGTACTGTCGGCTTTCTGGTCTATACCTATAGACAAAAGATCTCAAGAGAAATTAGCCTTCACAGTGGGCGCAAAACAGTATGTTTGGAACAGACTCCCACAAGGTCTTAATCTTTCTCCTGTTGTATTTCATAGAGCTTTGGACCAGTTCTTAACGGAGCAAAAAGCTGAAATTGAGAAATCAGGAAGTGTTTGCCTCCAATATGTTGATGACTTGTTAATTGCAAGCCCAGATGAAAACAGCCATGTATTTGCTCTGAATGTTGTCCTACAAGCCCTTAGGAAAGGGGGATTCAAAGTTAACCCCGACAAAGCACAGCTGGCCAAATCCAAGGTTATCTATTTGGGCCAAGAAATATCTGTGGAGGGAAGGAGAATGACAACAGAGCGTGTAGAGGCATTACGACAACTTCCAAAACCTCTAACAGTTACAGGAATGCGGAAGGTGATGGGACTTTTCAACTATTGTCGTCAGTATATACCTGATTTTGCTAGCATCACCAGCCCCCTCATCGACCTGTACAAGGGAGGAAAGCCTGGAGTGGAACAGATAAACTGGACACCGGAAGCTGAGGAAGCGTTTACTTCTATGAAAGAAAAACTGACTTCAGCCCCAGCTTTGGGACTTCCTGACGGACGGTTGCATTTTCATTTGTGGACCAGGGTAGGAGATGAGACATATTCAGCAGTACTGTGTCAAAAACCAGGTGATCGATACAGACCAGTTGGATACTTTTCCACAAAGATTCCTGTCACTATGATTGGGCAACCACGATGTATTCAAGCCCTCGATGGTGCCACATGGGCAGTGGATGCTGTTGAGAATCTGATAGGAGCACAAACTATAATATTGCACACTCCACACAGTATAGTGACACTGTTGAACAACACGAACATCAAAACCATAACTGATGCAAGAAGAGCAAAATGGGAAGCAACTTTGTTGAACAAGGATTTAAGAGTGGAAATCATCAGGGACACGTCTCTTAACCCTGCAACAATGATGCTGGAACCACATGAGGGAATACCACATGAGTGTGAAAAACAAGTAGAAGAAGATAGTCTTGGTCCAGTTAATTCAATCCCTCTTGAAAACCCAGACAAAGAGTTATGGGTTGATGGATCCAGTTATTATGTTGATGGAAAACGACATACTGGATGGGCTGTAGTGAAAGGAGATGGAACTGTTGTAAAGAAAGGAGCCCTTTCTGGGAAATTTTCAGCGCAAGTAGCTGAACTTATAGCACTTACAGAAGCCTTTGAACTATCAGAAGGAGATCGAGTCAACATCTATACAGATAGTCGTTATGCTTTTGGCGTGGTCCATGACTACCTGGCTCTGTGGAAAAGACGTGGACTTATCACTAGCAGTGGGAGCGAAATACAACATGCTTCCATAATTCGTCGTTTGATTACAGCATGTTACTTACCCCGAGAAGCATCCGTGATCAAAGTAAAATCACATCAATCTGACAAGTCCAAAGAAAGTCAAGGAAACACGGCAGCAGATGCAGCAGCTAGAGAAGCAGCTCTACTTCCTCTTACTCCTGTTACCTTGGTAAAGGAAAACAGCAAGGATAATCCTGAGCTCCATCTTCTGTCATATCAACTGGAGACAGATGAAGAGAAAGAACAATGGATAAAAGCGGGAGCGAAAGAGGATGATCAAGGTATCTGGAGAATTCCAACAGGACAAGTGGTGATGCCTATCGGAACAAGAAGAGAACTAATGCAGCTGTATCATGGAAAGGTACATGCTGGAGCAAAAGCAATGAAATCTCAAATCAGTGAGACTTGGTGGTGGCCAAGAATGATGAGAGACATTGATGATTACTGTAGGAGATGCTTGATATGCCTCAAAGCAAATGTGGGAAAATCTGTAAAGGTGCGAATGTCACATGCACCCAGACCAACAGGTCCATGGACACACCTCCAAATTGATTTCACAGGACCTTTATCACCCAGTGGAGGGTATCAATACATACTTGTAATCATAGACAGATTTACTAGATGGGTGGAAGCATTCCCTACAAAAACTTGCACTGCTGAAGCGACAGCACGAGTAATGGTGGAAGAAGTTTTTCCTCGCTGGGGTCTTCCATATGAACTTGATTCTGACAATGGAACTCATTTCACTGGAAAATTGATGAAGGAAGCAATGAAATTGATGGGGATTAAACAAAAATTCCATATTCCGTACCATCCGGAAGCATCAGGGCTTGTGGAGAGAATGAATCGATCATTGAAAACCGCACTTACCAAAGCCATTCTGCAAACTGGTCAAGGTTGGCATAAGTTATTACCTGCTATTCTGTGGAACTTGAGAGCAACTCCAAACCGAGTTACAGGACTAACCCCTTTTGAACTAATGACTGGAAGAGCAATGGTTCTACCCCCTGATGCTCCGCCACCTGCGGGAACAGGAGGAGACTCTACTTTGTTCCAAGAAAAGTTACGACGCTATCTCGCAATGCTGGATAAAGCTACTAAAGACAATAATAAGAAAGTGCGAGAAGCTCAACAGCAATGGGATGAAAAACATACCACTACTGACATTCCACACATTCCCGAGTTAGGCAGTTTTGTTATGATCAAACGAATTGCTAGGAAAGGTTTAGAGCCTAGATGGGAAGGACCATATGAGATACTCCTAACTACTGATACAAGTGTTTGTCTCAAAGGGAAGGGTGTAGGAACAGATAGATGGTATCATTGGTCACAAGTTAAACCTTGCTTAGTGAATGAACAAGATGATAATGATGGCTTATGGCCTGAGATTGAGCAATGTTCATCCATTAGTTTAAAAAATTGGGAACAAAGAAGTGATGTTAATTATTTCTCTGCTTCCATTTCAGGAATCAATTCCATTGACATTGATTAGAGATGGTTGCAAGTTATTCTCGATACCCAACGACGATGGTATGCTTATTTTTAATTTTACTTGGCATTTATCAAGAAAGCCAAGCCTTATGGACTCCTCGAGTTCAAGAAATCACTCGGAATGCAACTCTGAAATCTGGCCAACATTTTACTCTACCCTTTATTTCCAAATGGGGATTATGGGATTGGGTGCCACGCAATGATAAAGACCTTGCTAAATATCGTAAGGACGTCTTTGGAGGATGTAACTTTTACCACCAATGTTACAAAAGCAGAGTAATTTGGCCGGTAAAAGACGGGGGGTATACTGGTAGTGCTCAAAGACGAGAAATTTGTTCCAAAGAACAATGTGAAGTTATAGGGTTAAACCTCATAACGTCTACTAATGTGGAAATTAATTTAGTTCTGAATCGTACCCACATGCTTACAATATGGGATTCATTGACCCAAGGGTGTATTTATCCCATAGTGTTGCCATGTGAAGGGTTTCTGAGGGATGCTTCCTCAAGAACAACAAGATTCAAGGGAAATTATGTACGAGTATGGCATTCAGAAGATGAGAATGAATATTGTGAGACTGAACTAGAAACTGGGGAAATCGGAAGGTGTTTTTATCTTTCTGCGGTAAAGTCAAACAAAGCTCAAACATGCCCAAATACAACTATTGCACCAGCTCATGGTATTTTGTTGGCAAAAGAAACCAAAACCTTAATAAATGAAGCCCATATGGTGCGACAACGAATTAATTATAACTTGAACTCTCTTCTTACAGTTTTTGATCAGTCTTATTGTGGTAATTTTACACAAATAAGAAGTTGGTTGGACAAAGAAGTTAAATATTATACCTCTAAAAATCCTCTGAGTAGTAAAAATCGTAAAACTCGAAGTATATGGGGAGACATAGCGGGGGTATTTGGTTCTGTCAATTCAATTAGTAATACTGCTCAAATGAATCAACTAAGCAAGTATACTCAGTGGGTGGGGACAATGTCTGGGAAAGGACTCACTGAGGCTCTTCAGGGTTCTCTACATATTATAGCAGCGGGTCAGCATCTTAATGATGCTGCAAAGGAATTGGCAGATGCATTAACAAAATCGTCTAATTTTGAGACACATCGTGCAGCGTGTTTATTTTTAGCTCAGAATTTAAAGGATCAAATGGTAGAAGATATTCAAGTTATTCGAATGGGACAAGTTCCTGAGCGAATAGCAGAATCTTTGTTAGTGGTTTTCGGTAATCAACTTAATTTGACTTCTGCTAAACATATTCCATTAGTTAAAATCGCTATTAATGAAAATTCGTTGTCAGGTTCTGGAATGTTACCTTTGATTATGATATGGCCTCAATATGGGAAGCGCAATGTTATGACAGTCAGGCAATTCCAATCAATGGGTGTTAGACAAGGAAATTCAGTAATTAGATTAGGAAGGAATGGATATTGGGCTGACGGCGATACACCAATGATTTCTACTACAGACTGTTGTGTTGAGGAACATGAGTGGGTAATTTGCTCATGCTCTACAATGTTTAGTCTATCTCTTAATGGTTCTGCTGTTTGGGAAGTAGTTCCTTTAGATCAAGCCACAGGTGCATGGCAGGTGTCAGAAGCACAGTGGTGTATATTACATGATGGAATAAGTGAAAATATGATATACGGGGGAAAGTTGTGTCCAATTCCTCCTGATCCATTTTGCCTTGAGATTCTCTATCCTCTTCACTTGGGTGGAATTCATGTTCCACATGTGCAATTGTTGCAGATAGAGCCACAATGGTGGAATAATGATCTAGTAGAAGAACGGAATTATGAACTCTTTGAAATGGTTAGAAGAGTTAAAAAGAGTGTAAAAGCAGCTCAAGAGGAGGGAATTCAAGCAATGGGTCATGTTATTGTAGCAAATGGAGTAGCTAAATTAATGTCTGAGAGGAAACTACCACGAATCCTAGGGAATTTATCATGGTCAGATTGGATAGTTTTGACTATGGTAGGAGTTTTTGTGTTCATGCTAATAATCCAAGTCCTTATATGTGTTACTAGAAGGAAAAGTACCAAACCTGTCAAATTGATTATTTCTAACCAAATGGATAGAACTAAGAATGGGACATACAGCGTGAAATAAGAGATTTTACACATTCTACACTACCTCACAAACAATGAACATCCGTTTACTGATTTTCAACCCCAAGGGATAGGATCCTTTAACATCAACGTTTATTTTAATTTCTTGTTTTGGTTCGGAACTGGAGGATTTAATTAATTAACGAGTTAATTAATTAATGAGTTCAGGCACGGACAGAAGACTTATTAGTTTTCTTTTCTTAGATGACTGGGGTTCATTTTAAATACATACACATAGATATTAAAATACACATAGTATACGGGAACATATCATGGGTTGGGGTTTTGTTCTTTGTTTTGTTTTTGTTTCTTTGTTTTGTTTTTTCTTTTCCTTTTCTGTTTCCATTCTTCTGTTCTGTTCTTTCTATTTTCTTGGTCTGCTATTTCTTCTCCTCACTATCACTTCTATAGGTTGGCCACCTGGGAATGATGGTGTGGAACTGACGGCCGTAGTTCCAGTGGAGGGAAATGAAGATTCAAAATTTCATCTTTTAATATTATTTCATTATTAAATATTATGTATCTGTATTATTATTCTTTATTAATATTCATAATCAGTTGTATCATCTTATGAAGTTTCAAAAGCATGAGTTTGAATGCATGAGGGGCTATAGATAGCATGGGTCCATGGGATGATCATATGTCAGACAGGGGGAAGATATATTTTGCTTAGAGGGTGTGTACAATGTAACATGTTCCGCTGATGTGAGTGTATCACAGATGTAAACAACAAGGATAGTTCTTAATATGGAAGTGAATTGTGACATGTTAAGCATAACGTATACGTATGACATACGTTCTAATTTTAAGAAGCTCAGAGCAACATGTTTTGTTACCTTACAAGGAAGCTGTAAGACTCTCTGTGATGTATAAAAACTCAATCTTACTGTACTACCTCAGAGAAACACGGAAACGCATTGACCTGGCATGAATACAACATCTTGAAGTTTCTCTCCTGACATATAAGAATAAAAATCTTCCTTGGCAAGATAACTGGTGTCCGGTCCCGTAAATCAAATAATAACGGGGAAACAAAAGAGGCTTTAATTCCAAGTCTACACACTCACTCATTCATACACCGACGGCGGTGTCAGCCATGCAAGGCGCCATCCAGCTCGTCGGGAGCAGCTGTAGCTCTGATAGAAAGGGCCTGATCCTCCTGATGTTGTATAAGGCAAATCTGCTGGACCGGGCAGTTCTAGCAATGTGCTCTGTGAAGCTTAAATGATCATCAATCACAACTCCAAAGATACGACTCGATTTGTGTCATAAACAGAAAAATAAATGTTATTTGCATAGAGAAAACTATCCAACATTGTATTTGTTCTATTTTCCCTACATGTGGTGTCAGGAAACAAGGACTCGAGGTTCTCCCCTCAGCACAGAGAGGAGGCGGCTGGGGAGACATCATGGAGGACTGGGGGAGACACCCACACACGGGTGGAGGACGAAGGGGTCCTCCTGGCTTCTTGATGAGGATGAAGATGAGGAGCATCCTCACACCATCCTTCCATCTACTTCATCTCACTCGTGCCCAGAGTGTGTATGAGAAGTTTTAGCTCAAAATACCCCACAGATATTTTTTATAGCATGTTAAAATTGTCACTTTTTGAGGGTGAGCAAAAACTAAAAAAAATTTGCGTCCCTTTAAATGCAAATGAGCTGCTGCTCCCGGCACAGGGGGCGGAGCTTCAAGAGCTTGTGTGTGTGTGTGTGTGTGTGTGTGTGTTAGCAGCTCTGATTACCTCACACAGACACGCAATGTTACATTTCATAAACTTTTTGCCTTTTATGTTCAAACCGGAGTCAGACAAAGATGGAGAGACTCAAGAAGAAGGGACAACATGTAGAAGCAACAGGACATTTCTGAATGGCTGGTTGATGAGTTTATGCAGCTGATGTCGAGTTAACTAGCTGGATATCCCAGATATGGGGGAACGGGAGCTAGACCTCATCAGCCTGCTCGCGTGAACCTCACGTCACAGTACAACGAGAGCTAGCCAGATTACTGCGGTTATTGCCCTCACACACCTCATCATGTCACAGTCTAAACGGCTCAAGTTAAGGTAACAGTCCTACGCCACAGATGCAGCAAACCAACCCTGCCGATCTCCTGGGTGAGAAAAACAGGCAGGCTTCACAGATCCGAGACCTGTTCACCACAGGGGGGCGAGAGCGGCACCAGGGTATTCAGCTCCAGCTCTCAGAGCTCGCTGCGATCAGGCCCTCTCGGTCTGAGGTTATTGGTGTTGATGGCTCTCATTTCCCCGGGGCGGTTGAGAACGAGAGCATTTCAGCACTGGGTGGAGATCAGAGCTTGAGTCCTGGACACTGGCTCAGCCGCAGAGAGATTATCTGAGAGGAGCGTGTGAAGCTGGAGAGCCCACACTTCTGCTAGACAAGGGACCTAATGAGGTCCTGTCCCTCTAACAGAGGTAGTAATGAATGCATCTCTCATGGGCTGGGAGTGGTGTTCAACAGCAGAACGGTGAGAGGGGTTTCAGTCGTAGCCTATATAAACAGGCAAGGTGGTCGATCTCCCCCGCTTCAGAGACTGAATGTGTGGAGCAGCACTGCGACAGAAACACACAGAACCACTCATTATCATCAGTGATGATGTCTATACTGGACGCAGTGCGACAAGACGAACCGATGACCTTTCTGACGTACTCCACGCGCTCGCGCTACTTCTGACACGGAGAACAAATGGATTTGCAACAGTGGCTTGGTCGCATCCACGTCTGGTGTTATTCTCTCACGTATAGAGCAACATCGAGAACGAATATCACTCGGTAGATCAGAGATATTCTTTCTCACAGACAATGTTGTTACCTTTTCATTACATCGATTTCTGCCTGATTGAACTCCCGTTGCTCGTGTTTCCCGCTATCCTGATTAGTATGAGGAGAAGTGAGTAGAATGGTGCAGTTCCATGATTGCATTTTTTTTAAACAAACACCGTTTCAGAGATACAGACAGGCCAGGTTGGATGGGGAAATTGTGGCAAATTGCCTGTTTTTATGCTTCCTGCAGGAACTATTGGATGAAAGCAGGGCCACGAGGCTGGATCAGGGAACAACAGTGGTTTGTGAAGCGTACGTAAATCATCGTCTTGAGGTTTATTGGTGGTTCTACAAGTGCTCTCACTGCCCCATATTGACCCATTAGAGAGCATTGTCTTAAAGCATCTATCTCTGAAGACAGCGTTACTGTTTGCTCGCTCTATGGCAAAGCAACTGAAGTGAATTACGTGCCTCGTACATTCTTCTTGTATGTAGTTTGCATTGGGGGGATTAAAGTTATGCTTAAAGCCAGTCCAGCTTTTGTGCTTAGAGTCAGTGAAACAGCAGGACAGCCTGAACTGTGGAGCTATTGCTGTTTCTCCCGCCGCCTTTTCCTCGTCGCAGGAGGAGTGCATGCTTTGCATATGTGCAGACGATAACGTTACTACGGAAGAGTAATCAGCTCTTCATCTCTTGGGCGGACGTTTATAAAGGGAAACCTATATCTCATTAGCGGCTCTCTATAGAGGCTTGTTTCTGCCACAGAATAAAAACTAAAAACTTTTTTCTCACGATTGCGAGGTGTAAAGTCAGAATTGCATTATATAAAGTCGCAATTGTGTGTTATAAAGTCAGAATTATCTTTTAAAATGTTTTATTCTGTTTATATCCATAGCTCTCTCACTGGGTGGTAAATGCTGACTCACGGGCAGCGTTCAGGGGTTTCTGTTCAGCACATCTGAGCTGCGGCAAGCACACCTCTGGAGACGCAACCAGACCCTGCTCGAGCAGTGGTCCGTCACAGGCCACATCACACACACGTCTCCAACACAGCTCATTCTCATGTTTTCATTGAATATGTATGATAATCTATACTAATGTCTCATTATAGTCATTTTAGACAGTGTTTTGGATATGTGTCTGAAGACTTATGTGAATTCATGGGCCATTTGTGGAAACAGAAGCATTGTCTTGGTGACAACAAGCCACTCAAATCATTACGAATGGCCTTTTATTATAATTGTGCTTTATTACATCCCAGGATAATGATACAGCTTGCATGTGTGACGCATCAAACCAGTTCTCTCTGAGCGGGTTCATTTAGCTTTCATACTGATTGAAGGTTATGAAACTTTGATGACTGTTATTGTACACACAATAGCACATTAGATTATAGAAACTGATGCTTTTAGATTATATTCAATAGTTATTTCACATTATCTCGGTTATTGCAGTACAATATGAACAGCTTGAGGTGATTTATAAACACAAGTTTACCTGACAGTCTTGTTTCCATTCTGCCAAACCTGCACAGCCACGTTGCATGACCCGTTAGCATGAGCCACAACACTGATGTCCCCAAACTCAGCCTGAAACACAAGAGAAATCAAGGAATAAAGGAGAATACTTTGATTTGATTTGTCTTTTGACTTTTATAAACTCACCTGTTCAACTTTAATGTCATAATCTCCATTCAGTTTTTTTCCTCTAAAGAGTTTGACCCTGTAGAAAAGGAAAAAAGAAAAGGGAAAAAAAGATGATTTAAAAAGTGATCAAATATGCACTTAAATGCACTTTGCATTGTGTCTGGTTTGATTGTTCTGTTCAGAGAATTATCTAAAAGGAGATGCTCAGGTCAAAATAAATTGCATCATGCAAAAAATCATAGGAGTCATTTGCATTTCACAAGCAAATAAGAAAAATGAACTTAAAATTATGTGCTTTATTATCTGTGAACTCATGTCTTTGTAATTATCTATTTTTCCATCACTAGTATGCAAGAATATGTTATAGGGTCAGTTATAGAGTACAACGGGGCTGAAGACACACCCAGAATTATTATTTTTTTGTATTGAACATTGATGGAGCAACAGATTTTGTGTGAAAAAAATCATAAAAGTTTGTTTGTTTGTTTAAAAATGGTATAAATGTATGAGGTGGCGAGGTCTTTTACCCCACAGACACACGGGGTACAGCCAGCATGGGGCAAAGACACACGGGGTACAGCCAGCATGGGGCAAAGACACACGGGGTACAGCCAGAATGGGGCAAAGACACACGGGTACAGCCAGACACACGGGTACAGCCAGCATGGGGCAAAGACACACGGGTACAGCCAGACACACGGGTACAGCCAGACACACGGGTACAGCCAGCATGGGGCAAAGACACGGGTACAGCCAGACACACGGGTACAGCCAGCATGGGGCAAAGACACACAGGACTGCAGTTAAAATCATGTGTGTTTTTAATAATGATTTTTTAACTGCCATTAAAATGTTAATATAAAAATATATTTAAAAAAATTATTTAAAAAAAGTAAAGATTCTGAAATGAGGTCCCATAATAATTTAATATAGATTTACAGTAGTAACAATAAACATGACATTTTATTATATGATATGATTAATATGATATTGTTTTAAATATGATGGTTTCATTATAAATATGGTGATTATCTCTAAGGACGGTGGACACCCAACTTAATATATGATATTTACCATCTGTCTGTTTCTTATCATGTTAATTATTGTGCCTTTCGCCCCAAATACCATACTTTCATATTCTTCTGTTATTGAAAAATATAGTCAATCATTTTATCGATTCTCATTTTCTACATAAATCTACAACATTTTAAAAAACATTAAATATTAGATCAAATTAGCAGATTGTACTTTGCGCTGCTGTCTGAATTCGCGTCAAGGATCAGACAAATTTCCACGTGCATCTTGAAAAGCGGATGTTCTGGAAAGTGCTGCGGCAAGTGTGTGTGCATCTTGTGGATTAGAGGAAAAAAGAATCAAAGGCGGCTTTTACCCCGTTTGTACCCTGTCCTGTATCAGGCTTATTGTCAAAACTTTATACAGCGGATAAGATTTGTACACGATGCATGCCAGTTTTCTCTTTGCTGTAATTGATGCAGGACTGGCTACATAATGAATGTATCATATGATGTAATCATAAAATCAATCATTGGTCAACACAGCACAGAATATAAAAGCACATGTAGTTGAAGTGTTGTGTACAGAGCGCTATGGCGAGTATGTGAAGGTAGTACTGTTTTCACTTCATCTTAAGAGAGGCACACACAAAATCTAAATGATCATTGCATTTATTTTCAGTGACAAAATTAAGTCACTGTATATGTTCAATATGTTGAAATGTATGAATTATAAAACAGGTCCATCTGTTTTACAGCGCGGCAGAGCCAACATTACTGGATGTAGACTGCTGATCTACTGTCAGCTCAGTAACACAACGCTATAATCCAGAGCAGTGGAGTGTCAGCTTCTCGCCAGTAATCACACACACGTCAGAGAGAGTGTCATTAAGAGCCCTGACTGCAGGGACGGCTTCTCCTGCGCTGACGGAGACCATGGCAGAGCCAGACTCAACCCTCAGAGAGAGTCATGAAGAGCCCTGACTGCAAGGACGGCTTCTCCTGCGCTGACGGAGACCGTGACAGAGCCAGACTCAACCCTCAGCGAGAGTCATGAAGAGCCCTGACTGCAGGGACGGCTTCTCCTGCGCTGACGGAGACCGTGACAGAGCCAGACTCAACCCTCAGCGAGAGTCATGAAGAGCCCTGAGTGCAGGGACGGCTTCTCCTGCGCTGACGGAGACCATGGCAGAGCCAGACTCAACCCTCAGAGAGAGCCATGAAGAGCCCTGACTGCAGGGACGGCTTCTCCTGCGCTGACGGAGACCGTGGCAGAGCCAGACTCAACCCTCAGAGAGAGTCATGAAGAGCCCTGACTGCAGGGACGGCTTCTCCTGCGCTGACGGAGACCGTGACAGAGCCAGACTCAACCCTCAGAGAGAGCCATGAAGAGCCCTGACTGCAGGGACGGCTTCTCCTGCGCTGACGGAGACCGTGGCAGAGCCAGACTCAACCCTCAGAGAGAGTCATGAAGAGCCCTGACTGCAGGGACGGCTTCTCCTGCGCTAGCGGAGACCGTGACAGAGCCAGACTCAACCCTCAGCGAGAGTCATGAAGAGCCCTGACTGCAGGGACGGCTTCTCCTGCGCTGACGGAGACCATGGCAGAGCCAGACTCAACCCTCAGAGAGAGTCATGAAGAGCCCTGACTGCAGGGACGGCTTCTCCTGCACTGACGGAGACCATGGCAGAGCCAGACTCAACCCTCAGCAAGAGTCATGAAGAGCCCTGACTGCAGGGACGGCTTCTCCTGCACTGACGGAGACCGTGACAGAGCCAGACTCAACCCTCAGCGAGAGTCATGAAGAGCCCTGACTGCAGGGACGGCTTCTCCTGCACTGACGGAGACCATGGCAGAGCCAGACTCAACCCTCAGCGAGAGTCATGAAGAGCCCTGACTGCAGGGACGGCTTCTCCTGCGCTGACGGAGACCGTGACAGAGCCAGACTCAACCCTCAGAGAGAGTCATGAAGAGCCCTGACTGCAGGGACGGCTTCTCCTGCACTGACGGAGACCATGGCAGAGCCAGACTCAACCCTCAGCGAGAGTCATGAAGAGCCCTGACTGCAGGGACGGCTTCTCCTGCGCTGACGGAGACCGTGACAGAGCCAGACTCAACCCTCAGAGAGAGTCATGAAGAGCCCTGACTGCAGGGACGGCTTCTCCTGCGCTGACGGAGACCGTGACAGAGCCAGACTCAACCCTCAGCGAGAGTCATGAAGAGCCCTGACTGCAGGGACGGCTTCTCCTGCGCTGACGGAGACCATGGCAGAGCCAGACTCAACCCTCAGAGAGAGTCATGAAGAGCCCTGACTGCAGGAACGGCTTCTCCTGCGCTGACGGAGACCATGGCAGAGCCAGACTCAACCCTCAGAGAGAGTCATGAAGAGCCCTGACTGCAGGAACGGCTTCTCCTGCGCTGACGGAGACCGTGACAGAGCCAGACTCAACCCTCAGCGAGAGTCATGAAGAGCCCTGACTGCAGGGATGGCTTCTCCTGCGCTGACGGAGACCGTGACAGAGCCAGACTCAACCCTCAGCGAAAGTCATGAAGAGCCCTGACTGCAGGGACGGCTTCTCCTGCGCTGACGGAGACCGTGACAGAGCCAGACTCAACCCTCAGAGAGTGTCATGAAGAACCCTGACTGCAGGGACGGCTTCTCCTGCGCTGACGGAGACCGTGACAGAGCCAGACTCAACCCTCAGAGAGAGTCATGAAGAGCCCTGACTGCAGGGACGGCTTCTCCTGCGCTGACGGAGACCGTGACAGAGCCAGACTCAACCCTCAGCGAGAGTCATGAAGAGCCCTGACTGCAGGGACGGCTTCTCCTGCGCTGACGGAGACCGTGACAGAGCCAGACTCAACTCTCATGGAGTGTCATGAAGAACCCTGACTGCAGGGACGGCTTCTCCTGCACTGACGGAGACCATGACAGAGCCAGACTCAACCCTCAGCGAGAGTCATGAAGAGCCCTGACTGCAGGGACGGCTTCTCCTGCGCTGACGGAGACCGTGACAGAGCCAGACTCAACCCTCAGCGAGAGTCATGAAGAGCCCTGACTGCAGGGACAGCTTCTCCTGCGCTGACGGAGACCGTGACAGAGCCAGACTCAACCCTCAGCGAGAGTCATGAAGAGCCCTGACTGCAGGGATGGCTTCTCCTGCGCTGACGGAGACCGTGACAGAGCCAGACTCAACCCTCAGCGAGAGTCATGAAGAGCCCTGACTGCAGGGACGGCTTCTCCTGCGCTGACGGAGACCGTGACAGAGCCAGACTCAACCCTCAGAGAGTGTCATGAAGAACCCTGACTGCAGGGACGGCTTCTCCTGCGCTGACGGAGACCATGGCAGAGCCAGACTCAACCCTCAGAGAGAGTCATGAAGAACCCTGACTGCAGGGACGGCTTCTCCGGCGCTGACGGAGACCGTGACAGAGCCAGACTCAACCCTCAGCGAGAGTCATGAAGAGCCCTGACTGCAGGGATGGCTTCTCCTGCGCTGACGGAGACCGTGACAGAGCCAGACTCAACCCTCAGAGAGAGTCATGAAGAGCCCTGACTGCAGGGACGGCTTCTCCTGCGCTGACGGAGACCGTGACAGAGCCAGACTCAACCCTCAGAGAGAGTCATGAAGAGCCCTGACTGCAGGGACGGCTTCTCCTGCGCTGACGGAGACTGTGACAGAGCCAGACTCAACCCTCAGCGAGAGTCATGAAGAGCCCTGACTGCAGGGACGGCTTCTCCTGCGCTGACGGAGACCGTGACAGAGCCAGACTCAACCCTCAGAGACTGTCATGAAGAACCCTGACTGCAGGGACGGCTTCTCCTGCGCTGACGGAGACCATGGCAGAGCCAGACTCAACCCTCAGAGAGTGTCATGAAGAACCCTGACTGCAGGGACGGCTTCTCCTGCACTGACGGAGACCATGACAGAGCCAGACTCAACCCTCAGCGAGAGTCATGAAGAGCCCTGACTGCAGGGACGGCTCCTCCTGCACTGACGGAGACCATGACAGAGCCAGACTCAACCCTCAGCGAGAGTCATGAAGAGCCCTGACTGCAGGGACGGCTTCTCCTGCGCTGACGGAGGCCGTGACTGAGCCAGACTCAACCCTCAGAGAGTGTCATGAAGAACCCTGACTGCAGGGACGGCTTCTCCTGCGCTGACGGAGACCATGGCAGAGCCAGACTCAACCCTCAGAGAGTGTCATGAAGAACCCTGACTGCAGGGACGGCCTCTCCTGCACTGACGGAGACCATGACAGAGCCAGACTCAACCCTCAGAGAGAGTCATGAAGAGCCCTGACTGCAGGGACGGCTTCTCCTGCGCTGTCGGAGACCGTGACAGAGCCAGACTCAACCCTCAGCGAGAGTCATGAAGAGCCCTGACTGCAGGGACGGCTTCTCCTGCGCTGACGGAGACCGTGACAGAGCCAGACTCAACCCTCAGCGAGAGTCATGAAGAGCCCTGACTGCAGGGACGGCTTCTCCTGCGCTGACGGAGACCGTGACAGAGCCAGACTCAACCCTCAGCGAGAGTCATGAAGAGCCCTGACTGCAGGGACGGCTTCTCCTGCGCTGACGGAGACCGTGACAGAGCCAGACTCAACCCTCAGAGAGTGTCATGAAGAGCCCTGACTGCAGGGACGGCTTCTCCTGCGCTGACGGAGACCATGGCAGAGCCAGACTCAACCCTCAGCGAGAGTCATGAAGAGCCCTGACTGCAGGGACGGCTTCTCCTGCGCTGACGGAGACCGTGACAGAGCCAGACTCAACCCTCAGCGAGAGTCATGAAGAGCCCTGACTGCAGGGACGGCTTCTCCTGCGCTGACGGAGACCGTGACAGAGCCAGACTCAACCCTCAGCGAGAGTCATGAAGAGCCCTGACTGCAGGGACGGCTTCTCCTGCGCTGACGGAGACCATGGCAGAGCCAGACTCAACCCTCAGCGAGAGTCATGAAGAGCCCTGACTGCAGGGACGGCTTCTCCTGCGCTGACGGAGACCGTGACAGAGCCAGACTCAACCCTCAGAGAGTGTCATGAAGAGCCCTGACTGCAGGGACGGCTTCTCCTGTGCTGACGGAGACCGTGACAGAGCCAGACTCAACCCTCAGAGAGAGTCATGAAGAGCCCTGACTGCAGGGACGGCTTCTCCTGTGCTGACGGAGACCGTGACAGAGCCAGACTCAACCCTCAGAGAGAGTCATGAAGAGCCCTGACTGCATGGACGGCTTCTCCTGCACTGACGGAGACCGTGACAGAGCCAGACTCAACCCTCAGAGAGAGTCATGAAGAGCCCTGACTGCATGGACGGCTTCTCCTGCACTGACGGAGACCGTGACAGAGCCAGACTCAACCCTCAGCGAGAGTCATGAAGAGCCCTGACTGCAGGGACGGCTTCTCCTGCGCTGACGGAGACCGTGACAGAGCCAGACTCAACCCTCAGCGAGAGTCATGAAGAGCCCTGACTGCAGGGACGGCTTCTCCTGCGCTGACGGAGACCGTGACAGAGCCAGACTCAACCCTCAGCGAGAGTCATGAAGAGCCCTGACTGCAGGGACGGCTTCTCCTGCGCTGACGGAGACTCAGATTCAACCCTCAGCCAGTGTTTCTCCACACAGATGTCCAATGCTGAACCTTTAACATGAAAATCTCAGTACCTCGTATGAAGTCAAACATGCTATTTCTGCGCAGTAACAGGTAAGCTGGTGTAGTATAGTTATATAGTATACAACATCATAGTTTCATAGGGTTAGTATAGTGTAGAATTATTCATTCCTAAATGTGTGAGCTGAAAGGGTTGGGCCATATCCCAATACAAAAGAAAGCATTTTAATGTTGAATCTAATTATTTTAATGTATTACAGTCAAAGGCTGTCAAATGTCATATGTCATATAAATGGCTGTTATATGTCAAATGTCAAACAGAATCTGTTCTCTTTCAGCACTTGTGGAAGGGTAAACTGAGCCGAAGAACCCTAGACAAATATATAACAACCAGTGGAAGATTTTTAATTTCTTAAACATTGCATTTCTTACAAGAACACTCTGCTCCAGAAAATAAATGTCTGGAGGCCTTTAAAGAGCACTAAAAGCATTAGAGCTGAAGAGCTGTAAAAGCGTAACAGATGTTGGCCAGTGTGTGAGGTGACTGAATATTCCCCTTAATAACCAAAAACCCTAAACAACAAGGCTGTGTTTTTCCATTTGTGACCACATGAATGCATGATTTAAATGAGCAAGAGGCATATTATAAATATATTAATGACAAACCCTTTAAACATGACATGTATTATAGGTTATTACATGTTTCTTTCTCTTTTTTTTTAGCTTTGACACAAACAGGAATTAAACAGCTCTGGTCATGTGATTCTTTACACCAACCATGAAAAGAGGATATATGTGGTGTGTGACATCTCGAAGCAGCAGTTAGTTTGTCACTGAACACACACTGAAGCTTTGACACACACTGTTTCACAAAGATCATCATCCAACAGCACAAACCAACAGCCTAGCTTTTCCTGCACGACTGAGCTTTTCTTCTGCATGTGTACAAATACAGAACTGAATAATTAGCATGCATTCACCTAGATTCACATTAATCGTTTGAAGAAATGGCAGGGAATTGTGGATAAATAAGATATGAAGTAAGCATGAGTGTCACCTGATTTTTCTACACACTGGAAATGCTCCAGATATTTCCTGCTCCTCAGTTCACACACTCGTTCCCACATAGCAAATGTTTTCTGGCCCAGCTCCGGGCCACACAATCACTTTTCCCTCGGCCCAAGTACCGCAAAGAATGACGGTACTGAAGTGGCCCAGAACTGGATTAAAGACAAGGGTCACACATGGGCCACAACCGGCCCGAATCTCAGCCAGTTAATCACCCTTAACTGGCCCTGAAGTGGCCCAGAACTGGATTAAAGACATGGGTCACACATGGGCCATAACCGGCCCGAATCTCAGCCAGTTAATCACCCTTAACTGGCCCTGAAGTGGCCCAGAACTGGATTAAAGACAAGGGTCACACATGGGCCATAACTGGCCCGAATCTCAGCCAGTTAACCCTTAACTGGCCCTGAAGTGGCCCAGAACTGGATTAAGGACAAGAGTCACACATGGGCCATAACTGGCCCTGAATAGGACCAAAACAGGTTTTATTTTTGGTACCAAGTCTCAGCCATAAGTTAACCTTATCAACACCAGAAACCCCAAAACTGAGCCATAACCCAGCCTAATCTTACCAAACCATATGAACAAATAAGTCACAGGAAAATTCAATTCTGAAAATTGCTTTATTTAACAATAATGTACACGCCAAAAATACATTTTTAAATTACATCTAGAATTGTGTAACTGTGTGAAGGCTATTTTAGTACATTCAAAGCATAACATCTTATTAGCACCTCAAAAAAGTGCATTTAATTTCAAAATGTTCTTGTCTGTCTTTAACAGTTACTTATTGTAGTAATGCACAAGCCAAAACATTTAATAATAATGAAAATTCACATCTAGAATTATGTAACTGTGTGTAGGCTATTTTTTTTTTGTACATTCAAAGCGCAACATCCTATTACCTCAAAGTGCATTTAATTTCAAAATGTTCTGGTCTGTCTTAAAGGAACACTCCACCGTTTTTTCATATTAAACTATGTTATTCCCTTAACTAAGACGAGTTGATACATACCTCTCTCGTCTCAGTGTGGCACTCAATCGCTCTGGCGCGCGGCAACACTTTGATAGCACTTAGCTTAGCCCAGTTCATTGATTAGGATCCAAACATAGATGAAGTTAGAAGCGACCAAACACCTCCACGTTTTCCCTATTTAAATACAGTTACACGACCAAGTATGGTGAAACAAAATAAAACATGGCGCTTTTCTAAGCGGGAAAAATGGATAATAATGTATGGCGGAATAGCACTTGGACTCGGCGCAGTAATATAACTATATCATCGGGAGAGGATTATGAGTGATGATATTACTGCACCGAGTTGAAGTGCTATCAAGTGCTATTCTGCCATACATTATAGTTATCCATTATATGTTATAAGGCAATAACATAGTTTAATGGTCTGTTTAATATATTAATGGTCTGTTTAATAAAAAAAAAAAAAAAGTTTAATATGAAAAAACGGTGGAGTGTTCCTTTAAACAGTAGCTTACTTATTGTAGTAATATTGTAGTAATACAGCTAGAGTTGTGTGACTACTATTTTAGTTGCCTGAACAGCCAAGTATACAACATTTTCCAATTCTAACTAAATTAATCTATGAATGAATCTAGCACTGAAATGTAACCATATTATAATGTAATTTTACTCTCAACAAACATAGAGCAAATTAAAACAATTACTTAAAACAAATTTACACATCAGAATTTTTGTATGTGTGAGGGAGAAAAAAATTGTTCTTAGGAAGTGAAGTCCAGCTCTGCAGCCCCTCTTTTCTCCTCAAGCGCTCTCTCCTTCCTCCATCTCTATCAGGAGCAAGCTGAAGCCATCTTGTATAGTTGCTTCTATCTCCTGATCGGGAGCATGTTGTGTCAGACGATTTTTTTCTCACAGCAGCTAAAAGACAAAATATTAAATTAATACAAAATTAATAAATACATATACCAACATTAATCCACCTGTAAATAAATGTAGGTAACAAAATAAAATAAGGTTGCTTTGGTTACATTTTATACAGGAAATGGTTGCTTATAATGTGGCACTATTGAATGACTGTCAAAATACTGTTGTCAAACTCACAACAGTATGACAACAGTATTTTGACAAACAAAACCTTTTTAGCAAACAAAAACCTTAAAAATGTTTAGATATGAAAACTGTGGTGTAAACACATGCTTATCTGTGAATTAACTTTTAATTTATTAACTGTTAAAATAAAACAGCAATTATCCACTAAAGGAATAGTTAAACCAAAAATGTAAATTCTGTCAACATTTCCTCACCTCCACTTGTACGATGCCTGTATGAGTTTCTTCCTTCTGTTGAACACAGCAGAGATTAAAAAAATAAATGTTTAATCAGTAGAGAACCACTTTCCAATTTAATGTTACATTCCAGTTACCTGTCTGGTCACCAACATTCCTCAAAATGTGTTCTTTGTGTTCATCAAAAGAAACCAACTCATCCAATCTTAAGAGAAAATGATGAGTACATTTTCAGTTTTGTTTGAACTTCCTTTAAAAAACAAGAACAGACATACACACACACACATAAAATAGCAGACATATCCTCCTGATTATCAAAGTCACAGATTAGATTTAGATATAATTAAATCTGATTATACAACCATTGAATCACTTTGAGCTTTAAAAGTCAATTACTGTTGTTTGTTGCTGATTTCGCTGTGATTTGTCCTATCATTTTAACAGCATTAACTTACATTACATCGCACCGGTCGCGTCAGTCTGTACTCGCATTCTCAAGGGGCAGTGGATCCGCTACCATATAAGCAAAAGTTCACTTCAATAAGAACAAAGTGACATCCGAGTTTGAATTCTGGTATTTAAAAAAGCACAAAGAAAGAGAGCGACGAACTTCACTTACCTGAACAGCAGTTGTCTGACAGTGACAGACTTCTTCACCCTTCAGCGGGAGAAATTTCAAACGACGCATACATCACGTGAACCTCATTCACCAACCAGAAAAGCTGCTGTTACCGTGGAGATCGCGCCAAAATAAACATTTTTTAAATGATATTTTTTTTCAAACGTTTTTTAATAAACTGCTATATATATATAGTACGTTTTTAACATGATTTTGTGGTGCTTAAACTAAAAAGTATGGAAAATGATGACTATTTTGTATGTGAATTCTTTTTTCTTTAAACTATAAATTTATTTAAAAAAAAAAATCAATTATCATGTTAGGAAAATGTATATTTTGTTCAGGTCAAATGGATTTGGGAATTGTTTAATGATTATTGAATTTTGTGAACATTGCTGAAAACTAATAGGCCTAGCAGCCCTAAATACTTATAACTGTCCAGTACACAAAGGCCCATAATCGCTACACTGATCTGGGCCATAATCGCTAAACTGATCTGGGCCACACACCTCCCATCCACAATCGGCCCAAATGTTGTCTGCCGTCATGCATGCAGTGCCATCATTGCCACGCATGGCCCAGAGTTGGCTGACATGATCTGGGCCACACACCTCCCATCCACAATCGGCCCAAATGTTGTTTGCCGTCATGCATGCAGTGCCATCATTGCCACGCATGGCCCAGAGTTGGCTGACATGATGCATGCCAGTGCCGGCAACACGCCAGCAGTGCCATTTTGAGGCCACATTTGGGCCAAGTCTGTTTGCTATGTGGGTTTACATGTCAATCAATCAATCAACTTTTATTTATATAGCACAATAAAAGCAGCAGTTGGCCATTGTGCTGCACAATATCAAAATAAATAAAAAAAAACAAGAAAGACCGCAAACCAAATGATAAAGGGAGTTTACATCAAAAACATCAGAAATATTCAACATTAAAAATCAAGGGCAGTTGTAAGCCTATGAACAGAGGTAAGTATATTATGGATAGTGGAAGACAATTCAACAATTTTGGACCAACAATAGAAAAAGCACGGTCACCAAAGCAAGTGGATTTAATAATAATCACATTGTTTTAGAGATGTCGTCTTGTCTCAGTGTTATCCCATGCTCACACTAGAGATTCAGTTTAACAGAATCAAACACACTTTAGGCACGTAAATAAGAGAGACCTGCGATTTATGCAGTGATGGCGTTGCCTTTTCAATGCCAGCAATGAAACGTGCATTTACTACTATATTCTCCACCAATCAAAATAATGATTAAGCTCAGCACTAAATAAATAAGGATGCCAAACCGAGGATAAGCCAAATAACGGCGGGTTATCAGTGCGCTTCAGTGAGGCGCATTGCTCTTACCAGTCGTGCTGGGCTCCGTCGATGACCAGCAGGGTCTTGAGGCTCCGGGACACGGGCGCCTGCTCCACCAGCCCCGCCGAGGCGGCCGTCTGCTTCACCACACTGCTGATGGAGCTGAAGAAGCCCGCGCCGGACGCCTGCGGCGGGGGGGCTCTCCGGTCCGGCCCCGGGGACCCCGGAGCGGCTGCTGGTGCTGGGCCCGGGGGGGGAGGCTGAGGGGGGTCCGGCTTCTGCAGGTCGGACATGTAGCCATTGGGCAGGTTGGAGATGAAGGTGCTGTCCGACAGACGGCGGCGCAGGTAGTTCATGACTGAGACTCGAGGAGCAGCGCAGATTCAGAGGGTTTATCCCACAGGAGATGCTCAGAGCTGGGATGCAGGGATGCTGGGATCTTCCTCGAGTCGCAGTGCTTCCTCCCCTCTCTGCTTTCACCACCTCTGATGTCACACATGCAGACAGCCAATCAGAGCTTGCTGCATCCCTGCATGAGCTGCTCGTCTCCCTCCCCTCCCCCAGCCGGATCGCATCCTCCGACAGAAGGTTTCCTGCAGTACATGTGTGGGGGAACAACAGTCACATGCACTGAGCTTCCCTCGCAGCAGAGCGGGTGTGTTTCACTCGAAGATCACCTGAGAGATTGCCATGCGTGTTTCATGAGCGCTCACACCACGCTCTTACTGACTCACTGCAAACTTTATCGCAGCTTAGCCTTCATTCTTGTTGGAATGTAAAAAGATAGGACATTGCAGTATCTTTGATCTATTTATTTATGTTCTTATGAACATGCAGTATGACATTCATTTATTATTAGTATGTATGCAATCTTGACAGACAGACAGACTGACAGCCAAATAAAAATGCTCCTGTTTTAATGCTTTATTGCGTATTTTTAATTTATCGTCAAGTTTCTCAGTGTCATTATTCATCATTATCCTTCTGTTTAATGCATGCAAATTTGGTGTTTTGGTCAATCCGATCACAAGTGGTCAAGTCAAGAGAGATAAATGACCATGTATATACCCGGTGTTTATGCCTCTCAGTGTTCACTCGTGACTGGATTTCTTTGAAGGTTGTGCGTCTACATCAGCAGGAGATGCAGAGGCTGCTACACACAAATCATGCCTATACTCTCACAATTATATCATAGCAAGTTTCTTTTGAACTGAATCTGAGATGAGGCACTATTCGGCACTGTCAATCAAATTTCATCTTTATTTTCATCTTGAGATGCTACATGTTTTTGGCATGTTTGTCCACACCACAATGCACACCGGGACAGTTGTGTTGTGCTGCTTTTAAGATAAATGTGAAAGTCAGTAAGAGTCACTAAGAATGCACTGAAAACAACAAACCAATCAGAAATGATTCACATCACATGCCTTTTTTTTTTTTTTTTTTTTTATCGTGTGTGTTTTATTGTTTATTGATTTGTGGAGTTACTTTATAAGTTAAGGCATGTTGCAGATTTACTTATATATATATAAAAATGAGATTGAAGAATTATTTATTATTTTTAATTTGTAGTATCTTCTTGTATCTTGTAGTATTTTCTTTTTACATTATGTGCAACTTTATCATCATTAACATTATCCCATTATTTTCACATTATCCCAGTACATAACTTAAGTTATCCATTTCACCTTCGAATATACACAGTGTACACCCACAGTTACCAGTAAAGCACCTTATATTTAACTGAAACTGATTAAACAAATTTTCATCATAAGTTTATCATAAGCAAAAGGAGAAAGAGGGTATACGAATAAGATAACTGGCAAGCAACATAATATAAAGCAGGTGTTTTCAAAGTCAAAGACAGTGGGTGTCCCTTCTAACACAATAGACACAATGTGTCATGAAGAGGTTGAAGCAAGGAGGAAGCAGGATCCAAATGCAGCACGTTTATTTAAATACACTCAAACTAAACAAAGACTCAGGCAAGGGAACAAGACTCGGGAACAGAACAACCTACAACGACACACAATCAAACAATAACTCACAAAGACAGGGCTGAAACACAGGGCTTAAATACAGGGGAAAACGATCTAGATAGGATAACAAGGGGGCGTGGTTAACGGGAAACACCTGGGAAGACTAATAGACAGACAGGGAACCACTAAACATGACAAGACAAACCCACACCATGACACAATGACTCCCTTCTAACAGGAAAATAATGCAAAAAAGTTTGTTTCCAGAAGAAAATAGCGTCACAGTTCAGCTTAAGTAAGTTCAGTGATGTTTAATTTTTGTTTTAAAAAAAAAGTTATTAATTTAGTAAATTTATATATATATATATATATATATATATACTGTATATAGCCGCTCTGGACTAAACCGTGATGTCATCGTCCAGCTCAGTTCAGTTCTCATATAATGCTGTCAATGCAGGCAGATCAATAATATTGTTGAATATTAAATTAAATGTTAAATTTAATGTCCCCAACTCACTGTAAACCCTAATGTTGTCTTTACTTAAACAATCAAGTGTACTTGACTAAACATTACTTTAAATTTAGCATTTTGGCCCTGTCACTCAAAAATATAAGTTCAAATAACTTATTTACCTTCAAAATACATAAACTTAAGATTTCAAGTGCTGTGAGCTCAAAATCCTGATTAATCCTTACTAAAGGTCATTTTCACAAATGTTGTTTTCTTGACTGTGAAATGAATACATTCATACATGCTTTCTTTAAGTGCAAGGTGTCATTCTTATTTTACCAGAAAACAAATGGCTTTCATTATATTACAATTATTGATCGTAAATAAACAGATTTTTATTTTTAAATCTGATACTTTAAACTTGATAAATAAACTTTAATACCCATATACAAGTGTTTTTGTAATACAGTACATCTCCAGTGTTTAATTTACACTGCTCAGTGTTTATATGAGTCCACACTCAAGAGTGTTAAAGTTAATGAGATAATTAAGTGATTAATTGAGTGATGATTGAGCGTCATTTGTACAAGTTCTGAAAGTTAACACTGAAAACACTAATAAGTTGATTGAACTCAATTGATTTGAGTAAACTCGTTCCCTCAATTTAATTGAGTAATGGGGTCTCCCAAAACGTGCATATTTAAGTGTACTTAACTTGGTGCTTATGTAGACTTGACTTAAATTGTTTAGTTCACCAAACTTGACGATTATTTAATGTACTTAAACAATAAAGTTAACCTAACTTAGTGTTGATTTCAAGTGTACTTGTATATTTAAGTGCACAGCAAAATCCCCAGTGTTAAATTAACACTGTTCAGTGTTTATATTAGTCCACACTCAAGAGTGTTATAAGTAACACTGAAGCAGTTTTAAAGTTAATGAGATAATTAAGTGAATAATTGAGTGATGATTGAGCATTATTGAAGTTGTTAACAAGCAGAATCACTAAAGGAGAAAACCATCATTTTTAAGTCACCGTTATGGTGATAAGTGTTTGGTTTAGTTGGGCTCTTGACCCTTTGATCATTAACTTTATATTTTGTTTGACTGCTGTAACTCAGTTATAACAGCCAGATGAACAAATAGAAAAGGTGATCTGATGGTGGTGATTGTGTTTTAACATAATCATTATTTCACAATCTTTTGAGCTGAATCCTAAACTAAACTCCTTTAAAGCCCAATTTCTGAATTAGATTTATGTTATTAATTATAGCAACACTGTCCTTGTACAGCATTACAATTTCAACGATTACATCATAATGCAAACAATTTCTTTGAAGTTGTTCTTATACACATTACTGTATATTATTTTTAGACACACAGACATCAAGATTTAGCGTATGAATCTCAGCAATGGTGATAAACAGAGAACCTCTGAACATAAGCTCATTATTTATTCATGCAGCAATGCATGATGGGAGCCATGAATGAGTTTTGATTGGTGGCACCCAGAATGCACTGCAATATGCTTTATGTCACCATTGTTGAGATTCAGAGGCTGATTCTTGATCTCTATAGCTCCTTTCACACAGCGCTTTGAACCCGGCAAATTGCCGGCAAATTGCCAGAGTGCCTTCTGTGTGAACGCAAACACGACCCGGGACTGATGCCGGGATCGATGCCGGGTTGGGGACCTAGTAACATTGCTGTGTTCAGACCCGGAACGCGCGCTGTGTGAACAAAAGCCGTAACCAATGCCGTGTCGTAATGATGACGCTGAAGAGAAGTGAAAGCAGGCTATGAAACGGTACGTAATGCGCTAGTTTATGATCGAATCAGAGAAAAAAATGCACAAGTGTGGTTTCTCCAGAGAGAAATCGCAGCTCATAAGCAAACTATACACGTTGCTGAGACATTACATGTCACATCGATGTCACGTGTCTTTCCGGAACATACACGGGTTGTGTGTGAACGCGCTCTCTGATTCCGGCAAATCACTGGCAGTGTGAATGAAGCAAAATCAAACGAAATCCCGGGTCAAATCCCGGGTCGTCAAATCCCGGGTCGCTTTATCCGTGTATTTTCCGGAATCTCTGTGTGAAAGGGGCTTATGTGTCTAAAATAATATGATCTACATATTTTTTATTATAACAACCTTAAAAGAGAATATTTGGATTAAAATTGAAGTGTTACAAATATTATATAAAATATAAACAGTGCAGGTGAACATGATTCAGCTTTATATGACTTCAAAGATTAAATTCCAATCATTATGAAATAATGATTATGTTAAAACACAATCACCACCATCAGATGACCTTTTCTATTTGTTCATCTGGTTACAACTGAGTTACAGCCATCAAACAAAATATAAAGTTAATGAGTTAAGGGTCAAGAGCCCAACTAAAGCAAACACTGATCTCCACAACGGTGACTTAAAAATTATGGTTTTGTCCTTCAGTGATTCTGCTTGTTAACATCAGGTGTCTTCAATAATGCTCAATCATCACTCAATTAATCACTTAATTATCTCATTAACTTTAACACTGCTTCAGTGTTACAGTCTACATAAGCACCAAGTTAAGTACACTTAAATATACACGTTTTGGGAGACCCCATTACTCAATTAAATTGAGGGAACGAGTTTACTCAAATCAATTGAGTTCAATCAACTTATTAGGGTTTTCAGTGTAAGCAAGCCAAGGCAACAAAGGTGGAAAAAGGTGGAAAAAGGCGACAGTGCCAAGGAACCAAAACTCCATCAGTGACAGAATGGAGAAAAGAAACCTTGGGAGAACCCAGACTCAGTCGGGGGCCAGTTTCCTCTGGCCAACGAACGAACTGTGTATCATTATGATTCACAATGTACACCCTAATGGCCCGGACTGGGCAGAGTGGGCGCCTGCTCGCCCTCAGTGGAAGGGAGAGCAGAGAGCGTTATGACCTGTGCCCTGAAGTGCGTGGAGAGCAACTTAGGCACATAGCCTCTTCTTGGTCTAAGGATGACTTTTCTGTCATTAGGCCCAAACTCGAGGCAAGACACGTCTACTGAGAGAGCATGCAAGTCGCCAACTCGCTTGACTGATGCCAAAGCTAGCAGAAGGCGTTTTTTAGTCAAGTCAAGTCATCTTCATTTATATAGCGCTTTTAACAATGGAGATTGTTTCAAAGCAGCTTTACAGAGATAAACATACAATTTACGGTAACAGAGATTGTTTTGGCTTTATAGCGATTTTTGAATAATGTTATTTCCAGCTAAAGTTAGTTTTGATTGATTCACTTCCAGCAAAACAATAAATACTGCAACAGCTGCCACGTGTACCTTGAGCGTGGACGGGGTGTGTCTGCCATCCAGCAGCTCTTGTAGAAATGAAAGGATTGATGCGATCTCGCAAGATAGGAGGTCTATATTCCGGGTTGAACACCAGCCGGAAAAAATAGACAATTTGTTAACGTATAGGCTCCTCGTAGAAGGCCCTCGCCTCAGATTTGTGATCATGACCTCACTGGAAAGACGTAAAGGTTGCTGTCTATAACAGTGGAAGGGAATCTGCGAGCGCATACCACTGGCGCATATACTGGCAGACCCAGTATTGACAACAAACACAGCGCCTCCAACGTGACGGAACTGAGCAGAGGGTTGGGAGGCGAACACACGGCCACACCTTGGGCTGGGGCTGGGCAGCCGTGGATGGTGTGCTGCCGAGTCGATGTCGGCTTAGAAGCAGCAGGAGAACTGGCCCGCTTTGGAAGGAAGTGGCGCTTCTCCTGCAACGACTTCTGGGCTGCTGTAAATCACTCAGCGAGGGAGAGACGGGGAGTCAAGGAGAGCTGTCTTGTCGCCGTCCTTGATGTCCGTTAAATTAAACCAAAGGTGGCGCTCAAGGACCACCAAATTGGCCATAGCTCGACCAATCGCTTGGGCCATGGACTTAATAAAGTGCAGGGCGAGGTCGTTTGCGTTGCACAGCTCTTTGAAGGCCGCTGGATCAGGTCCAGACTCGTCCATGACATGTAGGATTTTGTGAAGGGACGGAGTCATCGCCAGAGTTGCCCAGTCCTCCGCTTCAGAGGCAGCCAGAGACATAGTGTCGTCGAAGTCCTCCTCGGATCTGCCAAATGAACCTATGCCTCTCGCACCAGATGAGGGGTGCTGGTCTTCATGGATGAAAAGCACCGGAGACTCGCTTGCGGGCGCTCTAGACAGAGTGTTAGCTACACAGTTGCTTTTTAATATGTTGGACCTTTTATTGAAAGTAGCCTACGTTTACCTGATGAGACATGTCGTCACAAACAACTGTAAGAGCTGTGATTGTGATGTTTAAGTTTGAGGAAGACACGTCGCGTGAAAGAGCCGTTTGCAAAATATGCTGTATGTTTGTAATTCCATAAGGTGCTACTAGTGTCGCAGAAACTACAAACTGCATCTCTAAACGGTACGGCGCATCGGCTTAGGACACACATCAGAGATGACAAAAGTAAGAAACACCATAGCAGGTGTCAATTCAAATGTATGCCGGAAGTTTTTTTATTTTTTATTAACAATAAAAAAAAAGAATAATATAAAAAAATATTAGTAGTCTATTATAAATAAAATAAGTAAAATATAAGTAAAATAAAAATATAAGTTTTCTTTAAAAAGCAAGTTGAAATAAATCAAGGACTTTAACAATTGCATGTCTTTAACAGTTTATAAGTTTACGTAAAAAATACATTTCCCTATAGATAAAATGAAATACTATAGAAATAGTTTTTGATTTTAGTCTATTTAGTTTCATATCAAATACGATGTGATTTTCGTTGAACAA
The DNA here is from genome assembly GCF_029890125.1 of Rhinichthys klamathensis goyatoka. NCBI lineage: Eukaryota > Metazoa > Chordata > Actinopteri > Cypriniformes > Leuciscidae > Rhinichthys > Rhinichthys klamathensis. Next base: position 61,651 of record NW_026606563.1, on the reverse strand, counting down.
GATCTGGCAGCAACAGCGCATTTTTCCTCTTGGGCGAGCGATCCGCGGACAGCTTTCCCTGTGCATGAAATCCCCCATTTGCCAGCAAACCAATGAGAACGCGGGACACTTATGTCAATAACAACTCAGCGTATAGACCAAAGCTGCAGTGGATCCGCTTACCAAAACCCTTCGTAGCGGTCAGATTTTAAGAAAATTACAGTCAGGTGCGTTCAAGTCCATTTCGTTGGAGCAAGATGGCGGTGTACTTTCTCTTACTAAACTACACAAGTTTTTTAAACTCTTACTTCTAGAAACTGAAGAACAAAGAATGTGTTCATGTTTTTAATTAATTTATAAAGCCACAACAAACTTTATTGTTGCATATTATATTGTTATATACAATGGCATTATATTTTGTGCAGGGAATTAGCTTATTTTGTTGTAAAAAGCTTGAGAATGCCACTGAGTGGTGCAGGGGTGACGTCACTTCTTAGGCCCAGCTGCACTTCGCATCGCCCTGGTTCCCTCCACAAAAACCCAATAGGATTTTCCCAAAGGCTTTTGGATTATCGCTAAAAACAAGATCTGTGATCAACTAACGTTTATGATACTTGCACATTTTGTCCATCAAGATAATTATCACAGATGAACACAACTTTTGTGAATTTTTCAGTCGCCAGAATTAAAAAGCTAAAGGTAGGCTACAACCTAACTACACCACGGTCCCACGACTTCAACGTCACCACCACTAGCTTCCTACAACTCTGTCAGTTTTTATCTAAAAACATTTTCCCAGAAAGTTTGTGTTAGAATTGTTTATAAGAGTACAATTATGAACGTAACGATGCTGTAAAAGCGGACTAAGTTTACCTGTTCGGCGTGATGATGTTTAATCTCCTCGACAGCCTCTGTAGTCACATTTAGCCTTTTTCAAGACACGTAACAGCTTCAAGAAATCACAAGTGGGGTAATATTGATGTATTTTATGGGTGCTTCTCATTTCTTATTTGTGCATCCTCGTTACTGTAATATTTGTGGATGAACAATAACACACGCAGAGACGGAGCCAAGTTGAGTGCTGTTTTACTTCTGGTACAACTCTGATACAGATCATATCCGGGCGAGAGTGTCCCCACCCCTTTACCGTATTTCCTCTAATACTGATACTATCATTACCATACAGTATAAACTACTACAGTTACCTTTCCTCGCGTCTCAGCTCCTCCGCCTGTAGGATGCGAGGGAAGAAAAGGAGGACGGAGGAATCGAAGGAAAGCTTATTAATATTTTGGAATACTTGATTCCTCGAGCATCACAGCGTCATCAGCAGCGCTCAAAGGATTTCCCCTTTAAGAAATTCATAATAAATTCTAATAAAGCAAGATACCTTGTTGAAATATGTGTGATGTGTGGTTTATATATACTGCAAAGGTAAAGTATAAATTAAAATGATTGTGACAGATGTGAAGGGAGGGGGGGGGGGGGGGGGGGGATTTATATGTGTGTCACGTTTAGTCGATAAAACACTTCCGCATATATAGGATATATATCATGACTCCTCTGGAAGCCTCCTCGCTCCTCGATCCTCGCCTCCTCACGGTGCAGTTAGAGAGTTGAGATGTCCATCAAGATGGCTGAGCTTGATCGGTTTGCGGGTCATAGGATGGAGGACGGAGGAGCGAGGAGACGAGGAGGGATATAGAGAAGCACCCTTTGCCATAGAATAAAACGTGAAAGTGACGTGGTGATGTCATACCTGCCCAACACTAGACAGCTTTAGAATATTGTCTTTGAGCTTCTGTTTATGCTCTGTGTATTTCAATGGCCTGTGGAGCCCCTGGTGGAGGAAATTCCACCAAAACGGGTCTTTGGACCTTCCACTGCAACCAGGATCATCTCCAGTCGTCTTGACTATGTCTTGCCACTGGGTACAGATGAGGCTGGTCGAGAGAGTGAGGTTGAATGCTGCGCAAATCACCCTCACTTAAATCCAAGTTCTCTGCGCAAGTCATGGCACTTTTTCTTACCATCGTCATTATCCAAGTCCTGTGGCGATGGGTGAGCGACGAAGCAGCAGGCACGGATATGCTGGAAGCTGTAGCCGCAAACCTGCACGCAGGTGGCTCAGGATATTGGTCGTTCCCGCACTGGACCGAAGCAGCAGTGAAGTCCGGCAGCATCCTGAGTGACTGAGCAGCCCTATTCAGGATCGCACTGCTCACCTCCGTAGTGAGGAAAGGGTTAGAAAAGGTACCCTAAACATTGTCTGCTTTAAAACATCCTGGCCAGCCTACCGCAGCTGGCGGGATCCCGTACTTGCGGTCGAAAAAACAAAAAGAAAAACAAATAAAACGAAAAAGACCAAAGTGATACCACTCACTGTTGACGCCTGGAATGTGCGCACATTGATGGATACATCTGGATCAAAAAGACCTGAGAGACGCACCGCCCTCGTGGCCAGAGAGCTAGCCAGATATAATGTAGATGTTGCTGCCCTTAGTGAGACCCGACTGGCTGATACTGGACAAGTGACTGAAGTGGGTGCAGGTTATACATTCTTTTGGAGCGGACGAGGCCAGGAGGAGAGACGTGATGCTGGTGTTGGTTTTGCAGTGAAAAATCACCTGGTCAACCAACTGGCAAGCCAACCCAAGGGGATAAACGACCGTTTAATGTCTTTACAGCTCCACCTATTTGGTAAAAAGGCGGCCACCATCATCAGTGCCTATGCCCCTACCATGACCAACTCTGATGAGATCAAAACCAAGTTCTATAATGACCTGGAAGTCATTATTGCAGCCACAGCCAGCTCGGATAAACTCCTGATACTGGGTGATTTTAACGCCAGAGTTGGAAGTGACCATCAATCATGGAATGGAGTCATTGGTGCACATGGTATTGGAAAATGTAACAGCAATGGTCTTCTACTGCTGCAAACATGCTCTGAATTTGACCTGCTCATCACCAACACGATATTACAACTACCAAAGCGCAAGAAAACTTCATGGATGCATCCCCGATCACACCACTGGCACTTGATTGATTATGTCATCGTGAGGAGAAATGACCGGCACGATGTCAGGGTGACCAAGGCAATGTGTGGTGCTGAATGTTGGACTGACCATCGTCTCATTATCTCCAAATTAAACATCCGGATTAAGCCTAGCAGACGCCCACAAGGACAAAGACGTGTTAAGGGTCTTAACATCACTCGCCTACAACAGAAACACACTAGACTGGCCTTTGTTGAGGCTTTAGACCATCACCTGGAGTCTCTAAGCTTCGAGCATACAGACGCTGAGGCAGATTGTACTGCTCTCAAGACCGTACTGCATTCTACAGCCCTTAAATCACTTGGTGTTTCATTACGTACACATCAAGACTGGTTTGATGAGAATGATGCAGAAATCCGAGCACTCCTTGACGAAAAACATCGCCTGCATAAAGCATATCTGAATTACAGCAGCTCAAGTTTAAAGAAAATTGCCTTCCTCAACATTCGCAGGACTGTTCAGCAGAGACTCAGAGTCATGCAAGACGCCTGGCTGTGCGCAAAAGCTGAGGAGATTCAATCTTACGCTGACAGTAGCAACACCAAGTGCCTCTATTATGCACTCAAGCAGGTCTATAGTCCGCAACACCCAGGAACTTCATCTCTCCTGAATTTAGATGGAACAACACTCCTTACGGAGAAGGACAAAATACTTGAAAGGTGGGTCGAACACTACACCGCGGTCCTCAATCGGCCATCATGCATAAATGAGGAGGCAATTGCGAGATTGCCTCAAGTTAAAATAAACCAGTCCTTGGCTGTTCTACCATCCACTGAGGAAACCAGCAAAGCCATAACACTTCTTTCATCAGGCAAAGCTCCAGGGTCCGATGCCATTCCAGCAGAAATCTACAAGGCTGGAGGGCCTCGCTTAGTCGAGAAACTGACCGACCTATTCCAGGCCATGTGGAAATTAGAAGCCGTTCCCAAGGAGTTCAAGGATACTACTATAATCAATCTATATAAAAGGAAAGGCAATCGGGAGGACTGTGACAACTATAGAGGCATCTCCATACTATCAGTTGCTGGCAAAATCTTGGCAAGAATCCTTCTGAACCGCCTAATTGTCCATCTAGACCAGGGTCTGCTACCTGAGAGTCAGTGTGGTTTCAGAAAAGACCGCGGAACCACTGACATGGTATTTACTGCTCGGCAGTTACAGGAGAAATGCCAAGAACAAAATGTTGATCTATATATGGCTTCCGTTGATCTAACAAAAGCATTCGACACAGTCAGCCGGGAGGGCCTATGGAAAATCATGGCCAAGTATGTATGGGTGTCCAGACAAGTTCATTGGCATTGTGCACAATATCCATGATGGCATGATGGCCAGCGTCAGAGATCAGCAAGAACTCTCTGATCCGTTCCCAATCACAAACGGGGTGAAGCAAGGCTGCGTTTTAACGCCAACGCTCTTCAGCATGGTGTTTTCTGCCATGCTGCAAGACTCATTCCAGAATTACAACACTGGGATTAACTTCATCTACCGTTTTGATGGTGGGCTATTCAATCTGCGGAGGATGCAAGCCAAAACTAGAGTGGAGGAAGTCACTGTTCGAGAACTCTTGTTTGCTGATGATTGTGCTCTGGCTGCTGGCTCAAATAAAGATCTACAGGACAGTGTGGACTACCTCTCCTCAGCTTGCAACAACTTCGGCCTAACAATTAGCACAAAGAAGACTGAAGTCTTATACCAACCTGCTCCTGGGAAACCCTATACTGAGCCAACCATCTTTGAGAATGGGCAAAAGCTTTCTGCCGTTGACAAGTTTATTTACCTTGGTAGTACACTGTCTCGAGCTGTGCACATAGATGATGAAGTCAACATCAGGATTGTCAAGGCCAGTGCAGTCCTTTGGACGTCTACGTGACTCGGTATGGGAAAGGACTGGGATCAAGCAGGAGACGAAATTGAAGGTCTACCGGGCTGTTGTTTTGCCAACTCTTCTGTATGGGTGCGAAGCCTGGACAATCTATCAGCGCCATGCCAAAAAACTGAATCATATCCACTTGAGCTGTCTGAGGAAACTGCTGAGGATCAAGTGGCAAGACAGAATTCCTGACACGGAAGTCCTTAGCAAGGCAAATATCCCCAGCATCTACACCATGCTTGCGAAGGAACAGCTTAGATGGACTGGTCATGTGACTAGAATGTCTTATGTGAGACTTCCAAAACAAGTCTTCTTTGGCGAGCTGAAAAATACGATCTTTTCGACATAACTTTGGACCATATTATCTATTCTAGCATAAAGTGTTCAGTCTTTGCTTTATAGGGGAGAGTGGGGTAAGATGAGCCAGTGGGTAAGTTGACCCACCCCCTGTTTCTAGGCAACTATGCACATTTGGTGTCATGAGACCATACATTCTGAAGGACTCCATCATTTCTATTTTGCTGTGAAGAGGAGATGCACTTGGGACAAAATGTAAGTGTTTTTTTTTTCACAAAAACACTTTTTTGCTTTTTAAAGTAAATTTTCTGCATTGCAGGTATACTAGCTGTGCCAAAGCAATATTGTCAACATATAAAACCATGTGAATTATTAAGCTAAAGGTTAGCCTGAATTGCTAAGGTAGGCTGTTTTTACCAAAATGGTGACTATGGGGTAAAGAACCAGTGGTTCAACTTACCCCTAACTTAAGGCACTAAAGTTAAGATAAGTTTTAAGCACAACATTGTTTTAAATATAGTATTGCACAACTGTTAACCATACATTATACATTGCATAAAAGCTATCATGCCAAGAACCTACAAAAGAAGAACCAACTGGGGCTCAACACCCTTAGAAGAAATGGAGAGAGCAGCCATTGATGTTGAGGGCGGAAAATCCATCAGATCAGTGGCGAAGGATAGAAATATTGACAGGTCAACACTGCGGAGATACATAAAAAAGGAGGTAAAGACAGTCAAAACAGTAGGGTACAGTGGAACAGCAGAAGCCAAGAGGGTCTTCACATTAGAGGTGGAAAAGGAGCTTGCCGATCACATCAAAAGGTTGGCTGAGCAGTTCCATGGCCTCACTCCATAGAAATGCTGTGAACTGGCATTCCAGTTTGCACAAAAAACAACATCCCTGTCCCCAACAACTGGAAAGAGAAAGGTCTAGCAGGTAGGGTGTGTAGGAAATTACATTATTCATTAAGACATAAAGGCTGAAGTGAAATTAATCATGAAATTAATTAAATCTATTTTGTTAGGTCGAGATTGGTTCAAGAACTTTATGGCACGCCACCATCTTTCCTGTCGTATGCCTGAAACAACACCTTTAGGAAGAGCTACAGCCTTCAACAAAACTACAGTCGGGGAGTTCTTTGACAATCAGACAAAAGTGATGGACAGGTGACAGAATTAATTTATTCCATAATATTAAAACAAATTAATTAATTAACAATTTTGTTGTGTGGCCACTGGTTTACTGAATGTGAATTATTTTTTTTGGGTTATATTTGTGCATGTGATTTTTGTGACGTGCCCTATTTATTCTGTGTTTGAGTCTGTTGCATTTTTTTGAGTTATTTATCCCAACACCTTGATCCTGGACTTTGTTGTCCCCGGCCCTGACTCTGTTACCCAGAGGCCTGAATGTCTTTTTTCTGTGTGTCTATTGAGAGAACAAAATACATTTTCTATTTTTATAATACTCCAGTCCCTCTCTCTTTCCTTTTATTTCCCTTTATTGGGATAGCCTGCTGATAAACATTTAAAATTCTGACGGTCGCTTAGCCGCGAGCGTCTGGTTGTGATAAGGGCCCCAACAGGTTACACAAGGATCCTGACTGATACACCTGAAAAGCAGGCAATAGAAATGGAACATGAAAAGAGAAAAAACAAACTGAAGGGGAAACAAGTAGCCAACATCAAAGAACAAGGAAAGTCCAAGAAGAAACAAACCAAGAAGAAACCCCCAGTGTACAGCAGCTCTGAGGAGAGTGATGTTCCCATCCCACTTGATGACAGTTCTGAGTGTGACAGCTCCCAGGATGAAAGTAGTGAACCAGACATCTCAGATCTGTCAGTTTGTGGCTTCATTATTGTGAATTTTGCGACCAAATGCAACAGCTACCATTATATTGGCCTGGTTGAGAGCCTTGAGGGCAATGAAGTTAATGCAAGATTCCTCAGAAGAATCAGAGGGAGCACTAGCAAAGACAAAGCCACCTTTGCATTCAAAGAAAATGACGTGGGATCTGTCCCACTGAATGATGTGCTGAAGAAGCTCCCTAAACCTCGAAAACCCCTGCAGCCTTGATGGACGGAATGTCCAATAGTCATTTTCACTGTGCTGAGGTCTGGAAGTTCAAACTGTTTTTTTGTTCTCACAAGTTCAAAACTGTGAAACTGTTTAACAAAATTGGAAATTAGAACTAAACACACTGGAGGGACGTTCTTTCTGCCAAACGTGTGTGTGTGTGTGTGATTGGACATGACTTGATTAACAGCATAAGAAATACAGCATATAACCATATTTCTTGCTCCTGAAAACTATGCTGGCAGTCCTTTAAATACAAAAAATAAAAGATTAAAGAAAATTAAACTTTAATTGGTTTGTTTTGTGTTGTTTGAGGTAGCTTAAAAAAAATAACATTGTTTGGAAAGGTAAGTGTATTATTAATTTTTTTTTTTTTTTTAAGAGGCAAGTTATTTTTTTTTATGCTTGCATAAAAACGTGAAAAATAGTATGGTCAATTTACCCCAGATGGCTCAATTTACCCACTGACTGGGATCAACTTACCCCTAGCCTGGGGTAAGTTGAGTCACATGAACACTTTTTTTCTGAGGTCATATTTTCAAGGCTTTTTGTCATAGGTGCATCCTTATATTTTCAGTTGATAGGCAACACCCAAATTAACAGTAGATGTCTTCATTGTACTTTTATCTCAATTTCCCTTGCCTGGAGATCCACATAAGTAAAAACTGGCTCATCTTACCCCACCCTCCTATTTCCCAGGCATATAAATGTACATTCATTGACATATGTCAGGAAACCCGATTCCTGGCCCGATGTCAAAGACCATGGACCACTGGTTCTTTTGTGAGTTGTAAGAAACATTGAGTCCAACTGTCTTTACTTTATAATCGTTTGTTTTAATCCCGTTTTCGCAGTTTGCTGCAGAATGTTTTGCCACTCAGTCCTGCTGGGGGGCGTGTTCTGGCGGAAAACTGACGTCAATGCATACTATCGCGAGAGTTGGGCATGAGACGGTTACCCTTTCAGCAGAGAGAGGCGTGGTCACCTGGCACGTGATGCTTTTCTCAGCGCTGGTCAGGACGGGCCAATAGCAGTCGTCTTTGATGATATTTCATTGAGTTTGGTGTCACAACTCACAGCTAGCTCAGTATGCTAAACACAACGTAAACTTTTCATTATTATTTTTTTTTCACATCTTACTATCAGTGATTGTAAGATTGCTCATGTTTCCCCTTCTGAAAGACCGATACATTCAGCTCTATATGAGCTGGAGTAACGTTAACCGATTATAACACTAACGTTAATTGTGCATGTTTGTGGTAAAATGCATATTTTGATGAATCGATTCGTCAATAAAATGAACAATAACATCAGCAGGCTGCATTGTAATCCATATGAGGGTAAGTAACAACATTCACAACTCCTAAACAATATTTAATACTTGATTATGGAATAATATCATCGGAGGCAAAAGGAAAATACATCTGTTAGTAAAATATGTGCCAGTTTCTTAGAAATGTAATCTTTGTGTTCATGTTGGTTTCATATGCAAAAATAGATGCCATTTTCAGAAACATTTGAATTTTAAATGCTAAGTTAGTGTACATAAAGTTAGTGTAAGTTAGTGTACATATCGTAATATCTTATTTAAAAAATGTTTAGAAAAATATGTGTTTTTTTTATAATACATTAATAATTTACAAATGAATCTCTATATTGTTCATCCTGCCCTGAGCTAAACCTTGCTCTGTCATAAAGTCAAGTCAAATGATCTGATATTTGAATGTTTTCTTTCCAAGGATCTCAACCTTTTATTGAAGTTTTCTTCATTATTAAATCAGGACAGTTGATATTTGTGACTTGCAGAAAAAAAAAATATATATATATATATATATATCATTACATGTGTGAGTTGCATTTTTAGTCTAAGAATAAATGAATATGTTGTTGATCGTACATATGTTTACTGCTGAACTCTTGACCCTATGTATACTGAAGAATACGATTTTCAATAAAATATTTGCATATGAACAATTGAAGCTCACTTTTTTTGTATGACTTACATGTTAGAACATGATGATGATCTAATGTCTTTGTGGTTGATTTTAAGCATTATTAGTATTATTGGCAATTGACTAATCACAAAACATTTGACAAACATGTGGTTAATATGACTGTCAGTAATGATTGTGCAGTTTGATATGATTTATTGACAGATGCGTCAAGGGTTTTGCTGAACTCGGGCTGTCAACCCGTGAGCCAGACCAAGAGAAAACACCATGAGAACGAAGACTCTGACGAAGAGCACATGATCAAAATGAGATCGCACCTGTACGTTTGCTGCCGTTACGTTGCAGACAGCTTTTGCTATAGAATTGTTAAATAATTTAACTTAAAAAAAAAAAAAATTCGTGTGATTTTCTTAGAAGAAATCCTGGAGATGCTGTGAATGCGGAGTCATGGAACCGCAGTGCCTTTGGAGACGTGTCCGTGAGCCGTCGTGTTTCCCCAGCCATGGAGAAGAACACACACCGCTCACACACACTGCTCAGTCCTGGGTCCCGCTCGAAGCCCCAGCAGGTCAGGCTCAGCGGCCACACACACCGCTCACAGGGAAACACACTCTATGCGCACAACGTTCACTTAACTTGGATATGATTCAGTTTTTTGGCATGGCGCTGATAGATTGTCCAGGCTTAATGTTAAAAAACATTTCAAAGTGTTTAAATGCATTTTTTTGTCAGATGGTACAACCAAATATTTTTTAAATATATTCCTAATTTTATTGTTAAATTTTAGTAAAGTAACCCTTAGAGTGTCTACAATGCCTAACACATTATTATGTTGGGCATTTTATTCATATTAATTTCTAATTATTGCATTCTAGTAGCCAGGTATTTAGTATCTTTAGCATCTGAATTTACTTTAAAAGATAGAAAAATAATCATACAAGTATACCAGTAAATGAATTGAATCGTGTTATGATTCATATTCATATTATATTCATTATTTTCACATCATATTATTATTATTTTAGTCCTGCAATATACAATTCATCTATGATATACATAATTTCAAATGGAATCTCCAAATTAATAAAAACAACATAAAGACAGTATTTTATGTTTTATTTATTTTTTAATACTTGTTTAATGGAATCGTTTTACTCAGCACTATTAATAAAGGCCAGTTTTACCTTATGTTACTGCTATGTCTCTCTTTTTCTCAATTTCTGGGGAAGATGTGTCTTTGGCTAGTTTACGGAGTAAAAGTGTCCTCTTAGAAGGGTAGCGTGACTGTAGTTGAACTACTTTAATACACGAGTAGCTTGTGAATCAGCAGTTTCAGAGTAGCTTCGCCAACACTGGTTCTCAGTCCCACTTTATATTAAGTGTCTTTAATTACCATGTACTAACATTTTAATTGATCATTTGGCACTTATTGTGTTCATACATGTTTTACATTGTACTTATATTTAAAAAAAAAACACTTGTGTTTTGAAAAACAACATGAACCAGTACATCATACCTAACAATCTCTTTATGAGTACATGGTAGTTAAAGACACCTGGTAACGCTTTACCATAAGGTTCATTAGTTAACGTATTAACTAACATGAACTAGCAAGACATGTGTTACAATATTAATTGATCTTTGTTAATGTTAGTTAGTAAAAATACAGCTGTGCATTGTTTGTTCATGTTAGTTCACAGTGCATTAACTAATGTTAACAAATACAACCTTTGATTTTAATGATGTATTAGTAAATGTTGAAATTAATATTAACTATGATTATTAAATGTTTTAGAAGTATTGCTCATTCTTAGTTCATGTTAACTAATGAACCTTATTGTAAAGTGTTACCAGACACCTAATATAAAGTGTGACTGATGGTTTCTTTGGTTGATATGATAGTGGCATCTAAAATTATTAAAAAATTATCATCATGGAAATAATTGAAAACATCTTTACCTGAAAAATAACTTTTTTAGAATAATAATAAAAAAATAGAATAGTAATAAACAAAGCTTGATGTATATATAAATGTATTATTTATTTAGCTTAAATTATGTTTTTATTTCATATAGGGACATTCATTGCAGTTGCACCACCTGACTTTTGCAGCTATTTTTACACTGAACAGGCTTCTACTGAGATACCTATGCTTCCAAGATCAGACAAAGACTTTTTTTAATGCAAGAAAGAAATGTATGATAAAATAGCATTTCCCTAATTTTATATTTGTTGTACCACCTGACATGGAAAGTGTACCAACCTACCCGCACTTGAAAGTAGCAGTTTTTATCAGTATTTGTGAGAGATCTACAAGCCTTTTCTCTCTGGCATTGTCACTTTATAATAAAAGACCCATGTTTGCAGTTGTGCCACCCTGACATTTGACAATATACTAATTCCCAGACAAAAGCCTGAGTTTCTCCCAAGCTTTCCACCCCCCAAGTTGGGTTACACTTAATATTCAACAGTATTATTGATCTGAATGCACTGATACTATTGGATGACATCACTAGTTTTTGCAGAACTGCTTTATAGATGAAATTCACTAATTTATTAATTGATGATCTTTACAACAGAACTGAATCAACAGACTTGGGCTGAACGAACACTATGCTCTTGTAGAGCTGCTGTACAAAAATGAACACTTGCATCATTCATCATCATTTTCCTGTTATCACTGTAAAGCTGCTTTAAAACAATTTGTATTATATAAAGCGCTATAGAAATAAAGGTGACTTGACAAACGTTTTTAAATGATCTCAACAGCTTTAAAACTACTGGTATTTATACAATTTGTTTAAATAAGAGGTTTTAAAAAAAAATGCCATAGTATTTTATTTTGAATTTCTTATTATTAAAACAATACTTTCTTAGTCTGTTCATGTGTGCGGACGGTTTTGCCACCTGACATTTTGGGGGTTTAAAGGGATACTCCACCAGTTTTTCTTATTAAACTATGTTATTCCCTTAACTAAGACGAGTTGATACATACCTCTCTCGTCTCAGTGCATGCACTATATCGATCTGTATTGCCGCAAAACTATGTTAGCACTTAGCTTAGCCCATGCATTAAATATGGGCCTAGCAGAGAAGCGACCAAACACTTCCACGTTTTCCCTATGTAAACACAGTTACTCGAGTAGTGTAACTTGACCTGGGCTGGTGACACAAAATAAACCGTTGCGCTTTTCTAAGCGTTTAAAATTGATGACTATATTGTATGGCGGAATACCATAACAAGTGCTTTTGAGCAGTTCGACTTGGCGCAATAATATCTTCACTAGTGAAAAGTCCTCTTACCGGCTCCCGCTTCCTCTCCCCCTCCCTCTGACATTTCCGTCAATACAACCAACGTGACATGCGCCGGTAGTAGTAGTTCGAGCGGAGTTGACGAAGTAACAGGTTGTTGGAAGCTAGTTAGCATTCTAAACAGCACAGGCTCTCAATTTCGGTCGGCATCTGTTCGCAACAGTCACACTTGCACCACCAATTGCTGTTTGCCCGTGGTCTTTCGCCAGCTCCGGTCTGTTCTTGATCATATCTTTCTTTCCTCTCACGGTCCATAAGAGCTAATTCCTCCTCCGTGTACTCGGGTTCAAACAGATATGGCTCTGGGTCTTCTACAAAGAAGTCATAATCATCTACAAAGTCCGCCATTGCAAATGATCTGCAGTTTGCTAATAGCACAGGTAGTAAAAGCCACGTTGGTTGTATTGACGGAAATGTCAGAGGGAGGGGGAGAGGAAGCGGGAGCCGGTAAGAGGACTTTTCACTAGTGAAGATATTATTGCGCCAAGTCGAACTGCTCAAAAGCACTTGTTATGGTATTCCGCCATACAATATAGTCATCAATTTTAAACGCTTAGAAAAGCGCAACGGTTTATTTTGTGTCACCAGCCCAGGTCAAGTTACACTACTCGAGTAACTGTGTTTACATAGGGAAAACGTGGAAGTGTTTGGTCGCTTCTCTGCTTGGCCCATATTTAATGCATGGGCTAAGCTAAGTGCTAACATAGTTTTGCGGCAATACAGAGCGATATAGTGCACGCACTGAGACGAGAGAGGTATGTATCAACTCGTCTTAGTTAAGGGAATAACACAGCCTTTCTCAAAGTGGGTGCCGCGGCACACTGGGGTGCCCCCTGACTTTGTCAGGGGTGCCGCCAAAAAATTACGTAGGCTAAAAATATATATATATATTTGAATTTACATAAATACATTCTTCTTCTTTTTAAACATATGAACGTATTAATAAAATTGTAAATTCATTTTAGATAAATATATATATATATAAAATTAACCATAAAAATCCGTCTCACAAGACCGAAGCAAGACACACACACAACTTGACGCAAGTGACGCAACCCATAGCAACGCGTTATAGCAACAACACCGACCGCGCGTCACACAGCAACTGCAGGCTCTGACAAACACACATACAAACTATACTATACTTCTGCATAACGTGTCTCTTTTTACAACAAAAATGTGAATTCTGCCGGTATTCAGACAGTCCCATGCATACAGATACAGATCCGGCCTACAATCGCCTACGTAGGCGAAATTTGTTTGACATTTCTAATCGTAAACACAGCCATGTTGAAGCCTGCAGTAATGTTTTTCATTGATGTTATGGCAGTCCACTCTGCTTATTGTTTTTCGAGAATCTTGCACTCCTGTTTGTCATTGTGCACGAAACTTCATGCCAATAAATCATCAGAAATATTGCTGACTTGTGCGCGTCTCAAGCGCACTCTTTACGCTCGTGCTAATGCCTGTTAGTTGTCCGTGGATTTGCCTATATTTGGCGCTGAAAATGGAAACGTCCTTAGACATGGAAAATCGATTTTACAATCGATTCAATGAACGTTTATGTCTCAAAAATCGATCAGGATTTTTTCACAAAAGTGATAGCCCTGTAAAGTTGTTATTATTATTGTTATTTACAGTTCGTATTATGCTCTGTTCATTACTGTTCTGTCTAAATAAACAGGACATTTGCATTTACATTTGGGTTATTTTTTAATTTATATTTTACACTGGGGTGCCTTGAGATTTTACGCACTTTTGAAAGGTGCCCCGACTGAAAAAAGTTTGAGAAAGGCTGGAATAACATAGTTTAATAAGAAAAACTGGTGGAGTATCCCTTTAAGATAAAAAAAAGAAATCTCAAGAAATCAAATGAGTATGAGATGTAAATACCGACCGCGTTATGGAGGATAATCAGATATTTCTTTTAATTGTATTTTTAACTTGTGTGTACTTCGCTCAAATAGGCCAGATCCAGAGAAACTGGAGCCAGGCTCAGGTGTAACTATAAGCGGAACCGTTCGGCCCGACGGTGGAAAGGCTGTTGTGTGACGCTGTTATCCACCTTATTCCTACGCCCCATGACGCTTTGCGCGAATTATGGGTGTAACTTCCGTTAAGCTGTAAACAATCAGTGAAAGGCAATACGTTAAAAAAGTGTCATAATGAGAAGACATTAATCTACTCACCCTTCAACCATCGAACATTAAAAGGAAATTTAAAAGTGCACTTTCAACAGACCAAATAACCCCAAAAGCGCGATTCTTTGGTTAAATATCACTGTAGTAGGTATATAGCCTGTATTGTGTAACAAGCCTTAATCAAAAATATTCATTAACTTCAGCATTACGTTATACTATTTCAAATATGTGATTTCCGTCATTTTGACAGATTATAAATTGCATTTACCTGTGAAAACAAACCTGGAAAGAGACGTGAGGATTTGAGGAGAATAACGAGAGATTCTTAGTGCATTCCAGTGAATTATTAATGGACTATATCGTAAATTAAATTCGGGAGAACGGACCACAAATGTGCCGTATATATGTTGTCCTTTTTCATACTTTTACAGCGGATTGCAAAGGAAAAAAATAAAAATAATCATGAGGAAAAGAAAGCAGCGACTGAAATAGATATTCTTGTTATAACATGTCACGTTAAAATACCAGTATAACGTTATTCTCATGATGTCTGAAAATAAATTATGAAGGAAAATTGACAGCTCATCCAGGCAAACTGACGGATCAGCTTTATTTGTAGGGCAACCTTATGATTTGAAATTATTCGTTTCAGCCTTTTTGAATGGAAGTTCCCAAAACCAGAAGTGCCACCCATAATTCAAAACGCAGTTAGGTCGTCAGGAATACGGTGGATGTGATGTGTTGCTGAAGTGTGGATATGCATTAGCATGTAGAATTGTCATATTTCCGAACAGAACCGCCCCTCTGTGATCACCTGTGCTCCTGCCAGCCGGCCCTGCAGTCTGTCCAGCTGCCACATGTGTCCCCATGCCTGCACATCTGCATCCACCAGCCAGACCACCGGTCGCTCATCCACCACTGACTGCGCGATCACAAGTGTGTGTTCTGAGTCTGAGTGAGCAGCACAGCATTACCAGCTGGTGTGGTTATAAATCTTACAATAAAATCACAACGTCTTCTCTTTATCCATTTGTAGGTGATACATGAATGATTGATTCTTGAAATGGCTCCCATGGAAATCCCTAATGTGTGCAGTGTTTGTGGTCCCCTGATCACGTGATCTCTCTGTTCCTCAGCAGACTCTGAGTGTGACCCTGTGATCGAGGAGCATTTCCGGCGCAGTCTGGGCCAGGTCTACGAGGAGCCCGTCTCTGACCTGTCCATCACAGGCTCCGTCGACGCCCACTTCACTAAAGCACTGGGGGACGCCTGGACACAGATCAAAGCCCGGGGCCACGCCGGGACTGACCCAAACCACGAGGGGCGCTGTTAAACCCACTCAAGCTCACACACCTGAACCTGCTCAGGTCGGATCACTTCAACACCCACACCATTGCAGCATTCATTTCAGTACGGCTTATTGAGCTATAAATAACTCTTTTTAACAACATGACATCATGACTTTGCGTAAACATACACGCCACTTTCAATTCAAGTGGCGTGTTATCTATACGCATTTTGAGCTATCCGCGTGTATGTCCACGCCGAAATCTTTTGCGTGTATGTCTACGCCATTAAACGTCCGAGTGATTCCGCGTGTATGTGTACGCCGTTAAATGTCCGAGCGAAACGAAGCAAAATCTATATCTACATCTGTGGAGCGATATTTCTTTTCCTAGGATGGTAGGAGAAGACTCATAAATGGTATTAACCCCAGTGACGGGTAGGTTTAGGGACGGGGTTGGGGTAGGTCATATATTTATATGTACATAATACAGTAATATAACGTTAAGTCAAAGGCGTTGATAAACACGCTGAAAAGCGATTATGCGTGTTGATAGCACGCCAAAAATGGAAATACGAATTGGCGTGTCATACATACGCCATTTCATGAGATCAGTCTGCTTTTTAATATGTCATGCTCTTTATATTTCCCATGTCTCTGCATCTAATGTGTGAATAACTTTAAGCAGAACTGCCAACAGAAAGCAGTGAGAGTATAATGGACTGACACTTTGTTGTGTCAGAGGAAACCTGACATGAAAAATGGTAACGTTTGACTTATCACTTGTTCAATAAAGTCAAATAAATGAAAAGGCGTTAAAACAACTGTTAGATATTACTAAAATGAATGTTTGATTTAATTTAAGAATGTGCTGCCTGCTTCTTGGACAGACAAGCCTTGGTCTGGGTCTCGAGGATAGGTCTTGTTCTGGATCTGGTCTTGAAGGGTCTAGTCTTGGTCTCGAGGATAGGTCTTGTTCTGGATCTGGTCTTGAAGGGTCTAGTCTTGGTCTCGAGGATAGGTCTTGTTCTGGATCTAGTCTTGGTCTTGGATGGTCTGGTCTGGTCTTGAAGGGTCTAGTCTTGGTCTGGGTCTTGGATGGTCTGGTCTTGAGGACCCCTTTGCTATAAATGTAAACTTTGAAAATGATGGCCAACCAAAGAGACGCTTAATTCTAGTTTGATGAACATTAGAGTGTGTTTGTGTTTTCCAGTAAGTGTCATTGGTTGAGGTGTTTCATGTTTGAGTTGTTGAGCTGGATTTGGTAAGAGTCATGATCTATCAAACAAACGTTCAAGTGCTTTTAACTAATTGTGTCCAATGTTTGGAAACTCCAAAATCAGTAGAAAAAAAAGAAAGATTTTTATTTTATTGTTTGTTTTGCATAAAGAAAATGAACCCAAGAACAGAAACATTCTTTTTTGTGCTGTGACATTATTTTCATGAAATCCTCCCAAAATACTCAAAGTACAACAATTGCCACCACGATAAATGCTTACAGCTGCGTTAAGATATGATTAATTGTCATAAAATAATGTTAAAGAAATCTAAATGGTTCCAAGCAAACTGCAATGAGCTTGTTTTTTTTTTGGCTCTCCCCTTTCTTTAATGCTTTAACACTCTTGGTTTTACATTGTGTTTCTACTCTTCACCCATTGACATGATGAAGATGAGCAACTGCTGGACAGTGTTTCTGTGTGTGTGAAGAGTCATGAGTGTGTCAGCGCTGGTTGACACTGACACATGCAGCATCTCTGGCTTGAGCGAGTCTCACTGCCATGACACATTCCTGCAATGATCAACAAAATTAAATCTAGCAAAGTGTTTTTTTATATTTCCGATTAAAATTGTATAACACATTGTTTTATCATGCTGGCATTAAATGACATAAACTCAGCCAACACTGCTGTGAGTACTGGGTTATTAATCGAGCGGCTGAGACAGTTACTGTAAACGTGTGTGTGTGTGTGTGTGTGTCTGTCATAATGCAGGATACACACTAAATGATTTAATTTCCTCATCTGTTGTCTTTCTTTTGTCCTGTTGTGAAGCAACACAACTTTTTTTTCGGGATGTAAAATATGACAATCATTACACTGTGTGTGATGAATAAATGTATAGTTCCTCATAGCAAATAGTCTGTCATTAACTGTTGTGTATGCTCATCTTTTTTACTTGTAATGTAACCGTCAGTTGTTCATTTAGATGTCATAGATGTAATAAGTGTTAACATGTTGAGCCATCTTTGCTAAACTGGTTCTTTAGTGTTGGATTGAACAAAGTCTCATAAATTGCCTGTTTGACATGGGTAGAGCTACATTATATATAGTAATATAACTAATCTTGAAATGACAGTGGCTTTGCCATTACATTCAAGCGCTGAATTTATTTGTAAAATAGATCAATACAAATGTAACTATGAATGTGAAATTGATTTGTAACTTTGTAACTTTCTTTTTTCTTAAAAATATTTTTATATAGTAAATAAAATCACTTCAAAGCAAACAATAATGTTTCTTGAACATTTTCCTGCACCCACATGTCACTATTTAGATGTAGCGTCAATCCCATCAAAACCCTCTACAGGATAATGATATTGTTTTATGCTGTATTGGCCTCTCATGGAGATATCATTCATATAATAATTGCATTTTGTATTGTAAAAACATGTTAAATTTAGTCAAGTCTACAAATATGTGGCACAAGCAGCCCACACACATGAGACCTTTAAACTTATATATTCTGGATTTGTAATGATACAGATTTAATGAGTTCAGTGAATTCATTCAGCTACTGATAACTATATTTAGCAGTTTTATTAGTCTGTAGCTATTACTTCATCTGGATGCTCATGTTCAGGTCAGTGTGCGGTTCATTATCCAGCTGTCTCTCGCCTGTACCTCTAGTGCTGAGCAAACATGTTTAATTGACCAAAAATACAGTAAAAACAGTCATATTGTAAAAAACTTGTTTTCTATTTTAATTTTATTTTAGAATGTAATTTATCCTGTGATGGCAAAGCTGATTTTTTAGCAGCCATTCTTTAATCTGTGGATGTTACATGATCCTTCGGAAATCATTCTAATGTGCTGATTCGCTGCTCAAGAAACATCAATGTTATGTTTTTGCTGCTTTCTGTGGAAACTCATCCTCCTGGGCCTGAAAAGGCGGAGAAAAGACTTGCAAGACCACAAACTGAGAACAGAAAGAAAGAGGTAGAAGCGACCTTAGGAACATTTCCTAATTTAGGTCAGAACACAACTAACAGCAGCATCCGAGAGCAGCATCCACACACACACACACCGAGTGTGTGAGTGACTCGACCTAGAAGACCCGTCATGATCAGTGGCGATAGAAGAACACATGATTAATCACACTTTTAGTGTAGCCTAATGCATTGATGCTTTCAAGAACTATACTTTCTGATACATTTAATGTTTAGCTTTCAAATATAATTACTATATTATCAGGATGATCTGGTTTCAGGAACTTATAGACAAGTAAACCCTTTTGCAAGAAGGAAAAAATAGGAATATTATATATTGTAAGGAGGCACAATTGACTAGATGATTTTGTATTTGTGGAAATGACAGAAAGGCATCTGGGCATTGTACAGGGGTTACAGGGACAAACAACAAGTGAGATGTCACTAGATCAGTGAGTGATCTGACCTGAGTGAGCCAGCAGAGGTCAGTGTAGACCTAGCATTCAGAGATTAAGAGATGTATTCTCATTCATTATCACAATTCTTAGATGTATAGCTATTATTGATATATATCAAAAATAGCTATTAGAAAAGCTTTGTCACCAATACTATTAAATATTGTACAAATTAAAACATTTTTGAATATTGAACCTTCCCATCCACCACTTTTTCTTCCCCAGAACTCACAGGAGCAAATGAGCTCCGGCTCTCCAGCATCAGGAGTGATCGGAGGAGATTTCCCAGCAGACGAGCTCGTCTTCCCACTTCCTCACAGGCGAGCAGGGGACAGGCTTCGGCACATCTCTGTCAAGGACACGGAGAGACAAGCTTCAAGTGCACACAGCCTGATTCAGGCCCTTTATACGGTGTAATATCAAGACAATACATTTAATATTCAGGTCATGTAAAGAGAGAGAGAGCAGAAAATGAGCACATACAGGGTGGCAAAACACTGAAAACACGTTGTATTGCTGTGTGTGATGAGAGCACACTGATTTCTGTAGAAGAATGATGCATCATCTGTGGTTGTGAATGTACAGCTTTACCATCTCACCGTCTCTAGGGTGAGACCGCCACTGGATTTGCATAATTGCTTGTAGATTATTTCAGCAGTGTCCAGCGTTCTGGAGAGGATGTGTCCGCGTCCTAAGGGAAAGCACATCTAAAATAGATCCTATAAGGAAGTGCAGAGCCTGCACAAATGTGGGATTGTGGCCTGCAGGAAACCTTGAGTCATGCTGGCAAGATCCGACTCCTGCGGCTGACAGCATACCGTGGCCTATTGCTGAACACATCATCTCCACATTCAGCGCTGGTCACCATTGCTGAAGACTACAGTTCACAAACCGTATGCATTGGTGTGTACTGGGATGCGTCGAGAGGTTCGCAGAAGACTGGCCTGATGAGGAACCGGAGCTTCATTCATTGTGTCAGCGGCACTGCTGGCAATGGCATAACCTCTATGAGACAACACGGTCAGCCCGGATTACAGTCTCAGCAGGCACACAAACACACCCTGTCAGCCCGCCTCAGCATCAGCTGGGTTTCAGCCGGCGTCTCTGCCTATCGCCCTGCCTCCACACACTCGTGCCGGATCAGCACTGGCTCGCACTACAGTATTGTGCTGTCATCGATCTATAGATGCAGCGAGTGGATTGTTTTAAACTATATATCAGAGATTAAAATGATTCATATTTCTCCCTTTCCCTTTGATATACTTATACACAATGCATTCAGAATTTATTCACTTCTTTTTTCATATTTTATGTTGTAGCCTTATGGTAAAATGCATTCAATTATTTTGTTTTTCACGTCATTCTACAATTCATACCCCATAATGACACAGCAAAAAGAAAAAGAAAAATATGGATGAAATTCAATTGACCGTTCGCAGGCCCCTCCCCCAAAACGGCTATTGTCCAATCACACATCATAGCAACCGTTACTATGTGAGCAGGTCCGTCAAATATTGACTCCAAGCAAGATGGTGAAGCGGTGCGCCCACGGCGTTTGTAAATCGGACACTAGATACCCCGAGAGATTGTCTGGAGGAGTTGTGTTCTTTCCGTTTCCAAAGCCGAAAACACAACGTGCCTGTCCCTACAATGGATAAAAACAGTGTGGATGGCCCCACTCCCAGTTAAATGTGTCGAACATGGTTAACTCGCGTGCAGCGTGCGTGAGACTGAGACAATGAGATTAGTCAAAGACACATGGAGAAAGCAGATCAAGAGGATCCACAAAGGAAGTACGTTTTCTAAAGTGTTGTTGTTAACATGATATTTTCGGGGGGAAATGAGCAGCAGTCACTAGCAGTGCAGGCAGCACCTGTAGACTACAGTTTAGACTAACGTTAGAGGAGTGCACGTTCGCAACGGATGAAGCTTAACTTGACAACATCAGTTCATATCAATATCGTAACGAATAGAAATAATGTATGGTTATCTGCATCTTTCCGTCTATTATGTATAGTTACTTTTTAAACACGAAAATCGCATTTAGCATGACACGCAAGCGGTTGCTGTGGTAATGAACAACCTGCTTGTTAAAGCGAATGAATAATCCTGTATCTGAGGCAAAATTACTAAATATGCAGCGCGAGTTATATATTTCTAACTCCAAACAATTAGCCACTGAAACAGCTTATAGAATCTTCTTCAAGGCTGTGCTGGTTGCATTTAATTTTGAGGTAACGTTACAGGTCATGGGGTTTCTCAGATTTCGCTTGAGACCGGTTTGAGAGCTTGAGAGCATTATTAGCCTCGATAGTAGTCGTGTCTCCTTCATTCCGTATTTTTATATTTTGAATATATCCCTCCACTGCATACTGTAACCCCTTTTGCCTCGATCTGGAGGATATCGCGGAGGTATTGCTCCAAAAAAGGTCACTGACGCACCTCTTCCCGTCATGGCAATCTGTGGCGCTGGTCGTGTTTGACCATTTGTTTGACGGGCGTAGCAACAATAACTAGGGGGCGTGGCTTTTGCGAACGGTCAATTGATGTGCATTTTCATCTAATAGACCTTATATGGACAGATATGTGCCTTTCCATGTGCAATCAGAGTAAATACTAAACCATAAGTTCAAGAGAAGTGCAAACAGATCTGGGACAAGCTACTAAAGGAATACAAATCTAAAAGGCAAAATAAAGAGAAACCCTGGTTCAGAGTGCTCAGAGTGGCCTGAAGGCTGATCTTCCACAGGACACTGGACCTCAGACTGGCCTGAAGGCTGATCTTCCACAGGACACTGGACCTCAGACTGGCCTGAAGGCTGATCTTCCTCAGGACACTGGACCTCAGACTGGCCTGAAGGCTGATCTTCCTCAGGACACTGGACCTCAGACTGGCCTGAAGGCTGATCTTACTCAGGACACTGGACCTCAGACTGGCCTGAAGGCTGATCTTCCACAGGACACTGGACCTCAGACTGGCCTGAAGGCTGATCTTCCACAGGACACTGGACCTCAGACTGGCCTGAAGGCTGATCTTCCTCAGGACACTGGACCTCAGACTGGCCTGAAGGCTGATCTTCCTCAGGACACTGGACCTCAGACTGGCCTGAAGGCTGATCTTCCACAGGACACTGGACCTCAGACTGGCCTGAAGGCTGATCTTCCTCAGGACACTGGACCTCAGACTGGCCTGAAGGCTGATCTTCCTCAGGACACTGGACCTCAGACTGGCCTGAAGGCTGATCTTCCTCAGGACACTGGACCTCAGACTGGCCTGAAGGCTGATCTTCCTCAGGACACTGGACCTCAGACTGGCCTGAAGGCTGATCTTCCACAGGACACTGGACCTCAGACTGGCCTGAAGGCTGATCTTCCTCAGGACACTGGACCTCAGACTGGCCTGAAGGCTGATCTTCCTCAGGACACTGGACCTCAGACTGGCCTGAAGGCTGATCTTTCTCAGGACACTGGACCTCAGACTGGCCTGAAGGCTGATCTTCCACAGGACACTGGACCTCAGACTGGCCTGAAGGCTGATCTTCCTCAGGACACTGGACCTCAGACTGGCCTGAAGGCTGATCTTCCTCAGGACACTGGACCTCAGACTGGCCTGAAGGCTGATCTTCCACAGGACACTGGACCTCAGACTGGCCTGAAGGCTGATCTTCCTCAGGACACTGGACCTCAGACTGGCCTGAAGGCTGATCTTCCTCAGGACACTGGACCTCAGACTGGCCTGGAGGCTGATCTTCCTCAGGACACTGGACCTC
The DNA here is from genome assembly GCF_029890125.1 of Rhinichthys klamathensis goyatoka. Classification (NCBI taxonomy): domain Eukaryota; kingdom Metazoa; phylum Chordata; class Actinopteri; order Cypriniformes; family Leuciscidae; genus Rhinichthys; species Rhinichthys klamathensis. The sequence continues at coordinate 38,250 of NW_026606563.1, read as the reverse complement.
AGATTGGCCTGAAGGCTGATCTTCCACAGGACACTGGACCTCAGACTGGCCTGAAGGCTGATCTTCCACAGGACACTGGACCTCAGACTAGCCTGAAGGCTGATCTTCCTCAGGACACTGGACCTCAGACTGGCCTGAAGGCTGATCTTCCTCAGGACACTGGACCTCAGACTGGCCTGAAGGCTGATCTTCCTCAGGACACTGGACCTCAGACTGGCCTGAAGGCTGATCTTCCTCAGGACACTGGACCTCAGACTGGCCTGAAGGCTGATCTTCCACAGGACACTGGACCTCAGACTAGCCTGAAGGCTGATCTTCCTCAGGACACTGGACCTCAGACTGGCCTGAAGGCTGATCTTCCACAGGACACTGGACCTCAGACTGGCCTGAAGGCTGATCTTCCACAGGACACTGGACCTCAGACTGGCCTGAAGGCTGATCTTCCACAGGACACTGGACCTCAGACTGGCCTGAAGGCTGATCTTCCTCAGGACACTGGACCTCAGACTGGCCTGAAGGCTGATCTTCCTCAGGACACTGGACCTCAGACTGGCCTGAAGGCTGATCTTCCACAGGACACTGGACCTCAGACTGGCCTGAAGGCTGATCTTCCACAGGACACTGGACCTCAGACTGGCCTGAAGGCTGATCTTCCTCAGGACACTGGACCTCAGACTGGCCTGAAGGCTGATCTTCCACAGGACACTGGACCTCAGACTGGCCTGAAGGCTGATCTTCCTCAGGACACTGGACCTCAGACTGGCCTGAAGGCTGATCTTCCACAGGACACTGGACCTCAGACTGGCCTGAAGGCTGATCTTCCTCAGGACACTGGACCTCAGACTGGCCTGAAGGCTGATCTTCCACAGGACACTGGACCTCAGACTGGCCTGAAGGCTGATCTTCCACAGGACACTGGACCTCAGACTGGCCTGAAGGCTGATCTTCCACAGGACACTGGACCTCAGACTGGCCTGAAGGCTGATCTTCCTCAGGACACTGGACCTCAGACTGGCCTGAAGGCTGATCTTCCACAGGACACTGGACCTCAGACTGGCCTGAAGGCTGATCTTCCACAGGACACTGGACCTCAGACTGGCCTGAAGGCTGATCTTCCTCAGGACACTGGACCTCAGACTGGCCTGAAGGCTGATCTTCCACAGGACACTGGACCTCAGACTGGCCTGAAGGCTGATCTTCCACAGGACACTGGACCTCAGCAGAGCCGATGCAATGCAGGACGAGTGGCTGACGACGACTCTGTGAATGTCCCTGAGTGACCCAGACAGCCTTTCTTCTGTGGAACACACAAGTGTGTGTGTGTGTGTGTCCATACAATATGAGGGTAAATGTCATTTTTGGGAATTCACATATTTATAATACAAGCATAAATAAAACACATACAGCACAACATACAGCTGGGAACATTAACCCCACCTTTTCAGACTGGCTTTTAAGCGATTATATTTATGCCAAGATTTAAGAAATGGTAAACTATCACTATTTCGAATGTCCTGTGGAAGCGACATCCATAAATGGAGAGCTGCATAACTGAAAGCTTGAGAACCCATGGAAGTCACGCAGATGAAGCAGAGCAAGAGTGAGTGCTGAAGAAGAGCTAAGTGCGGTGGCTCAACACGCTGCAACTGAAGAAAACATATAAATAGAGAAACACCCGTAAATTAAGAAAACATCTTTATCAGTTTCACAACACATGTGTGCTCCAAATACTTACAACACAACCAAATACAGAAACGCACAGCAAAAGTTCACAACACAACCAAATACAGAAACGCACTGCAAATAGCACAGACCACCACTGAAATGTTTCCAGGGGACCCAATAAGTGACGATCCCGGCTGGGACGTGCTTACAGCTTGTGAAGTCAAGTCACCTTCATTTATACAGTGCTTTTAACAATATAGATTGTTTCAAAGCAGCTTTACAGCTGTAAAACCAAACAGTACAACTTTGATAAATAAAATGGGTTGTAATTACTCATTCATTCGTCTTTAAATTTCTGTTTAATTAGAACGAAAGAGAAATTTTAAGTATACAGTACTCAAATGCTTTAATTTGGTTTTGTCAGTGCACTCAAATAGTTTGACTATAATCCCCTATGACGTCGCGCACGTGCGTACGTGCTCCTCCTTCAACCAATGGTTGGAAGTTCACGAAGACACGCCATGTTCTGTTTCATTCTTACTGACCGCCAGAGGCAGTGTAAACACTTTGGATTATCGCAGCGCCAGCTAGATAGGTCGAGAGAATATACCAACAAAGTCACGTGGCGTGACGTATGCTGAGCCCTGGAGGGTAAAAGCTACAGTAGCTCAGCACTCTTTTGCTTTCTCGCCTGGTTGAGATAGGTTGTATTGATTGAGTGATTATTCGCGCTGTCAAGTGCAGCTTACAAGAGCAGCGAGATTCGTCCTCACAAGCTGTGACAGCGCATGTCTACGCCATTTAAGGATTTAGAATACATTTTGGTGAGTTTATATTGCTTCGTCGGTGACACTCTGTGCCTCTCGGTGCTATCCGGTGGCTTGTGTTTTCGGCGCCTATGACTTAACGGTCTCCCGTTACTCTAAATATATATATATATACACTACCGTTCAAAAGTTTGGGGTCAGTGAGAATTTTATTTTTATTTTTTGGAGGAAAGAAATCAATACTTTTATTTATCAAGGACAGTAAAGACATTTATAATGTTACAAAAGATTCTATTTCAAACAAATGCTGTTCTTTTGAGCTTCCTATTCATCAAAGAATCCTAAAAAAAAAAAAAACTGTACAACTGACTGACCAACAACTGTTTCAACATTGATAATAATAATAAATGTTTCTTGAGCATCAAATCCTCATGTTATAGTGATTTGTGAAGGATCATTTGACACTGAAGACACTGACACTGGTGATGCTGAAAATTCAGCTATGATCACAGGAATAAATTACACTTTACTATATATTCACACAGAAAACAGCTGATTTACACTGGAATAATATTTAATACTATAACTGATTTTTGTTGTATTTTTAATCAAATAAGCGCAGCCATGGTTAGCAGAAGAGAATTCTTTTAAAAGTATTTAAAATCGTACCGACCCCAAACTTTTGAACGGTAGTGTGTATATATATATACACTCACCGGCCACTTTATTAGGTACACCTGTCCAACTGCTCGTTAACACTTAATTTCTAAGCAGCCAATCACATGGCGGCAACTCAGTGCATTTAGGCATGTAGACATGGTCAAGACAATCTCCTGCAGTTCAAACCGAGCATCAGTATGGGGAAGAAAGGTGATTTGAGTGACTTTGAACGTGGCATGATTGTTGGTGCCAGAAGGGCTGGTCTGAGTATTTCAGAAACTGCTAATCTACTGGGATTTTCACGCACAACCATCTCTAGGGTTTACAGAGAATGGTCCGAAAAAGAAAAAACATCCAGTGAGCGGCAGTTCTGTGGGCGGAAATGCCTTGTTGATGCCAGAGGTCAGAGGAGAATGGCCAGACTGGTTCGAGCTGATAGAAGGGCAACAGTGACTGAAATAACCACTCGTTACAACCGAGGTATGCAGCAAAGCATTTGTGAAGCCACAACACGCACAACCTTGAGGCGGATGGGCTACAACAGCAGAAGACTCCACCGGGTACCACTCATCTCCACTACAAATAGGAAAAAGAGGCTACAATTTGCAAGAGCTCACCAAAATTGAACAGTTGAAGACTGGAAAAATGTTGCCTGGTCTGATGAGTCTCGATTTCTGTTGAGACATTCAGATGTTAGAGTCAGAATTTGGCGTAAACAGAATGAGAACATGGAACCATCATGCCTTGTTACCACTGTGCAGGCTGGTGGTGGTGGTGTAATGGTGTGGGGGATGTTTTCCTGGCACACTTTAGGCCCCTTAGTGCCAATTGGGCATCGTTTAAATGCCACGGCCTACCTGAGCATTGTTTCTGACCATGTCCATCCCTTTATGGCCACCATGTACCCATCCTCTGATGGCTACTTCCACCATGTCACAAAGCTCTAATCATTTCAAATTGGTTTCTTGAACATGACAATGAGTTCACTGTACTAAAATGGCCTCCACAGTCACCAGATCTCAACCCAATAGAGCATCTTTGGGATGTGGTGGAACGGGAGATTCGCATCATGGATGTGCAGCCGACAAATCTGCGGCAACTGTGTGATGCCATCATGTCAATATGGACCAAACTCCCTGAGGAATGCTTCCAGCACCTTGTTGAATCTATGCCACGAAGAATTGAGGCAGTTCTGAAGGCAAAAGGGGGTCCAACCCGTTACTAGCATGGGGTACCTAATAAAGTGGCCGGTGAGTGTATATATATATATATATATTTTTTTTTTGTCTCGAGTCCATTTTTCACTTTTTGTCCCTCGGTTCAATCCGCCGGCCATTTTAGACACTTTTTATCTTTTTCGTGAGATATTTGTTGGTATTACCTGTCGGTTCACCAGAGGTAATCGTTTTATTTTATTTTTATTATTTTTCATCCCGCTTAACTTAACCTTACGGTCCTATCCGAGGGTGTTATTAGCGAGTAACTATGGCTCACAGCTCGATCGCCACTGGTTTTCCACTGACTTGTAAGCTGTGCTCTAATAATCTTCTCCCTGACGACGGTCATGACATCTGCCCGTCGTGTTTGGGTATTCAACATCTGTGAGAGGCTCTCACGGACCCGTGCGTGCACTGCAGCCATTTGCCTATGTCGGAACGACGACTCCGTCTTGCCGAGTTAGACCCTAATTCAACAGTGAAACTTGGGCAGTTAGATGTACCCCCTTCGCGCACTCGGAAGCGCAGGGCGTCGGCGGCAGCTGGTGCTCCTCTCCCAGCTAAGAAGGCCAAATCGCGAGATGATGAACATTCACATGTTGAGAAAGGTTCACTTTCTATGACGGTGTCGATGCTTTCTTCAGAAATGGCAGAGCTGAAACGCCTGCTTCACTTGTTTCAGCCTGTCACATCTACTACACCTGTGAGGATGACACAGGAGGATGAGAATGTTCAGAATCAAGGAGCTGGGGAAGAGTCTCTTGATTCCCCTTGTGTTTCTCATCGTTCAGAGTTTGATGTGCTTTCTACAAGTGCTTCAGATTCCTTTTTTCATGATCATGGGGATACTATGGATGTTGCTGCTCAACCATCACCTCAGGCTGTTTTCACTGGTTACCCAGCAGCGGAGGGGTCTAGTGGGGGATCAGTTCAGTCGTCTGGACAAGCCCAGTCCCCACCCAGACACTTTGGCTGTGCTTCGAATGGCAGCTGCTCGTCTAGGACTTGATGAGTCACCTGTCCAATCTGCCCAAACGAATGTGTTTTTCAGACAGACCACAGCTGCAACTTCTTTTGCCATGCCACCATGTAAGGATTTTGTGGCTGAATTCTCAAATGCTCTCACTGGTTCTGGTCAGCCGAAGCGGCGCTCTAAGATTGCTCGAACGCTAGCATCTATGGCTGAAGCAGATTCTATCGGGGTGGGTCGTGCTCCGGAAATAGAGCAGCCTGTGGCAGCTTTGGTGGTGTCTCCTGATGAGGCTCTACGAGGGAATGTGCGATGTCCCAGTGCGCAATGCGGTTGTACGGATTCCTTGCTAAAAAAGGCATATGAGTCTGTTGCCTACATTACTCGAGCAGAAAACACCATCTGCCAGTTACTTCTTGCTGCCACCAGTACGCTGGAACCTGCAAATGCAGATCCATCTATTTCACAATTCCTGCAAACTGCTCTGTTGGCAACAGGCCATGTGACCCACGAGCTGGGTAGTCTTACAGCCACGCTTCTGGCAGCCCGCCGCCAAGTGTGGCTTGCCCAAGCACGACTGCCGGAGGACTGTAAGAAAACCTGTAAGAGAGATCTTCCATTTATTCCCGGGCATCTTTTTGGTCCGAATGTTCCGGAACTGTTGGAAAAGAGGGTAAAGCTGTCTGAAGCCACTCGTCAACTGACACAGGTGCAGCGCAACTCTACCTTTAGGATGCCAGCGGTTCAGACCCGACATCACTATGCCACATCGGAGCAACGTTTCCGCCGGCACGCTGCACCTCAGTCACAGCCCCCACAAAGACCTCGTGTTCCTGAAGATGCGAGAGTTTTTCGCCCACCTCATCGTCAGTTCCCTGGAGGACCCCGTCAGCGCCCCCCCGCGACCACTAAAAATCGTACACATAAAGCCTGAGACAGTCAGGCCGGTGGTCGATCGTTTTTCTATAGATCAACTGGAGTACTGGAGATACCACACAACAGACCCCTGGGTGTTGGTGACTCTGAGCAGGGGATATACTCTACAATTTCGACGCCGGCCTCCCAGATTTTCAAGAATTGTTCCTACGATTGTCAGAGATGCGGTTCGCGCAGTGGCTTTCTCTCTGGAAATTTGTTCACTGCTAGAGAAGGGAGCCATAGAAAACGTTCATCCCCTCGTTCAGGGAGACGGGTTCTATTCAACATATTTTCTTGTTCCAAAGAAGGACGGTGGTTTCCGCCCAATTCTCGATTTGAGGCTTCTGAATTTGTACCTGAAGGTCCTTCCTTTTCGAATGCTGCGCACAGCCGATGTTCTCCGGTCTGTGACGGCAGACGATTGGTTTGTAAGTGTCGACCTGAAGGATGCATACTTTCACGTCCCAATTGCTGTGCATCACAGAAAGTTTCTGCGTTTCAGTTTCCTGAATCAAGCTTACCAGTTCAAAGTGCTACCCTTCGGCCTTTCCCTTTCTCCTCGCGTCTTCACAAGGTGTGTGAGTGCAGCTCTGTCCCCTCTTTGGATGAGAGGACTGCGTATTCTTCCTTATTTGGACGACTGGCTTCTCTGTGCCCCCACAGAGCAGCAGGCTGTACAAGACTCCAGAATTCTTTTGAGACATGTGCAGAAGCTGGGTTTTTCTGTGAACGAGAAAAAGAGCCGTCTGATTCCATCACAGACCCCTACGTTCATAGGAATGACCCTGAATTCCTGCCTAATGTCTGCCTCCCTGTCTCAGGAACGTGTGACGAACATTCTGCAACTTTTGGCTCGCTTTCGCCCGGGTGTGTCTTTGCAGTACGAGGTGGTCCTACGACTGATAGGGATGTTAACAGCGGCTACAGTGGTGATCCCCCTGGGTTTACTCCACCTCAGACCACTCCAGTTATGGAACAACAGTTTGCGGCTAGATCCCACCAGACATCGCCATCGACTGGTTATGATTTCTCACCATTGCATATGTGCGTTGAGGCGGTGGAGACAGTTAGAGTTCCTAAAGGCAGGAGTGCCCCTGGGTGTTGTTCCCTCTCGCCGGGAGTTGGTCACAACAGACGCTTCCCTCACAGGATGGGGGGGAACCTGGAATCGGAGGGGTATTTGCGGGCGCTGGACACCAATCCAGGCCACAGAACATATCAACCTGCTAGAACTAAGGGCAGTGTTCTTGGCCCTAAAGTACTTCATGCCGGTTCTGGCAGGCCGCCATGTTCTCGTTCGGTCAGACAATACCTCAACAGTGTTCCATCTGAACCACCAGGGCGGCACGAGATCCCTCGGGTCTCTACTGCTGACTCACGAGATTCTGACATGGTGTCAGCCACGACTCGCTTCACTGAGGGCAGCTCATATTCCAGGAGCGTGCAATCAGACAGCAGATGCTCTTTCCAGGGATCAAGTACATCCAGGAGAATGGAGGCTTCATCCAGATGTAGTGCAGGAGATCTGGCTACGATTTGGAAGAGCAGAAGTGGATCTTTTTGCTTCAGAGATGACCACCCACTGTCGCTTATGGTTCGCAAGGACAGAAGTGTCCAGCCCTCTGGGCCAGGATGTGCTGTCTCACGAATGGCCGAACTGCCTGCTCTATGCGTTTCCACCTATCCCTCTGTTATGGGAGACGTTGCACAGGATCTCCCTGTGCAAGCACAGAGTGTTACTCGTGGCACCACGATGGCCAGCCAGACCGTGGTTTCCTTTGTTGCTGAGACTTCTGACAGGCAATCCATGGAAGCTTCCCCCCAGGAAGGACCTCCTCTCGCAGCTGGAGGCCAGTGTCTGGCACCCGGACCCGACTCATCTGCAGCTTTGGGTCTGGCCATTGGGTTAAATCCTTCCCTGGAGCATTGTGACTCTGCTGTTATTCACACCATCTCTAATGCTAGGGCTTCTTCCACACGACAGATTTATGCTTCCCGTTGGAAGCTTTTTTCTGCATGATGTGAGGAACGGGGCTCGTTCCTGCAACATGCGATATTCCAAGTATTTTAAGCTTTCTTCAGCGTTTACTGGAGCAAGGAAAAGCTGCTTCCACGTTGAAAGTGTACGTTGCTGCAATTTCTGCATATCATGTTCCAGTTGGTGGCTCTTCTCTTGGCTCTCACAGTCTTGTCTGCAGTTTTCCGAAGGGCGCGCGCCGTCTGAACCCTGCTCGGAATCCTCATTTTCCTGTGTGGGATTTGTCACTCGTGCTTGCATTCCTGTGCTCACCCCAATTTGAGCCCTTGCAAAGCGTTGACATTAAATGGTTGTCCTTGAAGACTTCTTTTTTGTTAGCTATTGCTACTGCAAAATGAGTCAGTGAGTTGCACGCATTGTCTGTTAGTGAACTGTGCTTGCGTTGGTTACCGGATGACTCCGGGGTGGTTCTACGACCCAATCCTTCTTTTCTTCCAAAGGTCCTTCTTCCTCAGTTCATAAATCAGCATATTGAACTGGCCTCCTTTCAGACTTCTTCAGGGTCTGATTCAAGTGCCCAACTTTTGTGTCCTGTTCGGGCATTGAAGTGTTATGTGAACTCTACTGTTCAATTTAGACAGTCAGACCAGTTATTTGTCTGCCATGGTGGTGTGAAGAAAGGTGCTCCAGTGTCGAAGCAGAGGTTGTCGGTAGAGACCATTACGCTGGCTTACAAAGCAGCAGGGAGACCACTGCCCTGGAGACTAACTTGCCATTCCACTAGGGCCATTTCATCTTCTTGGGCTGTTTTTAGAGGAGTTTCCCTGGTGGATATCTGCACTGCCGCTACCTGGGCTTCTCCATGCACGTTTGCCCGGTTTTATAAGGTCAACATTGCTGCTCATCATGCCGTTAGTTCTGCGGTTCTTCTGGAGCAGCCTTAATTTCATCCGGTGGGTGGCATTCCTCATGACTATGTTGGTATGTGTCATCCAAAGTGTTTACACTGCCTCTGGCGGTCAGTAAGAATGAAACAGAACGCTAGTTGCGCATGTAACTGTGGTTCTGTGAATTCTGGATGACCGCCAGAGTTCTCAGTCACTCGGAATGCGCGAGAAAGGCGTACCGAGGTAGAGTGCTGAGCTACTGTAGCTTTTATAAAATTCTCACTGACCCCAAACTTTTGAACGGTAGTGTATATATATATATATTTAGAGTAACGGGAGACCGTTAAGTCATAGGCGCCGAAAACACAAGCCACCGGATAGCACCGAGAGGCACAGAGTGTCACCGACGAAGCAATATAAACTCACCAAAATGTATTCTAAATCCTTAAATGGCGTAGACATGCGCTGTCACAGCTTGTGAGGACGAATCTCGCTGCTCTTGTAAGCTGCACTTGACAGCGCGAATAATCACTCAATCAATACAACCTATCTCAACCAGGCGAGAAAGCAAAAGAGTGCTGAGCTACTGTAGCTTTTACCCTCCAGGGCTCAGCATACGTCACGCCACGTGACTTTGTTGGTATATTCTTTCGACCTATCTAGCTGGCGCTGCGATAATCCAAAGTGTTTACACTGCCTCTGGCGGTCATCCAGAATTCACAGAACCACAGTTACATGCGTAACTAGCGTTTTTGTTGCTCGCCTGAATCGCCCAAATAAGTTCGCAACGCGCGAAAACCTCGCTCGTATTTTATACAAACAGCGTAGGATGAGATATTTTTCGATCGGGAATTTGAATTCGATCGGTGTTGTCTGTGAGGAAACTGCTTTCTGAACCTGCAGGTGACAAGCTTTTCTTCATTGTGCTGCAGCTCACCATTATTCCTCTTCTCTTTCAGCACGCTTAATCTGGTAAGTTCCCTGTTTTATTTTCTGCAAAAAGTTTTAGTGTCTTCGTAGTTAATGTATTTTATGCATTCGCAAAGCAAAAAAAGTAATTTATCCTGCCTCACTAATATGGATTGAATTGTTAAAGCAACTGTAACTGTTAGTTATTTTATTTTATTAAATGTCTTTTTGCATTGGTTGTGCACAAATTAAAAAGTTTTCAGGTAACAAATTTTTTTAATGACCTCAAAATGGCGGGCTGTGACTCATATTTAATTGGCAGGCATGCTTGGACATAAAGTGGTTTTCATAGAGGTTTGTTTGACAATAATTTGATGCAATTTTTTCCACGTGTTGTACATTTTCATAAGGACATGTATTTATAAAATATATTAAAATAGTTTGCTCAAGTAAAGCTTGTGTTATTTAGCATAAACATTTCTGTTCTTGCTGAAAATGTAACATTTCAAAAAGCAAATTGTACAGTATAATTTTTTTAAAACGTTTAAGATTTGTTTTATGTGATCAGACTGAACATAATGCCTATTAAGTTACATAACTGATTAGCTTCATATGCTTCATATATTTTTCCTAGTATTTTGGCAAATATTACAACCTGACTAACTTCTCAATCTCTCTCTTTTCAGGCTAAAAGTGAAGCAGCTGGAAGTTAAGTTTGGTATGTTAATGTCCAATTATTAATTTTAATACACTTGCATTGCATACTAAAATGTGAATTCATATTATTTGGTGCACAACACAAATTGAAAAGGGAAAAAAACTCAACGGCGTGCTTTGAAGTGCAAACTTTGTGCTGCTATCTTTGATAAAAGGAGTTAATGAAGACGGCCTTTGCCCTGAGACGCAAAGAGGTCATCACTGATAACCCAACCTTTTGCTGAGATCCTGGAACGCTGGCCTGCTTTAAAATGGAGTCACAGGTAAAAAAAATGTTTCTTAGTTCACTTGAAAATGTTTTATATTTAAAGGAATAGTTGACCCAGAACTGAACATTTGCCGTTAATTTACTCTCTCTCGGGCCATGCAAGATGTAGGTGACGTTCTTTCTTCAGTAGAACACTAAAGATGATTTTAGGCTTAACTCATGGTCCTCGGTGATTCTTAAAATGCAGGTCAACGGGTGCCGTCACTTTGTGAGTCAAAAAACATAGACACGCAACACAAAATGAATACCTGTGACAGAAATCTTGAGCTTCAGACTCTTGTTTTCCTGGTAATAATGTTATAATCTGTTGTCTATATCTGCTTTTTGACTCACGTGGTGGCACCTGTTGACTTTTATGAATCACCAAAGACCACAGGTTCAGCTATAAAATAAGTTTTAGTGTTCTACTGAAGAAAGTAAGTAACCTACATATTGGATGGCCGAAGGGTGAGAAAACTGAAAAAGAACCAAAAATAACAATTTACTGTCAGCGTGTCAGGTTTACACTCTACACTTATTATTTTGCAGTACATGTTTTTTTTTTCTGTCGGATCACAAATGTACACATTTTACTTATTAATTTGTGCAGGTCTGACTAAATTTACAAACGTCAACCTGAAGAACCACTTTTATGCCGTGTTGGACCAGCATGCTCCCGAGTCTTCGGAGCTTGTTCGGAAAGAAAGCTGCTCACACAGGGAACGTGTCTGAAGCACTGAGTCAGCTCTTCAGGATATATGACCTCCAGGTCAGTTGGTTACACTTCTTGATGCCTGATATAGAAACTGCAGTGGATTTAAAAAATATTCTGGAAGTATTTACAGACATTTTAGGGTGATGCATAGTATGGATGTGCAGATTATATTCCATGTTAAATCAAGATTCTCATACTCGTGTTTTTAATTCTCACACTGAAGGAAAAAGGTGACGTCCATATACGACGAGCTGCCGTCCTCTGTGCTCTCCCCGCTCGTCTGCAAGAGGATGACTCCAACTTTATCAAGATGTGGGATGTAATGTTTGGTTACCAACAATCTCACTTGCTTTTCAGATGCCATTCTGGTTCCAGGTTTTTATTATATAATATTTTTTATAATTGTAGTTATTGTATAGGATAGAATGGTTTGGAATAGATGTAAATATATGTCACTTATTAGCTGTCCTCCTTTGGAAGTATAGAGTAACAGTTCTCTGTTCTTGTCTTCAAGTTGAACATTCTGATGAACCAGACATTGATGACGTCTCCTTTCCATTAGTGGCAATTTAACAAATGCCATGTTATTCTGCCCAGAGAAGATTGAGGTTGTACTTCAGGGTAACATGGTTATACAGTAGATTTTCTCACATTGGCTGATGCACTTGTCATGCTTTAACTAATTACGCCTTGGATCTAAGTTACCCAAAAGAGTTGGCCTCATTTGACTTTACCCAGAAAGTCTTGATGGGTCTGGAGGATGGGAAGCTAAGGCCCAGAGTGTTGAGTCTTAAAAATGAGCTTTTGGCAGTGGAGTAACCTCAGTGTTTGAACAAAGCTTACAGTGGTACTCCTTCATTTGAAATTTCATTTAAAATTACACTTCTGTCACTTTTAGTGCACACCATAGAGTTAGGAAATTAGTTTGTTGAAAACAGCTTACAGATGTATTTTAAAGTATGATTGTTCAACGTACAGTAAGACAATGCAGTACATTGCAGTTTGCGCTGTAGTAATCATATCTTTGATTTCTGTATGCTAATAAGGTTATGATGTGCAGTGTAGTAAATCATTGAGCAAACATTTCTCAAGGGCCTTGCACTGTTTTGGAGAATTTCCATTTGACAAACAATTTATTGTTGATGTTTTGTGGTTAATAAAAGAGTAATTTGAATTTAAATTGTCTGTGTTAACCTGTTTTTTTTTTGTTTAGTTAGCAATTTAGTTACTTGATTATGTAAATTTAAAAACTTACAAAAATGAATAAAGTGAGTCATTTATTACTGAGAAATTAAAATAAAGGTTTTTATGAAGGTTAAATAAATTGTAATGTAACAAAAAACTTAAGTTATCTTTAATTAATTTTAATATGTTCTGTGAACCCAAAAACTACTTGTAAAATTACTTGATCAATAACGTTAAAGTAATTTGTAAGATTAAGAATCAGTTGAAATTACCTAGTACCAGTTACTTAAAAAGAATGTTTCTTTAACTTATAAAATGTAGTTAGTATTACTTAAAATTTTCGATGTAATCAGTTTCAACTATTTTTTTGAGTTATATTAACTTATTCGGTTTTACAGTAGGAGATTAAAGTAACAGAGATTGTTTTGGCTTTACAGCAGCACTAGAATAAAGTTATTGTCCAGCTAAAGTTAGTTTTGATTGATTCACTTCCGTTGCAACGATCATTAGTTATTAACTTAGGGGCCGCTAACACGACACCGTTCTAACAGAAAACACTTAACGCGGGTTAAATTCTTCTTATGATGTAACGAGTACATCAGGATTTATGGGGAGTGTTGCCGGTTCCGGCTAACCTAATCTATGCAGCCTAACATTGAATTATAGAAGTCTATAATGTGTTAAGTGTATGCTAGGTCAAAGATTTGAACTGACAGAGTGTGTCTGCTTCCCGGACAATGGTAGGAAGACTGTTCCAAAGTTTTGGTGCTAAATAGGAAAAGGATCTACCGCCAGCAGTCGATTTAGATATTCTAGGTATTATCAACTGGCCGGAGTTGTGAGATCGCAATAGACGTGAAGGACTATAATGCGTTAAGAGCTCGCTCAAGTACTGCAGGGCTAAACCATTTAGTGCTTTGTAAGTAATCAGCAATATTTTAAAATGTATACGATGTTTAATAGGCAGCCAATGCAGTGTTGACAGAACCGGGCTAATATGGTCATACTTCCTGGTTCTGGTAAGAACTCGAGCTGCTGCGTTTTGGACTAGCTGTAGTTTGTTTATTAAGCGTGCAGGGCAACCACCCAGAAGAGCATTACAATAATCTAGCCTTGATGTTGTGAGCACCCTATGCCCTACTCCCTTCGAAGGGCAGACGGCAGAGCCCTTGAAGTGGCACTTTGGGAGCAGGGCACTTGTGTGCCATTATGTCGCAGTTTGGATCGCACTTGATGAAGGGAGCAACGAAAGACAACGTAATTTCCTCATTATTTTCACCTGGGATGTTCCCATGACAACGCAGCACGGTGTCCATCAGCTGAATAGCTGTTATTACCAGAAATATCTTATTATTGCTGTTAACATTACTGCTGCAAATAAATATACGTTTTATACAAAAAAAGTGTTTGAAATATGCGTTATATATCTGTGTGTGAGTGTCTCAACTTTAAAACTTGCCATCTCATCTTTGGACCCTGCATTACCCAACATTTCTTATGAAACTTATTTAAACATAACATGACAACATTTGTACAATGTAACTGATGTTTAGATTAACATCTTTCCCTCATGTTCGTTTTCTCTATCTTTTTTATTTATTTAATTTTTTATTTATTTATTTTAGTTTACAGCTCATTGTTCTTTTCTCATTAGTATTCTGATGACATTGAACATATTGTTAACATTTTGTATATTGTATACAAAGTTGTATGTCATAAACATGTCATCTCTGTATGTTTTGCAAATAATAATAATAATAAAAAAAAAAAATAAAGTGTCGACTGAGCTGTAAGCATGTCCCAGCCGGGTTCGTCACTTATTGGGTCCCCTGGAAACATTTCCGTTGTGTTCTGTGCTATTTGCTGCGTTTTTCTGTATTTGGTTGTGTTGTGAACTTTTGCTGTGCGTTTCTATATTTGGTTGTGTTGTGAGTATTTGGAGCACAGATGTGTTGTGAAACTGATGAAGATGTTTTCTTAATTCGCGGGTGTTTTTCTATTTGCATGTGTTTTCTTCAGTTGCAGCGCGTTGAGCTTTCTCGGCCATCGTAGATAAGAGTACAAATGGGAATGTATTTGTGGAGGTGATCAGATAAATATGAAGGAGCAATTATTGAGTGCTTTATAGCAAAATCAAATCGGTATTTAGCCAGAAGCCAGTGCAGATGTTAAAGAAGACAGGAGATGTGTTCAGTTGAAGGAGTTCAGGATATAATACATGCAGCTGAGTTTTGCACTAACTGAAGTTGCCTAGAGAAGAACTCTAGATTGAATATTATAGAGCAGAGCATTACGTAATTAATGCGTGATGTTACTAAATCATGTAGAATAATGACAGTGCTCTTCATTGAAAGTGCAGGAAGAAAATGGTTGATATTCCGTATATATGAAAATACTGTCATTATTAAATAACATTATTAATGTCTGCTTCAAATGATAAAGTGCTATCAAAGATGACACTTCCCTGGTGTAGGAAGAGAAGCTGGAGAATCGTCAATAGTCACAGAGAAGCAATTAGACTTTGCCAAATTGGTTTTTGAACCTGCAAGAAGGATTTCTATTTTGCTACTATTAACAACGTCTAGGTTACTAATGTAAACCCCTTTCCCTGAAGAAGGGAAAGGAGACGTTACGTCGATACTGACTCGTTGGGTCTCGTCTGGGAGCCGAATCACTTCCAAGTGGTAACAGAACGAGCCAATGAACATTGACCAGTGAGATTTACATGCCGATTCACACATACCCGGACATACGGGTATAATAGGACTGGCATTACTCACTTCATTCATATTTTGCTGAGGAGCCAAGACAAGAGCCCGGACATTCAGCGGTGGTTCAGGGCTGTGGCAGGGGGACGTAACGTCTCCGTTCCCTTGTTCAGGAAACGGGTTACATTAGTAACCTAAACGTTCCCATTCAGTCAGTCACGTTCAACGTTACGTTGATACTGACGTATTGGGGTCCCTGTAAAAAGCGCCAAAGCCACTGAACTGTGTTACGAGTGTTGGAGATGAAGATGCTGGCAAGCTGCCACGTGCCAAGTAAGCAAACTGCTCCCACAATGCCGTAACCTAGCCAGCGCCTCATGTAAGCCAGAGAGTAGTCCTCCATACTAGACGGTATGGAAGAACAGGGTTACTCTAGGGGCAGTCGAAGCTGCTATTCCTCCCCTGGGAAGATTGCTTCGGAACACAATTCCCATTGTTTTTTACCCATGACCAAAACGCTGGAGAAGCGTGCCCAATTCCAAAGGAGGGGAACGCTACGGAGACCACACCCTGCCCGAAGGGAGGTAACTTGTGCACCGCAATTGCACGCTCCACCTGTGGAACGTCCACATGACCCTTGGCAGCCCTGCTATCGAGGGTAGTGAGAGCGGAGGAGGAAGAAGAGAGCTACTTCGGGCAGTATAAGATGCCTTCCACGTCTTCTAAACCTCCTCATGTACCTCCCGGAAAGAAAGGCACTGGAGCAGTGCGCGGCTGTGAATGCGCACCACACACAGGAACTAATCATCCAACTGCATGTGCTCGGGAGGGGAAAAACCCCAGAGGGGGGGAGCTCGGCTTCCTCATCCTCTCCAGAGGACAAGAGCCAACTCCCCGATGCAGCGATCGACATCCGATCCTCATCCGGAGCGCCGAATGAGATACAAGGTGCCTCACGTGAGGGACCCGCACCAACATTCGGCAACTCGACGGCACATGGCATGCTAGAGGAGTGGGAGGTTTGTGGGGGTGGACCCAATGAAGAAGCTCCCACTGTAACCCTCAGGTTGGAGTCGCGACCGCAATGAGGGCATGCACCATCCACAAACGCTCTCTCAGCATGCTGTTTGCCCAGGCAATCATGGCCGATCATGGCCGTCAGATGAGGTCAGGAAACGACCACATTCAGAAACACACGGACGAAAAGACATCTTGAAAAAGACGCTTGACCACCGCTCGGCTCCAAAGCATAACATGAATGAAGTGAGTAATGCCTATTTACCCATATGTCCGGGTAGGTGTGACTCGGCATGCAAATCTCACAGGTCAATGTTCATTGGTTCGTTACCACTTGGAGGTGACTGGGCTCCCAGGCGAGACCCCAATACGCCAGTATCGACGTAACAGAGCCTTGTGGGACATCAGCAGTTACTTGGAAGAGCTTTTTTGGAACAGTTTAAGCTGTATAAACTGAGTGCTGATAAGATATCTATCTAAGAAAATATTGTGTGAGACAGTATCAAAAGCTGCTCTTAGATCGAGAAAGGTATAAATAAAAATCCAGAGTCAGCTGCTGTAATAATAATTAGAAGTCACTGGAAATCTTAAAGGTATGATATGGATGGAAACCAGGCTAAAATTGTTCATTGTGATTATTGTCCGAGACATGACCATGCAACTGCTGCATCAATCCTTTCTAATATTTTTGAAAGAAACGGAAGGTTTGGAATGGGATGAAAATGATCAAAATTACTTGGGTAAGCCCCTGGTTTCTTACGTACAGGAGTTTATATTGCAGTTTTAATTGAAGAAGAAAACATACCAGAGATAATCATAGCGTGATTGATATCAGCAATTAATTATGAAAGGGAAGGTAAGCAAGCTTTGACTGAGTAGGAAAATGGTCCAGACAGTTGCTGATGAGTATTTTAAATTTTTGTATTAAAAAACATCATAAAAGCATTAGTACATAGTGAAAGAGAGAGTACATATATGATGAAAGACAATCCATAAATAGATCAAAAGTACCTGCTAAATGATTAAAGGTGATCATTGATAACACTTGGGATGAGATCTGTGAATTAGACTACATTATTATGTCATCATCGCTAAATAACCAATAGATCATCCCCAGAAATTTCCTTGGCTTTCTTTGCCACAGCAAAATGTACCAAATGTGCCTAAACAAACAGTCACAGCAGCCAGAGTAAACAAATGTTAAAAAGTGAAGGGTCAAGAGCCCAACTAATGCAAACACTAATCACCATAATGGTGACTGAAGTGAAAGGGTCTATCGTTGTCCAAACGCTCTTTTGTATGTCTTTGTATTAACAACTTACAACTTTGAGTAAATCATTCTTGAGAAATTTAAGGCAATCAGTTTCCACTGTAAAAAAATATTGGCTTGGTTAAAGTCAGTAATTGAGGCAGTTATTTGAACTGTGTTTGACCAATTAGACTATTAGACCAATAACACCAATTAGACCAACACAACTTTCCCCTTAAAATCAACTCAAATACTATGTTTGGCAGAAACACAACTCAATTGAGTGAAAGTAACTCACATGAATACACTTTAGTGTAACATAGTAAGTAAATTACTATGTTACACTAAAGTGTACAGGACAGCAGTCACTCGGTGAGAACGTCAAGAGCGCGTAAGTTGTTTTTTCTTAATATACAGTTCTCCTGTTGCTCTGTTTACCATTTGTCAAGTAAGTAGGGCTATTTTCGATTCTTTGCTTCTTTGTAATTTTTATCTTCACTAAATATCTTTATTTTAATTAGTCGCGTTCCTATTTTGAATATCTGCCGTCTTAAGGGTTGGAGTCTGTTTGTTATTGTAGCACTTAAGTATTGCTGTTCATAACAGCTAGTTTCGATTTGGGCCATTGTCGGGATACTTGCTTTCGCTGTGCTAATTGCAAGGGCTGTTAAAGCAGATATAAATTAGAAGTAAATTCAGGTGAAAGCCAGGACAGCAGTCACTCGGTGAGAACGTCAAGAGCGCGTAAGTTGTTTTTTCTTAATATACAGTTCTCCTGTTGCTCTGTTTACCATTTGTCAAGTAAGTAGGGCTATTTTCGATTCTTTGCTTCTTTGTAATTTTTATCTTCACTAAATATCTTTATTTTAATTAGTCGCGTTCCTATTTTGAATATCTGCCGTCTTAAGGGTTGGAGTCTGTTTGTTATTGTAGCACTTAAGTATTGCTGTTCATAACAGCTAGTTTCGATTTGGGCCATTGTCGGGATACTTGCTTTCGCTGTGCTAATTGCAAGGGCTGTTAAAGCAGATATAAATTAGAAGTAAATTCAGGTGAAAGCCAGGACAGCAGTCACTCGGTGAGAACGTCAAGAGCGCGTAAGTTGTTTTTTCTTAATATACAGTTCTCCTGTTGCTCTGTTTACCATTTGTCAAGTAAGTAGGGCTATTTTCGATTCTTTGCTTCTTTGTAATTTTTATCTTCACTAAATATCTTTATTTTAATTAGTCGCGTTCCTATTTTGAATATCTGCCGTCTTAAGGGTTGGAGTCTGTTTGTTATTGTAGCACTTAAGTATTGCTGTTCATAACAGCTAGTTTCGATTTGGGCCATTGTCGGGATACTTGCTTTCGCTGTGCTAATTGCAAGGGCTGTTAAAGCAGATATAAATTAGAAGTAAATTCAGGTGAAAGCCAGGACAGCAGTCACTCGGTGAGAACGTCAAGAGCGCGTAAGTTGTTTTTTCTTAATATACAGTTCTCCTGTTGCTCTGTTTACCATTTGTCAAGTAAGTAGGGCTATTTTCGATTCTTTGCTTCTTTGTAATTTTTATCTTCACTAAATATCTTTATTTTAATTAGTCGCGTTCCTATTTTGAATATCTGCCGTCTTAAGGGTTGGAGTCTGTTTGTTATTGTAGCACTTAAGTATTGCTGTTCATAACAGCTAGTTTCGATTTGGGCCATTGTCGGGATACTTGCTTTCGCTGTGCTAATTGCAAGGGCTGTTAAAGCAGATATAAATTAGAAGTAAATTCAGGTGAAAGCCAGGACAGCAGTCACTCGGTGAGAACGTCAAGAGCGCGTAAGTTGTTTTTTCTTAATATACAGTTCTCCTGTTGCTCTGTTTACCATTTGTCAAGTAAGTAGGGCTATTTTCGATTCTTTGCTTCTTTGTAATTTTTATCTTCACTAAATATCTTTATTTTAATTAGTCGCGTTCCTATTTTGAATATCTGCCGTCTTAAGGGTTGGAGTCTGTTTGTTATTGTAGCACTTAAGTATTGCTGTTCATAACAGCTAGTTTCGATTTGGGCCATTGTCGGGATACTTGCTTTCGCTGTGCTAATTGCAAGGGCTGTTAAAGCAGATATAAATTAGAAGTAAATTCAGGTGAAAGCCAGGACAGCAGTCACTCGGTGAGAACGTCAAGAGCGCGTAAGTTGTTTTTTCTTAATATACAGTTCTCCTGTTGCTCTGTTTACCATTTGTCAAGTAAGTAGGGCTATTTTCGATTCTTTGCTTCTTTGTAATTTTTATCTTCACTAAATATCTTTATTTTAATTAGTCGCGTTCCTATTTTGAATATCTGCCGTCTTAAGGGTTGGAGTCTGTTTGTTATTGTAGCACTTAAGTATTGCTGTTCATAACAGCTAGTTTCGATTTGGGCCATTGTCGGGATACTTGCTTTCGCTGTGCTAATTGCAAGGGCTGTTAAAGCAGATATAAATTAGAAGTAAATTCAGGTGAAAGCCAGGACAGCAGTCACTCGGTGAGAACGTCAAGAGCGCGTAAGTTGTTTTTTCTTAATATACAGTTCTCCTGTTGCTCTGTTTACCATTTGTCAAGTAAGTAGGGCTATTTTCGATTCTTTGCTTCTTTGTAATTTTTATCTTCACTAAATATCTTTATTTTAATTAGTCGCGTTCCTATTTTGAATATCTGCCGTCTTAAGGGTTGGAGTCTGTTTGTTATTGTAGCACTTAAGTATTGCTGTTCATAACAGCTAGTTTCGATTTGGGCCATTGTCGGGATACTTGCTTTCGCTGTGCTAATTGCAAGGGCTGTTAAAGCAGATATAAATTAGAAGTAAATTCAGGTGAAAGCCAGGACAGCAGTCACTCGGTGAGAACGTCAAGAGCGCGTAAGTTGTTTTTTCTTAATATACAGTTCTCCTGTTGCTCTGTTTACCATTTGTCAAGTAAGTAGGGCTATTTTCGATTCTTTGCTTCTTTGTAATTTTTATCTTCACTAAATATCTTTATTTTAATTAGTCGCGTTCCTATTTTGAATATCTGCCGTCTTAAGGGTTGGAGTCTGTTTGTTATTGTAGCACTTAAGTATTGCTGTTCATAACAGCTAGTTTCGATTTGGGCCATTGTCGGGATACTTGCTTTCGCTGTGCTAATTGCAAGGGCTGTTAAAGCAGATATAAATTAGAAGTAAATTCAGGTGAAAGCCAGGACAGCAGTCACTCGGTGAGAACGTCAAGAGCGCGTAAGTTGTTTTTTCTTAATATACAGTTCTCCTGTTGCTCTGTTTACCATTTGTCAAGTAAGTAGGGCTATTTTCGATTCTTTGCTTCTTTGTAATTTTTATCTTCACTAAATATCTTTATTTTAATTAGTCGCGTTCCTATTTTGAATATCTGCCGTCTTAAGGGTTGGAGTCTGTTTGTTATTGTAGCACTTAAGTATTGCTGTTCATAACAGCTAGTTTCGATTTGGGCCATTGTCGGGATACTTGCTTTCGCTGTGCTAATTGCAAGGGCTGTTAAAGCAGATATAAATTAGAAGTAAATTCAGGTGAAAGCCAGGACAGCAGTCACTCGGTGAGAACGTCAAGAGCGCGTAAGTTGTTTTTTCTTAATATACAGTTCTCCTGTTGCTCTGTTTACCATTTGTCAAGTAAGTAGGGCTATTTTCGATTCTTTGCTTCTTTGTAATTTTTATCTTCACTAAATATCTTTATTTTAATTAGTCGCGTTCCTATTTTGAATATCTGCCGTCTTAAGGGTTGGAGTCTGTTTGTTATTGTAGCACTTAAGTATTGCTGTTCATAACAGCTAGTTTCGATTTGGGCCATTGTCGGGATACTTGCTTTCGCTGTGCTAATTGCAAGGGCTGTTAAAGCAGATATAAATTAGAAGTAAATTCAGGTGAAAGCCAGGACAGCAGTCACTCGGTGAGAACGTCAAGAGCGCGTAAGTTGTTTTTTCTTAATATACAGTTCTCCTGTTGCTCTGTTTACCATTTGTCAAGTAAGTAGGGCTATTTTCGATTCTTTGCTTCTTTGTAATTTTTATCTTCACTAAATATCTTTATTTTAATTAGTCGCGTTCCTATTTTGAATATCTGCCGTCTTAAGGGTTGGAGTCTGTTTGTTATTGTAGCACTTAAGTATTGCTGTTCATAACAGCTAGTTTCGATTTGGGCCATTGTCGGGATACTTGCTTTCGCTGTGCTAATTGCAAGGGCTGTTAAAGCAGATATAAATTAGAAGTAAATTCAGGTGAAAGCCAGGACAGCAGTCACTCGGTGAGAACGTCAAGAGCGCGTAAGTTGTTTTTTCTTAATATACAGTTCTCCTGTTGCTCTGTTTACCATTTGTCAAGTAAGTAGGGCTATTTTCGATTCTTTGCTTCTTTGTAATTTTTATCTTCACTAAATATCTTTATTTTAATTAGTCGCGTTCCTATTTTGAATATCTGCCGTCTTAAGGGTTGGAGTCTGTTTGTTATTGTAGCACTTAAGTATTGCTGTTCATAACAGCTAGTTTCGATTTGGGCCATTGTCGGGATACTTGCTTTCGCTGTGCTAATTGCAAGGGCTGTTAAAGCAGATATAAATTAGAAGTAAATTCAGGTGAAAGCCAGGACAGCAGTCACTCGGTGAGAACGTCAAGAGCGCGTAAGTTGTTTTTTCTTAATATACAGTTCTCCTGTTGCTCTGTTTACCATTTGTCAAGTAAGTAGGGCTATTTTCGATTCTTTGCTTCTTTGTAATTTTTATCTTCACTAAATATCTTTATTTTAATTAGTCGCGTTCCTATTTTGAATATCTGCCGTCTTAAGGGTTGGAGTCTGTTTGTTATTGTAGCACTTAAGTATTGCTGTTCATAACAGCTAGTTTCGATTTGGGCCATTGTCGGGATACTTGCTTTCGCTGTGCTAATTGCAAGGGCTGTTAAAGCAGATATAAATTAGAAGTAAATTCAGGTGAAAGCCAGGACAGCAGTCACTCGGTGAGAACGTCAAGAGCGCGTAAGTTGTTTTTTCTTAATATACAGTTCTCCTGTTGCTCTGTTTACCATTTGTCAAGTAAGTAGGGCTATTTTCGATTCTTTGCTTCTTTGTAATTTTTATCTTCACTAAATATCTTTATTTTAATTAGTCGCGTTCCTATTTTGAATATCTGCCGTCTTAAGGGTTGGAGTCTGTTTGTTATTGTAGCACTTAAGTATTGCTGTTCATAACAGCTAGTTTCGATTTGGGCCATTGTCGGGATACTTGCTTTCGCTGTGCTAATTGCAAGGGCTGTTAAAGCAGATATAAATTAGAAGTAAATTCAGGTGAAAGCCAGGACAGCAGTCACTCGGTGAGAACGTCAAGAGCGCGTAAGTTGTTTTTTCTTAATATACAGTTCTCCTGTTGCTCTGTTTACCATTTGTCAAGTAAGTAGGGCTATTTTCGATTCTTTGCTTCTTTGTAATTTTTATCTTCACTAAATATCTTTATTTTAATTAGTCGCGTTCCTATTTTGAATATCTGCCGTCTTAAGGGTTGGAGTCTGTTTGTTATTGTAGCACTTAAGTATTGCTGTTCATAACAGCTAGTTTCGATTTGGGCCATTGTCGGGATACTTGCTTTCGCTGTGCTAATTGCAAGGGCTGTTAAAGCAGATATAAATTAGAAGTAAATTCAGGTGAAAGCCAGGACAGCAGTCACTCGGTGAGAACGTCAAGAGCGCGTAAGTTGTTTTTTCTTAATATACAGTTCTCCTGTTGCTCTGTTTACCATTTGTCAAGTAAGTAGGGCTATTTTCGATTCTTTGCTTCTTTGTAATTTTTATCTTCACTAAATATCTTTATTTTAATTAGTCGCGTTCCTATTTTGAATATCTGCCGTCTTAAGGGTTGGAGTCTGTTTGTTATTGTAGCACTTAAGTATTGCTGTTCATAACAGCTAGTTTCGATTTGGGCCATTGTCGGGATACTTGCTTTCGCTGTGCTAATTGCAAGGGCTGTTAAAGCAGATATAAA
This sequence comes from Rhinichthys klamathensis goyatoka, assembly GCF_029890125.1. NCBI lineage: Eukaryota > Metazoa > Chordata > Actinopteri > Cypriniformes > Leuciscidae > Rhinichthys > Rhinichthys klamathensis. The sequence goes on along the minus strand of NW_026606563.1, from coordinate 14,463 downwards.
TTAGAAGTAAATTCAGGTGAAAGCCAGGACAGCAGTCACTCGGTGAGAACGTCAAGAGCGCGTAAGTTGTTTTTTCTTAATATACAGTTCTCCTGTTGCTCTGTTTACCATTTGTCAAGTAAGTAGGGCTATTTTCGATTCTTTGCTTCTTTGTAATTTTTATCTTCACTAAATATCTTTATTTTAATTAGTCGCGTTCCTATTTTGAATATCTGCCGTCTTAAGGGTTGGAGTCTGTTTGTTATTGTAGCACTTAAGTATTGCTGTTCATAACAGCTAGTTTCGATTTGGGCCATTGTCGGGATACTTGCTTTCGCTGTGCTAATTGCAAGGGCTGTTAAAGCAGATATAAATTAGAAGTAAATTCAGGTGAAAGCCAGGACAGCAGTCACTCGGTGAGAACGTCAAGAGCGCGTAAGTTGTTTTTTCTTAATATACAGTTCTCCTGTTGCTCTGTTTACCATTTGTCAAGTAAGTAGGGCTATTTTCGATTCTTTGCTTCTTTGTAATTTTTATCTTCACTAAATATCTTTATTTTAATTAGTCGCGTTCCTATTTTGAATATCTGCCGTCTTAAGGGTTGGAGTCTGTTTGTTATTGTAGCACTTAAGTATTGCTGTTCATAACAGCTAGTTTCGATTTGGGCCATTGTCGGGATACTTGCTTTCGCTGTGCTAATTGCAAGGGCTGTTAAAGCAGATATAAATTAGAAGTAAATTCAGGTGAAAGCCAGGACAGCAGTCACTCGGTGAGAACGTCAAGAGCGCGTAAGTTGTTTTTTCTTAATATACAGTTCTCCTGTTGCTCTGTTTACCATTTGTCAAGTAAGTAGGGCTATTTTCGATTCTTTGCTTCTTTGTAATTTTTATCTTCACTAAATATCTTTATTTTAATTAGTCGCGTTCCTATTTTGAATATCTGCCGTCTTAAGGGTTGGAGTCTGTTTGTTATTGTAGCACTTAAGTATTGCTGTTCATAACAGCTAGTTTCGATTTGGGCCATTGTCGGGATACTTGCTTTCGCTGTGCTAATTGCAAGGGCTGTTAAAGCAGATATAAATTAGAAGTAAATTCAGGTGAAAGCCAGGACAGCAGTCACTCGGTGAGAACGTCAAGAGCGCGTAAGTTGTTTTTTCTTAATATACAGTTCTCCTGTTGCTCTGTTTACCATTTGTCAAGTAAGTAGGGCTATTTTCGATTCTTTGCTTCTTTGTAATTTTTATCTTCACTAAATATCTTTATTTTAATTAGTCGCGTTCCTATTTTGAATATCTGCCGTCTTAAGGGTTGGAGTCTGTTTGTTATTGTAGCACTTAAGTATTGCTGTTCATAACAGCTAGTTTCGATTTGGGCCATTGTCGGGATACTTGCTTTCGCTGTGCTAATTGCAAGGGCTGTTAAAGCAGATATAAATTAGAAGTAAATTCAGGTGAAAGCCAGGACAGCAGTCACTCGGTGAGAACGTCAAGAGCGCGTAAGTTGTTTTTTCTTAATATACAGTTCTCCTGTTGCTCTGTTTACCATTTGTCAAGTAAGTAGGGCTATTTTCGATTCTTTGCTTCTTTGTAATTTTTATCTTCACTAAATATCTTTATTTTAATTAGTCGCGTTCCTATTTTGAATATCTGCCGTCTTAAGGGTTGGAGTCTGTTTGTTATTGTAGCACTTAAGTATTGCTGTTCATAACAGCTAGTTTCGATTTGGGCCATTGTCGGGATACTTGCTTTCGCTGTGCTAATTGCAAGGGCTGTTAAAGCAGATATAAATTAGAAGTAAATTCAGGTGAAAGCCAGGACAGCAGTCACTCGGTGAGAACGTCAAGAGCGCGTAAGTTGTTTTTTCTTAATATACAGTTCTCCTGTTGCTCTGTTTACCATTTGTCAAGTAAGTAGGGCTATTTTCGATTCTTTGCTTCTTTGTAATTTTTATCTTCACTAAATATCTTTATTTTAATTAGTCGCGTTCCTATTTTGAATATCTGCCGTCTTAAGGGTTGGAGTCTGTTTGTTATTGTAGCACTTAAGTATTGCTGTTCATAACAGCTAGTTTCGATTTGGGCCATTGTCGGGATACTTGCTTTCGCTGTGCTAATTGCAAGGGCTGTTAAAGCAGATATAAATTAGAAGTAAATTCAGGTGAAAGCCAGGACAGCAGTCACTCGGTGAGAACGTCAAGAGCGCGTAAGTTGTTTTTTCTTAATATACAGTTCTCCTGTTGCTCTGTTTACCATTTGTCAAGTAAGTAGGGCTATTTTCGATTCTTTGCTTCTTTGTAATTTTTATCTTCACTAAATATCTTTATTTTAATTAGTCGCGTTCCTATTTTGAATATCTGCCGTCTTAAGGGTTGGAGTCTGTTTGTTATTGTAGCACTTAAGTATTGCTGTTCATAACAGCTAGTTTCGATTTGGGCCATTGTCGGGATACTTGCTTTCGCTGTGCTAATTGCAAGGGCTGTTAAAGCAGATATAAATTAGAAGTAAATTCAGGTGAAAGCCAGGACAGCAGTCACTCGGTGAGAACGTCAAGAGCGCGTAAGTTGTTTTTTCTTAATATACAGTTCTCCTGTTGCTCTGTTTACCATTTGTCAAGTAAGTAGGGCTATTTTCGATTCTTTGCTTCTTTGTAATTTTTATCTTCACTAAATATCTTTATTTTAATTAGTCGCGTTCCTATTTTGAATATCTGCCGTCTTAAGGGTTGGAGTCTGTTTGTTATTGTAGCACTTAAGTATTGCTGTTCATAACAGCTAGTTTCGATTTGGGCCATTGTCGGGATACTTGCTTTCGCTGTGCTAATTGCAAGGGCTGTTAAAGCAGATATAAATTAGAAGTAAATTCAGGTGAAAGCCAGGACAGCAGTCACTCGGTGAGAACGTCAAGAGCGCGTAAGTTGTTTTTTCTTAATATACAGTTCTCCTGTTGCTCTGTTTACCATTTGTCAAGTAAGTAGGGCTATTTTCGATTCTTTGCTTCTTTGTAATTTTTATCTTCACTAAATATCTTTATTTTAATTAGTCGCGTTCCTATTTTGAATATCTGCCGTCTTAAGGGTTGGAGTCTGTTTGTTATTGTAGCACTTAAGTATTGCTGTTCATAACAGCTAGTTTCGATTTGGGCCATTGTCGGGATACTTGCTTTCGCTGTGCTAATTGCAAGGGCTGTTAAAGCAGATATAAATTAGAAGTAAATTCAGGTGAAAGCCAGGACAGCAGTCACTCGGTGAGAACGTCAAGAGCGCGTAAGTTGTTTTTTCTTAATATACAGTTCTCCTGTTGCTCTGTTTACCATTTGTCAAGTAAGTAGGGCTATTTTCGATTCTTTGCTTCTTTGTAATTTTTATCTTCACTAAATATCTTTATTTTAATTAGTCGCGTTCCTATTTTGAATATCTGCCGTCTTAAGGGTTGGAGTCTGTTTGTTATTGTAGCACTTAAGTATTGCTGTTCATAACAGCTAGTTTCGATTTGGGCCATTGTCGGGATACTTGCTTTCGCTGTGCTAATTGCAAGGGCTGTTAAAGCAGATATAAATTAGAAGTAAATTCAGGTGAAAGCCAGGACAGCAGTCACTCGGTGAGAACGTCAAGAGCGCGTAAGTTGTTTTTTCTTAATATACAGTTCTCCTGTTGCTCTGTTTACCATTTGTCAAGTAAGTAGGGCTATTTTCGATTCTTTGCTTCTTTGTAATTTTTATCTTCACTAAATATCTTTATTTTAATTAGTCGCGTTCCTATTTTGAATATCTGCCGTCTTAAGGGTTGGAGTCTGTTTGTTATTGTAGCACTTAAGTATTGCTGTTCATAACAGCTAGTTTCGATTTGGGCCATTGTCGGGATACTTGCTTTCGCTGTGCTAATTGCAAGGGCTGTTAAAGCAGATATAAATTAGAAGTAAATTCAGGTGAAAGCCAGGACAGCAGTCACTCGGTGAGAACGTCAAGAGCGCGTAAGTTGTTTTTTCTTAATATACAGTTCTCCTGTTGCTCTGTTTACCATTTGTCAAGTAAGTAGGGCTATTTTCGATTCTTTGCTTCTTTGTAATTTTTATCTTCACTAAATATCTTTATTTTAATTAGTCGCGTTCCTATTTTGAATATCTGCCGTCTTAAGGGTTGGAGTCTGTTTGTTATTGTAGCACTTAAGTATTGCTGTTCATAACAGCTAGTTTCGATTTGGGCCATTGTCGGGATACTTGCTTTCGCTGTGCTAATTGCAAGGGCTGTTAAAGCAGATATAAATTAGAAGTAAATTCAGGTGAAAGCCAGGACAGCAGTCACTCGGTGAGAACGTCAAGAGCGCGTAAGTTGTTTTTTCTTAATATACAGTTCTCCTGTTGCTCTGTTTACCATTTGTCAAGTAAGTAGGGCTATTTTCGATTCTTTGCTTCTTTGTAATTTTTATCTTCACTAAATATCTTTATTTTAATTAGTCGCGTTCCTATTTTGAATATCTGCCGTCTTAAGGGTTGGAGTCTGTTTGTTATTGTAGCACTTAAGTATTGCTGTTCATAACAGCTAGTTTCGATTTGGGCCATTGTCGGGATACTTGCTTTCGCTGTGCTAATTGCAAGGGCTGTTAAAGCAGATATAAATTAGAAGTAAATTCAGGTGAAAGCCAGGACAGCAGTCACTCGGTGAGAACGTCAAGAGCGCGTAAGTTGTTTTTTCTTAATATACAGTTCTCCTGTTGCTCTGTTTACCATTTGTCAAGTAAGTAGGGCTATTTTCGATTCTTTGCTTCTTTGTAATTTTTATCTTCACTAAATATCTTTATTTTAATTAGTCGCGTTCCTATTTTGAATATCTGCCGTCTTAAGGGTTGGAGTCTGTTTGTTATTGTAGCACTTAAGTATTGCTGTTCATAACAGCTAGTTTCGATTTGGGCCATTGTCGGGATACTTGCTTTCGCTGTGCTAATTGCAAGGGCTGTTAAAGCAGATATAAATTAGAAGTAAATTCAGGTGAAAGCCAGGACAGCAGTCACTCGGTGAGAACGTCAAGAGCGCGTAAGTTGTTTTTTCTTAATATACAGTTCTCCTGTTGCTCTGTTTACCATTTGTCAAGTAAGTAGGGCTATTTTCGATTCTTTGCTTCTTTGTAATTTTTATCTTCACTAAATATCTTTATTTTAATTAGTCGCGTTCCTATTTTGAATATCTGCCGTCTTAAGGGTTGGAGTCTGTTTGTTATTGTAGCACTTAAGTATTGCTGTTCATAACAGCTAGTTTCGATTTGGGCCATTGTCGGGATACTTGCTTTCGCTGTGCTAATTGCAAGGGCTGTTAAAGCAGATATAAATTAGAAGTAAATTCAGGTGAAAGCCAGGACAGCAGTCACTCGGTGAGAACGTCAAGAGCGCGTAAGTTGTTTTTTCTTAATATACAGTTCTCCTGTTGCTCTGTTTACCATTTGTCAAGTAAGTAGGGCTATTTTCGATTCTTTGCTTCTTTGTAATTTTTATCTTCACTAAATATCTTTATTTTAATTAGTCGCGTTCCTATTTTGAATATCTGCCGTCTTAAGGGTTGGAGTCTGTTTGTTATTGTAGCACTTAAGTATTGCTGTTCATAACAGCTAGTTTCGATTTGGGCCATTGTCGGGATACTTGCTTTCGCTGTGCTAATTGCAAGGGCTGTTAAAGCAGATATAAATTAGAAGTAAATTCAGGTGAAAGCCAGGACAGCAGTCACTCGGTGAGAACGTCAAGAGCGCGTAAGTTGTTTTTTCTTAATATACAGTTCTCCTGTTGCTCTGTTTACCATTTGTCAAGTAAGTAGGGCTATTTTCGATTCTTTGCTTCTTTGTAATTTTTATCTTCACTAAATATCTTTATTTTAATTAGTCGCGTTCCTATTTTGAATATCTGCCGTCTTAAGGGTTGGAGTCTGTTTGTTATTGTAGCACTTAAGTATTGCTGTTCATAACAGCTAGTTTCGATTTGGGCCATTGTCGGGATACTTGCTTTCGCTGTGCTAATTGCAAGGGCTGTTAAAGCAGATATAAATTAGAAGTAAATTCAGGTGAAAGCCAGGACAGCAGTCACTCGGTGAGAACGTCAAGAGCGCGTAAGTTGTTTTTTCTTAATATACAGTTCTCCTGTTGCTCTGTTTACCATTTGTCAAGTAAGTAGGGCTATTTTCGATTCTTTGCTTCTTTGTAATTTTTATCTTCACTAAATATCTTTATTTTAATTAGTCGCGTTCCTATTTTGAATATCTGCCGTCTTAAGGGTTGGAGTCTGTTTGTTATTGTAGCACTTAAGTATTGCTGTTCATAACAGCTAGTTTCGATTTGGGCCATTGTCGGGATACTTGCTTTCGCTGTGCTAATTGCAAGGGCTGTTAAAGCAGATATAAATTAGAAGTAAATTCAGGTGAAAGCCAGGACAGCAGTCACTCGGTGAGAACGTCAAGAGCGCGTAAGTTGTTTTTTCTTAATATACAGTTCTCCTGTTGCTCTGTTTACCATTTGTCAAGTAAGTAGGGCTATTTTCGATTCTTTGCTTCTTTGTAATTTTTATCTTCACTAAATATCTTTATTTTAATTAGTCGCGTTCCTATTTTGAATATCTGCCGTCTTAAGGGTTGGAGTCTGTTTGTTATTGTAGCACTTAAGTATTGCTGTTCATAACAGCTAGTTTCGATTTGGGCCATTGTCGGGATACTTGCTTTCGCTGTGCTAATTGCAAGGGCTGTTAAAGCAGATATAAATTAGAAGTAAATTCAGGTGAAAGCCAGGACAGCAGTCACTCGGTGAGAACGTCAAGAGCGCGTAAGTTGTTTTTTCTTAATATACAGTTCTCCTGTTGCTCTGTTTACCATTTGTCAAGTAAGTAGGGCTATTTTCGATTCTTTGCTTCTTTGTAATTTTTATCTTCACTAAATATCTTTATTTTAATTAGTCGCGTTCCTATTTTGAATATCTGCCGTCTTAAGGGTTGGAGTCTGTTTGTTATTGTAGCACTTAAGTATTGCTGTTCATAACAGCTAGTTTCGATTTGGGCCATTGTCGGGATACTTGCTTTCGCTGTGCTAATTGCAAGGGCTGTTAAAGCAGATATAAATTAGAAGTAAATTCAGGTGAAAGCCAGGACAGCAGTCACTCGGTGAGAACGTCAAGAGCGCGTAAGTTGTTTTTTCTTAATATACAGTTCTCCTGTTGCTCTGTTTACCATTTGTCAAGTAAGTAGGGCTATTTTCGATTCTTTGCTTCTTTGTAATTTTTATCTTCACTAAATATCTTTATTTTAATTAGTCGCGTTCCTATTTTGAATATCTGCCGTCTTAAGGGTTGGAGTCTGTTTGTTATTGTAGCACTTAAGTATTGCTGTTCATAACAGCTAGTTTCGATTTGGGCCATTGTCGGGATACTTGCTTTCGCTGTGCTAATTGCAAGGGCTGTTAAAGCAGATATAAATTAGAAGTAAATTCAGGTGAAAGCCAGGACAGCAGTCACTCGGTGAGAACGTCAAGAGCGCGTAAGTTGTTTTTTCTTAATATACAGTTCTCCTGTTGCTCTGTTTACCATTTGTCAAGTAAGTAGGGCTATTTTCGATTCTTTGCTTCTTTGTAATTTTTATCTTCACTAAATATCTTTATTTTAATTAGTCGCGTTCCTATTTTGAATATCTGCCGTCTTAAGGGTTGGAGTCTGTTTGTTATTGTAGCACTTAAGTATTGCTGTTCATAACAGCTAGTTTCGATTTGGGCCATTGTCGGGATACTTGCTTTCGCTGTGCTAATTGCAAGGGCTGTTAAAGCAGATATAAATTAGAAGTAAATTCAGGTGAAAGCCAGGACAGCAGTCACTCGGTGAGAACGTCAAGAGCGCGTAAGTTGTTTTTTCTTAATATACAGTTCTCCTGTTGCTCTGTTTACCATTTGTCAAGTAAGTAGGGCTATTTTCGATTCTTTGCTTCTTTGTAATTTTTATCTTCACTAAATATCTTTATTTTAATTAGTCGCGTTCCTATTTTGAATATCTGCCGTCTTAAGGGTTGGAGTCTGTTTGTTATTGTAGCACTTAAGTATTGCTGTTCATAACAGCTAGTTTCGATTTGGGCCATTGTCGGGATACTTGCTTTCGCTGTGCTAATTGCAAGGGCTGTTAAAGCAGATATAAATTAGAAGTAAATTCAGGTGAAAGCCAGGACAGCAGTCACTCGGTGAGAACGTCAAGAGCGCGTAAGTTGTTTTTTCTTAATATACAGTTCTCCTGTTGCTCTGTTTACCATTTGTCAAGTAAGTAGGGCTATTTTCGATTCTTTGCTTCTTTGTAATTTTTATCTTCACTAAATATCTTTATTTTAATTAGTCGCGTTCCTATTTTGAATATCTGCCGTCTTAAGGGTTGGAGTCTGTTTGTTATTGTAGCACTTAAGTATTGCTGTTCATAACAGCTAGTTTCGATTTGGGCCATTGTCGGGATACTTGCTTTCGCTGTGCTAATTGCAAGGGCTGTTAAAGCAGATATAAATTAGAAGTAAATTCAGGTGAAAGCCAGGACAGCAGTCACTCGGTGAGAACGTCAAGAGCGCGTAAGTTGTTTTTTCTTAATATACAGTTCTCCTGTTGCTCTGTTTACCATTTGTCAAGTAAGTAGGGCTATTTTCGATTCTTTGCTTCTTTGTAATTTTTATCTTCACTAAATATCTTTATTTTAATTAGTCGCGTTCCTATTTTGAATATCTGCCGTCTTAAGGGTTGGAGTCTGTTTGTTATTGTAGCACTTAAGTATTGCTGTTCATAACAGCTAGTTTCGATTTGGGCCATTGTCGGGATACTTGCTTTCGCTGTGCTAATTGCAAGGGCTGTTAAAGCAGATATAAATTAGAAGTAAATTCAGGTGAAAGCCAGGACAGCAGTCACTCGGTGAGAACGTCAAGAGCGCGTAAGTTGTTTTTTCTTAATATACAGTTCTCCTGTTGCTCTGTTTACCATTTGTCAAGTAAGTAGGGCTATTTTCGATTCTTTGCTTCTTTGTAATTTTTATCTTCACTAAATATCTTTATTTTAATTAGTCGCGTTCCTATTTTGAATATCTGCCGTCTTAAGGGTTGGAGTCTGTTTGTTATTGTAGCACTTAAGTATTGCTGTTCATAACAGCTAGTTTCGATTTGGGCCATTGTCGGGATACTTGCTTTCGCTGTGCTAATTGCAAGGGCTGTTAAAGCAGATATAAATTAGAAGTAAATTCAGGTGAAAGCCAGGACAGCAGTCACTCGGTGAGAACGTCAAGAGCGCGTAAGTTGTTTTTTCTTAATATACAGTTCTCCTGTTGCTCTGTTTACCATTTGTCAAGTAAGTAGGGCTATTTTCGATTCTTTGCTTCTTTGTAATTTTTATCTTCACTAAATATCTTTATTTTAATTAGTCGCGTTCCTATTTTGAATATCTGCCGTCTTAAGGGTTGGAGTCTGTTTGTTATTGTAGCACTTAAGTATTGCTGTTCATAACAGCTAGTTTCGATTTGGGCCATTGTCGGGATACTTGCTTTCGCTGTGCTAATTGCAAGGGCTGTTAAAGCAGATATAAATTAGAAGTAAATTCAGGTGAAAGCCAGGACAGCAGTCACTCGGTGAGAACGTCAAGAGCGCGTAAGTTGTTTTTTCTTAATATACAGTTCTCCTGTTGCTCTGTTTACCATTTGTCAAGTAAGTAGGGCTATTTTCGATTCTTTGCTTCTTTGTAATTTTTATCTTCACTAAATATCTTTATTTTAATTAGTCGCGTTCCTATTTTGAATATCTGCCGTCTTAAGGGTTGGAGTCTGTTTGTTATTGTAGCACTTAAGTATTGCTGTTCATAACAGCTAGTTTCGATTTGGGCCATTGTCGGGATACTTGCTTTCGCTGTGCTAATTGCAAGGGCTGTTAAAGCAGATATAAATTAGAAGTAAATTCAGGTGAAAGCCAGGACAGCAGTCACTCGGTGAGAACGTCAAGAGCGCGTAAGTTGTTTTTTCTTAATATACAGTTCTCCTGTTGCTCTGTTTACCATTTGTCAAGTAAGTAGGGCTATTTTCGATTCTTTGCTTCTTTGTAATTTTTATCTTCACTAAATATCTTTATTTTAATTAGTCGCGTTCCTATTTTGAATATCTGCCGTCTTAAGGGTTGGAGTCTGTTTGTTATTGTAGCACTTAAGTATTGCTGTTCATAACAGCTAGTTTCGATTTGGGCCATTGTCGGGATACTTGCTTTCGCTGTGCTAATTGCAAGGGCTGTTAAAGCAGATATAAATTAGAAGTAAATTCAGGTGAAAGCCAGGACAGCAGTCACTCGGTGAGAACGTCAAGAGCGCGTAAGTTGTTTTTTCTTAATATACAGTTCTCCTGTTGCTCTGTTTACCATTTGTCAAGTAAGTAGGGCTATTTTCGATTCTTTGCTTCTTTGTAATTTTTATCTTCACTAAATATCTTTATTTTAATTAGTCGCGTTCCTATTTTGAATATCTGCCGTCTTAAGGGTTGGAGTCTGTTTGTTATTGTAGCACTTAAGTATTGCTGTTCATAACAGCTAGTTTCGATTTGGGCCATTGTCGGGATACTTGCTTTCGCTGTGCTAATTGCAAGGGCTGTTAAAGCAGATATAAATTAGAAGTAAATTCAGGTGAAAGCCAGGACAGCAGTCACTCGGTGAGAACGTCAAGAGCGCGTAAGTTGTTTTTTCTTAATATACAGTTCTCCTGTTGCTCTGTTTACCATTTGTCAAGTAAGTAGGGCTATTTTCGATTCTTTGCTTCTTTGTAATTTTTATCTTCACTAAATATCTTTATTTTAATTAGTCGCGTTCCTATTTTGAATATCTGCCGTCTTAAGGGTTGGAGTCTGTTTGTTATTGTAGCACTTAAGTATTGCTGTTCATAACAGCTAGTTTCGATTTGGGCCATTGTCGGGATACTTGCTTTCGCTGTGCTAATTGCAAGGGCTGTTAAAGCAGATATAAATTAGAAGTAAATTCAGGTGAAAGCCAGGACAGCAGTCACTCGGTGAGAACGTCAAGAGCGCGTAAGTTGTTTTTTCTTAATATACAGTTCTCCTGTTGCTCTGTTTACCATTTGTCAAGTAAGTAGGGCTATTTTCGATTCTTTGCTTCTTTGTAATTTTTATCTTCACTAAATATCTTTATTTTAATTAGTCGCGTTCCTATTTTGAATATCTGCCGTCTTAAGGGTTGGAGTCTGTTTGTTATTGTAGCACTTAAGTATTGCTGTTCATAACAGCTAGTTTCGATTTGGGCCATTGTCGGGATACTTGCTTTCGCTGTGCTAATTGCAAGGGCTGTTAAAGCAGATATAAATTAGAAGTAAATTCAGGTGAAAGCCAGGACAGCAGTCACTCGGTGAGAACGTCAAGAGCGCGTAAGTTGTTTTTTCTTAATATACAGTTCTCCTGTTGCTCTGTTTACCATTTGTCAAGTAAGTAGGGCTATTTTCGATTCTTTGCTTCTTTGTAATTTTTATCTTCACTAAATATCTTTATTTTAATTAGTCGCGTTCCTATTTTGAATATCTGCCGTCTTAAGGGTTGGAGTCTGTTTGTTATTGTAGCACTTAAGTATTGCTGTTCATAACAGCTAGTTTCGATTTGGGCCATTGTCGGGATACTTGCTTTCGCTGTGCTAATTGCAAGGGCTGTTAAAGCAGATATAAATTAGAAGTAAATTCAGGTGAAAGCCAGGACAGCAGTCACTCGGTGAGAACGTCAAGAGCGCGTAAGTTGTTTTTTCTTAATATACAGTTCTCCTGTTGCTCTGTTTACCATTTGTCAAGTAAGTAGGGCTATTTTCGATTCTTTGCTTCTTTGTAATTTTTATCTTCACTAAATATCTTTATTTTAATTAGTCGCGTTCCTATTTTGAATATCTGCCGTCTTAAGGGTTGGAGTCTGTTTGTTATTGTAGCACTTAAGTATTGCTGTTCATAACAGCTAGTTTCGATTTGGGCCATTGTCGGGATACTTGCTTTCGCTGTGCTAATTGCAAGGGCTGTTAAAGCAGATATAAATTAGAAGTAAATTCAGGTGAAAGCCAGGACAGCAGTCACTCGGTGAGAACGTCAAGAGCGCGTAAGTTGTTTTTTCTTAATATACAGTTCTCCTGTTGCTCTGTTTACCATTTGTCAAGTAAGTAGGGCTATTTTCGATTCTTTGCTTCTTTGTAATTTTTATCTTCACTAAATATCTTTATTTTAATTAGTCGCGTTCCTATTTTGAATATCTGCCGTCTTAAGGGTTGGAGTCTGTTTGTTATTGTAGCACTTAAGTATTGCTGTTCATAACAGCTAGTTTCGATTTGGGCCATTGTCGGGATACTTGCTTTCGCTGTGCTAATTGCAAGGGCTGTTAAAGCAGATATAAATTAGAAGTAAATTCAGGTGAAAGCCAGGACAGCAGTCACTCGGTGAGAACGTCAAGAGCGCGTAAGTTGTTTTTTCTTAATATACAGTTCTCCTGTTGCTCTGTTTACCATTTGTCAAGTAAGTAGGGCTATTTTCGATTCTTTGCTTCTTTGTAATTTTTATCTTCACTAAATATCTTTATTTTAATTAGTCGCGTTCCTATTTTGAATATCTGCCGTCTTAAGGGTTGGAGTCTGTTTGTTATTGTAGCACTTAAGTATTGCTGTTCATAACAGCTAGTTTCGATTTGGGCCATTGTCGGGATACTTGCTTTCGCTGTGCTAATTGCAAGGGCTGTTAAAGCAGATATAAATTAGAAGTAAATTCAGGTGAAAGCCAGGACAGCAGTCACTCGGTGAGAACGTCAAGAGCGCGTAAGTTGTTTTTTCTTAATATACAGTTCTCCTGTTGCTCTGTTTACCATTTGTCAAGTAAGTAGGGCTATTTTCGATTCTTTGCTTCTTTGTAATTTTTATCTTCACTAAATATCTTTATTTTAATTAGTCGCGTTCCTATTTTGAATATCTGCCGTCTTAAGGGTTGGAGTCTGTTTGTTATTGTAGCACTTAAGTATTGCTGTTCATAACAGCTAGTTTCGATTTGGGCCATTGTCGGGATACTTGCTTTCGCTGTGCTAATTGCAAGGGCTGTTAAAGCAGATATAATTAGAAGTAAATTCAGGTGAAAGCCAGGACAGCAGTCACTCGGTGAGAACGTCAAAGAGCGCGTAAGTTGTTTTTTCTTAATATACAGTTCTCCTGTTGCTCTGTTTACCATTTGTCAAGTAAGTAGGGCTATTTTCGATTCTTGCTTCTTTGTAATTTTTTATCTTCACTAAATATCTTTATTTTAATTAGTCGCGTTCCTATTTTGAATATCTGCCGTCTTAAGGGTTGGAGTCTGTTTGTTATTGTAGCACTTAAGTATTGCTGTTCATAACAGCTAGTTTCGATTTGGGCCATTGTCGGGATACTGCTTTCGCTGTGCTAATTGCAAGGGCTGTTAAAGCAGATATAAATTAGAAGTAAATTCAGGTGAAGCCAGGACAGCAGTCACTCGGTGAGAACGTCAAGAGCGCGTAAGTTGTTTTTTCTTAATATACAGTTCTCCTGTTGCTCTGTTTACCATTTGTCAAGTAAGTAGGGCTATTTTCGATTCTTTGCTTCTTTGTAATTTTTATCTTCACTAAATATCTTTTATTTTAATTAGTCGCGTTCCTATTTTGAATATCTGCCGTCTTAAGGGTTGGAGTCTGTTTGTTATTGTAGCACTTAAGTATTGCTGTTCATAACAGCTAGTTTCGATTTGGGCCATTGTCGGGATACTTGCTTTCGCTGTGCTAATTGCAAGGGCTGTTAAAGCAGATATAATTAGAAGTAATCAGGTGAAAGCCAGGACAGCAGGTCACTCGGTGAGAACGTCAAGAGCGCGTAAGTTGTTTTTTCTTAATATACAGTTCTCCTGTTGCTCTGTTTACCATTTGTCAAGTAAGTAGGGCTATTTTCGATTCTTTGCTTCTTTGTATATTTTATCTTATCTTCACTAAATATCTTTATTTTAATTAGTCGCGTTCCTATTTTGAATATCTGCCGTCTTAAGGGTTGGAGTCTGTTTGTTATTGTAGCACTTAAGTATTGCTGTTCATAACAGCTAGTTTCGATTTGGGGCCATTGTCGGATACTTGCTTTCGCTGTGCTAATTGCAAGGGCTGTTAAAGCAGATATTAAATTTAGAAGTAAATTCAGGTGAAAGCCAGGACACAGCAGTCACTCGTGAGACGTCAAGAGCGCGTAAGTTGTTTTTTCTTAATTATACAGTTCTCCTGTTGCTCTGTTTACCATTTGTCAAGTAAGTAGGGCTATTTTCGATTCTTTGCTTCTTTGTAATTTTTATCTTCACTAAATATCTTTATTTTAATTAGTCGCGTTCCTATTTTGAATATCTGCCGTCTTAAGGGTTGGAGTCTGTTTGTTATTGTAGCACTTAAGTATTGCTGTTCATACAGCTAGTTTCGATTTGGGCCATTGTCGGATACTTGCTTTCGCTGTGCTAATTGCAAGGGCTGTTT